>NC_067169.1:10649771-11249771 GCF_903995435.1 Acomys russatus
GTTTCCATATTTGAAACAAGCTTCAGATTGAGGTTCTTCTGTGCCCGTCATCTTCTTTGAAGGAGATTAGGGGTGCTGTCAGGAGCTGGCTTGTCTATCACGAAAATATATATACTTTTTTTTTTGTTTTTTGTTTTTTTTGAGATAGGGTTTCTCTGTGTAGCCTTTGCTGTTCTGGACTTGCTTTGTAGACCAGGCTGATCTCAAACTCACAGAGATCCACCTGCCTCTGCCTCCCGAGTGCTGGCATGACAGGCATGCGCCACCACCGCCTGGCTACGAAAAGATATTTTTATTAAACATTTAAAAATACCATATTCTGCAGATCTCTGAAGTGTTTGATGACCATATGTGGGAGGAAGGTCCAATTGTATCTTCAAATGCTAATTTCTTCACCTCAGGATCTGGTCAATGCCTTGCCATGGGTATTGTTATAAATATTTAACTATCATCTGTAACCATGTGATGGTAAGGAATGTTCTCCAGTTATCCTTTATTGACTAAATAAAGATGCTGATGCCTGTGACTGGGTAGAAGAGAGGGAGGTGGGGTTTTTAGGTTCCCAAGTTTGGGATCAAGAGAGAAGAGGGGAAGAAAACAGGAGAGTCCACAGGAGAGGAGGAAGTCAGAGAGAAAGGAATTGGGAAGAGGAAAGATGGTGCTGAGCAGGTGGCTGGAGGAACAGACTGAGGGAACAGAAGCTGTCCTGCGAGTCATCAGATTGGCAAGTGATTGGTTTTAATGCAGGTTTTGGTTTTTAAAAGTACTAGAATTAGAGTAGCTCCGAATCTGCCCAGCATAGTGCTTATAGCTTAAAAATAAATCATAGTCTGTGTCAGTCATTGGAGAATTACTGCCTTAATAATTTACTGTGTTGATTAATATAGAAAGAATAATTCATCTTTCTACAACAACAACAACGTGTCTATCTAAAGCATATCTAAATAGACAAACTTTGCTTGTTTCTAGTTACTTTATGCTTAGCTTTGAAAACATGCATAGGAGGCTAAATACAGCTTAATCTTATAATTAATTACATTAGTTCTTAGCATAACTACAAATATATTTTTGAACACATTAAAGGATTTGATCGTTTACAAGGTGACTGACTATTAACTTGCATTTCTTAATTATCGTTAACAGTTTACAATAATTTAGTAGCTTTCATAAGACTAGGACTTTAGGTTTAGCCTTTAAAATAATGATTTTGAACTGAAAATCTTTCTAGTGTCAAAATAAAACCCTTAATCATAGATACAGTCCGTAGACTGGCAACTTAACTCATTCACCATTGTAGTTTTCTGTATGGCTTAGTTTCTCCAAATAGCTAAAGCTTAAAAGGTGGAGAAGTTAGATAAACATTACTGTGAACCTGAGTAGATCTTAGGAATTTATAGATCTTGATGATGAGATACACCTTATTAATCAAACAGATGTTGTTACTTATCTGAATTTTCTAGCAGCTTGGTGTTAAGCAATTAGCAAAGACATAAGTTGTTAGACAAACATCTTAAATTAGCTTTTGAATAGACCTTTGTAACCTTGAAATTTCATCATCATACACAGAATATTGTAAATCAGAGTTGAATCACATATACCGTATGTTGTAACAAATATAACTTTGAATTTCTATCATCATAGAAAAATCCATACCAATTTAAAATATTTGATAAAGTAAAATATTTGTTGATGTCTTAGGCTAAAAGGAGATAGAATAATAAACAGAGAGCTCATTAGGACTAAGAGGTTTTACAACTGTTACTTTATACCATGTGGTCATCTTTATTTTTCTTTCTTTCTTTCTTTTTGTTTTTTTGAGACTGGGTTTCTCTGTGTAATAGCCCTGGCTGTCCTGGAACTCTCTTTATAGACCAAGCTGACCTCAAACTCACAAAGATCCATCTGCCTTTGCCTCACTGGTTGCTGGCATTAAAGGCATGTGCCACCATGCCAGGCTCCATGTGGTCATCTTAAGATGGTAAAGTCCCATGGCAGGTTGCAAGCCATGTGACTGACATCGTCGATATTTGAAACTACTTGTCTACCTAGCAAATATATCTACCTACCTACCTACCTATCCTTTTAAAAATGAGTTGCATCCAAGTTACATACATATAGAGTTGTTATATACACATGTGTGAATATATATACCTATGTATAGATTTTAATTATAAGCCTTTTGTTTTAAGTTTAAAGCAAAATATTTTTGTAAAATATACAGACTTTAAAGCATACCCAATGAGCAATTTATGAATCCTTAGATAAGAGTTTACAGCATGCCGGGCATATGGTGCATGCCCTTTAATCCCAGCACTCGGGAGGCAGAGGCAGGCAGATCTCTGTGAATTTGAGGCCAGCTTGGTCTACAAGGAGAGTTCCAGGACAGCCAGGGCTACACAGAGAAACCCTGTCTCAAAAAAACAAAACAAAACAAAACAAAACCAAAAAGCATTTACAGCATAATATATATATATATATATATATATATATATATATATATATATATATATATATATATACACATATATACATATATATATATTTGAGAGCTGAGAGCAAAGAAATCAGAGATTAAAGATTTTTGAGAGTAGGCAGATAGAACTTTCAGTATAGAGCAGAACGAGTTTGGATATAAGATGTTTGGGAATCATTTGTACACGGAAATGAGAATTTGGAAGGCTGGGCACGGTAGCGCACACTTTTAATCCCAGCATTTGGGAGGTGGAGGCAGGCAGATCTCTGTGAGTTCAAGGCCAGCCTGTTCTACAAAGTGAGTCCAGGACAGCCAAGGCTGCACAGAGAAACCCTGTCTTGAAAAACCAAACCAAACCAAAAAACAAACAAACAAACAAAAACCCAAACAAACAAAAGAATTTGGAAATCACGCGTGACAATTTCTGGCCTTTGAACGGGGGCAAGTTGTTGCAATAAAATCTGAGTCCATGAAGGGAGAGAGAGCAGGCTGGCTGTAGAAAGCAAGGAAGGGGGAAGGGCACGTGGCCCACAGAGCAGGCTGAGAGCCAGAGCCACATGGAGGACACAACAGGCTAAAGAATTGGACTCTAGAATTTGGAATCGAATTCACAGAGAAATGATCTGTATATACCTCCAGAGTTGTTTTGAGAGCAGATGGTGCAGCGGAAATGGTGTGTGTATGTGGTACTTTTTTTTTTGTTCCTGTCTAGCTCCAACTCCTGGTTGCTGCTAACTCGCAGGCAAGACATTTACGCACAGTGGGGAGGGAGACTAGGCAGAAGCAAACCAAGCTTGGAGTGAGGAAAGAGGAATAAAGAAAGGAGAATTTTTTTCATGTTCCCCCAATTGCTAGAGGACTAGGCTGATAAGTTTAGAAACTAGGTGTACCAGGACACAGTTCCCATGGATGAGGAGAACAGTCACAGACCTGGGTCTGAGGCTTCCCAGGGACGTGGGTGAGACTGAACTGACAAGGCACAAGCTGTCTGGGGAACTGTCATTCACTGGCTAGGGGCCAGGGCTAAGCTCTAGCAGACAGTTTACCTGGTACCAGGATTCCTGAGAGAAGCCCAAGAGGGCGGTAAACCGTGTTGGAAAAAATGAAGCATCATCCAGGGAACAGGTCAGGCACAGTGAAGCACTTAAGCTGAGTTAGAGAGCTCATCGATTGTCGGTACTGGATGGGTGCCTAGATCAGTGCCCCGCCCCCACCCCCCATCCCCCAAGCAAATCTGTTGCAAGTGTAAGGGCAGGTGGGAACCCAGTATGGCCAGATACCAGAAGAACCTCCTCTCTCCCATCATGGAACGAATTTTATGAAATACAATGTAGTGAAGGGGTATCCTTGGTGGGCCGAGGCAACAGATCTGGTGTAAAAGACGGTTTCTGGGGGAGGGGAGAGGAGTGAGGACCTGGGGGCCGCGTAGAGGCAGCGAGAGAGCCACAAGGACAGAGAAGAAGGTACAAAGTAGGTGCATGCAGAGAACAGAGAGAGGGAACATGAACAGAGAGAGAGACAGAGAGAGAGACAGAGAGAGAGAGAGAGAGAGAGAGAGAGAGAGAGAGAGAGAGAGGGAGAGGGAGAGGGAGGGGAGGGAGGGAGGGAGGGAAGAGGGAGGGAAGAGGGAGAGGGAGAGGGAGAGGGACAGAGGGAGCTGAGGTGGTGGGGCGGGTCCTATTATCTGGCCACAAACATCTGGTTTAGGCAGCTGCAGCAGATTGTGAGGTAAGTAGCTGCTAGGTCCCTGAGGGCAGGATAGTGGAACTGCCTCTTGCTAACTAACAGTGCTGCCCCTCACCCACCCACCCAAGCCATTTTGAGGTCCATGGTCCATGCTGCTGCCAGAGGCCATTTTGAGGTATGTGTTGTGTGGTGCTGTTGGAAACCAGGTTGATGTGGCAGGCGATCCATGCTGTTGTCAGCTGTTCTGGCTCAGGAAGCTTATTTTGCAATGGTATTGCTGACTGCAGACTCGTAACTGAGAATGAGAGACACTGAAGGCTTCTTTGATGAACTACCCCCCCCCACACACACACACTGCTGTCGCCAAGAAATAATCTAAAAGCTGTGATAAA
Source organism: Acomys russatus (assembly GCF_903995435.1). NCBI lineage: Eukaryota > Metazoa > Chordata > Mammalia > Rodentia > Muridae > Acomys > Acomys russatus. The sequence goes on from NC_067169.1 coordinate 10,654,323, forward strand.
GATGCTGAAGTGTAGCTCTTCACAGTTGATGGCATCTGGCAGGGGTGTGGTGCAGAAGGACTCTTTAAGGGACTGGTCACTGGGAGTTTAGCTCTGCTCCAATGAGTGTATGGAGAACACAAATCGGACTTGATGGGTTTTTTTTGGGGGGGTTTGGGGGGAGAGGGAGTGGAGGGTGGGAAGCAAAGGGGGTAGTGTAGACCTGGGAGGAATGGGAAGGCAATGTGATTGAGGTGCATTGTATAAAATTTCCAAATAATTAATAAAAAATATTGGGCCGAGCGTGGTGGCACATGCTTATAATCCCAGCACTTGGGAGGCAGAGGCAGGTGGATCTCTGTGAGTTCGAGGCCAACTAGGACAGGCAAGGCTACACAGGGAAATCCTATGTCAAAAAGCAGAAAAAAAAATATGTTAGAGGGGAAATACAATAAAAAAAAAAATTAAAGTCCCATAGACTTAGCTACATACAAATTGAAATTTTAGAATCACAAACAAGCATCATAGACAAATTGCTCTTAGAAAATTTATGAAACATATTTGACAAAAAATTGCATGTCCTTCTTTTTCTATATTTCAGTTATTCAGCTCAGAAGAAAGATTCATACACTAAGAGAACAACGTATGACCAGATGATTCCCCAAGGAGGAACTAAGATGGGAAGACGTGGAATACCTAAAGAACCCACAGTTATTTCTTTATGTGAGTGGATGGTGCTCAGGCCAGGGGACAAGTTAGGGGAATTCATTGGTTCTTTCCTTCTTACCATGGAATCAAACTAGGGTCTTCAGAGTTGGCAGCAAGCACCTTTACCCACTGGGTCTTCTCAGAGGGATGACCTAAATAGTCTAACTCTGTTTTTGTTTTTTGTTTTGTTTTTCGAGACAGGGTTTCTCTGTGTAGCCTTGGCTGTCCTGGACTTACTCTGTAGTCCAGGCTGGCCTCGAACTCACAGTGATCCGCCTGCCTCTGCCTCCCGAGTGCCTAACTCTGAAGTGAAGTTTATATGCAGTGTAACCTACCTGATGGTTGGCAATCACACTATTTAGAAATAAGCTCATGACTCAAAAATTTCCTGCTTTTCTTCCTTTCTTTCTTTTCTGGTTTTTTGAGACAGGGTTTCTCTGTGTAGCCTTGGCTGTCCTGGACTCACTTTGTAGACCAGGCTAGCCTCAAACTCACGGTGATCCACCTGCCTCTGCCTCCTAAGTGCTGGGATTAAAGGCTGCACCACCATGCCCAGAAAATATGTATCCCAGGCTGACCTCGAATTCCAGATCCTCCTGCCTCTGCCTCCCTCAGCAAATCCTACTGGCTTGAGCCACCAGAACCAGCCTGTTTTTCTCTCTAAACAAACAAAACCAAACCCAGTAAAACTGGACATGGGCAGGCCTGTGACCCCACCATTCAAGAGATGGGAATAGGGAGATCAGATGTTGAAGGTCATCCTTAGCCACATATTCAGACTCACTTAAAAAAAAAAAAAAAAAGACTCACTTTCAGTTTTGTTTTCTTTAGCCCTGTAATTTACTTATTCCAGAGAAATCCTCACAAATATGTGCACATTTATCTACCAATATATTTGTTGTACATGTTATTTATAAGTTAAAAAAATGGAGAAAACATCTTCTGATCATAAGGGTTGTTTTAAGTACATTACAGGACTCTACAAGGAAAAATAGAATGTAGTTCTTAGAGTGGTAACCTAGAGAATGATTTGTCAATATGAGGAAGCATTTATTGTATTTTATTGAGAAAATACTATTTACTAGTTTGATATATAATATTGAGAATATATATACTAATATATATTAGTATATAATGTATAGTATATATATTATATATAAAATGAAAAAATATCCATTTATTCACATATATAGATTCATGAATAGACCAAAGCAACTAAGGACATACTAAAAGAATGTGTATAATAGTTAACTCAGAACACTGTTGTTATAAAAACCTTTTCATTTGGGGATCTCCCCAAAATTTATATAGCTATATCATAGTTTTTGGTTTCTCTCTCTTGTTTTTTTTTTTTTTTTTAACAGGATTTCATGTAGCATGGGCTGGCTTTGAATTCCTGATCTTCTTGCCTTTACTTCCCAAAAGGTTCAATTATAGGCATATGTCACCATGTGGGGATGTTTTCCCATAAAACAATAACAACAATGTGGTGGTTTCAATAGGTTTGGTCCCCATAGACTCATGTGTTTGAATGCTTGGCCCATAAGGCATGGCACTATTAGGAGGTGTGGCCTTGCTGAAGTAGGTGTGACCTTGTTGGAGGAAGTGTGTCACTGTGGGGGCAGGCTTTGAGGTCTCCTATGCTCAAGCTATGCCCAGTGTGACGCACAGTCTCCTGCTGCCTTTGGATCAAGATATAGAACTCTCAGCTCCTTCTCCAGCACCATGTCTCCTTGCATGTCACCATACTTTCTGCCATGATGATAATAGACTAAACCTCTGAAACTGTAAGCCAGCTTTGAAGTCATAGAGATCTGCCTGCCTTGCCTCCTGAGTGCTGGGATTAAAGACATGTGACACCACGCTCCACTCTCTGCTACCTTTCTTATAAAAGCCCAGGCCTACCTGCCTATGGATGGTGCCACCCACAGTGGGCTGGGCTCTCCTGTATCAATCATTAATCTGGATATTTCTTCACAGACATGATTACAGATCAATCTAATTGAGGCAATTTTTCAATCGAGGTTTCCTTTTCCCAGGTAAGTCAAGGCTATGTTGACAATAAAAAGTAACCAGCACAGAGACTAATACGGTGGTTTGGCTAATAGAGAATATAAAGTAAAACACATAAAGAAAAGCTGCAGCTACAAAATCGCAGAAGACTTCTAAAGTATAACTGAAATGATTTTTAAACAGCACATTAAGAAAGAAAGGGGAGAGGAAGAATGTCATGATGATCTGCCAAGTTGAGGCCCTGCTCCCATGCCTCGAAAATTCGAAGTGCTCCAGGGAGATCAGAAGTGAGCAGAGGGGGAAGCGCACCCTAACCTCTGGACATACCACTTGGAACGGTGTGGTTGAGCCACATCTGCACTGTAGCACACAGAATGGAGCTCCTCCTCTGCATCCTCTCCCTTCTGTCTAATGTTGAGGTACTTGCCTATCCCACACAACCAAATGGTTCAAGGGATAGTGTTGCAGTTATTTTAGCTGTATGTCCTAATAATGTTTATTATTAGCCCTATAAGTATTATTACAGCAGTATTTTCTAACCTGTTAGCAACCAATGGAACACAGGCACTTGTTATATTTTCAAATAGCCTTAGTTAACCTGGGGCAGGGCAGATATTAATCCCCTAAACTCCTTCTCATAGTGGGCCAGGTATTCCATACCCTGCCCCAATCCCATGCCATCTGCTTCTAATAATTTCTATCAAACTGCCTTCCATTCATTATCCCAAATACTTGCTAATTATCCTCATCTGGCCAAATCTCCATCCATGCCACCCATGTGCTTCTCCTCCACTTAACTCATGGTGTCAGCCTCCTTCCTTCCTGCTCTTCCTCTGTAGTCTCCTCCTCTTCTGGTCTCTGTCCCAAAAAACCTCACGCCTATCCCATTTGCCCTGTGTAGGTGGGTTGGCTTTTTATCAGCCAAACAGGAATAGGCTTTTAGGCAAGGTTACATAGCAGTCTTGGGGCACAGCAAACAGTAAACAGCATCAAAATTCATCAGACAAACCTCTAGTAAGATAGTGTCTGTCCTCTTCCTCAGTTTCTGATGTGGCGGAGGTCAGCATGAAATGGGCTCTTACCATTCTAAACCAGTTCTGCAGATTTGGCCGATGACTGGTTGAGGAGTGATGAATAATATGCCAAATGACAGGCTAGGAGAAGTCTACAGGGGATTCTTGAGAACGGCTTCCTGGCTCCAAAAGAGACAATAGGACTAGACACTCCGTTTCCTTCCTTTGTGCATGCCATTAATGGGTGTGATGGCCAGGTCTCAGCAGCCGTGAAGGAGGCAACCTAAGAGCCAAGCCTTGAAGATGGCAGAGTGAAAAAGTGGAAAGAGCCTGGGCCCTTGATGGTGTGGTTAGAATGCTTCATGAATCAACACACCAGAAGTTGTGGACCTCCAAATTTCTTATTATACAATGGGACGGATTTATTGTTCTAGTATTTTGAGCATCTCATATCACCGCAGCATGCATCTGAGGTCTTATAGACAATCCTGTGATGATATCTAGCCATAGAACAAAGGCTTCTGAGAAAAGGACTAGTATATATAAGTAGCAGGGTCAGGATCCTGCTTATACGCTCAGACAAGAAGCTTGTCATGAAATTATTAAATGGCATAAAATACTATGTCTTGCATTTTATTTATTTAAGAGCATGCTTATTTTATTTTGCGTTTTAAGTTTATTGTCTTTTAAAGTTAATTGTGTGTGACTATGTGCATGAGAGTGCCTGCACAGGCCTGAGACACCCGACCCTCAGGAGCTCTGAGCTGCATGCCTCCTGCCCAGTGTAAGAGCAGTGAGTACTTTCAAGTGCTGAGCCATCTCTCTAGCCTCCTTATTTTATTTTAATCTAATTATAATACAGAAGTGTATACAGTACAGGTGAGCCTTGTCTTATTCATTCACCAGAAGTCCATTCTTCCCCGCAGAAGTAACTTGTGATAATCGGATGAATTTCCTTTCAACTCTTTTGTTTGTTTGTTGTTGTTTTTCAAGACAGGGTCTCTTTGTGTTAGCCTTGGCTGTCCTGGACTCACTTTGTAGACCAGGCTGGCCTCGAACTCACAGCCATCTGCCTGCCTCTGCCCCCTCAGTGCTGGGATTACAGGCGTGCGCCACCGTGTCCGGCCCTAACATGATTGCAGTCTTTTTTTTTTTTTTTTTTTTTTTTTTTCGAGACAGGCTTTCGCTGTTCAGCTCTGGCTGTCTGGGACTTGCTTTGTAGGCCAGGCTGGCCTCGTCTTTTCAACTCTTTCACTAAGTATGTACAAAGGTGAACACACATACACATTCACAAACACACATCTACAAACATTAGAAAGAATGTTTAAGGGAGTCCGTGGTAAAAACACAAGCCACATAGCAAACCGAATTTCATAGGAGGAGGCCAGTCATCTTTCGATACTGAAATAAAGGGGGTGAGCCGCTGGGAATGCTGGGTAAGAAAGATATGCATATGTATTAGGAGGGCGTAGCCAGAGAAACAGACTTCCGGTCAGAAGTCTCGCGAGGGGACCGACTCTCACGGACAGTTCAATACGGTATGATTTTGCGAGAGTGTTGGAGCGTGGTCCTTGATGTCCAAGAAAATGTATTATAGTAGCACAGATCTGTTAAGGTAGGTCATAATTCTACGGAGTTATGCCAAGTAAATTAAGTACTACAATGATAGCATTACACTTTACATGTTAGTCTGGGTTCATTTATTAATTTTTTTTTTGTTGTTTTTTGAGACAGGGTTTCTCTGTGTAGCCTTGGCTGCCCTGGACTTGCTTTGCAGACCACCAGGCTGGCGTTGAACTCACAGCGATCTGCTTGCCTGTGCCTCCTTGAGTGCTGGGATTATGCGCCCGGTTTATTAATTAATTTTATTTAACAACATATTTTGGTTGGGAAAAGGTTCAGTCAGTAAAGTGCTCGCCATGCAAACTCCTTCGCAGAATCTGTGTAGTGTGTGTGTGTGGAGGGGGGCAGGGTTGGCCATGGAGGTATGCACTTGTAATCTGTACTTGTACGGCTCTGATAGGCAGAGCTCTGGGGGCTTGCTAACTAGCCAACCTTAGACTTAGACTACTTGGAGAATTCCAAGCCAATGAGAGACCTTGTCTCAAAAAAAAAAAAAAAAAAAAAAAAAAAAAAAAATGGCGTCTGTGATGTAGGGAACCTCACACGAGGAATTCTCTTAATTGCATTAGTTGTGGCAAGAACTACTCCACATGTAGGTGGCACCTTCTGTTAGCAGGCGGGATAAGATGGGGTGCTTCAAGCAAATGATTATTTTCCTTTTGTTCCTTGGCCTTTCCTCTTGCCATGGAATTAATCCACATAGTTGCTGCTGCTGCTGCTGCTGCTGCTGCTGCTGCTGCTGCTGCTGCTTTCTTCAGTGATACCAGAACTGGTGTTTCTAGGCCTCTGTCCTTGACAAGAACCAGCGGTTCTCCAGGAACTTTCTAAGTTTTATGCACTACATAGCAACTGCTGAGGCACCCTGTACCACAGGCTGAGCAACTGAATAGTTCTCAGCATCTCAGGTGAGAAACAGTTGTTACTATTTCAATGTAAGCTAATTTAATACATACTTTATATATAGTCATTATCTGAAATCTGTTCCTTTAGAGAACCCTGACCTGAGAAATAACAGTTGCTAAGTAGCAGCTGGGGTTAACATGTACACACTTCCCACACCCATGTGAACACACATACCAAAAAGGCAGTGGGTCCCAGGGCTCAAACTCGGTCTTGGAGGAGAGTGTCTTTTGCCCTCTGAACTAGCCTCAATTTTTTTAGTTTTAGAATATTTTTCCATATGTAAATTTGAGACACTTATGTTGCCTGGGACTGGGGATATAGCTCAGTGATAGAATAGTTATTTAGCATATCCAAGACTGGTTCAATCCAAAGCAACACACACATTCTCTGTCTCTGTTTCTCTCTGCTTCTCTCTCTCTCTCTCTCTCTCTCACACACACACACACACAGATTATGTTGTTTAATCTGCAAATATTTTCCTTTATAGTTGCTTTATGGCATTTTCCTTAAAAACTCTACAATACAAGCTGGGCATGGTGGCGCACACCTTTAATCCCAGCACTCGGGAGGCAGAGGCAAGTGGATCTCTGAGTGTTCAAGACCAGCCTGATCTACAAAATAGAGTTCCAGGACAACCAGGGCTATTACACAGAGAAACCTTGTCTCAAAAAACAAAACAAAACAAAATAAAACCTCAAACAATCAAACAAACAAAACTTTACAGTACATCTAAACAAATATTCCTCTATTTGTCTAGGGATTTTTTTTTTCCTCCTTTTAAATTACCGGTAGTTCTTTGAGAATTCAGTGTAATACATTTTAATCATAGTCACCAGTTCCTCCAGCTCCTCTAAGACCCATCCCCTTTCCTACCTACCCAGCTTCATGTATTCTTTTATTTTTTAAAATCTATTGACACAGTTGGTGCTGCCTGTATATTTGTAGATTTGTTTTTCACTGGAGTGGCAGGGGGAGTCAACCCACCAGGGGCCATAACATTAAAGAAAATGGACTCTCTTTCTCCCAGCAGCTGTCAACTGCCAATAGCTTCTTAGCTAGGGATGGGATTTTGTAAAGGTGTTGTGCATACTGTCTCAACTACTGTGGGTTCATGTGTGCAACTGCCCTCCTGTGTCCAGAAGACATTGTTTCCTTGTACTTGTCCATTGCCTGTGGTTCTCAAAAATATTTCAGCTGCCTCTTCCAAAATGATGATGAAATCTCGGGAAGAAGAACATGTGATAGAGTTGTTTCATTTAGGGTTGAACATCCTACAGTCTCTTATTTGCTCTACACTTTGACCAATTATGGGTCTTTGTGTTAATCACCATCTAATTAAAAAAGAAATTTCTCTCATAAGGGTTAACCAATTCACTGACATATAGGTAGAAGGATGCCTCTAGGAGTTGATCAGATATTATGTCTATTTAGCAGATGTTGTATGTTCTTCCCTAGTTTCTTCTGACTTATCTAGTCACAGGTTCTTGGCCCAGCTAATGGTGTCAGGTATGGGTTTCAACATGTGAAGTGGTTCTTAAATCGCCAATAAGCGGTTGATTGTCCCATGACATTCATGTCACTGTTGCACCAATGTGCATGTCACTCATTGATGTAGCCAGGGTTGACATCTGGGTAAGACTGGCAATTCATTTTCTCCTCTAGTACTGCGCACAGCACTTTCCAGCACTATGAAGGATAGTAAAGGATAAAGCGTTCTCTCTGAAGCGTGTGATGTCTTCAGCAATAAAGCTTTACTGTTGTGGCAGTTGAGTAAAAATGGCCCCCATAGGCTCATATATTTGAACGTTTAGTCATCATTAGAAGGAGTAGTAGGTGTGGCCTTGTTGGAGGAAGTATGTCACTGGGGGTGGGCTTTGAAATTTCGAAGCCCAAGCCAGACCCAGTCTCTTTCTCTTCCTGTTGCCTATTGATCTGGATATAGGGCTCTCAGCAACCATGTTTGGCTACCACCATACTCCCCACCATGAGGATAATAGACTAAACCCCTGAAACTGTAGCCCCAATTAAATGCTTTCCTTTATAAGAGTTGCTGTGGTAATATTGACTAAGACAACAAATCCTGGAGGGTAACCAAGGGCATTGACATCTGTAATGTTTAGGGATCCTCACTGGCCAACAACTCCAAAAGTGGTAACATGTTTCTGGCACTGAGATTGCCACCCTGTTATAAGGTAACTGCATTTAAACCCTTTTTATATATGTATATGTATGTACTTTACGAAGCTTCTGCTGTAGTAGGTTTCCATATGACTGTTTCAAAAGGTCTTTAGTGTTATTGTTACCCTCCATTGTTACAGTTCATTTATAAGTAGGCCTAATCATGTTTATTATTAGCCCTATAATTATTATTACATTAGTATTTTCTAACCCACTATCAATAAAACACAGACACCTATTATGTTTTACAATAGCCTTGGTTCACTGCGGGGAGGGCAGGTATTAATGCCCTAAACTACCTCCCATATTGGGGCAGGTATCCAATACCCTGTCTCAATCCCATGACGTCTGCTTCTAATAATTTCTCTCGAGCTACCTCCCATCCATAATCCCAAATACTTGTTAATGCTCTTCATCTGGGCCAAACTCTCCATCCATGCTGGCCATGTGCTTCTTCCTCCACCTAACCCATGACACTGGCCTTCCTTCTCCTCTCCTGTCTCCTCTTGTCTCTTCTGGTCTCTCCCCAAAAAAGCCCAGGAACCTTAACCATGCCTATCCCCTTTGCCCTGCTTGGGTGTGATGGCTTTTTATAGATCAAACAGGAACACGGTTTTAGGCAATGTTATAAACATTTTGGAGTACATGAGTCTGCTCATTTGCGCACCAACCAGCCCAACCTCCAGCACTCTCTATTCCTTCCTCTGTTCTGCCATTCCCATCTCCTCTCCACCACAATTTCCTCTTGTTCTCCTTTAATCCTCTATACCACTGACTCTTATCTCTACTCTTTGTAAACCTCGTACATCATGGCCGCTTCCTAATTTCCTGACCTGTATGGGTATTCCAAAAGAAACAAACATATCTGAGAATCCAAAACCAATATCCGTAAACAAGAGAAAAATATGTGATGTTCATTTTTCTAGGACTGGGTTTCCTCATTCAGAATGATTGTTTCCAGCTGTATCCATTTACTTGCAACTTTGATAGTTGTGTTTTTCTTAACGACTGGATAATATTCCATTGTGTAAACGTGCCATGTTTTTATTATCCATTCATCAATTAATGGGCATCTAGGCCATTTCCATTTTCTAACTATTGTGGATATAACAGCAATGAACATGGATGAGCAGGTCTTTCTAAAGTAGTTTGCATTCTCGCAAAGAGTGAGTAATTATTCCCCTATGCCCATATCCATGGCAGCATGTTATCTAATCTTAGCCAATATGATTGGCGTGAGGTGAAATTTCAGAGTCAGGTTTTTTTGTTTTGCTTTTTTCAGGCAGGGGCTCTGTGTGCAACCCTGGCTGTCCTGGATGCACTTTTTTTTTTTTTTTTTTTTCGAGACAGGCTTTCTCTGTGTAGCCTTGACTGTCCTGGACTCACTTTTGTAGACCAGGCTGGCCTCAAACTCACAGCGATCCACCTGCCTCTGCCTCTGCCTCTGCCTCTGCCTCTCTCCCAAGTGCTGGGGTTAAAAGCATGCGCCACCACTGCCAGGCCTTCTGGATGTACTTTGTGGATGAGTCTGGCCTAAAACTCACAGAGATCTGCCTCCTGAGTGCTGGGATTACAGGCTTGTGCCACCACTGTGCAGCCTCAGAGTCATTTTAATTTTCTTTTCCATGATGGCTAAGGATGTATCTTTCAGTGTTTCTCAGCTATTTATATTTCACTTTGTTTGTTGGTTTTGGGTTTGTTTGTTTATTTGTTTGTTTTGGTTTTTCAAGACAGTGTTTCTTTGTGTAGCATTGGCTGTCCTGGACTCCCGTTGTAGATGAGGCTGGTCTCCAACTCACAGAGATCCGCCAGTCTCTGCTCCCTGAGTGTTGGGATTACAACGTGCACCACCAGGCCTGGCTGTGTATTTCATTTTTTTGAAAACTCTTTTTTTTTCCATACCCATTTTTAATTAATCTTGGTTTCTTTCTTTCTTTCTTTCTTTCTTTCTTTCTTTCTTTCTTTCTTTTTAAAGAAGGAGCTTTTAGCTCTTTTTTTTTTTTAAGGTTTATTTATTTATTATTATGTATACAATGCTCTGCCTGTACATACAATTGTAGGCCAGAAGAGGGCATCAGATCACATTATAGATGGCTGTGAGCCACTGTGTGGTTGCTGGGAATTGAACTCAGGACCCCTTGAAGAACAGTCAGTGTTCTTAACCTCTGAGCCACCTCTCCAACTCTTGTTTATTTTCTTGATGTTTAGTTTTTTGAGTACTTTGTATAGTCTAGATATTACTCCTCTGTCAGCTATTTAACCAGTGAAGATTTTCTCCATTCTATAGGGTGCCTTTTTATTGGAATGATGGTGTCCTTTACTGTACAGAAACATTTTAGTTTCATGAGGTCCCATTTATTAACCGTAGGTTTAAATACCTGTACTGCTGGAGTCCTGTTCAGAAAATCCTTCCCTGTGCCATGGAATTCAAGTACATTCCATACTTTCTCCCCTCAGATTCAGGGTATCAGGTCTTATGTTGAGGTTCTTGATCTATTTGGAGTTTGATTGAATCCAATTTCATTTTTCTACATGCAGCCATCTCATTTAACCTGCACCATTTGTTGAGTGGTGGCACACGCCTGTAATCCCAGCACCTGAGGCAGAGGCAGGTAGATGTCTGTGAGTTCAAGGCCAGTGCTCTTAACCTCTGAGCCACCTCTCCAGCCCATCTTGTGTCTATTGTATGTGCTCCTTCTCCAGCACCATGTCTGCCTGTATACCGCCATGCTTCCCACCATGCTGATAGCGGACTAAACCTCTGAACTGGAAGCCAGTCCCATTTAAATGTTTTCCTTTATAAGAGTTGCCATGCTCATGGTGTTTCTGCACAGCAAAAGAAACCCTAAGTAAGACAACTTCTACATTTCTGTTCACCATTGGAGAAAGTCAGGACAGCAACTCAAGCAAGATAGGAACCTGGAGGCAGGAGGTAGTGCAGAAGCCATGGAGAAGGGCTGCTTAATGATTTGTTCCTTATGACATGCTCAGTCTGCTTTCATATAGAAGCTGGGACCACCAGCCCACGGATGATGTGAAGGGGTCTCTGCAAACAAACTCTACCGCTGGCAGGGTGATGATCCACATGAGGCAAGACGGCAATGCAGATCAACACAACTCAGTAGCCAGTGTTAGCCTAAACTTCCAGAGCAGTTTATGTTAGGCATATTTAAGCATAACACAATTTTGGAAAAAAGGTGTCCTGACGATAACTAACTTAATCCCTTGTGCAAAACAAAGCGTAAGGCGTGTTTACATTGAAATTCTTCCAAGTACAGACAACTTCTTCTATAAAAATGGGTTCTATTGACTGAGAAACAATGTTCAAGATAAAGGTCTGGGGGAAATGACTGAGATAAGAGTCTGTGGGAGTCAGGAGTGGCCTGACCCTGCAGATAGCATGGAAGTCACCTAGGGTATTGTAAGGTTCACCTGACATCTTATAAGAGTGGGTTCTGCTGACTGAGAAACAGTGCTCAAGATAAAGGTCTAGGGAGGAAGATTCTGGGATAAACACAATAATCTTGGACAATCAGATGTGGCCTGGCCTTATAGATAGCACAAGTCACTGAACTATTAACTAAATCCATTTCCAGATTTCTGGGTAGAAAACAGGTAAATATCTCTTCTGTTGAAGAATCAACGTTGACCATTACTATTCTTGGTTTCCCTAGTCCTTATCTGTGATCACAAGGACCTCTGCCCTCTACAGGGTGGCCTTAACCACAGTGATCTGGGCCATCCTCCATCACTCACTAATTAAAAAAAAATGCCCTGTAGGCTTGTGCATAGCCTGATCCTATGGAGGCATTTTCTCAGTTGAGGCTCCTTCCGCTCTGATGACTTTGTCTTGTGTCAAGTTTACATAAAACTAGACAGCACAATCATTGTTTATCAACCAGTATCCATAAATGGATAGCCATTTTAGAAAACTGAATTTAACCCCTGTAATTGATGCTTCAGCAAATGATACACATGCATTATTCTGGGTCAGAGGCATGAAAGAAGACAAAGCTTAAGATCCTACCTATACATTAGCTTAGGTTTAGAAAGTTGGTTACGTGGGAAATCCAAGGCAAATAAGGTTACATTGTTCTCTTAGGAGCAGAGTAAACAAGCAAGCTGACTACACTGTAAGTAATTTATTTATCTATTTTTTATTTTTTAAAAAATATTTTATTAACTTATTCATATTACATCTCAATTGTTATCCCATCCCTTGTAAGTTAGTAGTTTTAAGTCTGAAGTAACCTCAAGGTATTATTAACTCTGGCTGTAAGGTCCAGCAAAAGTTCTGGTCTCTTAAACTGTAAGATGTATTTTAACGCTATCACATTGTCACATAACTTGAAATCTAGGATGGTGATAGCTCCATTAGACTTTTTTTTTAACCTTCCAGGATTGTTTTGGCTTTCCTGTTTTTGTTTGTTTGTTTGTTTATGAAATTGAAGGTTATCTTTTCAATTTCTGTCAACAACTACATTTGAATTTTGATGAGGATTCAATGTATAGGTTACTTTTGGTAGGATGGCCACTTTCACAGTATTCTTCCTGCTAATGTCCAAGCATAGGAGTTGTTTCCATCTTCTGGTATGATTTTCAGTTTCTTTCTTCGGTGTCATAAAGCTTTCATTGTACAAGATTTTCACTGCCATGGTTAGTTTATTCTAATATATTTTTGAAGCTATTGTGACAAGTATTGTTTTCTTGATATTTTTTCTAAACAATGTTTCTCTGTTCTGAAACTCACTGTGACAAGGCTGACCTTAAACTCAGATATATGCCTGTCTCTGCCTCCTAAGTGCTGGGAGTAAAGGCACATGCCACTATGACTAGCTGTTTTCTTGATTTCTTTATAGGTATGTGTGTGTTGTTTGTATATAGAAATGCTGCTGATTTTTATGTCTTAATTTTGTACCCTGCTACTTTGCTGAATGCATTTATCAAGTGTAGGCATTTCTGGTAGAGTATTAGGATCTTTTATGTACAGAATTGTATCATTTCCAAAGCAAGATAATTTGCCTTTTCCCCTTTCTATTTGTAGTTGCTGTATCCCCTTCACTTGTCTTACAGCTCTAGGGAAGATTTCAAGTACAATGTTAAACAAAAAAGGGTAAAAGTATTAGATTTCTTTTCTTTAAAAGAATTGTGTATGTGTGTATATGTATGCTCCAAGTGACATATGTGTATGGGTACGTGCTGGGGAGGCCATAGGTCAATAACTGAGTGTCTTCCTCTATCATCCTTTCTCTTACTTTTTGAGACAGAGTATCTTCATTGAATCTAGGTTTTATTGATCTGTATAGACTGGCTTGCAGGTAAGCTCTGGGTTTCCACATATCTGTTTACTCCTCTCACCCCAGACGTACAGTCATGAGCCATCATGTACAGCTTTTGTGTGGGGACTGGGCATGTGAACCCAGGTCCTTATGTTTGCACAGCAAGTACTTTATCCATTGATCCACTTTCCAGCTCCTGAGTAATTTTTTTTAAACAATGAAACTTACACTAGTCGAGAGTAGTGTACACTAAATTATATACATGTGTTATTTTGATAATAAATATGGAAAGCTATAAAAACAATAAAAACTGAAGGCTTTAGACCTTGGCAGTTTACAAAGCAGTTTCCTTTGTTGGTGACCAGCTTCCACCTGAGTACAACACAGTATGTGTGCATTGGCTGACATGTAAACTGTAAATATCTTTCCAGTCCTCAAAGCTTCATCTTCTTTGTCAATATTTGATAGCTTATTTTGCTATAAAGCATTACACTGGATTTAAGCACCATGGAATGAGTCCCAGAGGATGTGGCCTGTTTCATAAATTTAAAAAAAAAAAAAAATCAGTGTTGGGCTGGTGGGCTCAGTGGGTAAACATACTTGAGGCAAAGCTGGATGACCTGAGTTAGATCCCCAAAACTCAGTAGAGGGCACTAGCTACCTCTTTCCTGCAAGTTGTCCTCTGGCTTCTGCATGTATACCATAGCAAGTGTCCCCACCCCATTTCCTGTGCTTGAGCAGGCATATTCTCTCTCTCTCTCTCTCTCTCTCTCTCTCTCTCTCTCTCTCTCTCTCTCTCTCTCACACACACACACCTAATAAATAATTTAAAAAGACAATAATATTGTGGTGGTTTGAATAGAAAATGGGCTCCATAGACCCATAAGGGGATGGAACTATTAGGATGTGGTGTGGCCTCATTAGAGTAGGTGTGGCTTTATTGGGGGAGGTGTGTTACTAGTGGTGGTGCTTTGAGGTGGCAGAAGCTTAAACTTGGCCAGTATGCCATTGTCACTTCCTACTTACTGCCTATGGATCCAGATAGAGAACTCTCAGCTACCTCTTTAGCACCATGTCTTCCTGCATGCTGTCATGCTTCCTGCTATGATGATAAAGGACTGAACCTCTGAACTGTAAGCCAGCCCTAATTAAATGTTATTATTTATAAGAGTTGCCGTGGTCATGGTGTCTCTTCACAGCAATAAGACCTTAAGTAAGACAGGTATTTTATAAATTTTCTAGAGGTCTCACTGTGTCCCTGTGGTAGAGCTATGTCTTTCTCATGGGATAATGGGCTCATTAAAGATGGAGTAGTGTCAGGACCATATTGTTCTAAACCACTTTCGATTGAATGATATACATGTTGCTTCTTTTTGTCGTTGATTTGTTTTGTAGCACTTGGGATTGACTTTATGGCCTTGTGCATGCTCTCCTAGCTCCTTGCCACTATGTCATATCCCTAGCTTTTCTGATTATATACTTTGACCAAAGAAGTAAAAGGTGGACATTGTGTCTTTCCAGTTCCTAGAGTCAAGAATACATACATTTCATCTTTTTTTCCTTTTTCTAAGATTTTTCCTTTTCTTTAAAAAAAAAAAATGCAAGTCATATGAGTTATGAGAAAAGAGGCATATTAACAGCACCGTTTACGTCACTTATATTCTTGTATAAGAAACCAGTTGGAGGAATAAGAATATCTTGATCAAATTGTAGATTTAAAATAAATCCAGGTTGGAGCTGGGCATGGTGGCGCACGCCTTTAATCCCAGCACTCAGGAGGCAGAGGCAGGCAGATCGCTGTGAGTTTGAGGCCAGCCTGGTCTATAAAGTGAGTCCAGGACAGCCAAGGCTACACAGAGAAACCCTGTCTCGAAAAACCAAGAAACAAAACCAAAAACAATCCAGGTTGGATGTTGTGGCACATGTCTTTAATGACATGCTCAGGAGGTACAGGCAGGTGGGTCTCAAAGACAGCCTGATCTACATAAGAAACTCTAGGTAGCCAAGGCTTCATAGTGAGGCTCTGTTTAAACAAAACAAAACAAAACAAAACAAAACAAAAGATCCCCTCTCCAAACCCACTGGAAACTGTCTTTTTAAAAAAAATTTATTTTATGCTGAAAACCAGCTTTTTGGGACTGTGGGTACAGTTCAGTGGCAGAGTGTTTGCCTAAGACATCTGAAGCTTTGGTTTCCATCCACAGCACCATAGATGCAGGATCAAGGGTTCCCTTCCTTTCATAAACTAACCGTGTATTTCTGAATACCTAGCAAGTACATGCCACTGTGTTATAAGCTGTTGGAGATGAGGAAAAACTTGTATCTTTAAATCCCATCCATTAAAACAATTTGCAATGCAAATACCACTGGAAACAGAACTGTATCTTGCTGTGTTGAAATTTATGGGTGAGTTAAATGTTGAAATTTATGGGTGAGTTAAAAATAGTATGTAATAATCTTTCCTTCATCCATTTGAAAATAATATAACTTGAAAGACACATAAATAAAGGATACTTATTTCTCACAGTAATGGAGGCTGGCATGTGTAAGATCAAGGTGACATAGAGTTGATTGGTGAACCCCACTTTCTGGTCATAGATGACCATTTTCTTTCTTTTTTAAAATTAATTTATTCAGATTACAACTCAATTGTTATCCCATCACTTGTATCCCTCCTGTTCCTCCCTCCCTCCTGCTTTCACCCTATTCCCCTCCCCTAGGTCTATGACCGAGGGAGACGACCATTTTCTTACTGGATCTTCACTTAGTGAAAGTGGTTAAAGTCACTAGTCTCAATCATGACGTTTGATCTCATTTCTTAGCCATTCATCAAAGACTTTACATCTTCATATATAACCTTGGGAGTTGGATTTTTTTTCTAAGATTTTTTTTTTGTTTGTTTTTTGTTTTTGAGACAGGGTTTTCTGTGTAGCTTTGGCTGTCCTGGACTCACTCTATAGACCAGGCTGGTCTCGAACTCAGAGATCCATCTGCCTCTGCCTCCTAAGTGCAGGGATTACAGGCATGCACCACTGTGCCCAGCTGGGGGTAGGAATTTCTAACGTGAAGTTTCATGGGGCACAAGCATTCAATCCCTAGCAAATCTCTATGCTGGATAGTATAAATACATTATTTTGAGATTGTAAAATTTAGATAGGAAATATAAAATATACATCAGTATTTTATTCTTATTTTTGAAGTTGTGATATTTTTAATTAATCAAGAAAAATTAATATAATTTATTTATTCTTTGAGAGTCTCATACATGCACATATTTTGATCTTATTCGCCTCAACTCTTCTCCATAAATCTCAAAAATCAACCTTTCACTACCATCTCCAACTCTGTAAACAAACAAACCACTAACTCCAATTTGGGCAACCCTTATTTTCAGGGGTGTGAGGCCATCCACTGAAGTATGGTTTATTTACCAGGGGCCACACCTTTCAAGAAAACTGACTGTCCCTCCACAGAAGCCATTAACTGTCCATAGCTCCTCAGTTAGGGATAGGGGTTGGTAAGCCCTTCCCCTCTTCCTTCCATACTGGAATGAATGTTCACTGGCTTGAGTTTGTGCAGATCTCGTGAAGATAACCATAGTTAGTGTGAGTTTATGAACACAATGGTCCTGTTCTGTCTAGAAAACACTATTTTTTACTGGTCCTCCCTGATCTCTGGCTCTTACAACCATTCTGTCCCCATCTCCTTGATGATCCCTGAACCTTGGGAGGGGAGGATGTAATGTAGATTTATGGCTAAATAAAGAAAAGAATTGAGTTCCTATCTGGGTAATAGTACATTATGTATATAATCAAGTAGATTGCCCTAACAGTATGCACTAGATTTAGTTACAAAATGATTGCAATTTCAATCAAAATCCTAATAAAAATATATGTAAATGTTTAGAACACCTAAGACTGACCAACCTGGCGGTTTCCTATGTCCTTAAAAAGAATGACCATCAGATTCAACAATTCCTCATCTGGGTAGATACCTATAAAAGTAAAAAGCAAAGCCAGGTGTAGTGGCACACCCCTTTAATCACAGCACTTGGGAGGCAGAGGCAGGTGTGTCTCTGTGAGCCAGGACAGCCAGGGTTGTTACACAGAGAAACCCTGTCTCGAAACCTGCCCCCTCCAAAAAAGTAAAAAGCACAGATTCAAGTAGATACTTGCATCCCAATGACCACAGTAGTATTACTTTTCAAGAGTCAAGAGGTCGGTGAAACCCAAATATCTACCAACACATGAATTTATATAGTGCATACAACAAAGATAAATTTTTCATCCTTAAAAGTAAAATTCCAACACATGCTGCAGTATGAATAAATCTTGCTAATATTATGGTAAGTAAAATAAGACATATACAAGAGATAGATATTACATGATTTCATTTGCATGTTGAATCAAGAGTAGAAAAATCATATACACAGAAAGTAGACTAGTAGTGACTGAAGTGGAAAAAAGGGGATTATTGCTTAGTGGCAACAGAGATGCAATTTGAAGTGATGAATAGGTTTTGGCGATGGATAATGATGGTGGTTATCAATATGAATGTACTTAATACTACTAAACTATACTTTGAAAATGGTTATAATGAAATTTTAAAATATGTATTTTACCTCAATAATAAATCAATTTATTTATTAAGACAGATCTTTAGATAGTAAATATTATTCTTTCTAAATTAATTAATACAGGAAATTATTACGGCATTGGTTTTCTTTAACCAGCTAGTTCCCCAATGACTGACACAGAGAGACTATGTTTTATTATTAAGCTGTAAACACTATGCTGGGAAGATTCTGAGATATTCCAATACTAGTACCTTTAACATCCACATAAAAGCCAATCACTTGCCAATCTGATGACTCCTAAGCAGCTTCTGCTCCATTAGCCTGTCCTTATAGCCACTTGCTCATTGCCATCTTGCCTTATGGTGACCCCTTTTTCTCTCCAGCTCCTCTCTTCCTGCTACATCTTCTTATGCTTTATCTTCTTCTCTTGACATCAAGCCTGGGCACCTAAAACTCTGCCTCCCTCTCTTTTACCCAGTCACAGGCTTCAGCCAATCAGGGATAATTGGGGACCACTCTTTATCATCATATGGTTACAGGAGATAGTTCAATATTCATAACAATGCCCATGATCTCAAGGCATTGAAATTAGCATTTGAAAACATAGTTGCAGGAAGATCCTTTTTGTATATAACTTATTTTGTGTATAAACTATTATGCCCTTTGGTTATGCATATATACTTTAAGGGAGCAAATACTGTATGATACTGAAAGCAAGCTGGGTGTGGTAGTCCCAGTATGTGGGAGGCTGAGCCAGGAGACTAAGGAGTTCAATTCCAGCCTGGGATATGTGATTCCCTGTTTTGAAAAGAAACAAAAATTTAATACCCAGGACTAAAGAGATGGCTTAGCAGTTAAAAACAAGTTCTTTTCTTGCTTAGTGCCCAAGTTCCACTCCTAAAATCCACATTGGGTGGCTCACATCTTTCTGTAACTTCAACTCCATGAGATTCAAAATAAATCTTAAAGATGATACTCTATGTAGTCAGTAGAAAAATTTAAGAATATTTTATTAAAAATTTAGCTAGGCCACAGGGTCCTGGAAACCTACAAGAAGAACTTTATGACAGGCAGATCTGGATCCTGGGGTCCTCCTCAAACTAAGGCACCAGCCAAGGAGAATATAGGCAGTAAGCTTCGAACCCCTACCAAGACCTAGCCGACGAACATGATACTCTCCACCGTTGAGTGGAGAGTGAGATCTGACTCTCACACGAACTCTGGTGCCCCTTTTCTGACCATGTCCCCCGGATGGGGAGACCTGGTGGCACTCAGAGGAAGGATAGCTAGTTACCAAGAAGAGACTTGATATTCTGAGAGCATATATAGGGGGAGGAGGTCTCCCTCAGTCACAGACATAGGGGAGGGGAGAAGGGGAGAAATGGGAGGGAGGGAAGAATGGGAGGAAACAGGGGAAGGGCTAACAATCGAGATGTAATATGAATAAATTAATAAAAAATAAATAAAAAATAAAAACAAAAAAAATTTTAGCTAGGTTGCCAGGTGTGGTGGCACACACTTTTAATCCCAACACTTGGGAGTCAGAGGCAGGCAGATTGCTGTGAGTTCGAGGCCAGTCTGGTCTACAAAGCAAGTCCAGGACAGCCAAGGCTACACAGAGAAACCCTGTCTCGAAAAAAAAAAATTTAGGTGAATCTAGGTGCCCTTTGCCCTATTTTGTGACTAAGTCTCATTTATTTCTGGCTGGCTTTAACCTCACTATAAAGGTGAGGTTGGGTTTGAACTCCTGGTCTTCCTGCCAGTACCTCCCAAGTGTCAGAATTACAGGCATGTACGGTCATGCTAGATTCTTTGCTTTTTTGTTTGTTTTTCAGAGACAAGGTTTCTCTGTGTAGCCTTGGCTGTCCTAGACTCACTTTGTAGACCAGACTGGCCTCGAACTCACAGAGATCTGCTTGTGTCTTCCTCCCGGTCATGGTAGATTAAACAAGTCTACTTTTCCAATTGTGAATATTGTGATACTTAAATACAGATCAAGTATTACCAGTCAAAATTCAGCATCTTATTTTGGAGTGTAAAAAGTACACACCAGATTGCAAAGACTTAGCCCCAAACAAGTAAACTATCTCAATGATTTCTTATATTAACAGCCTGCTCATAATATTTTTGCTTTATTTTAATTTGTAGATACAAAAACCTCTTTCCACTATAGAAGTTGAAGAAATTGGAAGGAGAAAATCAAATGTATAGGGTAAGATCTTTTTCTTGGCACTGTAATCATATTACTATATTTAACAATTTGATAATATTCTCTTTGAAAGTTTGTCGTCGTCATCATCATTTTCTCTCTGTATGTATTTATGTGTGTGTATTTGTGTGCATGTGGGCATATGTGTGTTCATACAGGAGCCATTATCCTGACTCTTGATACTATTTTCTAGAAGAAACTTCTGTTATCAACCCAAACTTAATGACATATGATAACTGTTAGAAGAAGGTCTGTGTTTTCAAATGCTGATTTCAGTGCCTTGAGATCTGGTTATTGCCTTGCCATGGGCATTGTTATGAATGTTGAAATACCTCCTGTAACCATGTGATGATAAGGAATGTTCTCTAGTTATCCCTGATTGGCTAAATAAAGATGCTGAAGCATGTGACTGGGTAGAAGAGAGGGAGGTGGGGTTTTAGGTGCCTGGGTTTGGGTTATTTTTTTTTCAAGTTTCTCAGACTTTTATAAACTCCCGAGAGGCCCCATCTCTGGAACACACGTTATTCTTCATGGGTAGAACTGAACTCAGGGCCCCAGCACAGTCTGAATGTGGCTTGCAGCAAAGGCTGTGTGTGCCCATCACAGCCAGGTCGTCTGAATCTATGGTAGATTCAATGGCTGTCGTGCCCATGAACCTCTCATGCCCTAGTCGGCTGAGCAGCCAGTTCCAACAGCCGCTTACAGGGCATTGTGCTGCTTCAGGTACCATATTATGTCTCTTTGCTTTTCAACAACTTCTTCTAGGCTTGAAATTGTCCTGAAGCCAGCCTCGGAGGCAATATTGCTAGGGTAAGCATAAATTTTTTCTTCTTCAAATACATCAGGCTCTATTGAATCTCCTAATTCTCACTGTATAGGAGGCCAGGGAACAGATCATCTTCAGGGCCAGGATGGCCAGAATCAGTTCAAGGTACAGCCAGCTGGGCTTAGGGAAGGAATACTGCAGGAGGAGGAGGAGCAGGAGGAGCAGGAGGAGCAGGAGGAGGAGGAGGAGGAGGAGGAGGAGGAGGAGGAGGAGGAGGAGGAGGAGGAGGAGGAGGAGGAGGAGGAGGAGGAGGAGGAGGAGGAGGAGGAGGAGGAGGAGGAGTGGTGTTGTGTTGCCAGAAGAGTGGAGCCAGTGACTTGAGATGCCTCGTGGACCAGTAGAGCTGGGAATAGCCTCGGCTTCTGACTTTCCTGTGGTGAGTGGATGTAGCGTTCAAGAAGCAGATGCAGGCTCCACGGGTTAACTTTCCCAAGGATTATGATCGTCTAAGCCTTCAATGGGTTGGCATAGTTTTCTGGGCAATTGTTTTCATTTGGATTAGGGTATGAACACAGCACATCCGTTAAAAATGCTAAAATAACAAACATAACGTGTATAGGCAGCAGCCGATTCGCTACAATGACGACTGGAAGAGGATGGAATCTGGGTCTAAAGTGAGCATGCAAAGAGTGATGTGGGAAAGGCTGAGTGTCCAGAAGTGTGTCATCATCTATACTTTGTAGGGCATCCAAGGAACCTATCGTCCAGGAAGTCGGGGTACCTGCCTGATGTGTTACCCTGCACCCGGAGACCCCTCGGGTTGAGGCCGCCTTGGCTCCATGTAGTTCCTAGCCTGCAGTCTCCGCCCCTTGAGCCCAGCACAGGAAGCGGGGTGAGGGTGGGGTGGGGCATGGGAAGAGGAAAGGGAGGAGACAAGGGGCGGGGACAGGACACCCCGCCTACATCCACGAGCCTACATCCACGAGCCCGCCGACCAGCGCCGCCGCCATTACCGCCCTGGCAGGCAGCCGCGCTGCAGGGCTCGGGTCCTTGAGGGAGGAAGAAACAGAAGAGATAGAGGAGGAAAGGAGGAGAGAGAGAGTTGGGAGAAGGAAGATGGTGCTGAGCAGGTGGCTGTAGGAACGGAGTGATGGAGCAGAAGCTGTCCCGTGAGTCATCAGATTGGCAAGTAATTTTTAAAAAAAAAATTGGGGGGGGGGCGTTTCGAGACAGGGTTTCTCTGTGCTAGCCTTGGCTGTCCTGGACTCACTTTGTAGACCAGGCTGGCCTCAGAACTCACAGCGATCCGCCTGCCTCTGCCTCCGCCTCCCGAGTGCTGGGATTACAGGCATGCGCCACCGCGTTCGGCTAAGTGGTTTTTATGCGGGTCTTAAAATTACTAGGATTAGGGTAGCTCAGAATCTATCCAGCATAGTTCTTACAGCTTAAAAATAAAGCATATTCTCTCTGAGTCAGTCACTGGTAAACTAGCTGGTTAAAGAAAACTATTCCGTCATAGTTTACTGTATTGATTAATATAGAAAGACTAATTCTACTTTACAACAGATAACAGCAGTCATTTTAATATCTTACAACGTTTCTGTTGGCCAGTAATTAAGGGAGAGTTCAACTAGAAGTTTCCAGTTTAAGGATTTTCGTTGAATTGCAGTGTATAAGAAAGCATGACTGCTTAAAAACTGTAAACTTGGAATAAAAACTAAAACACTCAAAGGGAGAACACAGAAGTGTTGTCAGGGTATATGGCAGTGCAGTTGAGAATCCTTTGTAACCCTGAGAAGCCACTATATTCAGGGGTTCTTTCAAAACTTGAAGAGGGTTGCTTCCCAGTGTAAGTTATTTCTGCGTTCAGAGGCCCATGTTCCTCAAGTTCTTAGGCAGACCACGAGTCTTTCATTTTTTACACTGTCTTCTGTAAGGTGGGGCCCATTAATCGATCTTCCATAGCTCTTTCATTAGGACTTTTTATTGTAGCTCTACCTTCTATACACATCAATCATGAAGGTAAATTTTTACTCCCCACTCCTTGCTTCCAGTTGCTCAAAAGAAAAAAAAAATGTAACCCTTCCTCTACTTAAGTCTGACCTACTAAGCTCCAGCTTGGAAATCTGTTTCTCATTTCATTGGAAGATAAGAAATACTATCTCATTTTTCTATCTGTTCATAAAAAATGAATATCCTAATGGGACAAATTATCTAATTTTTCTTATTTTGAACATGCCCTTACAAAATGTTCAATCAACATTGTGTTTTTCAGGAAATTTTTTTTCACAAAATTAGCAGTCAGTAGTATTATTATCTTCTTCTAAATAGTAAAATTTTATATCTACCTTGAAAAAAAAAAAGAAAGCATGACTGGCTGGGCATGGTGGCACACGCCTTTAATCCCAGCACTACTTGGGAGGTAGAAGCAGGCCGGTCACTGAGTTCAAGGCCAGCCTGGTCTACAAAGTGAGTCCAGGACAGCCAAAGCTACAAAGAGAAGCCCTGTCTTGAAAAACAAAACAAAACAAAACAGAAAAAGAAAAGAAAAGAAAGCATGACTGAAAAAAAATGTTAAGGCTTAACTTAGTTTGATAACAGAATTTATGATAAGTGCTAAGCATACAGAGTTCCAATAATCTATAACAAAGTGTAATAGTAAAAACTAGCTTCATTTTAAAATGAGTTTCAAACTAAGTAACTGTGTAAAAACAGAAAAACCTAGGAGTCAGCAGGACCTTGTTATTAACCCAACCACAAGATGTCTAGACCACAACCCTAAGGTCAGCAAGTGAGCAGTTGTGTCTTGACAGCAATCTAAAGAGGAAACTGATCCCAGAAGCACCTGGTTCATTTCCCAAAATTGTTCCCTGTTCCCCTTATTGTGTAATCATTATCTTAAAATATTGACAAGATGCTCATTCTGCTTATGTAATCTTGTTTAACCACTCGCTCAGAAAAACAAACAACAAAACTCATGATAATGCTTCACATAACAGAAATTCCCCAGAGTTGAGACAATTGTGATTTGTGGCTTAAAAACCTAAAACAGGGCTGGAAAGGTGGCTCAGAGGTTTAGAGCACTGTCTGCTCTTCCAGAGGTCCTGAGTTCAATTCCCAGCACCCACATGGTGGCTCACAATCATCTATGACACGATCTGGTACCCTTTTCTGCCATGTAGGTGTACATGCAGATAGAGTACTCACATACATAAAATAAATAAATAAATCTTAAAAAAACACAAACAAACCTAAAACAACAGCCAGGCGTGGTGGCACACGCCTTTAATCCCAGCACTTGGGAGGCAGAGGCAGGTGGATCATTGTGAGCTCGAGCTCACACAGAGAAACTACAAGTAAGGATACTGAGCCTATACAAAGAGATCAACTGGAGCCCAGCTGCTCCAGTGCCCCTGCTCCCTACCCTCCTAGCATCATTCAGTGCTCAACTACAACCCAATGAGATTCTATGAACTGGGACCTCCCAGATGACCCTTTTCAAATTTCCTTACTGACAAAAGCCATGCTAGTATTAAAATGACTATTGCTATCATATCTAAGTTAGGCTTGATAACAGTACAGCATTAGTAAGTACGGAGTATAGCATTGTTTCTGTATAACATTTTGGTACCATATCTTTGGAAAAGATTCTCTCTTATAATATTTACTTTATGTCCCAGTTTCACCTTTTATGAAAGGTTCTGTTCAATTGCTAATCATGTTTGATTTCAAAACAATTTATTGGCATGATTTAAAAGTTATGCATCATAGGCTGGGGTGGTTGCTCAGTTATTAAATTATTTGCCAGGAGAGCAGGAAGACTGGAGTTCAGATCTCCAGAACTAACAGAAATGCTAGGTAGGCTGGATTTCAATCCTCAAAAAGAAGGAGGAGACAAGATTCGCAGAGCAAGCTAGCTAACAAGAATAGCTGTAAAAGTGAGCCCTGGGTTTCATTGAGAGATCCTGCCTTTAGCAAAAGGTAGAGCAGGGCATGGTAGTACATGCCTGGGAGAAGGAGCTCTGAAATTCAAGGCCAGATTGATCTATATAGTGAGGTCAGGGCTGCATATTAAGACCCTGTCTTAAGGAGGAAAACAATATGAATAATGTAGGAAGAGCAACTGAGAAAGGTTTCTGGCATTAGCTTCCACATGCACACAAACATGTGTGAACATTCAGCTGTGGGCTAAGACTTTTCCTGGGGAGGTACAACACACATATCTATTCAGCTCAGATAAGGAGCCCACAACAGACTAAATTATGGATACGTACTACCAAAGTCCAACTTGATGAGACAATGAGTTTGGTGGGGGTTACTTACAGGAATATGGATGAGGGCTTAGTGACAAGGCAGAAAGGACTTAAAGACAGCTGCATTATCAAAGTCCACTCCAGCATGGGTGACAACAGAAATTGGGAACCTGAACAGCCTGCAAGCAACTCAGCAGGCTGGAGAGTACCCTTAAGTCACTTAGTTGGTCTAAACCTCTTCCAGGCAGCTGTGCTGGTTTCTTCTTTTTCCTGGCAGCTGGCCTGATCTCAGAGTCTTCTTTGCAGCTTAGTTTGTCTGAGAGTGACTCCCAGCAGCCTGCAGTACTTACTCCCAGAGCAATGGGCCTACTGAATCTGATAAGTTTCAGGGACTTCTGAAGGTATTTTGAGTTGTTTACCTTCCGTCTAAAGGAGTCCTTGGGAGATGAAATGTTTCAATCTTGGAGGAAACTGCTACACAGCACAGGCACACACACACACACACACACACACAAACACACACGCACACACGCACACCCACAGAGACAGAGAGAGACAGACAGAGACAGAGACATACAGAAAAGAAGAAAGTGGAAAATAATATTGTAATATGTTGTACATTTGCAATGCATTTTTAACTTCTCAAAACTCCTGTATAAGCCATAACTAATCTAATCCTTCCAACAGAAGAATGGGACAAGCGTGCTGAATGAATGAATGAGACATTAGAAGTCCAAGAGAATACCATACAGACCAGATGCTTTCCTAACAAACTGGAGGAGTTGGAAGGCTCTTCACTGAGAATTCCTTTTGAAATTATGATAAGGAGACTAAGGCACAAAGAGCTTAAATGGCCTGTTCATATTCAAATATAATGGAAAGTTGGAATTAAAACTAAAATCTTCTGATCTTGGTTTGCTTCATCAAAAGCTCACTCAATTTTGCTTTAGATTAATGTTCTGATTATGTCCAAATTTATCTCACCCTAAGAATTGTTAAGTCATGTGCAGAGAGTTGTTTCTCTCCTTTGTAAAGTTCAATTATGGATATATATATATATATATACTTATATGTATATATAATGTCTATAGATGCTAAGGAACTAAGAGCTAGAGAGAAAGTCCAGCAAGTAAGAGTAAAAAGCCAAATATGCCTGTAACTACAGAATGGTGGAGGGTAGAAATAGGAGACTCACTGGTGTTTTCAGGCCACCAGCCTTACCCTAGGCTCAGTGAAAGACTCTCCCTCAAGAAACTGAGACAGGGAGTGATAAATAAAGGAGGATACCCAAAAGTCTACTCTATTCTCCAAAGCACATACATATACATAAACATGCACTGTTACCTTACCAAGAGCCTGGCTTAATGGCACTTCACATTTTCATTTGTTTGAAACAAATTTCCAGCATTGGTCTCACTCTAAGTATTTGAAATTGCTTTGAGGGACTAACGGTGTAACACAGCAGTAAGGTATTTGCTTAGCATGCATGAAACTCCAAGTTTAATTGCCAAAGCCTAAAAAAAAAAAAAAAGAGAGAGAGAGAGAAAAAATTTTTTCTAATCCATCCATGTGTAAATAAACTCTTTAAAGACAAAATATATTTGTAATAGGCATGTTTCTACTTTGCTATTATATATATTGTGATTATTTATCTCAATTTTTATCCCCTTTCAGGGCCTCAGCCATGTTTCAAATTATCTTTGTATCCTCTAGAACCTAGAAAATTATGAAGCATACAGTACAGGTACTCATAAAAATTGGTTTTATTAAGCCAAGTGGACTGGAATAAAGACCCTAGAATACATTCAAGATGAATGTATTTCAAATACTGATATCCAACCACTTGGCTCAAAAATGATGCTTTCCCATTGTGTGAATTGGACACAATTAAAAGTTAAAAGGACATGAGGAGGACAAACTTCAGAATCACAGATAAGTCAATGGGACTGGCTGGCATACACTTATGGGGGTGGATGGATGCTAAAAGAAGAAAACAGCAGCAGAACTGATCCCAAATGTCTAACTTGGATAAATGGGCACCTGATAGTGCTAGCCAACATAATATGCACTGAAGGGAGAACAGATCTAGGGAAAATGTCATGGGTGCAGTATAATTCATGCTGAGCTTGAAACTTTGCATACTTCATATGCACATCTCAGACTGTTGTGGGGTTGTCATATTTATAACATTTGAGAAGGATCTCTGATTCTAAAATTTCATCTGGGCTATAAAAAATGTAATATTTTGATAAAGTTATTGTAAGTTATCCACAACAATTTAGGAAATGTAATAAATATAAACATCTTATGTAAAATTGTCATTCTCCTAGTGTTTGCATAATTTCTCTTGATGAGGCATGTAACTGTTGCAGCATTTGCTTAATTGATAATTTGTGCATAATTTTCTAAACTTTGGAACATAATTATCATCACTTGTGTCGGAGTTAACACTGAAATGAAACACATTGGTGAAATACTGTAGACATAAGTGAATATTTAAAGATAACAAACAAGGAAGAAGAAGAAGAAGGAAAAATTGTGATTAATATAAGAACAACAGGCTTCTGTCAAACTCTACACGACTTAACAATTCTTAGGGTGAGATAAATTTGGACATAATCAGAACATTAATCTAAAGCAAAATTGAGTGAGCTTTTGATGAAGCAAACCAAGATCAGAAGATTTTAGTTTTAATTCCAACTTTCCATTATATTTGAATATGAACAGGCCATTTAAGCTCTTTGTGCCTTAGTCTCCTTATCATAATTTCAAAAGGAATTCTCAGTGAAGAGCCTTCCAACTCCTCCAGTTTGTTAGGAAAGCATCTGGTCTGTATGGTATTCTCTTGGACTTCTAATGTCTCATTCATTCATTCAGCACGCTTGTCCCATTCTTCTGTTGGAAGGATTAGATTAGTTATGGCTTATACAGGAGTTTTGAGAAGTTAAAAATGCATTGCAAATGTACAACACAGTATTACAATATTATTTCCCATTTTCTTCTGTCTCTGTCTGTCTGTCTCTGTCTGTCTCTGTCTCTCTCTCTCTCTCTCTGTCTGTCTGTGTGTGTGTGTGTGTGTGTGTGCAAGGTGTGCCTGTGCTGTGTAGCAGTTTCCTCCAAGATTGAAACATTTCATTTCCCAAGGACTCCTTTAGACAGAAGGTAAACAACTCAAAATACCTTCAGAAGTCTCTGAAACTCACCAGATTCAGTAGCCCCATTGCTCTGGGAGTAAGAACTGCAGGCTGCTGGGGGTCACTCTCAGACAAGCTAAGCTGCAAAGAAGACTCTGAGATCAGGCCAGCTGCCAGAAAAAAGAAGAAACCAGCACAGCTGCCTGGAAGAGGTTTAGACCAACTAAATGACTTAAGGGTATTCTCCAGCCTGCTGAACTGCTTGTAGGCTGTCTAAGTTCCCAGTTTCTGTGAACTTAGTTAATTCAAGCAATGCAAGCATTGTTTAATGATACATTTAAAAAAATGAAAACAAAAGTAACTTGGTTTAGAGTCAGGAAATAGGGGGAAGATAATATTGGAGATGTAAGAGGAAGAAGCTCTTTAAGAATTTGGTCAATTGGTAAGATGATTAGACTTCTAAATGATGAGATGGCTCAGTGGGTAAATGAAGGCGTTTGCTGCCAAGCCTAATGACCTGAGTTCAATCCGTAGGACCTACACTATGGAAGAAGAAAGTTGACTCTTGCAAGTTGTCTTCTGACTTCCACGTGTGTACTTATATCACTTGTTAGCAAAGCATGAGTCAGTTAGCAAACCAGACAGCAATCAAACAAGTAATGTTCTCCCATGTTTCCTGCCCTGACTTCCCTCAGGTCCGTTACCTGAAATAAGCCCTTTCCTTCCTAAATTGCTCTTAGGGCATTTTATCACAGCAACAGACATCAAGATAGAACGTGATATAGGAAATAGAAACACTGAGGTATTAAGAAACGTTATAAGTGGTTTAAATTATTAATGGATTTAAAATGTGATTAAAACTATCTAGTATTGGACTAGAATGTGGGTCTAACTGGAGGGAGTGGGTCACTGGGTACATACTTTTGAAGGAACTGCCTCAGCCCTGGCCCCTTCCTATTGGTCTTCTCTTCTTTATGTAGTATATTGTGATGATAATTACCATGTACAGCTCATACTTAAACATAGCATTTGTTATGTGACAGGCTTTATGGTTTTCTTTTCTTGGTTTTGACCGAGGGCCTCCAGAACATAGGGCTGAAACTCTCAGTAATCCTCTTGCTTCAGCTTCTTGAGTGCTGAGATTATAGGTGTGAGCTGACAGCCTTTCTTCTAAGTGTTTCATATATAGTGCCTCCATGTTCACAGCAACTCTCTGACTTGGGCTCTATTCTAAGTCCCATTTTTACAGATGAGAAAATCTAGGCACAGAGAAGTTAAATAACAAGCCCAAGTCATACAACTAGTAACAGGTTCAAGTGAGGGCTCGGTCTCTGTGTCTATGCTCTAGTCTTTCACTGTTCTACATGCTAATCACTTGCCTTTGTTAAATTTATTAATATTGCATTAGCTGTGTTCCAAGTACTCATAGTCATAGTCATTAGACAATGTAGTTTTAGTTTTAGTATTACTGTTAACTGAAATGTGCATTTATTTATTCATTGTTTGTCTAAGTATGAGGTGGTGGGGAAAGTGGCCATATGTGCATATGGAGATCAGAGAACAACTTGTTCTTTCCTTCTGCTATGTGGGACCTGGTGATCTAATTTAGATTTTTGGGCTTGACAGTAAGCCATCTAACTGGCTACATGTTACAACTACTTTAGATGACATATTTCCTATACAGGAACTAACTTCTTTTGATATTCATTCAAGATTTTTTAAAACTGAGTAATACTAACATTTTGTGTTAAATAATTATTTGTCATTGGGGGGCTTGAGAGTAGATCTTGATTGAATTGAGAGCCACCTAGGAGCATAGTAAAGTACACTTCTATGTGTGTTTGGAGGGAATTTTCACAAGGAATTATGTCAGGAGGACTTCTTACATTATGAATGATTTAACCTATTAATGGATATAACATTTGACTAGAGTATTGGGAGGTGATGGAACGGTAGAAGGTAGGGCTTAGCTGGAGGAAGTAGGTCCCTGGGGTCATGCTTTCGGAGAGCATCTTTTTTTGTTTGTTTTGTTTTGTTTGCTTTTTGAGACAGGGTTTCTCTGTAAAGCCTTGGCTGTCCTAGACTATGTAGACCAGGCTGGCCTCGAACTCACAGCGATCCACCTGCCTCTGCTTCCCAAGTGCTGGGATTAAAGGCGTACGCCACCACACCCAGCTTGTTTATCTTATCCTTGGTCCCCTCCAGTTACTCTTCTCTGCTTTCTGGATACCATGATGACAGCAGCCTGTGCCCTGCTCCTGCCATCATGATGCCCTGTCTTGCCTCATGCATCAAACAATAGATCCAGTTGACCACCGATCAAAACCATGTGCCAAAATAAATACTTTAAATGATTTTGTTAGGCTTGGTGACTCAAACAAAAACCTAACAACAAATTGGAGAGCTGTCTCAGAGGTTAAGAGTACTTGCTACTCCTATGGAGGATCTGAGTTCAGTTTCCAGTACCCAGGGTAGGCAGCTCACAAACACTAACTCTAGCTCTAGGGACTTGACACCATCTTCTGGTTTCTGGTGGGAATCTGAACACATATGGCATTCAGTCACACAGACAAATGTATACAAACACAAATAAAACGCAACTGGCCCTAAACCAAGCATAAGATCTGCCCTGTATATTTCAGGAGGGCTACTGTGTTGCATCTCTGGTCTTTGCCCCACAGTAGCATCAATTTGTGACAATTCTTGTCTCTGTATTGTCTCTATACTTAGCCAAATGTCTCTTGGAGGTACAAAATCATTCTTGGTTGACACTCACAAATGAAAACAGTAAGGCAGTATCATAGATATAATTTATATTTTGATTTAGTCTCAAATCTGTACAGGCACTCTTTGTCTTTTGGAGTAATGTTTTACCTCTGCTTCAGTCCTTCCAACTGTGTCCATAGAAACCCGTCTCAATGAGGTCAGCATTATGTACCTAGTGGCAGTAGATAAAACCCAGACATTATTATAGTAATAGTTGCTGCTTCTGTATCTAAGTAAGATTTTTTTCATAGCTTTGAGAAAAAGAAAAATTCATAATAATGTTTACAGATCTCTCATCCTATATGTTACCTTGACTTCTAGGGCCAGAGATTAATTTTGGTTGTTTTTGAACTTTATCTTTTAGCAAGGGTTGGCTAACTTTTTCTTAAAGAGTCAGAGAGCAAATATTTCAGCCTTGAAGGCCAGATGGTCTCTGTCACAACTACTCAACTCTGCAATGGGAGCACTAAAGCTGTCAAAGACAATATACATACAAATGAATGTGGCTCTCTTCCAATAAAACTTTAATTACCAAAACAGGTGGCCAGCCCATAGGCAGTAGTTGAACAGCCCTTACTTTATATAAATCGAATCATACAGTATATATTATTTCTTGTAGCCTGATTTCTCTTGCTTCATATTATGTTTGTAATGTCCCTGCTATTATCTGTGGTTATAGTTAACACTCTCATCATTCTGCTGTATGGTGTACTTTATCCATTCCATTGTTTGTGGACATTTGAGTAATTTTTAGCTTAAAGCTTTTATAAAAAGGACTGGTGTGAGCATATGTTCAGACATTATACCTAAAAGGACTTGATGTTATGGTATATTAATTTTTAGTAAATATTGACAAGTGATTATCCAAATCAGTTATACAATTCATATGAGCAGTATATGTGGAATTCAGATGCTCTGTAGCCTTGCTAGCACTTGGCATTATCTATAATTTTCCACTGTTCTTTCTGGAGTATGGTGTATTAATATTGCATTATAGTTATTATTTTCATTGACTTTAGCCAATAGACTTTTTAAAAGTTAAACTTGTTTGTTTGTGTGTGTGTGTGTGTGTGTGTGTGTGTGTGTGTGTGTGTGTGTGTGTGTATGTGTGTGTGTTGAGATGTTTATGGGGGTGCATGTGCCACAGTGCATGTGTGGTCAAGGGACAACTTTGTGGAGTCAGTTCTTCCACCTTTATATGGGTTCTGGGGGTTGAACTCAGGTCTCCAGGCCTGCACGCCAAGCACTCTTACCTGCTGAATTACCCTGCTGGCCTTAACATATAACTATGAGCCAGATTGGAATGTCACATGCCAATGCCCGAGCATTAGCAATATATTGGAAAAAAAACAAAACAAAACCATTTGTCACTCTTTCAAAATTGCTTTCTGTTTTGTTCATTTTTCTTATTGCGGTGACCAAATACCTGACAGAGGCAATATAAAGGAGGACAGAATTATACGGTATTTCATGAAGGGGAAGACAGGGTTGCTAAATTGACTTGGTCTGTGGTGTTGTGTCAGACAAGAAGCAGGTTCCTCAGACTTCAGGCCAGGATATAATCCTGAAAGCCTGTCATGTCTATGTCAGCCAATTGGACCCTCTGTTACAAAGGTTCTATATCCCTTTCAACAGCACCACCAGTTGGGGACCAAGGTGTCTTTCAACATTCAAACTATATTACTTTAGCATTTTTTTTATAATATGGAAAAGTTTATTATAGAAGCATGGGAGATCAGGGAAGGCGCATCCCAGAGAGAAACAGAGAGGCAGAGACAGAGGGAGAGACAGACAGACAGAGAGAGACAGACAGAGAGACAGGGGGCCATGAGAGAGGAAGGGAGGGAGGGAGGGAGGGAGAGAGAGAGAGAGAGAGAGAGATAGATAGATTACTTTAGTATTTTAATATTTATTTCTTCAGTCCTAGAATGGGCTAAATCTCAAAAGCTATTCTTCAGAAAGGAAGACATTTCATAATAAGGGCTGGTCAAAATATTTTTATTGCTTGGAACTATCATTGTGTTTTTGAGTTTATTTAATCCTCTAGTAACTGTTCACTGAATCAGCACTTATTATTGTCGTATTCTATTTCTGATTTTTTTTTTTTTTTTACTTTATGTAATAAATTATCTCCAAAGCTTAAGCTGCTCAAACCAGAAAGATGAGAATCACTGGGCAAATGAGATGGCTCAGCAGGGGTGACAACCTGAATTCAATTCTTAGGACACATATAGTTTGGTGAAACAAATGACTCCTATAGGTTGCCCTCTGACCTCCACACACATGCTGTGGCAGGCACAAACACCACACACACACACACTCTCTCTCTCTCTCTCTCTCTCACTCTCTATCTCTCTCTCACACGCGCGCGCACACACACACACACACACACACGGAGGAAGGGAGGAAGGGAGAGGGGGGAGGGGGGAAGGGGGAAGGGTCAGGGGGAAAGGAGTGAGACTAAATAAAATATAAAAAATAAAAGTTAATTAACATGTGGCTTTTCTTTGTTTTACTCCTGTGCTGATTCTACCATTGCAGCAACTGTGCCATCCATCATCTAAACTCTCAGTCACTTTAGGCTGACCCATCTCAAAGGGAGTGTTAGAGTTTGAATGTATATTGTCCATGCCAGAACTCATGCTGGTCTTAAGACTCCTACCCAGTGACGTGGTCTGGAGAGATAGCAGGTTTTGGGTCATAGGGACATAACCCTTGGAAGGGAAGGGTTGTGTGAGCCAAATAAACTTCATCCAGATGAATCCTATCCCTGTATTTCTCAGCTATCAGCAAAAATTAATGTTCCTATGCAGATGTCTCTGAAGACATCTGGTCTTACTTCATGCCAACTCTGTCTACTTAATGATTTGAGACTATTGGTCAGATATATACATCTTTTACCTTTTCCCCTAAATATATACCCTGTGTTTCTGTCCCAACTGAAAGATACTGTTTCACAGGGCCCAGAGAAATTTCCCTCCCACCCCTCTCTCTTACTATTCATCAAACATTCAGGGCATCTTCTTCATCTTCTCCTCCCCCTCCTCTTCCTCCTCTTCATCCTTCTCTTCCTCCTCCTCTCCCTTCTCCTTCCTTCTCTTTCTCCTCCTCCTTCTTCCTTTCTTTTTTTTTTTTTTAAAGACAGGGTTTCTCTGTGCAGCCCTGTCTGTCCTGGACTCGCTCTGTAGACCAGGCTGGCCTCAAACTCACAGAGAACTGCCTGCCGCTGCCTCCCTGAGTGCTGGGATTAAAGGCGTGCACCACCATGCCTTGACATTCAGGACTTCTTTAAATTAGTCTCTGACAGACCATTCTGGCTTCTTCAATCTCATCTCAATGAAAATGCCCTCTCCATTGCTGTTCATTTAATTAAGGCCTTCATCACCTTGGTGTATGGTTGGATCATATACAGCTTAAAACATAATTTTGTGAGGGATACGTCAGAAAATCCAAACCTGGACATCATTCAAAGCTTTCCCAGTATTTCATGGGGATATTGTAAACAATACTTTTTAAATATTTCATTTTCTATGTATGTTACTACAAATACACAGACAGGCAAGTGAGTTTTACAGATTATTTTTATACTTAGAACCTTGGATACTTTTGTATAAATTTTCTTATATTTTTAGTACATATACATTATTTTATTTTTTGAGCCTCTCTTTTAACTTATTATCATTTATTCAGATTGTATCCTGATTGCTATCCTCTCTCTGTATCTTCCCATTCCTATCTTTACTCCCCTTTCCTCCCTTTCCCCCTCCTTAGACCTCTGACAGAAGGGGACCTCCTCCCCCACCATATAGCCACAGCATATCAGGTCTCATCCAAATAGCCTGCTTCCTCTCCCTCTGTGTGTTGCAGGCCTCCCCACCCAGCAGAAGTGATCAAATTGGGGGCACCAGAGTTCATGTCAGAGGCAGTCCCCGTTCTCCCCACAACAGTTGAGAATGAGCTGCCCATTGGCTAGATCTGGACAGGGGGTCTAATTTTACTGCATGCATTGTCTTTGGTTGGTGTAACAATTTGTGCAGGCCCCCCCCCCCTGGGTCCAGATCCATTGGCCCTGATGGTCTCCTTTTGGGGCTCCTGAACCCTTTGGGTCCTTCCATTTCCCCATTCTTCCATACCACTCTCAGCACCCCACCAGGAGTCTAGCAGGGAGTCCCAGCATCTGTCTCGATCCTCCACTGGGTGGAGTCTCTCAGAACATCTGTGTTGGGCTGATATCCACTTATAAATGAGTATATATCACGCACGTCTTTCTTGGCCTGCAGATTTCAAGATTTCCTTGTTTTTAATAGCTGAGTACTATTCCATTGTGTAAATGTACCCCTTTTAAAAATTGGGTTATTTGGTTTTACGTTGAGGTCTTTAGTCCACTTGGACTTTAGTTTACTATATTTTCTTGGGTAATGTTAGCCTCTTTGGGTTGGAGTTTTCCTTCTACTATCTTCTGTAGGGCTGGGTTTGTGGATAGGTACTGTTTAAATTTGTTTTTGTCATGGAATACCTTGTTTTCTCCATCTACTGTTATTGAAAGTTTTGCTAAGTATAGTAGTCTGGACTGGCATCTGTGGTCTCTTAGTATCTGCATGACATCTGTCTAGGCCCTTCTGGCTTATATGGTCTTTGCTGAAAAGTCAGGTGTATGTTACTCAGCCTTTTTCCCTTGCAGCTTTTGATATTTTTTCTTTTTTTCTTGTATATTTTGTGTTTTGATTATTAAGTGGCAGGAGGATTTTCTTTCCTGGTGTACTCTATTTGGTGTTCTGTAGGTTCCTTGTATGTTTATATGCATCACTTTCTTTAAATTGGGGAAGTTTTCTTCTATGATTTTGTTGAAAATATTTTTGGGCCTTGGAGCTGGGAATCTTCTCTTTCCTCAATTCCTATTATCTTTAGGTTTCGTCTTTTCATGGTGTCCTTAATTTCTTGGATGTTTTATATGAGGAGTTTTTTAGGTTTAACATTTTTTTATGGCTGCCTCAAATTCTTCCAGTGTATCTTCTATACCTGAGATTCTTTGCTCTATCTCTTATATTTTGTTGATGACCTTACCTCTGCAGTTCCTGCTTGGACCCTGGAACTCTCTGTGGATTGGCCAGGTGACCTGAGGTCAGATCCACCTACGTGCCACACCTTGGGGTCTCCCTTGGGATTGCAGACCCAGACTCTGGTGTCCTGCAACCCACAGTTCAGTTTGAGACAGAGTGGTGGTGCAGCCTGCTGGCCTGTGAGTGGTTGGCTTTGGAGACCACACCCACGCCCACCTGGACCTTGGGTCTTTCTGTAGATTGGCTGGGTGATCTGAGGTCAGATCTACCCATGCTCCACATCCTGGGGTCTCCACTGAGCTGGAAGACCCAGATGCTGGTACCCTACCAACCACAGTTGAGTCTTACACACAGAGTCCAAGATGTAGAGTGTAGATGCAGCTCTTAGGCAGGGAGGCATCCAGATGGCTGCAGGGATCCAGGGACTGCTCCTTGGACCATGTGGATGGCCCAAGGCCAGACCTACCTGTGCCCCACACAGTGTGGACCCCTATTACTAAGTGTACTCCAGCTCTGGTGCTTTGTAGCTCCTAACTCAGTCCCACAGCTCACTCTCACTGATCAGACACAGTGCGCGATCGGCACCACCATCTTGGGTCTCCTCCATTGACATTATTTTAAATAATTAGTTTTGCCTATTCCTTTTTAATCTCTATATTTATGTTGAGCCTCAAATTTCATAGGGCAGAGTATTGAGCACATGCAATACTAGAAATTATTCTTTATTTCGAAGGAGAAATTTTGATTTGTTTCAGTTATGAATAGGATGATTAAAGTAGATTTTTGTATAGTGTGGTTTTTATGACTTTAAGGAAAGCCTTTCTGTTTCTAGTTTACCAAGAATTTTCCTTTAATGAGGAATGGATCTGAAGTTATTGAAAGGCATTTGCATGTATTGATATAAGCATGAGATTTTCAACAGTTGGCCAATTTACATCATGAATTATATTAATAGATTTTCTTTTTCGATGGCAGTTTTCTTTGTGGAAGATTTTCATAGAGTGTAGATAAAATACTTTTACTGCATTTAAGAAATTACAAAGACGATGTTTCTGTGACCCCAGTCCCAATTAAGAAATAGAAAATCACTGCTTCTTCACCCCCTCAATCTCCATATCTAACAACACTTATTTTTTGTGGTAATTTTTTCTTTTAAAAAATAATTTTCTTATATATTCTTTGATACTGTACATTTGCTCTTTTAAAAATATTTTGTTTGCTCGCTTTCTTTCTTTCTTTCTTTCTTTCTTTCTTTCTTTCTTTCTTTCTTTACCTATATCCTGGTTGTAGCCCCATCCGGCCTCACCTCCCAGTCCTATCATCCCTCCCTCTCCCCTTCCCTCTTCCCTATTCCTCAGAAAAGGGGAGACCCCCTTCCCATACACCCCAGCTCATCAAGTCCTATCAGGACTTTTCATTTCCTCTTTCCCTGTGGCCTGGCAAGGCAGTCTCACCAGGGGGAAGTAATAAAAAAGCTGGCAACAGAGTCCATGTCAGAGAGAGCCTTGATCTCCTTACTAGAAGACCTACATGAAGCCTGAGCTGCCCATGAGCTATGTCTTTGTAGGAGTGTCTAGATACAGTTCATGCAAGGTCCTTGGTTGGTACTTCAGTCCCAGCAGGCCCTTCTGGGCCCTGGTTAGTTGGCTCTGTTGGTCATCTTATGAAGCTCCTGTCACCTCCAGGTCCTTTTCTTCTTTTCCTCACTCTTCCACAAGGCTCTCTATGCATCACCCAATGTTTGGCTGTGAGTCTCAACATCTGATTTGACATGCTGCTGGGTGGAGCCTCTCAGAGAACAACTTTGCTAGGCTCCTGTCTTCAAGCATTAGCAGAGTATCGTTAATAGTGCCAGACATTGGCTTTCTCCCATGGGGTGGGTTGGGGCCGGGCCAGGCAATGGTTGGCTGTTCCATCAATCTCTGCTCTATCTGCTCTGTTTATTCTTGTACATCTTATAGGCAGGATGAATTTGAGTTAAAGTTTTTGTGGGTGGGTTTGTGTTCCCCTCCCTCCATTAGGAGACTAGTTTAGTTAGAGGGAGTCCTCTTCAGGCTCTATAGAATCTGCTACTAGGAGTATCTGATAGAGTCCCTCTCATATCCCCCCAGGGTTCTATTCTGACTTAGTTTTCCAGCTTGTCATAGAGATGCCTCTGTCCATAGTTTATTTTTTGTCTACAGGCCTTTTGTCCTCCTGTTCCCACTTTTCCCCACGTCTGATCTCTACCCTCATATTTCTGTGGTTCCTTTCCTACCTTGTTCTCTCTCTTCAACTACTACCTCTATTTATTTCCCCTTCTGAGTGAGATTTAAGCATCCTGCCTTGGATCCTGCTTGTTACTTCTTTGAGTCTGTGCATTGTAGTATGTCTATCCTGTATGATATGGCAAAAATCCACTTATAAGTGAGTACATACCATATGTGTCTTTCTTGGTCTGGGTTACCTCACTCAGGATGATCTTTCACAGTTCCACTCATTTGCCTGCAAATTTCATAATTTCTTTGTTTTTAATAGCTGATTAGTATTCCATTGTATAAATGCACCACAATTTCTTTATCCATTCTTTGGATGAGGGACATATAGGTTGTTTCCAGTTTCTGGTTATTATAAATAAAGCTGCTATGAACATAGTTGAACAAGTGTGCTTGTTGTATGGTGGAGAGTCTTTTGGGTATATACCCAGAAGTGATAAAACTGTGTCTTGAGGTAGATCTGTTTGCAGTTTTCTGAGAAAGCAACAGAGTGATTTCTAAAGTGGTTGTACAAGTTTGCATTCCCACTAACAATGGATGAGTGTTCCCCTTTCTCCACATCCTTGCCAGCGTGTGCTGTCACTTGAGTTTTGGATCTTAGCAATTCTGATGGGTATAAGATGAGATCTCAGAGTCCTTTTGATTTGCATTTCCCTGATGACTAAGGACATTGAACATTCATTTAAGTACTTCTTGGCCATTTGCAATTCCTCTGTTGAGAATTCTCTATTTATCTCTGTACCCCATTTTTAAATTGGGTTATTTTGTTTGCTAGTGTTTAATGTTTTGACATTTTTATATATTTTGTATGTTATCCCTTTGTCATATGTAGGGTTGATCAAGATCTTTGCCAAATCTGGAGGCTGCCATTTCATTCTATTGACAGTGTCCTTGGCCTTACAGAAGCTTTTCAGTTTCAAGAGGTCTCATTTATCAATTGTTGCTCTTAGAACGTGAACTGTTTTGTGTTCTGTTCACAAAGTTGTCTCCTGTGCCAATGAGTTCAAGGCTCTTCCCCAATTTCTCTTCTAATAGATTTAGTGTCTCTGGTGTTCTGTCAAGGTCTTTGATCTACACAGACTTGAATTTTGTGCAGGGTGATAAATATAAATCTATTTACATTTCTCTACTTTTAGACATCCAGTTAAACCAGTATCATTTGTTGAAGATGCTGTCTTTTTTCCATTGTATGGTTTTTGCTCCTTTGTGTCCATAGGTGTGTAGGTTTATTTCTGGATCTTTGATTCTATTCCATAGATCAGCTAGTCTATTTCTATGCCAGTACCATGCAGTTTTTATTACTATTGCTCTGTAGTATAGCTTGAAGTCAGGGATGGACATACTTCCAGAAGTTCTTTTATTGTATAAGGTTGTTTTAGCTATTCTGTTTTTTTTTTTTTTTTTTAAGTTTAGATTTGTTCTTTCTAGGTTTGTGAAGAGTTATGTTAGTATTTTGATGGGGATTACATTGAATCTGTAGATTGCTTTTTGTATGATGGCCATTGTTTACTACATTAATCCTACCAATCCATGAGTATGGGAGATTTTTCCATCTTCCTATATCTTCTTCAATTTCTTTCTTCAGAGACTTGAAGTTCTTGTCATAAGGGTCTTTGACTTGCTTGGTTAGAGTTACACCAACATACTTTATATTATTTGTGGCTGTTGTGAAGGGTGTAGTTTCCCCAGTTTGTTTATTTCTCAGCCCATTTGTCATTTGTATACAGGAGGACTACTGATTTAAAAAAAATAATCTTATATTCAGCCACTTTTCTGAAGGTACTTCTCAGCTGTAGTTCTCTGGTGGAATTTTGGGACAATCATTTACATATATTATCATATCATATGCAAATACTGATATTTTGACTTCTTCCTTTCCAATTTGGATTGCCTTGATTTCTTTTTGTTGTCTTACTGCTCTTGCTAGAGCTTCAAGTACTGTATTAAAGAAATTTGGAGAGAGTGGGCAGCCTTGTCTTGTCCCTGACTTGAGTGGAATTGCTTTGTTTCTCTCCATTTAATTTGATGTTGGCTATCAGTTTGCTGTATATAGCCTTTACTTTTATCATGAAGGGGTGTTGAATTTTTTCAAATGCTTTTTCCATATCTAATGAGATGATCATGTGATTTTTTTTCTTTCAGCTTGTTTATATGGTGGATTACATTGATCGATTTTTGTATGTTGTCCCATCCCTGTATCCTTGGGATGAAGGCTACTTGATCATGGTAGAGATATTTTTGATGTGATATTTGATTCAGTTTGTGAGAATTTTGTTGAATATTTGTGCATCAATGTTCATAAGAGAAATTGGTCTGAAATTCTCTTTGTTTGTTGAGCGTTTATGTGGGTTTAGGTATAAGGGCAACTGTGGCTTCATAGAATGAGTTTGGTTAAGTTCCTTCTGTTTCTATTTTGTGGAATGGTTTGAAGAGCATTGGCTCTTCTTTGAATGTCTGGTAGAATTCTGCACTAAAACCATTTGGGTGTGCACTTTTTTTTTGGTTAGGAGATTTATGATGACTGCTTCTATTGGGGGTTTTAGGACTGTTTAAACCATTACCTGATCTTGATTTAACTTTGGTAAGTGTAATCTATCAAAAATTATCCATTTCCTTTAGTTTCCAATTTTGTGGCATACATGCATTTGAAATAATACCTACTAATTTTTAAAAATTCCTCATTGTCTGTTGTTATGTCCCTCTTTTCATTTCTGATTTTGTTAATTTGGATTCTCGCTTCTCTCTCTCTCTCTCTCTCTCTCTCTCTCTCTGAATTTTATTAGTTTGACCAATTGTTTGTCTATCTTGTTTATTTTCTTAAAGTACCAGCTTTTGGTTTTATTAACATCTACTCCTCTTGGGTATGTCTACTTTTTGTTCTAGAGCTTGCAGGTGTCTTATTAAGTTGCTAGTATGGGATCTTTCCAATTTCTTTCCTTCTATTTTTTTTTCCTTTTTCGAGACAGGTCTCTCTGTGTAGCCTTGGCTGTCCTGGACTTGCTTTGTAGACCAGGCTGGTTTTAAACTCATAGCAATCCACCTGCCTTTGCCTTCTGAGTGTTGAGATTAAAGGCATGCGCCACCACCATACCCGGTGTTCCTTTTTTTTTTTTTTTTTTAAGTTTTATAGGGTATATCTTAGGAGGATTCATGAATCATTTTGTGACGCTCATTCCATTTATAAGAATTTCTTGCTTATTCCCATGCCCATGGACAATGTACTTTATGACTTGATTCAAGACCTTCTCATATTTACAATACGTCCAGTGATTCTCCACAAATAACAGATTGTTGTAATTCTCCAACAGCACATCCATGTAAAATGCCCTCTGAGCAGAGTTGAAGCATTCCCATTCCTCCAGTGAGAAGTCCACAGCCACATCTGTGAATGTTAACAGATCCTCGGGACCCTTTACTAGAGAAGCATTCGTTCTTCTTGTTGCTCTTCTCCAACTTTTTGTCTCAGGAACAAAGCCTGGAAATCTTAATTCTGATTCACAGGTGAGCAGATATGGTTGAGCAGTGGGAGCCTGGGAGGTTCCAGGGCTGCTGGGCTGTGGTTCCCTCTGCTGTGCTGCTGACTGGTAACTCTCCAAGGCTGGCAGCCAGGAAACTGCATTTGAGAATATTTTGGGGGTTTATTGGGAGAACTGGGCCATGACTAAGGACCACATGCTACCCTAGGTCCCCAGGGGAATGTCTCCAATTTCTTTGTGAAGGCACTGCTTTCATTGTGTCTCATTAGTTTAGGTGTGTTATGCCTTCATTTTCTTTGAATTCTAGAAAGTCTTTAATTTTTTTCTTTATTTTATCCCTGGCACAGTGGTCATGAATAGGGAGTTTTCCAGTCTCCATGAGATTTTAGGTTTTCTGTTGTTTCTATTGTTGTTGAGTTCCAGCTTTAATTCATGTTGGTCTGATAAAATGCAAGGGGTTATTTCAATCTTTTTGTATCTGTTGAGGTTTGCTTTGTGACCGAGTGTATGATCAGTTTTGGAGAAGGTTCTGTGAGGTGCTGAGAAAAAGGCATATTCTTTTGTTTTGGGGTGAAATGTTCTGTAGATAGCTGTTATATCCATTTAATTCATGACGTCTATTAGTTTAACTATTTCTCTATTTAGTTTCTGTCTCAATGATCTGTCCATTGGTGAGAGTGAGGTATTAAAGTCTTTCATTATTAATGTGTGATTTAAACTTTAGTGATGTTTCTTTTATGAATGTGGGTGCCCTTGCATTATGAGGCATAGATGTTCAGAATTGAGACATTGTTTTGGTCCTTTGATGAGTAAGAAGTGTTCTTCTCCATCACTTTTGATTAATTTTGGTTGAAAGTCTACTTGGATCATTTTGCTTGGAAAACTTTTTTCCAGCCTTTTATTCTGAGGTAATGTCTATTTTTCTTGTATGCAGCAAAGGTGTATTTCTTGTGTGCAGAAGAATGATGGGTCCTGTTCTCATATCCATTCTGTTAGCCTGTGTCTTTTTATTGGGTAGCCAAGGCCATTGATGTTGAGAGATACTAATGCCCATGGTTGTTAGTTCCTGTTTTTCTTTATGTTGTTGTTGTTGTTGTGTGTGTGTGTGTGAGAGGGGGGGGGCATGCGCTGACTGACTCCTTTCATTTGGTTTTGCAGAAGTGGGTTTATTTATTTCCTCTGGTTTTTTTGATGTAGTTAGCCTCCTTG
The DNA here is from genome assembly GCF_903995435.1 of Acomys russatus. Classification (NCBI taxonomy): domain Eukaryota; kingdom Metazoa; phylum Chordata; class Mammalia; order Rodentia; family Muridae; genus Acomys; species Acomys russatus. The sequence continues at coordinate 10,697,723 of NC_067169.1, forward strand.
GCTTGGAGTTTTCCTTCTAGTATTTTCTGTATGCCTGGCTTTGTGGCTAGGTACTGTTAAAACTTGATTTTTTAATGGAATATCTTGTTTTCTCCAGCTATGGTGATTGAAAGTTTTACTGGGTATAGTAGTTTGGGTTAGCATCTGTGGTCTCTTAGTGTCTGCATGACATCTGTCCGGACATCTGTCTGGCTTTCATAGTATCTGTTGATAAGTCATGTGTAATTTTGATAGGTTTGCCTTTATATGTGACTTGGCTATTTTCCCTTGCAGCTTTTTTAAAAAAAAGATTTATTTATTTATTAAGTGTACAGTGTTTTGCCTGCATGTGTTCCTGCACTCCAGAAGAGGGCAACAGATTTCAATACAGATAGTTGTGAGCCACCATGTAGTTGCTGGGAATTGAACTCAGGACCTTTGGAAGAACAGACAGTGTTCTTAACCTCTGAGCCATCTCTCCAGCCCCCCTTGCAGCTTTTAATATTCTTTTTTGTTCTGTCTGTTTAGTGTTTTGATTATTATGTGGCAGAAGAATTTTCTTTTCTGGTCTAGTCTATTTGGCGTCTGTAAGCTTCTTGTATGTTTACAGACATCTTTTTCTTTAGGTTGGGGAAGTCATCTTCTATGATTTTGTTGAAAATATTTTCTGGGCCTTGGAGCTGGGAGTCTTCTTTCTCTGTTCCTATTATCCTTAGGTTTTGTTTTTTCATAGTGCTTCAGATGATGATGATGATTATTATTATTAATTTTTTTTGGTTTTTTGAGACAGGGTTTCTCTGTGTAGCCTTAGCTATCCTGGATTCACTTTGTAGACCAGGCTGGCCTCAAACTCACAGAGATCCACCTGCCTCTGCCTCCATCAGTGCTGGGATTAAAGGTGTGTGCCACCACATCCAGCCAGATAATTTTTTTTTAATCTTTTTGTGTCAGGAACTTTTTAGATTCAACTTTTAAAAAACTGATGTAGTGATAACTTCAATCTTATCTTCTACATCTGAGATTCTCTCTTCCATCTCTTGTATTCTGTTGGTGATGTCTGTGTCTATAGTTCCTGCTCTCTTCCCTAGGTTTTCCATCTCCAGCCCTGCCTTAGATTGTGTTTTCTTTTTTTTTTTTTTTAAGATTTATTGTTAAAAAATATTTATTTATTATTTATACTGTATTCTGCCCACATGTGTGCCTGCCCATCATAAGGAGGAACCAGATCTTATTACAGGTGGTTATGAGCCAACCTGTGGTTGCTGGGAATTGAACTCAGGACCTTTGGAAGAGCAGATGGTGCTCTTAACCTCTGAGCCATCTCTTCAGCCCAGATTGTGTTTTCTTAAGTGCTTCTATTTCCATTTTTTAGATCTTGAACTGTTTTATTTATTTCTTTCTCCTGTTTGATTGTCTTTCCCTATCGTTCTTTAATAGATTCATTCAATTCCTTTGTCCATTTGATTGTATTTTCCTGTGTATTTTTGAGGGATTTATTTACCTCTGTCAGTTCCCCTATTATTTTTATAACATCAGATTTACATCATGTTCTTTTGCTTCAGGTGTTTTATGGTATTCAGGGCTTGCTGAAGTAGGATGGCTGGGTTCTGGAGATATAATATTGCCCTGGGTTTTGTTGCTTGTGTTCTTATACTGACCTCTAATCCATCTGGTATTAGTATGTCTGTTGGTGCCTGATGGTAGGCCTCTAGGATCGTAGGTAGAACTGGTTGTCCTGGGTGGTAGCAGGCCTCTGGTTTTCCTGATTGGTAACAGGCTTCTAGAGATATAGGGAGAATTGGTAGTCTCTGATGGCCACTGGCCTCTGGGATTGCAAGTGGAGATGGGGTCCAGAAATGGAGTGGGTAGGGAGTTGTTGGATCCTAATGTTTGTCTTCTCCTCTGTTCCATGATGCTTGGTGCTGTTCCCTGGTGGCTGCTGCTCTCTGGAACTGTTATTCCCTGATGGTTGCCTCTCTCCAGGACTGCAGATTGAGATATAATCTGGGAAATAGAGCTTGCTCAGGAGAAGGTGAGTGGAGCACAATGTGGGACAGGGCAAACCACCCTCTGGTTACAGGCGCTGTTGTTCCCTGATGGCTGCTGGTCTCAGGGATTGCCGGCTGGGGTGGGGTCCTTGGAGATGGAACATACCCTGGAGCTGGTTTGTGGAGCTGCCTGTGGGAATGGAGCTAGGAGGGCCTGGGCCAGACTGTGCCTTTGCAGTTGTGCTCTAGTAGGGCAGGAGTTATGGGAGGGCTCTCTCTGTCGTTTGCTGATGGCTGCCTGCCTCCAGCACTGCAAATGGAGATGTGGCACAGGAAATGGAGCATGCCCTCTGGGAGATGGAGAGTGGAGCCTTTTTGCTTTTTAAATTTAATTATTTAAACATTTTTCCTTTTTTTTTTTTTTTTTTTGAAACAAGATCTCACTATATAGCCCAAGATATCCTCAAGCATCTTGGCTCTGTATTCTGTACTGCCCCCAGTTCCTGGCAACTACCACTCTATTTTCTGTTTGTGAATTTGGCTTCTCTGTGCAACTTATAAATGAAATCATGCAGTATGTATTAGAGTTTTTCATAGGAACTAAATCACTAGATTATGTATGTGTACATTTTACTTGTTCTGTACACATATACAAACATACATTGCAAAAGGACATTTACTAGATTGCCTTACATGATAGGGCCTAGGTAGTTCAATAATAGCTAGCCACATCTATGAAACTGAGTACCCTAGCATTCCCAATATAGTATGTTGTTTCACTTTTGAGATTATAGTTAGAACATTTCTTTCTTCCCGCTCCTCCCTGCAAACCCTCCCATATACTCCTTTCTGTTTTCATTCAGTTCATGGCTTTTTTTCTCACTAATTGTTATTGCATGCATATATTTATATAATACATACATACATACATATATCTAAGTATAATCTGTTTAGTCCATATGCTACACAGATACACACAGACACACATACACCTACACACGTATACACACACAGACACACACACATACACATGTACACACACACACACTAAACTGGACTAGGATAAAATGAACAACTAAACAAGAAAACAAGACAAAGAAAAAGCACAAGAAACATATATAGATGCAGAGACACACATACAAAAATCCCATAAAAAAATAGAAACAAAACCCATAATATATACTCAATGGACCTGAAATTTTTTTATAAAGGCCACAACAAACACTGTGAGATAAAGAACCTCCCCAAATGCTATTGGTTCATTTTCATTTACTGTTGGGTATGATAAAAACACAGGACATAAAACTTCTATCTTAACCATTGTGAAATGTAAAGTTAGGGTTAAGCATGTTCACATTGTTATGTGGCAGATTTATAGAATTTTCTCATCTAAAAAAAATGAAAACTCAAGCCACGCGTGGTGGCGCACACCTTTAATCCGAGCACTCGGGAGGCAGAGGCAGGCGGATTGCTGTGAGTTCGAGGCCAGCCTGGTCTACAAAGTGAGTCCAGGACAGTCAAGGCTACACAGAGAAACCCTGTCTTGAAGAACAACAACAAAAAAAAAAAAAAAAAAAAAAAGGAAAGAAAAGGAAACTCCATAGTCATGCATGGTGGCGCACGTCTTTAATCCCAGCACTCGGGAGGCAGAGGCAGGTGGATCTCTGTGAGTTTAAGGCTAGCCTGGTCTACAAAGTGAGTCCAGAATAGCCAAGACTACACAGAGAAACTCTGTGTGGGAAAAAAACAAAACAAAAAAGGAAACTCTGTATCAAATTTAAAAAATGGCTATTCATTTTCCTCTCCCTAACCCCCTGGGGGCACCTACTTTTTTTACTTTTTATTCGTATAATACTTTATAAAAATGGAGTCATACAGTATTTGTCTTTTTTTCCAAGAGCCTTACTCCATGTAGCATCATGTCCTCAAGGCCCATCTGTGCTGCAGCACCTATCAGAATCTCTTCTTAAAAGGCCAAATCACCTGTCTGTCTATAGAATCATACCTATCTGTTACACCTAGGATGTATATTCTTGTGATATAAATAGATTAGTAATTGATATGACCATGACTTGATCAGTTAATAATTAACTTGTCTAACTTAGTTATCCTAAACAGCCTGCAATAGCACTTTCAAGGTATTGGAGGTAAACCTTGTATTCTACTTGAGTGATATGAGTATAATATTGCATATTAGAGTAGAAATATATAATGTGTATGAAGGATAATCTTTTTTTGTTTATTTTTTAAAATTTATTCTTGTTACATCTCAATGGTTAATGAAGGATAATCTTTTATTATTATTATTATATTAATTAATTTATTCAGATTACAACTCAATTTATCCCATCACTTGTTTCCTCCCATTCCTTCCTCCCTCCCGCTTTCACCCTCTTCCCCTCTCCTAGGTCTATGACCAAGGGAGACCTTCTACCCCACTGTATGGTCATAGGCTATCAAGTGTCATCTTGGGGAGGCCTGATGGCAAAGTGAAGAATAATCTTAAATTTGAATTTTACACATCAAAATTAAACTTATTTTGGATCAATATACAAATTTATATACCAATGAATTAAAAATAACTTTATTAGCACAATTAAAGCCTTAAGTTGAGGAGTCAACTCAATAATCTACTTTTTGTCCTATCACCCCTATATATTTCTATATTCCCCCTTCTTTCTTTTCAGCCCCTGTCTCCAAACCTAAGAGAGAAAGATAAAGGAAAAGAGAGACATCTTTGAGTCCAACCTTGTTTTTCTCTCTGGATAAGACCAATAGTAATGTATAACCAACTCCCAATAAAAACAAACATCTATAGCCCAAGAAAGCAACCAAAAACCTACCCAACCCCTGTTAAAGGAAATGGGGTATCATACTTTTAGAGATTCTTCCACCTGATTTGAGACAAATAATACCTTTGTAGGGGCCCAAATAAAACTAGGAAAAATGGTTAAACAAGCTAGGAATAGCATGTATGGTCCAGTTTCTAAATGTTGAGAAATTCCAGGCTTAATAGAAGTTCTGTGTGGGACATTCTGAAATGCTGGTCCAATTGGAAATGGAAACTTTCTCCTAAGCCGTCCTGGGAGCTGTCCTATTGTGATGGGGAACAGCAGCTGAAGCACTTGGTGCTGGAACACGAAGGATACAGGATGTCAGTGCCCAGCATGCTGAGAGGAATGAATCCTGTCAGGGCTGATCCAGCTTCAAAGTCTGGTTCTTTTGTTCTGAGAACATAATTCTTACAAGCATTATTCAGTCCTAAAATTTTAAGTGTAGGAAGTGTTCAGGGCACACATAACAATTAAAGCTAGCTCTCTGCTCTTTGCAAGAGCAGAAGAAAAATACCTGTAAATCTTCAGTCATGCCACATGGAGAATGGCATCTAATCCTAAATCACTGGGATTCTGTTTAATGCATAGACACAGATAAGATAAAATAGTTAGATAAGGTCTTCAAAAACCTCAGAGTCCTACAGAATATTGGCATTTAAAGATGTTTTTATTGTTTTAAGGATTCTTTGACAATAAGACAGGTTAACGCCTGGCAACACCCAGCTTACCTTAAAGAAGACGATGAGCATCAAAGAATCACCTTATGGAGATGGCTTAAAATGTGGGTAACCAGCCACTGGGCAAATTATCCTCATTTCAAAAATTAACAGAATTCTGCCTAAAAATAGGCAAGCTTGGATGTAGGTAGAGTCAGTGGCCAAACTCTGCCAAGACAGGGTAAGCAAGTCCTCAATAGTTCCTGCCTCACAAATATGTCTGTCAGATATACTGGGCCAGAAGGCTGAAGATGATGCTCCAACGTTATAGAGTTTTGGGTGTCTGTTCAGGCAGCAAACTGTCTCTTGTCAGTTTTTTTTTTCAATTTGCAAGCTGCTAACCTGCACTTCCTATTTACTCAAGTAATTAATTTTATTCCTTCTCTGATGGGGTTGAAGACCAAATAGTTTATTTTCACAATTAAGTTTAGTTGTTTAGGGGTTAAGATGTTTTTAGGTCTAGACAGATGTTTTAAGTTGATAGAGATGAGATATGATAGATACTAATTTACATTCAGAATTTTAGATGCATCAAGATAGAAAAATGTTTTCTTCAAGGTTGCCAAATACAAATAGCCAAAACATTATGAATATAACATTAATATAATTCCTGATTGTTTCGTAGTTTTTCTTGCTCTATGTAATTTATTTTATATATGTATAATAATATAAATGCATATGTAAAAATATTACTATTAAAATTTTTTTAAAAGGCTGAATCACATTCCATTGTCTGCATTCTGCACATAGAGCAGTTTGCTTACCCATCTACCTGCCAATGGACACTTGAATTGCTCTCACATTTTGGCTGTTGTGAATGTGTGGTAATTAACTTCTGAGTACAGATATACCCTTCAGAGTCTGCTTTCAGTTCTTTTAGACTGATATCTAGGAGTAGTATTGCTGGATCATATACATGATAGCTGTATTTTACATTTTCTGAGTTGCTGTATTGTATTCTATACTATTTAAACCATTTACATTCCCACCTACAGTTCCCAAGGCATTCTTATGAACTTTTGTTCTTTTTTTAAAAAAAGATTTATTTATTATGTATACAATGTTGTGCCTGCATGTGCAACTGCAGGCCAGAACAGGGCACCAGATCTTATTATAGATGGTTGTGAGCCACCATGTGGTTGCTGGGAATTGAACTCAGGACCTCTGGAAGAACAGCCAGTGCTCTTAACCCCTGAGCCATCTCTCTAGCCCAAACTTTTGTTCTTTATTTTATTTTACTTTGTTACTAATGTGTACATGAAAGTTTTTGAATTTGATATTGTCTCATTTGTCTGTTTTTGATAAAAGCAAAAATAGTCCTCAATCTACTGTCATGGCTTTCCTTGTATTTTCTTTAGCAATTAAATAATTTTGTGTTTTATGATTAAGGTTTTATTCTATTTTAGTTAATTTTTATATGTGGCATAAAATAAGGGCCTAACCTCTTTTGCAACTGTACACCTAGCTTTTCCTAGCACTATTTATTGACAAGCATGCCCTATTTCATAGATTCTCTTGATGTACTTTGTTACTAGTCCTTTGTCAGTTCTATGTACAATGGCTATACATTCTAGTTCATTCAGAAGAGTTCCTGCTTATACCTGTTGCTCCTGTGTATCTAATGGTACCATCTTTCTATTAAAATTATGCTGGTTTGGATGATAAATTCAGTTTCAGGGAGTTACCTTTTTATCCTTTAGAACACCCTTCAAAGGCTTTATTATTTATTATTTTTTATTTTTAAGATAGGTCCTTACTTTGCGATTATGTTGCCATGGTTGGCCTGGAACTCAAGACATTCGTCAGGCATGTGCTACCTCATCTGACTGATAAATAGAATTTAAAAAAGAAAAGAATTATTTTTACTTTTAATTGTGTGGGTGTGTATGTGCAGATACTTGCAGAGGCCAGAGACATTGACTCACCCTGGAGTTGGAGTTACATGCAGTTGTTTGTTGTTGTTTTGTTTTGTTGTTGTTGAGACAGGGCCTCACTATGTACATCTGGCTGCATTGGAACTCACAATGTACACCAGGCTGACCTTGAACTCTCATTCATGTCTGCTTCTCTAGTGCTGGCATTAAAGGTATAAACCACTATGTCTGGCTAGAGCAGTAGGTATTAACTACTGAGCTGTCTCTTCAGCTCAAGTTCTTTCTTTGTTTTTCTTTTTAAGAAAATAAATGTTGCTTTTGGTATCATATCCAAGTGTTTTTTGTTTGCTTGCTTTTAAGGCTTATTTTTTAAATTTAATTATGTCTATATCTGTATGTGGTATATGCATGTACAGGAGTGCAGGTATACTCTGAGGCCAAATGAGGGTGTCAGATTTCCTAGAACTGAATGTATAGGCAGTGTGAGCCGTGAAATTCCTTCCTCCTTTATGTGTGTGTTTTTGTGTCTCTGTATGTATGAACATACAAAAAGATGTCTTTTTATTGGAGAATTGAGGCCATTGATGTTGAGAGATATTAATGACCAGTGACTGTTAAGAGTCTTAATTTTGATGTTGGTTCCAGTAGAGTGTTTGTGTGGTTGTGTTTTTGCAATGGTGTAGTTATCTATTTCTGGTGTAGTTTTGGTGGTAGCTTGTCCCTTTTGGGTGGAATTTTCCTTCTAGTATATTATGTAAAACTAGATTTGTGGATAGGCACTGTTTGAATTTTTTTCTGTCATGGAATATTTTGCTTTTTCCATCAGTGGTTATTGATAGCTTTGCTGGGTAAAGTAGTTTGGCCTGGCATCTGTGGTCTCTTAGGGTTTGCAGGATTTCTGTCCAAGCCCTTCTGGCTTTGATGGTCTCTGCTGAGAAGTCGGGTGTAATTCTGATAGGTTTGCCATTAAATATTATTTGGCCCTTTTCCCTTGCAGCTTTTAATATGTTATCGTTGTTCTGTATATTTTGTATTTTGATTATTATGTGAATGGAATTTTTCCTTTTCTGGTCTATTCTATTTGGTTTTTCTGTAGGCCTCTTGTATGTTTATAGGCATCTCTTTCTTTAGATTGGGGAAGTTTTCTTCTTTGATTTTGCTGAGAATATTTTCTGGGCCATGGAGTCTGTCATCTTCTCTTTTCTTAATGTCTATTATCCTCAGATTTCTTCTTTTCATGGTGTCGTTGATTTCTTGGATGTTTTGTGTCAGGATTTTTCCAGATTTAGCATTTTCTTTAATGGTTGCTTCAAGGTCTACAATTGTATCTTCTAGACCTATGATTCATTCCTCCATCTCTTGGATTGTTAGAAAGGCTAGCCTCTGTGTTGCTCGCCTTCTTCTCTGAGCTCTCACATTTCGGTCTTTCTTCTGTCTGTGTGTTTATCATAGTATCCATTTTCACCTTCAGATCTTGAATTGTTTTATTTATTTCTTTCATCTGGTTGTTTGTATTTTCCTGAAAAATTTCCAGTACCTCTCTATGGGCCTCTTCTATGTCTTCCGCCTGTTTGGCTGTGTCTTCGTGCATTTGATTACGAATTTTATTTGTTTCCTCCATTATCATCCTCATTACTAAGGATTTGAGGTCGTTTTCTTGTATTTCCATTGTGTTTGAGTTCTCTGGGTTGTTTTCTTTGGGATAGCTGGGATCTGGCGACGTCATATTGTTTCGGTTTTTTTGCGTATGGTTTTATGCTGTCCTTTAGACATCTTTCCATCTCTGTTTTTGTTGGGTAGCTTCCAGAGTTGGGTGGAGGGAGTCTGATGATTGATTTACCCGTTTTCTCATGATTTCCCTAGGCCAGAAGTTCTGATGCTTTGCTGGTCTCGATGACAGGAGGCAAGCCTTGTAGTTTGAGTCTCTCACAACCAGTGATCCCCAGCTCCCCTGTACTGTGGGTCCTGCAATCGTCCTGGGTCTCTGAATGTGCGATGGGTGAGGCCAAAGTGTCCACAGCCTTCTGGGTCCCCTTTTAGCACTGGAGCTCTCCAGGGACTGAAGGAGGTTGGGCTGAGGGGGTCTAATGGCCGTTTTACTCCTTGTATCCCCGAAATTTCCTTAGTCCCGGAGCTTTGATGTTCCCGGTAGCATTTCAGAACCCAGACTCCTTGCAGACACACTGAGTCTAGTTCATGTCTCTGGACCAAATGCGTCTCTGGACCCAAATGGGTCTCTGGGCCTAAACCACGCACTTAGTCCAGTTAGTGCTGAGTCCAACCAGAGTCTTGGGCCCAAACTGCACACTGAGCTCGCCGAGTTCAGCTAAGGACTCTGGGCCCAAACTGGGGGCCTAGTCTAGCCAGAGTCTCAGGTCCTGTGCTGCCTGCCGAGTTCAGCCAGGGACTCTGGGCCCAAACTGCATGCGGAGCTCAGCTAGAGTTTCAGGGACCGATCTGCACGCCAAGCTCAGCTAGGGACTCTGGACCCCAAACTGTGCACCAAACTCAGCCAAGGACTCTGGACCTGAACTACACGCTGAATTCAGCTAGGGACTCTGGGCCCAATCTATGCTCCAAGTCCAGCCAAAGAGCTAGGCTCTCTGCGCCCAAACCACACCCCAAGTTCAGCTAGGTTCTCTGGACCCAAACTCAGAGTCTCAGGGCCCAAACTGCCCGCGAAGCTCAGCTAGGGACTCTGGACCCAGTCTGCACGCTGAGTCCAGTCAAAGTCTCAGGGCTGGGAGTGCGTGCCAAGCTCAGCTAGACTCTCTGGGCCCAAACTGCCTGCCAAGTCTAGCTAGGTTCTCTGGGCCCAAACCACTCACCAAGCTCAGCTAGGGTCTCAGAGACCGAGCCGTGCTCCAAGTCCAGTTTGGGTCTCAGGACACGAGCCATGCGCCGAGTTGAGCTTGGGTCATGGGGCCCAAACCACACGCCGAGTTCGCCTAGGGTTGTGGGCCCAATTCTCGCACTGAGTCCCCTTTCCTGCAGTAATTCCCACCAGTTACCATGCCAGTCACCTCTGCCAGAGGGTTCCCAGCTGCAAACCTCAGCTGCCGCCACTGCCGCTCTGGTCCGAGAAAATCCGCAGTCCTCCTGTGTGGAGGGGTACACAGGTTTTCTGTAGTTTGGTCCTTTCAAACTGTGGAGTACTCCCGCTGTAGTGGGGTGCGGACCTTGGTGTTTCTGGTTCAGAATTCCATGCAATTCCCTAAATTGTTTACTGGAGCTTCTAAACACGGTCCATGCTGCTCGCCACCATCTTGGATCAGGGGAAGCAGCCCCATCTATTTTTAAAGGTTGTTCTTTGTTTTTGTTTTTCCATGGCTTTCAGGTACATAATTATAGTAATATGAGATTTTTCAAACTTTTTGTTGTAGGCACTTAGTTCCATAAACGTTCCTCTTTTTTGATTTACCCCGCCCGCCCGCCCTCCCTCCCTCTCTCTCTCTCTCTCTCTGTGTGTGTGTGTGTGTGTTTAACATAAACTTTATTATTAAAAAAACCTTTTCTCTTAGGACTGCCTTTGTGTATCTCATAGATTTTGGTATGTTGTATTTTCATTTTCATACAAGTATAGTAAGCTGCATATATTTTTACTTTTTAAATATAATTATTATTTGGTAATGTGTTGTTTAGTTCCCGTGACTATATGTAAACTTTGTATTTTCTGTGGATTTTGATATATGTCTTTTTTCCATTGTGGTCAAATAGAATGCTGGATATTATTTCAATTTTTAGATCTGTTGAGAGTTGTTTTGTGATCTAATGAGTGATCGATTTTGGAGGAAGTTGCATGAGGTGCTGTGGAGATACTATTTTTTATTGTTTGATGTTTGGGTAGAATGTTCTATATGTATCTGTTAGAACTATTTGATTTATGAATGTCATTTAACTCCACAGTTTCTTGACTTAGTTCCCCCCACCTCCAAGGTGACCTATATGTTGATGAAAGTGAGTCAATAAAATCAACCACTGTCACTGTTATGGTTAATTTGTGATATTAGATCTACTATTTCTTTATTGAAATTTGGCGACCCTCTGTTTAGTTCATATATATTTTGTAATATCCAAATTGGCTAATTTTTTAAATGAGTATGAAGTATCTCTCCTTATCTTTTCTGACCGTTTTTTTTTTTTTTTTTTTTTTTTTTTTTTTTTTTTTTTTTTTTTTGGTTCTTTTTTGGTTTAAAGTCTGTTTCATCAGATATGATAATAGCTATATATGCCTGCTTATTTCTTGAGTCCACTCACTTGGAACAACTTTTTCCAACCACTTATCCTATGGCACTATTTATTGTTTATAGTTAGATCTTTTTCATAGAGGGAGCAAAAAGATAGATTCTGTTTTCTAATCTAATCTGTTAGTCTGTGTCTTTTTAGAAAAAATACTTATATGTATGTGTGTGTGTGTGCCTGAGTGCATGTATATTCATCATGTGTGTGCAGGAGTTCAGAGTAGGCATTAGGTCCTCTGAAACTGGAGTTACTGATGATTGTGAGCCACAATGCAGGGAACCTTAGGCCCTCTGAAATAGCTGTGAGTATTCTTAATCACCAACCAATCTCTCCAGCACTTAGTCTGTGTCTTTTTATTGGAGAATTGAAACTATTGCTATTTGGAGTTATTATTGAAATATATGTATTAATTTCTGTCATTCTATTGGTTTTGTGGTAGTTTCTTAGATTTCCAGTGATTACCTGTCCTTACATTATTTCTTTGTTCCTTATGACCTCTTGGATGAATTTATCCTTTGCCTCAGATTGAAGTATTCCTTCTAATATTCTCAGTAGAGTTATTTGAGTAGTCACAAATTCACTAAATCTGTTTATGTCATGGAGAGTTTCAATTTATATTTCAATTTTTTTATTGTTGTTGTTTCTGGTTTTGTTTTTTCCAGACAAGTTTTCTCTGTGTAGCCTTAGCTGTCCTGCACTGTCTTTGAAGACCAGGCTGGTCTCAAACTCACTGAGATCCACCTGCCTCTGCCTCCCAGAGTGCTGGGATTACAGGTACGGACCCCTGCGCCCAGCTTTTTCTTCCAAGTTTGATGGATAGTTTTGCTAGATATAAAAATCTTGGTTGACCATTGTGGTTGTTTAGAACTTAGAATTTATCTGTCTAGGTCCTTCTGGCTTTAAAGATTTCTTTTTGTTTGTTTGTTTGTTTTTTGAGATAGGGTTTCTCTGTATAACAGCTCTGACTGTCCTGGAACTCCCTCTGTAGTCCAGACTGGCCTCGAACTCATGGAGATCCACCTGCCTCTGCCTCGCAAAGTGCTGGGATAAAGGTTTCTTTTTAATAGTCAAGTTTTATTCTAATGGGCTTGACTTTCTAAGTGACTTGATCTTTTCATTTTCATATTTCAGTATCTTTTCTTGCTTCTGTGTTTTTAGTGTTTTAAGTATAATATGTTGTGGCAGTTTAAATGAGAATGTCCCTTGTAGACATGTGTATTTGAATACTTGATTCCAACTTGGTAGTTCTGTTTGGGAAATTTTAGTAGGTGTAACCTTGTTGGAGGAAGTATATCATTGGAGATGGAATTTGAGAATTCAGTGACTCATATCATTTCTAGTTGTTTTCCATGCTTTGTTCTTATAGTTCAACATGTCAGCTCTCAGCTTCCCATTTCTGACTTCATTCCTGCCACTTCCTGCTATTGTGGACTCTTATCCTTCTGGAACTATTAGTAAAAATAAACTCTTTCTTCTGTGTATCGCTTTGGTCATGATTTTTAATCAAAACTATAGTAGTCCTGACTAAGACACTAAGTTTGGGAAATTCTCATTTTGATTTTTAATGAAGAACTTCCCTATGCCTTTGCTATGCTATTCCTCTTCTTCTATGCCAATAGTTTGGAGATTAGGTATTTTCATTGTGTTCCCAAATTTTCACACATTTTACACACACACACACACACACACACACACACACACACACACACACACTTCAACTCAATTTTTCCTTGACCAATTCTTTTATTTTGACTTCTATCCCTGAATCTTAGTTTTTAACATATCCTTCTATTGATGAGGCTTTCTACTAAGATTTTTAATTAGCTCATTGAGTTCTTCATTTCCACTATCATTTCAGCTTGGATTTTCCTCAACAGTTTGAACTCAATTTTTGTGTCTTGGGTTAACTTTATTTAATTCATCTCCTTGACTTCTTTGAGTTTTGTTGTTGTTTTCTTAACACAGTCATAATTATTATTTGAAATTCTTTGGGAGTTATTTTAGGCCATTTTTATTTGAGTGCATTCCTATGGAATTTATAAGTTTTCAAGGAGACATGTTATTTCTTTCATATTGTTGATATGTCTCCATTGGGACATATGTATTAGGCATTTGTGGAAATTTTCTCTTTTTTGTTTTGTCAAGTTACCTTTCTTTTTTCAAGAGAAGTGTTCACAGTGTTCAGGAATAAGCTAATTGATAGCAACATCGGAATGTCAATTTCCTGTTTTGTATTTGGTGCTATAGCTTCTATCTCAGGTGTCAGGTGCAATCTGATGCTTTTATCAGCTTGTTTTAGAAGCTTAGAAAAAGTTTCTCCTGTTAGTGTGGATTGTTTCTCAGTCCCAAGAAGGGTTAGGGAAACTGGAGAGTCTAGTTAGGCAACTGGAAGGGCTCTTTGCCTTCAGGCCATGTGTGGTGGCTGAAGAGTCAGTCCCTGGTGGTGTGATTGGTTGGAGAGTCCCTGGTGGGAAATAAGCTAATGTCTGATGTGTCCCAATATAAAAAGAGGGGCTTCAAGGAGGTAGGTGTCACTGGCAAGCAACAACAGCAAGGCATGTATGACTAGAATGGAGGATCTGAAATAAAGGGGATGCAAGTAGCTTACCTGGTTCTCTGAGCCATGTAAGGCAGTTAGGAGGTCTCTGGTAGGGAGAGGGTTTGTATTTGGCAAGTCCCGAAATGAGGAAAATGATAGTCTTTATCAAATAGCTACAGTTCTTGGGCCTCCTGAATATATGTATGACTCTGTCTTTGCCTGTGTCTCTGTCTGTCTGTCTGTCTGTCTGTCTGTCTCTCTCTCCCTGTGTGTGTGTGTATGTGTGTGTGTATGTATTTGTGTGTGTATGTATGTATGTGTACACATGAGACAGCCTGGAGATTAGAGGTTTATCCTCCTTCCTCAACTACCCAAGCACTGGGATTATAGGCATGTGCCACCACATTTGGCTTTCAAGTGATTTTACAACAGAATTTTGAAAGAATAACAGATTAAGCAAAGTCATGTAATCCTATGTTTCCACAAAAGCAATTAAGACAAAAACAGTAGTGGTCAAAGTCATTTTTTTTCCAGAACTCTGAAAATTAATCAAGAGTTTTTTCTCTCCTTCTGCCATGTGGCTCTTGAGTTTTTGAACTCAGGATGCCAACCTTGGTTAGGTCAGGGTAGCCTCTGCCTGCTGAGCCATTTCTCTTTTCTGATGTGTTTAAATTTTGCATCTAATAGCTTCTAGAATGTTATATTTTTGTTTTAATTTATTTTAAAATCTTTATCTTGTTTGTGTGTGGTGATGGTGGTGGGAGTGTACATGCATGTGTGGGGACTAGAGGACAACTTAGGAGAAGAGATTCTCACCTCTTATGTGGCTCCAGGGGATCAAACACAGGTTTTCACACTTGGCAGCAAACAACTTTATCCCATGAACCGCCTCAGCATCTTTATTTCAAAGCATTTTCTCATTAACTTGTGGTTTCTTCTTTGACTCTGATTATTTAGGAATATATTGTTTAGTTTCCATATATTTTTGAATTTCCTAATTTTCTTTTGCTGTTAGGTTATAATTTTCTATTATGGTTTCAAAATATGTTTCATATGACTTGTATGAGACTTACATTGTGAATGACATGTGTTCAATTTTTTATTACAATGTTCTACCTGCAGTTGAGAAGAATGTATATTCTACTATTGAATGGACTCCTCTGTTGATCTTGCAGAGAGATATATGGAATCAAAACAACTATTCAAACCTTCACAAATGCATTGTACTTATCAAGGCTTAGGTTCCTCCCACCCCTGAATGCTCTTTATATTATTATAAACCTTCATTAAGTTTTAGAGCTCTGAAAAAAAAATGACTTTGACCATTATTGCTTTTGTCTTAATTGCTTTTATGGAACATAGGATTATGGAGTTTACTTAATCTGTTATTCCTTCAAATACTGCTGTAAAATCACTTGAAAGCCAAATGTGGAAGCAGATGCTTGTAATCCTAGTGCTTGGGTAGTGGAGGAAGGAGGATCAGCCATTTAAGATCACTCTAGACTACAAATGAAGTTCCAGGTAATTGAGTTAAATGGGACCTTGCCTCAACAAACAAAGTAAAAGACACTTGAAAACATTCTTGTGAAAGTTGAGAGGCATATGGTTCATTTACTTAATTTTTTCAAATGTAAGAAATGTCTCTTTTTTCTATTTGACTTGCTTTTTAAAATGCACATAAAGAATTTACTTGCTATCAGTCAGATCTATGAAACAGGACCTATTTAGAAAGATCTGGTTTTCATTATTACCCTTTCATTTACTATGGAAACCTTTCCCCTCTCAATATCTTTTCATCTTGGCTTTGAAAGTAAAGGGATTATAGGTAAGTACTGCCATGTGCATATAGGTTAACAGTTTAAAATTAGGTTTTGGTATATGCCTCATTGTTACTTTCTCATTTTTAACACGCCTGTGTATAGTATATATGAGTGTATATATGTATATTCAGATGTGTATGGGCACTTGTATGTGTGTGTGCAGTATATAGAGGCCAGCCTTGAAAAATCAATATATGACCTTGAATTTCTGATCCTCTCTATATGGGTAATTAACAGAGAATACCTAGATGGATTTCAGTAGGTATATTAGTTACTTTTCTGTTGTTATGATAAAAATATCATGACCCAAAGCAATCTTTATAAAAGTTTATTTTGAATCCATCATGATGGAGAGGGCATGGCAGCAAGTGGCAAGATCAGGAAGCTGAGAGATCAAATTTCAATCACATACAGGAAGCAGAGAAAGTGATCAGGGAGTGGGATGAGACTATAAACCCTTGCCGGGTGTGGTGGCATGTACCTGCAATCCCAGCATTCAGGAGGCAGATTCTGGTGGATGTCTGTGAATTCAAGGCCACTCTGCTCTATAAAGGGAGTCCAGGACAGCCAAGGCTACAAAGAGAAACCCTGTCTCAGAGTCAGAGATAGATAGAGAGATGGATAGAGAGAGGGAGGAAGGGACGGGGAGAGAGAGAGAGGAGGAGGAGGAGGGAGAAGAGGAAGAGGAGGAGAGGGACAGACAGAGACAGACAGAGAGGCAGAGAGAGGCTATAAACACTCAAAGCCCATCCCCAGTGACAAGCTTCCTCCAGCAAGTCTCTACCTCCTAAAGCTTACATAACCTCTCCCAAAAGTACCATCAACTGGGGATCAAGTGCTCAAATACATGAACCTAAAAGGACCATTTCTCACTCAGACCACTACAGTAGAACTGTCTATCCCTGTGTATGTCATAGAGAATTTCACAAATAAGAGTTATTCTACAGGGGAAGCCACCAAGATCTTCAGTAGATTGTCACAGGATCTGTGGGCATACTTCCATCAAATTGTTTAATATGTTTAAAACTTATCCATTTTTGTCCCCAGAATCTGTTCAGGGCCTCAGGCATTCTGGGCAGGTGCTTTACCACTGAGCTATGTCCCCCAGTCCTAATGATTTACCGTCTTTAACATCTTCTCTCCACCCCCTAATTCTTGACAGATCATCCTCAGGATGCAACACTGTGAGCTGTTCTAAAAAGAAGACAGTCTTTAGAAGTTGACCTAGCCAGACCATTTATATTCTGTGTAGCTATGGGCAAGTCATATGCTTTATCTGAAGTCCAGTTTTTCATTCATAAAATTGGATTAGTACCCAACTTTCAGGGTAGTGCCCAGCCCTTGAGTATTCAGTAATATGGGTTATTATTGTAACTGCATGTTGTTTCCAGCCCAGGCCCTCAGCCAGATTTTTTCCTGTGGAGCAATCTGGAACTATGGCTGCAAAATGAATGAATGAATGAATGGATGAATGAATGAATGAAAACAACCCTCCTTCTAAAATAAAAATAGTTCAGGAAGAATGGAAATGGAACCATAAAACCTCTTTCATATCAGCAGTTGCTCCAGTTTCCTTTCCCACTAACTCTGACCAAAAGCAGCTTGGGAGGAAAGAGTTTATTTCAGTTTATACTTTGAGGTCATAGTCTATCATTGAAGGAAGTCAGGACAAAAAGTCAAGGCTGCATCCTCCAGGTAGGAACCATCAGGGCTGCTTGCTGGCTTACTCACTAGCTTGCTTATTACCTTATGCTTAGCTAAATTTCCTGTATAATCCAGCATCACTTGCCACCCTCCCCTTCAGACATGCCCACAGGCAATCTGATTTAGGAAATTCCTCAATAGGGACTTTCCTCTTAGATGACTCTAGGTTATGTAGACAATGAAGTTAGCCATGACAGTAATGAATATATATTCCTTTGTGAAAATATACCACATCTTATTCAGCCATTCTGTTCATGGATAACTAGGCCCTTTTCAGTCTTTGCCTATTATCAATGTAGCCATTAAGAATATTCTAGTACAAATATTTATGGAGATGTCTGATTCGATTTTTCCTGAATAAGTACCTGAGAGAGGAATTACTAGATCATAGGAAAACTGTCTATTGAACTTTTAAAGGATCTTTTCCAGAGCAGGTGCATAATCTTTCATGCCTGTGTCAGTGATACATTAAAGGCTAGTTGTTCCACAGCATCAACAAGCAGGAGTATTTCTGATCTTTTTTTTACAGAAAAACATTTTCATTAATTAATTAACATCCCAATTGGAGCTTCCTTTCCCTCCTCTCCTCCTAGTCTTTCCCTCTCCCCTCTTGTCTCCCTGGGTCCTCCTCCTTAGAGAAGGGGAGACCTCCCATGGGTACCAACTCCCTTAGCATATCAAGTTGTAGGAGGACTGAGCACATCTTTTGAACCTAGACATGGCCATCCAGTTAGGGGAAAGGGATCCAAAGGCAGGCAATGTAGTCAGAAGCAGCCCCTGTTCTTGCTGTTAGAGGTCCCACATGAGGACCAAGCCGTACATCTGTTACATATGTGTAGGGGTCCCAGTCTGTCTCATGCATGCTCTCTGGTTGGTGCTTCAGTCTTTGTGTGACCCCTATAATCCCAGATTAGTTGATTCTGTAGGTTTTCTTATGAGGTCCTTGACCTCTCTGGCTCTTTCAATCTTTCCTTCCCCTCTTCCCTAAGATTCCCTGAGCTCTGCCAAATGTTTGCCCATGGGTCTCTGCATCTGTTTTCAACAGCTGCTGGGTGAAGCCTCTCAGATGACAGTTATGCTAGCTTCCTGTATTCAAGTATAACAGAATATTAATAGTGGCAGGCGTGGGCCATTCTCTTACTTTCTGCTCTTATTCCCAGCACCTCTTATAGGCATGAAAAATTGGGTGTCGAAGTTCTTTTGACTGGGTTGGTTACAGTAGGTGACTGTTTCATGTTCCATATCCCCTATTGCTAGGATTCTTAGCTCAGTCTGAGGTCACCCTCAGTTTCCTGGGAGTTTCCATTGTCCTAGATTTCAACTTGTCTTGGGGATACCCTACCCACCACTGATTCCAGTTCTCTCCTACCATCCTCTCTACACTTGATTCTTCTTCCCCTCCCAGTCCCCTCTCACACCCAGTTTCCTCCATCCATCCATCCATCCCAGATGTCTATTTTATTCCCCTCCTCAGTGAGATTCAAGCATTCTCCCTTGGGCCCTCCTTGTTACTTAGCTTCTTTGGGTCTATGGATTGTAGTGTGGTTATCCTGTACTTTAGGGTTATTATCCACTTATAAGTGAGTACATGTCATATGAGTCTTTCTGAGTCTGTGTTACCTCACTCAGGATGATCTTTTCTAGTTCCATCTATTTGCCGGCAGATTTTTTGATGTCCTTATTTTTAATGGCTGAGTAATATTCCATTGTGTAAATGCACCACTTTTTAAAAAATCCATTCTTCAGTTGATGAGCATCTAGGTTGTTTCCAATTTTGGCTATTATGAATAAAACTGCTATGAACACAGTTGAACAAGTGTCCTTGTGGTTATGGTGGAACATCTTTTGGGTATATGGCCAGGAGTGGTGTAGTTGGGTCTTGTTGTAGAACTATTCTGAATTTTTTGAGAAAGGGCCAGATTAGTTTCCATAGTGGTTGCACTCCCACCAGCAACAGAGGAGTGTTCCTCTTTCTCCACATCCTTGCCAGTATGTGCTGTCACTTGAGTTTTTTATTTTAGCCATTCTGATATGTGTAAGATGGAATCTCAGAGTCATTTTGATTTGTATTTTCCTGATAACTAAGGACATTGAACATTTAAGTGCTGCTCAGCTGTTCAGAATTCTTCTGTTGAGAATTCTGTGTTGATCTCTGTGCCCCACTTTTACATTGGATTATTTGGTTTGGTGGTGTTTAATTTCTTAAGTTCTTTATATATTTTGGATATTAGCCCTTTGTCAGGTGTAGGGTCGGGGAAGATCTTTTCCCAGTCTGTGGGCTCCTGATTTGTTCTTTTGATAGTGTCCTTTGTTTTACAGAAGCTTTTTATTTTCATGAGGTCTCATTTATAAGTTGCTGGTCTTAGAGCCCGAGCTGTTGGTGTTCTGTTCAGAAAAGTTGTCTCTATAGCCAATGAGTTCAAGGCTTTTAAATCTTTAAAGCATCTTTTGCAAAGCAGGTGCAGCATGTCTCATGCTTGTGCCAGTGATGCATTAAAAGCTAGTTGTTCATAGCATCAACAAACAATAGTGTTTACAATCTTTCCTCATAGAAGAATTTTCTAAGCAAAACTTCTTCCTTCCTCACGTCAACTTCATTAGATGTTTTAAGATCTCACACGACTCTCTGTGAATTTTTCTTCAATTTCTTGTAGATTTGTTTTAGAAATTATATTTTTATATGTCTTTGTTTCTCGTGTGTGTGTGTGTGTTTCAGGGTGGGATGGGAAGTGTTGTTCATGGAGGTTAAGAGGACACCCTGAGGGAGTTGATTCAATTTTGAGAAAACTTGTTTTATCCTTCTCTAGTTTAAAACCAATTGGTGATGGGAGAGCAAAGAGTCACACACAGAAGAAAATGGATTTTCTTTAATGTACAGTTTGTAGATTCTCTAAGGCTCAGTTGGTTTAGGGGAGAAAAAAAAAGACAGGAAAATTGGCAAACATTTTGTTGCATTTACATTTATTCCATTGTACAGGTTCTCATTGTCAAGATGTTAAACTTTTGTATTTTATGAATATCATATGTGTTAATTTCCCAGAGATAGCTGAATAGGTTCAGTGATACATTAAATATGGCCTGCTATTCAGGGAGCAGTGGGAGAGAAGGGTCTGGGACCACATAGAAGCCTTCTGTGCCACTTGTCAACAGCACACATTGACATAGGACTCACTTACTTAGGGCTTCCTCCACACTCTTACTTGTGCGTCGTGACCCAAGTGATACTGTCTTCTGGGTTGCAAGCTGATTTCCAGCCTGTAAGGCAAATCATATCTGGATAGGAAGTCTTTCCTAATGTGTCATCACATCCGCTAAAAGCTTTCCTCTATAATGAGGTTTCAGCTAAGCAACATGGCAGGGGATGGCTCTGTGTGTATCATTGTTATTTGCCCACGGCATGTTCTACTTAATTCCTCAGAGTATTAAAGACTGGGATTGTTCATCAATTCATAGGAATTCCTAAATAAGAAAAAGAAACCCACTCCTTTATTATTGAGTAGCATTTCTTTAGGAAAAATTGATTTCGGGCATCACATTGGACTTAAAAAATTTATCAGAAAAGGGCTCATAAATAAGAGACAGCATGGGTATGTGATGTGCTATTGTTTCTTCTTGTGGAAATTTGGAAGATTCATTCTTGATTATACCAATGGCTGATAGTTCCCAATGATAGTTGCAGCTGCTCCTTTGTTGTTCACAATGGTTTTAGCTCCAATTGCTTGTTCCATTCTACTGCAGAGCATGAAATATGTTACATGATTATGCAGGTAGCACACAAATGAAAGAGTGCATGCATTCCAACAAAGTATGCTGAAAGGTAAATTTAGATGAAATGAAGCTGACTTACCCATTGACACCTATTATAAAACCAGAAATTCATACTGTAAGGGTGGGAAAATTGGTCTTGGATATAATACAGTTATACTTAATAATGCAGCAGTGCCTGTAATGAGACATATTCAGAGAGAAAACAACTCTCTGATAAAATATTAACAACAACACATTTGTTCTGACTACATGTCATATTATTTTAAAACCACTGTGAGAAGAACTGTAAAACAGTGCCAAATTCTAGAAGCCTGATTGCTTCACGTGTGGTTTCTAAGAGGCAATCAACTGTTCAACTTCTACACTTACCAGCCTTAAAGTGCAAAATACTTTTGACTTTTTGTCCGAAGAAATCTGTTTTTTTTTTTTCTGCTCTGTATTGAGATGGGGAAGGAAAAGAAGTTTTTATATCTTTGAAACTCTGTTTTTTTTTTTTTTTTTTTTTTTTAAATAAAGGCAAATGACCTGACAGTGTAAATCATGCATTTGTGGGCTGAAGCCTGTGATACAATCGAATACCTGCTGTCCCTTTGAAAAAGAAATGATTATAGTTTACAAACTCACAGCAATTCTCATCACCACTGTTTGTTGTCACAGTATTGGCAAGGAAGATGAATTGCCACCTATCGCCACTCTGTTTTGGTTTTGGTCTTTCAAGACAGGGTTCTCTGTCTAGAATTGGCTGTTCTGAACTCGCTTTGGAGACCAGGCTGGCCTTGAACTTACAGAGATCAACCTGCCTCTGGCTCCCATGTGTTGTGATTAAAGGAGTACACCACCACACCCAGCTCTATCACCGTTCTTGATTGTTACATTTTTGTAGTGGAGACCTGCTCTTCAGAACCCATGTCTCCACCTGAAGCAGAAAACCAAAAAGTAGATCAATCTGGCAGTCACTTTTCTAAAGAAGATGGGAGTAAAAATATTAGTAACACATTCTATTTGGCTTTCATCCTAAAATACTTGGGCTAAGGACAAGTAGGCATTCGTCCAATGGAAAATGAGGAGAGGAGGGTGGGGAGGGGACAGTGCACACCAGGTACACAATGACTCTGGGCCAATATGTGAGACTGCAGACAATGCAGCATGAAGGTGTCTATGACAGAAAAGCAAGAGCCAGCCTTGAGGGAATGATTCTGCATCAGCCCAAACCTACTTCACTCAGAACGGTAAATACCAAACCAGGACCGCAGACTCACTTGATTTGAGTTTCAAATAGGATTCCCAAGTATTTTGCAGACTGGTTGGATAATTTCCAATTTCAGTTCAACAGATAGTGATTTTTGTGGTGGTTGGAGGGCAGTCCTGATAATCAAACTCAGGAGCTGATGCATCCTAGCCAACACCAAACCACTGAGCTGCATGCCCAGGCAACTACAAGTGAGTCATAGAAGCTTCATGCTTGAGACCTACCTAGGCTTTTTAAAATGACTCATTGTCTACCTAACACTGAGGTTTAACAAGGTGTCGTATATTCTTGTCTGCTAAGTTTGGTGATATTTAATAGCTAGGTCCTGTTGGAGCTATGATTGACATTTTCCCCAATGCAGAGCTTTGTTTCGTATTTATCCCCCCCCCCCCATATGCCATACTGGAGAAATTAGTGAGGGAAATTTCTTTCTTTTTTCTCTTTCTTTTCTACCTATTTCAGCTCTCACAACAAAAGCTTTCAGAGTTGATAGCTTATACTTTATTAAATAGAATACAAATTAATAAATACGTACAACCTGGGAGCTAATTGTACTTACTTGCATTTCAGGGTCAAAAATAAAGCATATCTCTATGAAAAAAAAACCCAACCTGATCCCTGAGGGAATTTCTGAGCTATTGGTGGCTTACAGTGGAGAAGAAAACAGTGGATTAGAGAGAGCAGGACAGAAATACTTTTAAAACAAAAGAGTAACTCTACAGGAGCTTCACTCAGCCAGAGAGGGATTTTTCAGCTCCCGCAGATTTAAGATTCTCAACAAGAAATGACACCAGTTCATTGCCTGATGAATCTGAAGGTTTTAGTCAAATATCAGCTATATATTATTTACCGAAAATGTGCCTTAATTAACTTTACACTTTTTTTTTTTTTTTTTTTTGCTTTACCGTTTTTCAAAATATAAACGAAGATGTGCTTTATTCTGTCCTGCTAAGGGAAAAACAATGAGGGATGGGAAAGGAAGATTATTTGTATGACCAATCCCCAAAGAAACAACTGTGTTGGGGAGACAGCTTAGTGAGGGACAGGGGAAACCCTTGTCATGCAAGTGGGAGGATCAGAAATTTAGCTCCACCCCCAACCCAAGTAAATGTGCGGTGATCCATTTGTAATACTGCAGTATGGGGATGGACACTGTATTCTTGGAGGGAACTGGCTAGTGAGATAACCCAAATGGTTAGCTCTGGGTTTAATTGGCTCAATGAATAAGGTAGAATGGTTGGAGAAAACTTCCAACATTAGCTTTTGGCCTCCACTCTACATAGAGCATAGTGGAGGATGACATTGAACTCTTGATCTTCCTGCCTCTGCTACAGAGTGCTGGTGTTACTGGCATGTACCACCATCCCCCATTATACAGTGCTGAGGATTGAATTGACTTTGTGCATGCTACATTTTTTTTTCAGATGTATACAAATATGTTTCTACAAGTGGCTGTATATTAAATATAATATACTGTGTTTCACATTTTTCGTAGCAATATTATTAAGAGACCATTCTATATTAATATCCATAGCAATACTTTATTTGTTTTGATGGTTGGGTAGTATTCCATTATATACATTTATCAAAAAAATTCAAAGGTATTCTCTAAGTGAGAGATATTTGGTTGTTTTCAAACTTTGGCTGTTACAAACACTGCTGCATGTACCTTTTAGAGCATGTGCAAGGATATCTGTCAGATTCCTAGAAGTACAATTGAAGCAGAAACCATGGAGGAATGCTCCTTACTGGCTTGCTGCCAGGCTCATGTTCAGCTGTCTTTCTTATGTAGCCCATGCCCAACTGCCCAAAAATGGCACTGCTCATCCCTCCTGCCCTTCCACCACACCAACATCAATCAAGAAAATGCCTTACAAGCATATCCACAGGCCAGTCTGGTTTAGGTGGTTCTTCAGTTGAGGTTCCCTCTTTGTAGAGAACTCTAGGTTTATGTTAATGACAAATGAGGCTAATTGTAACACTCAGAAACTCTAGAGACATTTTGTATTTTTCCAGAGGACATACTGATGACACTTAATTGGGTTCCCATTAAAGTTAAAGATTAATTAAACAATGAATGGTTTCTGAGATACTGATTTTTCTCATGCAAAAATTTGTTATTAGCCTAGCTCAGTGGTGCACACCTGGAATCCCAGCAGTCTGTGATTTCGAGGCCAGCCTGGTCTATAAAACAAGTCCAAGACAGCTAGGGCTATACAGAGAAACCCTGTCTCAGAAAAATAAACAAACAAATGGAAAAAAAAAACTTTGTTATTCCTTCCCATTTTAAGTCATTTATGTTCCTTGCTGGAATATTTATAAATTTTCTTATATGTATGGATATATAACTAAACTGCTTTAAAAAAATTAAAAAATAAAATAAAAGAGAAATGTTTAGAAAGGAAAAAAATATAGACTGTGTAGATATTTTAAGCATAGTCTTAGGAACTTTATCTTAAACTTTAAAATCATATATATCGTATGCTATGTATGTAGTGGGAAAGGGATGCACCCATATCACAATACATATGTTGTGGTCAGAGGACAACATACGGATATTGGTTCTCTCCATCATGCGGGTCTCAGGAGTCAAACTCAGGCAGTCAGGTTTGGTGGCAAACAGCTTTACCGCCTATGCCTTGCTTCTAGTCTAGGTACTTTATTTCTTGTCATGTCTTCTGTGAATGATTTTTTGTTGTTCAAATAGTTTTTCTGTTGCATACATGAAAGAGCATGCTTTTACTTTATATACCACTTCTTTTTATTTGCATTAATTCTATATTTAGTAAATTATCATTGTAGCAGTTTCTAGTTGATTCATTTGCTTCTTCTAAGTTATAGAATTGAATGAAATGGAAGTAAGAAAAATCTTACTTATTTTCTATGGTTTTATATTTCACTTATTTCTTTTGTTAATTATGTTAGGTATTGATCTAGGTGTAGTGGTGCACACTTTTCGTGCCAGCACTAGGGAGAGAGGGGGAGTCTGAGCTCTGTGAATTGGAGGCCAGCCTGGTCTACATAGGCCAGGATAGCCAGGCCTGCAAAGCAGAGAAACTGTGTCTTGAAAAACCAAAGCCAAACCAACCAAACAAAAATTATTTTAAGTATTGTCTTAAGGATAAATAATAGTAATTAAATGAAGATCCTTGACTATTGCCAGTCTCAAGTGAGGTAGCTACTTCTGTTTGCTTATTAAATGTGATACTGACTTTGAGCAACTTGCATATAGCAGCACTTCAGGAAAACCAGAAGTGGATGTCAGATGTTATATGATTTTTTTTAACATTTCTGAAGAAACTGATATGAATTTACTGGCTTGATCTGTTGATGTAATCAATTTTCAGTAAATTTCCTGAAACTGAATCATTCTGCTATTCCTGGAATTAACCTGTGCAGCTTGGTTGTGCTATTTTTGAACAAGTCTTTTACTCTTTTAATTAGGATTTAAAACATATCTTTAGCTCCATTTAAGCACAGGAAGTTTTTGAGAGACTCTGTGATGTAGGGTCATATCAGAATCACGTGACAAATGATTTTTAAATGTGCATTTCAACTGCATGTGGTAGAGCCTAGCTGTGTATAAACGTTTGCTTCAGCAGACTAAGCATATGTATGCATTTCCTATCTTTTCTGAGACTATGTTTATCTCAGTTCACTTAAAAAAGAAAAGAAAAGAAACAGGATCTCTCTGTGTAGTTCTGGCTGTCCTCGAACTTGCTATATAGACCAGACTGACCTTGCATATAGTTCCAGAGGTGTGTTGTTAGTTGTGGCCCCTAGACTTCACACCTCTGCCACATGATAATCTATACCACCTAGAGATAACAGAGAATGCCTCTGTATGTGTCTCTTTTAATGTCTTTCATTCTTCTTATAAAGCCAATAGGTTCAATGACCTTCACATGTGTTATGGTGTGTATGTGCTTACTCCCACACTCTCAGGCTCTAGGAAATCTCCCAGGTTTAAGCCTCTGTAAAATCAAAAAGCAAATAACACACTTCCAATATACAACGTCACAAAATATACAGTATCATTCCAAACATGATGAATGGCTTCATAGTGAAGAATGACTGGACCAAAGCAAGAGCAAAACCTAGGAGGACAAACACAAAATCCTGTAGCTCCATGTCTGATATCAAAAGGCATATAGGGTTTAACTCTTTCAGCTTTGCTGCCTAAGACATGTCTTTTTCTTGGGCTGATTGTACTCCTTGTATGTAGCTCTCCTTGGCAGACATCCCAATGGATCTGGCATCTCCAACATATTGGTGTCTGTAATGCAGTCCAATGGCCTTGCAAGGTCTTCTGCCCTCTCATGGCCTTCATGCAGGGAACCTCCTGCCACACATTGCCTGGCCTCAATGGCTCTCTGAAGCCATGGAGGAAGGTTTCCATTCGTATTTATTCTTCCTGATTCTAAAACTAATATCGTGCCAGTAACATTGTAGAGTTCAGCTGCCATTTGGGATGGATATCAGTCCCCCGAATGACATTTGTAGTAGCTTTTGTATTCAGTTGCTTGCTAAAAGCAGAGGATCTTTTGTTTTGTTTTTAGAAGTTGGAGCTTAGTCAGATGGGATCTTACCTGGGGTACCTTTCTCTTTGTTCCAACACAGATTAGGCTTCTCCTTAAAGATGTTACTCTTCCCAACAGTCATTGCCTGTCTTCCAGCACAAAACTGACTATAACATTAAGCTTGGTGTTTTTTTTTTTAAATCTCTTTACACTGTATATCTTGTGTCCCCCCCCCCCCCCCCCCCCCCCCCCCCCCCCCCCCCGGTTTTTCGAGTCAGGATTTCTCTGTGTAGCCTTGGCTGTCCTAGACTTGCTTTTTAGATCAGGCTGGCCTCAAACTCACAGTGATCCACCTGCCTCTGCCTCCCGAGTGCTAGGATTAAAGGTGTCCGCCACCATGCCCGGCTATATCTTGTATTTTTTATGCCATATTTCCCCCCTTTTATTGTAGGCTTGCATGAGTAATTATTGGTAACCATGTAATAAATTCAGTATTAGGCAGGCTTGAAATCTACCAAAGAATTTAGTTCATTGCTTTTCAATTTAGCCCAGGAAAATTCTTAGGCCAGGGGCAAAACTTAGCTACATTCCCTGCCAAAATATCCTACAAATAAATGGTCTCTAGCCCAGCTGCTCATTTTGTTCCTCTTTGAAACCTCTTTGAGTACTCTACAATCTGAATTGCTCTCAGCACTCCTATTGCCTATACTGACCCATCCCGTTATGCTCTGCTGATAGTGTTCAGCTGCTTTATAAAACTGTAGGATTTTCTTCTATGTCTGGCCCCAAAGTTTCAAAATCTTCCACAGTCCTTCAAGCAAACAACCTAGTCATATTCTGAACCACAATACTCAACTCCATGTATCACCTACTGTTGCTATAATAGAGCACTATGACCAGTCAAATTAAGTAAAACAGAGTTTGTTTTCGTTTCCAGTTCCTGAGGTTAAGAGTACAGTAGGAGGGAGAGGCACGGTGTTTGAGAGCTGACATTTCAACCTGCGTGCAGAAAGGAGAGAGAGAGAGCAAACTGTAAGTAGGATGCAGCTTTAATCTTTCAAAACCTGCCTTCCCTGACATACTTCTACAGCAAGGCCATACTTTCTAAATCTCCCCAACTAGCTCCATCAACTGGGGACCAAGTGTTCAAATGCTCAAGACTATAAGAAGATATGTCAGTGAAACCACCCACTAGTTGCATACCTATATGCCAGTATACTGTGGGTTATGAAAAAATTTCCCAAGTGAATAGGGGTTGAATGAACGTATTTTAAGAAACCTTGGTCTAGAATAAGAGTAGACAAACAAAGAGCACATCCAGAAAGTTAGGAGATAGCAAGGTCTGTAAAAATGAATGAAATTTGGACGAGAAATGTCCCTATAAAAGGCTCATGTGTTGAAGGCTTTGTTCCCTACTGAACCACCCAATCATGGGGAGGCGACTGGAGACTGAGGGCTTTGATAGAATCAGTGCATAAATTTCCTTCTCAGCTTGTAATATGATGGCATTGTTGGGAGATAGTGTAAAGCAGGGGTAGTAGGACCTGATTGGAGATACTTTACTCATGTTGTGTCTTGGAAGTAGTTTGTTGTGCTTGTATCAAGTCTTCAAGCCCATCTTATATTCTGCATGATTCCTGATTCTCTTTCTTAGCCATTATGAGGGGAGCTACTTCCTTTTATTGCACTCTTTTTACACCATAAAAATCCTGCCTTACTATTGTGGTATGCAGATCTCGAGACCCCCCCGCCCCAAAAGACCACCAGGACTTGTTACCAATGCAATACACATGAAGACCTTTACTTTTTTTTGACTCAGAGCCAGCCTCTGCCGGTCACCAACACAGTGGTAGCCAGAAAGAGCCCCAAACTCTGAGCTGAGGGTAAAATTATAGGTTCCTATGCCTCTCAGTACCCCAAAGCAGGGGAGTTCCAGCCTGGCGATCATCTATTGGTTGAGTAACATAAGGGAGTCTAATGTCCAAAGGTGACAGGCTACATAAAAAGGCGCCAAGACCACCTATAGCTTAGTTTTCTTTGTTCACTGCTTTGTCCAGGGAAGTGTCTGGTTTCTTATTAACCCTATTTCTGGTGGGAGGAAAGGAATGTGGCCATAAAATTGGGTCTCTTATCAAACTCTATCTCCAGTGGGACCATTCTGGTCAGTCACTAGGCAACACTATCTCTGGTGGGGCTCTTCTCTGCAGCTGGCCAGATTATCTTCTGTAGACCTATTTCTTAACCTTTGCCCCGGTAACTCTGAAATCCAATTTCAATTCTTCTGGTATGTCACTGTCAGCCCAGAAACAAGAGAGCCAGTCAACCATGGATTGAGATTCTGAACCTGGGAGCCAAGATAAATATTTTCTCTTTTAAAAAGCTTCTTTTAGATATCTGTCACAGTGCTGGAAAGTATGGTTGAATGATAAATGTGTCCCATAGTGTTGAGTATTTGGATACTTGGTCTCCATTTGGTGACATTATTTTGGTAAGTGTAGGAGATTTGGCTTTGATAGAGGAAGTATATCACTGGGGGTGGGGGTGGGAATGGGCATAAGGGGTGAGAGTGAAAAAGCCTTGCCTATTGTCAGTTTTCTTTCCCTGTTTCATGCTTGGAGCTCAAGATGTGAGGTCTCATCTTGCTGCTCCTGACACTCTCCCATGATGATGAGGGACTCCTGTCCCTCTGCAACTGTAGGCCCAAGTAAACTCCTCCTTTTCTAAGTGGCCTTGGCCATACTGTTTTTATCACAGCAATAGAAAAGTAACTAACAGAAAAACATGAATGATGCAACCGTCAGAATTGCTCCTTCCTCTTCTCTTCTCCTTTGGAGGGATGTTCTGGGATAATGTGTGTGTGTGTGTATACCCAACATGCACCTCTGTAGCTTTCATTGTTCTTTTCTAGTGCCTCATTCTTAAATTTGGTAATGAAAAACCATCAAGAATTTGGGATAAGATAATAACATCCAAGAGCAAGACATATGAAAAACATCTTTTCACTGTATTTATAAGAGGGTTGAATAGTTGAGCTAAATTCTCAACTGTTGCTGGAAAATCCTGTTGCTAAGGTCAGAGGTCTGACATTACCAAAAAGCCCTGAGCTTGGTGCGGAAATGACAGACTCCTTTGTCAGCCAGGCTTCCACTCCCTTCCCTGGAGGGATCCCAGGCCCCACATCCTCTACCTGAGGAACAAACGTCATGTGGTCCTTAGGGAAATTACAGGTTTAAGTCAATTTTTCCCAGAAGGATAGCAGGCTACCAAGACGAGACTTGATACCCTATAAGCATATACAGGTCCCCCTCAGTTACAGTCATAGGAGAGGGGAGTAGGGGGTAACAGGGAAGGAGGGAGGAATGGGAGGATACAAGGGATGGGATAACAATTGAGATGTAATATGAATAAATTTAAATATATATGCTTTTCAGCCAAAACAACAACAAAAACCCTGAGATTCCTGGAAGGTTTCCCTATAACTAAGGTACCTAAGCATCTTAGCCCCTCAGTCAATGACATTGCCTACCCTGCATATTGTTACCCTCTCCCCAAGTTCTATATAAGCCTCATTCACCCAGAATTGATCTGCCTCTCTGAAGCTGATCGCAGAGTATTACCATTTCTGTTTGTTCTCCTGGGGCCTCTGAACTCCCCTACTGTGGACCCTTATTGGCTGACAATCCCTGCGGTCAGGGAGAGCCATAGATAAGGTCATATTTAAAAATGGTAAGCAAATATTATTTATCAATAAAGAAATGAGTTGTGGAAGATAACCAAAAAGTTAGATAAAGGATGGAGAGGTGAGGAAGGGTGAAGTGTGAGAGGTATTATTGCACAATTGCAAGGTTGTAGCCTTGTGCAAATTTTGCTTAAATAAAAGACTTTATTTTAACTCCACCCAGTCTCCTCCCGCCCGCAAATTTAAGATGGAACACACATATCAGGCTTTATACTAAATGTGACAGAATAGAAGTAAGTATCTGGAAGTTGTCAGTCAACAAAGCTCACCAGACCATTCTGATGAGGCCTTTCTGCCTGCAGCATCACAGACCAGAAGAGTCGCTGGTTCTTCCCCCAGTGTTTGGGCCTGGAGAGAGGTGTGTGCTTCTGACTACATTTGTAAATACTCAGCAATTCTGAAATAGCAAGGAAGGAAAGTGGGGGAAGGGACCCAAAACAAAGAAAAACATCCAACTGCCTCCAATGCTAAATTGTACTGCTAAAGAACTTGGACCATAGCAGAAAGAAAAGAACCCCTTGCTGAACTTGATCTACTGTTCCCAATGCCTATAATTTTCTTTCGCAAGATTTTTTTTCTTGCTAGGTTCCGGCTATTCCAATCTTATCTTAGATGACATTTCAGCTTCTGGTATGAATCACTGGTGACACCACACCCAGGAATGATAAGGTGGCCACAGAGCATAAGCAAAAAGGTAGATAGCACTGCAGGCTTGGGTGTGCTGTGAAGCAGACTCTGACATATGTGGGACTAAGTTCAGGCCAAATAAGAGAAGTTCTTTATGTACAAAGGCCCCCCAAAAGAACACACTGCTCCCATCCTATCCCATTTGAAGCAAGGATGCATTTGTTTTTATTTTTATTTATTTTTATTATTTTATTCCATCTCACTATGTGGCTGTGAGTGCTGGGATTAAAAGTATGTACCACCACGTCCAGTTTTAAGTAGCATTGGGTATTAAACTGAGGGTTTCATGCATGTTGGAAATTCTAGAATAGGCAACTCTGGAATGGTAGTAAGAAAAAAAATGGGGAAAAAGACTCCTTGAAATCCCTCAGAAACTTTTAACTGAATTATAGTGGTACATGGCACCTATACATTTTCAAGGGTACCTTACCTTTGAAAAGTTGAAGACCCCATTGTTTAGAACAGAGCCTCTGACAAGTGATCTGTTGTAGTTGAGGCTTTGGGAGGTGGGAGACTAGATAAGACTAGACTGATCCTTAGGTGTATTCTGTGGCCCTTGATTGGGGACATTTCAGAACATTTTCTAAAAGGAAGGATTGTTCAATATGAAGGCTAGAGGGTTTTCTGTGGCCAGCAATAAGAACAAATGGAAATGGATGTGTGCTTGCTTTTTTTTTTTTAAATAGCTAAACTGTCACAATGGGCAATTCCGGTGTTGAGGAATGAGGCCTACCAGGCCAGGCTAATATGGCCAAGTTAGGCCCACTTAGTTTTTTTATTTTTATGATTCTCTTAGTTGCAAATATGTGAATATGTTATTTTGAGTAATATGGAATGTGCCTAGAAAACTTGGGGTAGATGGGTTTCATGATCTTATAAGCCTTTAAAGGATCAGTCTGATTTGAGTGCTTTCAACTGCCTATTAGGGATGCAAGAGTAAAATTTGGAGAACCCAGACAAGGGAAACAGAATAGGAGCACATACCAAGTGGGAACAGAGGAGGTGATGAGGAGAGGACCTGGTTCATTCTGGATACAGTTCAGAGAAAGAGCCAAGAGGATTTGCTTTGAATTGGGAATGTTGCATGAAAAGAGGAGGGATTTGTCATGTGAAAGGATGCTCATTCTTTTGAGAGGGTAAACACTGAAAGGAACAGATTTGGGGCAGGGAAATAATTCAAATTTTAGTTTGGGACATACTGAATGTGAATGGCTTATTCAGATGGCAGTAGTGAGTAGCTAGGTGGATATATAAACTTGGAATTAGGAAAAGAGGTAAGGTTCAGCGATGAAATCAGGAATCTTTAAGCACGCACGTGACATTGAGAAGATGATAAATAATTTCTTTCTCTTTATTTCCCAGTTTTCAAAAGAATGAGTTAGTTCCCTAACATCATCTTCAGGTGACCAGTGAATTATTTTTCTAATATCTTTTGCCATAAACTCATTAATTTAAATATATCCAATATGAACTGGGTATGTAGTTCAGTGGTAAATCCCTTGCCTAGTATATGCAATGTTCCGGGCTCCATCCAAGAACTGCCAAGACAAGCAAACAAAATGGGTATGTATACATGTGTGCATACATAGACATATAAGTATGTAAAATTTCCCAACATATCTTTGTCTATGTTATAACAACTCTCCTTGATTTAAAATTTTTGACCAGTAGGAGTTCCTGTACATTGGCACTTGAATATTTTTCATACCCACATAGCACTTAATAAGGTCCTTTACTTTTGCATGTGACAATATAACTTCAAACTTATTTATTGTTCCTTTTTTTTTTTCTTGTTCACTTCTTACTCTAGATGCAGAATAAGCTATTTCTTTTTAAGGAGCCCTTATCTCTTTCAGAGTAGAAAGTTGTTTGAATGCCATAAGCTGGACATTTTTGTTTCTGGATTGGTCATTGTTTCTAGGCCTTTTTAGTGTTGGAACTTGGGAACAGATCCCCCCAATAAATATTATGAATTCATATAAAATACTTCTTTAAACTTAGAACTGCAGGGTTTTACTTAGGCTCTTTAATATGAAATTTGGATTTCTGTTTATTTTGTCATACCAAAAGGTCCCCAGTCTCCTCAACATGTTACTTGAAACAGTCTCCAAATACCAACCACATCACTCCCAGCACATGACTGCTGCAGGGAGTTGAAGATGTTTTTGCATTTCCTTTTGCCTTTAGAGTGTATCCCACTAGGGATATATGGATAAATGACTGTATTTAAAAATAACTCGAAATAATTACGCTCTGTGGGATTATTCCAGCAATTTGACAATTAGTTTCATATGACTTTCAGTTTTTAGGAATTGCTTCTAAAAGTTTTCATTTTTTTTTAAAAAATAAAGTATAATCGATGAGTTCAAAAACAGTAGCCAAAACAAGGGTATATTCAGAGATGTCAAACATCCATCCCAACTCTCCTTCATTCCCTCTATTTTATATAGATAATTAAAATATTTTTGTTTATCTTTCTATGAAAAATTGAAACGTACTTACAGGCATTTCTCTGTGATGCTCTCTTTTGTTTGTTTACCTTTTTTTGTTGTTGTTGTTGTCTTTTGTTTTGGTGACAAAGTGTTGCTATGTATCCCAGGCTGGCCTTGAGTTTTCTATATGAGGCAGAAATTGGCCTCATACTCCCAGGAACCTTACTTAGCTCCCAAGTACTGGGCTCATACATATGCTGTGGCATCCAGTTCCTGCAGATTTTGTAGAAAGGGTCATTAGCTGCTTTGGTTCTGGACTATCTTTTCAAGAGTGACCATATGCTAAAAGCTGTCATAAATAACAGTAGTGTCTTCCTTTGGAGCATGCTTACTACTTATCACTAGAAACTCTGTAAGCTCTAGGCTCCTTTCCTGTAACACAATTTACCATGGGTACAGGCGTCACCTGATGTCTTCCTGTCACCTTTTAGGAACCTGTTCAGATAACTATGATTATTTTTGTGAGTAATAAATTACTTTGTCACTGACTCAAGAATTTTGTGCCATCTACCAAAATCTATGAAATTATGCCATGCTGGTTTATTAGATTAAAAGTAAAATAAAACCTTAGACATTTCATAGCTCTTGAAAAAATATGTGTGTCTGGATTCCAAAATCTTTCTTAGCTATCCTCCCCAAAACTATATAAACTAATACCCTACCCTACCCAATCACTCATTTATCACCTGTTTTATTGTTTATTTATTTATTTTCCATCATATATTCTATCCTGATTATGGCTTCTCCTTTCCACCCCCCCCTTCTGTCTCATTAGAAAACAAACAGGCTTCTAAGGAATAATAATAGAACAAAGCAAAACAAAAACTAACACATTGGAACAGGAACAAATAAACAGAGAAAAGGCACAAGAAATAGATCAAAACACAGAGACCCACTTGTTCATGCAATCAATAATCTGATAAAAAAAACACTAAACTGAAATCCACAATATATGCACAAAAGGACCTGCAGGGTAAAAGAGAAATAGAAAAAATTAATATATATGAATAAAATAAAAATAATGGCCGGGCGTGGTGGCGCACGTCTTTATCCCAGCACTTGAGAGGCAGAGGCAGGAGCATCACTGTGAGTTCAAGGCCAGCCTGGTCTACAAAAGTGAGTCCAGGATAGCCAGGATTGTTACACAGAGAAACCCCCCCTTTTTTCACAGTTTTTGAGTTCTTTATATATTTTGGATAGGCTGTGCAGTTGGTAAATATCTTTTCCCATTGCATAGGCTGGTGCTTTGTACAAACGATGGTGTCCTTTGTCATGTAGAAGTTTGTCAATTTCATACAGTCATAGTTATTAATTGTTCATCTTAGTGCCTGTACTAAGTGTTCTGTTCAGAAAGGTGTCTTCTGTGCCAATGAGTTCAGTGTAATTCTCTATATTCTATTAAGTTCAGTGTTTCTGGTTTTATGTTGAGGTCTTTGATCCATTTGGAGTTCAGTTTTGTGCAAGGTGATAGGTGTGGACCTATTAGCATTCTTCTACATGCAACCATTAAGTTAGACCAGCACTGTTTGTTGAAGATGTCTTTTTTCTAGTATGAAGTTATGGCTTCTTTACCAAAATCCATAGGTGTGTGGATTTATGTCTGAGTCTTCAATTTGATTCCACTGATCAACATGTTTGTTTTTGTACCAATACCATCCTTTTAAAAATTACTATTACTGTGTAGTATATAACTTGAAATCAGGGATGATAATACCTCCAGAAATCCTTTCATAGTTCAGGAGTGTTTTAGTTATTCTGAGTTATTCATGCTTCCATGTAAAGCTGAAAACTGTTCTTTCCAGATCAGTGAAGATTTGTGTTGGAATTTTGATAGGGATTGCACTGAATGTGTGAAAGGTAGGATGGCCATTTTTGCTATATTAATTCTGCTGGTACATGACCATGAAATATCTTTACATCTAAGATCTTCAGTTTCTTTCTTTATTGTCTTAATATTTTTTATCATAGAGTACTTTCAGTTGCTTGGTTAGCATTGCCCCAAGATATTTTGTATTATTTGAGGCTATTGTGAAGGGTGTTATTTCCCTGATTTCTTTCACAGTCCATTTGTCATTTATATATAGGAAGGCTACTGATTTCTTGTGAGTCAATTTTATACCCAGCTTCTTTGGTGAAAGTATTTATCAGCAGTAGGATCTTCCTGGTACAATTTTTAGGGTGGTTTATGTATAACCATCATATCATCTGCAAATAAGGATACTTTGATATCTTCCTTTCCAATTTGTATCCCTTTGGTTTCCTTCAGTTGTCTTATTGCTCTAGGTAAGACTTCAAGTACTATACTGAATAGGTATGGTGAGAGCAGACAAGTGGATTTATCTTCCATTTCTTTCCATTTAATTGATGTTGGCTCTGGCTTGCTATAAACTGTCTTCATTATGTTGTGATCTAGGAATTTAATCATTGAAGGGGTGGTAGATTTTGTGAAGTCTTTTCTGCATGTAATGAGATAGATGGTCATTTAGTTTTTGTCTTTTCAGTTTTTTATAACTCTTCTTTGAGGGTCTGTCAGAATTCTGTGCTAAAATCATCTGGCCCTTGTGTTTTTTTTTCCTGAGACAAGGCTTCCCTGTGTAGCCTTGGCTGTCCAGGACTCACTCTGTAGACCAGGCTGGCCTTGAACTCACAGAGATCCACCTGCCTCTGCCTCCCAAGTGCTGAGATTACAGGCATGCGCCACTACACCAAGCTTGGCCTTGGGGTTATTTTGGTTGGGAAGACTTTCAGTGACAGCTTCTATTTCACTAGTAGCTACAGGTTTATTAAAATTACTTATCTGATCTTAATTTAACTTTAGTAAGTGGTACCTGCCAAGAAAATTATCCATTTCTTTTAGATTTATTTTTTTAATTTTGTGGAGTACAGGTTTTTAAAGTATGTCCTTTTTTTTCTCAGTGTGTATTGTTATGCCCCTCCTTTATTTCTAATTTTGTTGATTTGGATATTTCCTCTCATCTTAGTTTGGATAAAGGTTTGTCTAGCTTGTTGATTTTCTTAAAGAACCAATGCTTTGTTTGACTGATTCTTTGTATATTCTTCTTTGTTTCTATTCTATTGGTTGTAGCCCCAAGTTTGATTATTTCTTGCCATCTAGTCCTCTTGGGTGTGCTTACTTACTTCCTTTTATTCTAGAGCTTCACGTGCGCTGTTCATTTGCTAGTATGAGATCATTCTTTTTTTTTTTTTTTTCCTAATGTAGGCCCTTAGTGCTAAGAACTTTCCTCTTAGCACTGCTTTCATTTAAGTTTGGGTGTGGTGTGTATTCATTTTCATTGAATTCTAGAAAGTCTTTGATTTCTTTATTTCTGTCTTGACCTGTTTTTTTATTCTGTAGGGAGCTGCTTAGTTTACATGAATTTGTAAGCTTTCTCTTTTTTTTCTGATGATATTGATATCCAGCTTTAATTTGGTGTTCTGATAGGATGCAGAGTATTATTTCAATTTTCTTATATGTGTTGAGACGTGCTTTGTGTCCAAGTATATGGTAAATTTTGGAGAAAGTTCCAGGGGGTACAGATAAGTTATATTCTTTTGTGTTTCGACAAAGTGTTCCGTAAATATCTGTTAGGTCAATTTTATTTATAACATGTTAGTTCCAGAATGTCTCATTTGTCTGGATGACCGGTCCATGGGTCAAAGTAGGGTATTGGAGTCTCCCTCTATTAGTGTGTGAGGGTCAAATGTGACTTGAGCTGTAATGGTGCTTCCTTTACAAACTTGAGTGTGCTTGTGTTTGGGACATCAATATTAATTGAAATGTCATTTTGGTAGATTTTTCCTTTGATGAATATGAAATGTCCTTTTCCACCTCTTTTGGTTAGTTTTGCATTGAAATATATTTTGTTAGATATCAAACTGTCCATACCAGCTTGCTTCTGAGGTCCATTTGCTTAGAATATCTTTTTCCAACCTTTTATCCTGAGGTAATGTATATTCTTGATATTGAGGTGAGTTTCTTAGATGTAGTAAAAGAATAAATCCTGTTTTTGCATCCATTCTGTTAGTCTGTGTTTTTTTTTTTATCCTTTAAAAGACAGTCTTTTTTTTGTGTGTGTGTTTTTAATTTATTTTTTAAAATTTTTTTCCTTTTTTATTATTAATTTATTCATATTACATCTCAGTTGTTAGCCCATCCCTTGTATCCTCCCATTCCTCCCTCCCTCCCGCTTCCCCCTACTCCCCTCCCCTATGTCTGTGACTGAGGGGGACCTCCCCCTGTATATGCTCATAGGGTATCGAGTCTCTTCTTGGTGACCTATTATCTTTCCTCTGAGTGCCACCAGGCTTGGAAACTTGAGTCCATTGATACTGAGAGATAACAATGACCAGTGGTTGTTAATTCTTGTTATTTTCTTGTTGTTCATGGTGGTGGTGTGTATATGTGTGTTTGCTTCTCTTTTAGTTTTGCTGATGAGAAATTATTTCCTGTGTTTTTATGGGGGTAGTTAACCTTCTTAGGTTGGAATTTTCCCTCTAGCACTTTCTGTAGGGGCTGGATTTGTAGATAGATATTGTTTAATTTTGACTTTATCATAGAATATCTCATTTTCTCCATCTATGGGTGATTGTAAGTTTTACTGGGTAAAGTTTTCTGGCTTGGCTTCTGTGGTCTCACAGAGTTTGTTGAGCATCTATCTGTCCAGGCCCTTCTGGTTTTTAGTCTCCATTGAGAGGTCAGGTGTTATTCTTATAGGTTTGCATTATTCTTTTTTTTTTTTTTTGTCAAGCCAGCTTTTAATATTCTTTTTTTTATCCTGTATGTTTAGTGTTTGAGGTATTTTGTACCAAAAAGAATTCATTTTCTGTTTTGTATGTGTCTAATACCTTGATATACATGCATCTCCTTCTGTAGGTTAGAGAAATTTTCTTCTATAATTTTGTTGAAAATATTTTCTGTTGTTTTGATCTAGATTTCTTCTTTTTCCTCTATTCCTATTATTTTCAGATTTCCTCTTTTCACAGTATCTCAGGTTTCCTGATTTTTTTGTGTGTGCTAAGATGTTTTTAGGTTTAGCATTTTCTTTGACTGAGTTATCTATTTCTTCTATAGTGTCTTCGATATCTGAGATTCTCTCCCTCCCTCCCTCCCTCCCTCCCTATCCCCCCTTCTGGTTCTTCAAGACAAAAACCTTGTGTAGCCTTGGCTGTCCTGGACTCACTTTGTATACCAGGCTAGCTTTGAACTCACAGAGGTTCAGCTGGCTCTCCCTCCCCAAGTACTGGGGTTATAGGTGTGTACTGCCTCATCAGGTTCTCTTTTATCTCTTGAATTCTCTTGGTGATGTTTGCCTCTGTAGTTTCTGAATTTTTTATTTCCAGATTTCCCTTAGTTTGAGTTTTCTGTATTGTCTATTTTCACTTTCAGGTCTTGAACTGCTTTATTCATTTCCTTCTACTGGTTGTTTTTGTTTCACAGATTTCTTTAAGGGATTAATTTATTCGTTTCCTCTTTTAGGACCTCTGTCATATTCATGAAGGACATTTCAAGGTTTGTCTCTTGTGCTTCAGCCATGTTGCAATTCTCAGGGCCTTACTGCATTTATCACCTGTTTTAAATGCTTGAGAGTATTTAGAACCATCTGAAATCATTTTTTTCTTTACTACATTGAACATTAACTCTGTCAGAGTTTAGACTCTGTCTCAAAGTCCCACTTCCTCAGCAACTGAAACAGAGCCTAACGTACAGTAGGCCCTTGACAACGACGACAACAACAACAACAACAACAACAAAAGTGTGATGGACTAGGGAGATGAATCAGTTAGCAAGCTGATATTCAACCATGAGAATTTGAAGCTGATCCCCATCATCCACATAGAAATTAGGTGCAGCTCTCCTGGGATGTGGAGAAGGAAGATCCTTGGAGTTTGTTGGATAGCCAGTTTAGCCAAATTGGTGAGGTTCAGGTTCAGAGAGAAACTCTGTTTTGAAATACATGGTGGAGGGCAATTGAGGAAGACAACTGAGTATGCCCTCTGGCCTCCACCTTTACATGGACAAGCACACATGCAAACTTACACAGTTTAGAATGAATGAAGGCATGCATAAGATCTACCTGAACAAAATCCTAGATAAGTGAATTTTTTATTTTTTGACAAATTCCTTGTAGGAAGTTCATTTCTAGTAAAGATCCAGCACGAAATAAGTAAGGTTTAGTAATACACATATCAAAGAACCTAAATTTTTGGAAATTTTCATGAGAGTTCTTATTTTTGAGAGTCAAAAGGATTTTTATTACTTGGAAAGAATACCCCCTGCCTATGTTTGATTTTTTTTTTTTTTAAAGAAAACAATTTTAAAGAATTACATATATCCAAATACTTGATAAAATATTAGGAAACTTCATGAACCAATAAGTTTTCTAGCATTTAAAAAAGAAAAACTTAGTATATCGCTACCATAATGGTCCCATGTTGAGCTATTCTGCCAGGATGCTTCAGTTTTGTGCTGAGTGCCATGTCATATTGCTACTAGGGAAATATTTGATGTACTCTATTCAGGCATTTTAAGGCTTTTCCAGTCAATAACCCAGACAGATACGAGCTGTAGCTACTGTGTCCGAGAAGGGCTTCCTGCTTGGCAAAAGGATAACAGGGACCGAATAATATTTCTTACTATTCTTTAGAGCTGGTTGCAGTGGGGATAGTGGTGTAGAAAACAATAGAAACCGAAGAAAAAAGTTAGCACAATAACGTCAAGGGCCTATTGATCATTTATCCACAGGAGAAGATTCCATTCACATACCATATGGTACCTGACAAATATAATAAATGACCTAGGCCTATTTATGG
Source organism: Acomys russatus (assembly GCF_903995435.1). Taxonomy (NCBI): domain Eukaryota; kingdom Metazoa; phylum Chordata; class Mammalia; order Rodentia; family Muridae; genus Acomys; species Acomys russatus. The sequence goes on from NC_067169.1 coordinate 10,738,684, forward strand.
GACTTTTATAACAGAACTTGTCAGGCTTAATAGCTTCATTTCATAACCAAGAGTCTTTTAAGCTTATGGCACCATTAAGAGTTATTTTACTTTGGTGGTAGGTATAACAAACATTTTTGAAAAGAAGAAAATACAAGGAATCAGTACAGTTAGAGGCAATACAAGTTAGCATCTAAATAGTTACCAGTGTACCAAATAGTACTTACTACTGGTTCACCTCTGTGATTCTTGTTTTGTCAAAATCCTAATTTTCACAATCATAAGATGGGAACAATAATAATTAATTTCTAGGGTTGTTGTGAAGAATAAAGGAACTTGAGGTTTTTATTTGAAATACTCTTTCCATAGCAAAGCACCTAGAAATCATGAAATAAATATAAGCTCCCAAGAAAGTGAAGGAAATCTTTAGGATCCAGAAAACATAGAAAATATAAATCAAAATGATAGACAAGCTTTCAATTCACTGTTTCTTTAAAGTAATCTTCTTACCTTTTTAAATCATGTTTGTATGGGCATGGTTATGCATACCACTGCCCCCCCATGGATGTCAGAGTACAAATTTTGTGAGTCAGTTCTCTCTTTGTACCATGTGGGACTCAGGAAACTAACTCAGGTCATCAGGCCTGGCTCCCTTTTGCATCTTTATGCATGCACAAGGATACAAAGCACAGGGTCCACAGCTGGAGCCGGTGTTCAAAATGCAACTTCACACCAAATCAGAACTCTGTAAGAACTGTAGCCTAGGGAAATAGTAGGCTAGAGAAATAGATTGCCAATAGCAGGAGTAGAAAATCATTCCTGTTTGTCTCAATTTTCCCTCTGAGTGGAAGGATGAAGTAACCCCCTAAATATTTATAAATATAAGCTTGTCCTCAGGTGTGCTCGGAATTCAGCATTTTCTCACTGATTGTCTTAGTTCATTCGTGTTTCCAAAGCAAATTGTCTAATACTGGGCAATTTATATGCAATAGAAAATTATTTATCACAGCTTAAAAGCCTGAGAAGCCTGTGATCAAGGTACTTGGCACTTTTAGTGTCTGTTTTAGTGTCAGTTTTCTTCTGTCTGCTTCCAAGATGGCATCTCACTGTGTTCTTGGAGAGTGTGAATGCTGAGTTTTTATAGGATGGAAGGGATACATTTTCCTTCCTCTGTCCTATGTATTTACTTATTTATATTTTTTAAAATGGGTTCTCATGTATCCCAGGCTGGCCTCAAATGCCCTATGTAGTTGAGTCAGCCTTAACTTCCTTCAGGCCTTACATTCAAATGTTGAGATTACAGTCATGTGCTCTTAATCCCTTTTATAGGGTAGTCAATTATTTAGTTGCTGCAATTGAATGTATGGCCTCAAGAATTCCAAGCACACATTGTACCACGGCACTTATTCTGCACTAATTCACTCATTAGGACAAAACCCTCATGGCCTAACTACTACCTAAAAGCTCTGGTCTTTCATTGCATTAGGGCTTGATTTTTAAATGCAACCTGGATACACATATTCAAACCATAGCACTTACGAAGTTCAAGAGACAGATATCCTAGATTCATGTTCATAACAACTCATGAAGCTTAATTACATACACACACACACACACACACACACACACACTATATATATATATATATATACACATATATATACATATATAATATTTTCTTTGAAAGATTTTGACAAAAAAGCAAAACATGTACATTCTTGGATTTCTCACTTAGATACATTAAATTCAAATTATAAAATGGTATAATTTAAACGTTGTTTTAAATGTAATTTTATTGAATTATTCAGTACGCCTGAAAATACATCAGAAGCACTCAATGAAAAGCCTTTTCCAATTACATTCCTTAGTCACTCAATCTTCTTTCATGGGCAATTAGATTTATTGCTTAGTTAATATGGTGAAACACACACACACACACACACACACACACACACACACACACACACACTCCATAATTCTAATGTGACAAAGGAATAGAAAAAATACATTAAGAGGTAAAGTAAAATAAAATAAACTTGGAAAGAGATCTAATAACACTTTTAGAAGTGAAAAATATAACAATTAAAAGTTAAAAAGTACAAGAACACATTAGTAATATAATAAAAGCATAAAACATATGCTCCTAGTAAAATTTTGGAACATCAGATTCTAGAATCCTGTCAAATTTTCAAACATCTGCTAGGCATGGTATACATTGCAATCCCAGCATCCAGGAGGTGGAGAACGAAGTGTAATGAGTTTGAGGACATAATGTAAGAAAATGCTTTTTTTCTGTCAAAGGTAACTAGCCCACCAAGGGCCCTTATTCTATAAATCTTCCCCACCTTATAAAAATTTTATGCAAATCTTTTAATCTCCCAGACCTGGTAAGACTTCTGTTTTCTCAAAGGCCCCACTACAGTCCCAGAACTTGATGTTCTGGAGTGGTTGATGCCTTCTTCCTTTCCTTTATTTTCTTTGCACATTAAAAAAAAACAAAACCCAAACTGGCCAATTACAAAAGACTGTGAGATCAGACCCTAGCCAATGAGGAAAAAACACAGTTACCACCTGCATTAGAATAAAAACCAAGTGAACTTCATCCCCTTGTGTGCTTGCTAACCAACTTTGTGCTGTGGTACATGCTTTCTTCAAAGATACTGCCTTGGCTGAGCCACTTTCCCTTTGTTAATGGGTTCCTCTGTGCAGCACGGATTATTATTGCTTTGTTTCTAAAAAAAAATATTGAGATTTAGGCCAGCCAAAGATACATGCTGAAACCACACATCAAGCCCATTGTGTGTGTTTGTGTGTGTGTATGTGTGTGTGTGTGTGTATGTGTGTGTATGTGTGTGTGTGTACATGTGCGCATATAACAAAGAAATTTGAAATTAGAAAGAAGAGATACTATCAATAAATTAAATGGCCAAAAGACTTAAGAACAAAAAATTTAAAAACAGGAGATAATGGAGTATATCGTTATAATGGGAAACTACATAACAATTGAGAATTGTGCATTAAAATGAACTGTCTTTTAAGAGTGAGAAAAAGGAAAATAATTCCAGCTAAAGAAAAATAAAACATTTACTATATTTTATTTTTCAAGAACAATCCTAAAATGGAGGTCTGAGATAGGGGGAAAAAAAAAAGACAAATGTAATAAAAAACAGGTTAGGTGGGTCCAGAGACAGGACTCACTGGTTAAGGACACTTGACGCTTTTCCAGGGGAATTGAGTTTACTTTCTAGCACCTCTGTCCTTTGTCTCACAACTACTTGTAACTCAAGCCCTGAGGGAAGGAAAGTTAGAGGGAGCTTGGTAGACAAGGAAGGCTCCCTGAGAACCATCTCAGGGATGGCTTTTTGTTCCCAGAAGACTTTGGGAAGAAAAATGATGGCAAAACATGGCGGAGGTTGTCTAAACAGAACCAACAGGAGAAAGGGAGAGGCCAGGGGCCTTACAAAACACACAACCCAGACTCAAGGTAGCAAATTCCAAGCATTAGGGACCATCCTGTCCTGAGGGGATACATTTGCTACTTTTGCTTTTTTATGTGGCTAGGTCTTCTGTCTTTCCTCCTGAGTGTTTAATTCTTTGTCCATTCCAGGGAATGAGCTCAGAGATCCCTTAAATGACCACCAGCATACTTTTTACACTCCTTGCCTCTGCAGCACTTGTATATACATATACATATGTGATGGGCATACACAAAAATAAAAATAAATCTTTAAATAATCCAACAGCAGCAGAGTAAAGGGACTCTAAATATATATGGACTTTATAACAAATGTTCTTTTGGCATTATAAAAATTAGTATATAACAAAATTTGTTACAAATAGCATGCAAGTCGAGTAATGGCCAGTTGGGCTTAGAGTAGTCTAAATTCCTTATATTTTTGGTGAAGAAAAGATATTAAACAACATAAGATACTTTTCTGTGGAAATAAAGATTGAATTTAGTGCCTTGTATATGCTAGGCAACTGTTCAACTACTGAATTACATCCCAGCCAGCCCATAAAATTATGTTCTAAGGGCCAGTGAGATAGCTCAGCAGGTGAAGGCACCTCCTGCCAAGACTGGATGATATGAGTTTAATCCATGGGACTCACATGGTATAGGAAAGAAACTGATTTCCACAAATTATACTCTGACAACTACAGTGGAATGTACCCCATTGCCGATGAATAAGTGTAATAATTTTAAAGTTCTATTTTAAGCTGAATATGCATGAATGCCATGATTCTGAGTTACTTCCTCACTCTAGAAAAAGTAGAAATAGAATGCATGATACCAGAGCAAAAGAAAGGAAAATATACTTATCCCTGAAATAGGCAAGAAAGGAGGACAAAGAATTACAGATAGATGGGAGAAAATGAGAATGGATAAAATAAAATAACAGAGGAAAAAGAATTCCCAATGTCACACTATAAATAAAATACATTAATCAATTGTCAGAAATTGTGAAATAACAATAGCAATAAAACAAAATCCAAGTTTGTGCTGTGCACCAGTAATACACACTGCCTCTCAGAAAAACTGAAAGTGAAAGCCTAGGAAAAGGTATTTGGATCGCAAGTGTTACCCAATACAAATGCTGTATAGTTATAGTAATATAAGACAAAAATAGATTTAATGAGGTGACGGAGATAGCTCTCCACCTCATATGTAGAACAATTATGGGGCAGGGGCAGTGTCTGACCCATCAAGAATTAAATTTCCAAATGTCCTTCAAAGACTCATGTTAATAGCATAATCCTGTGGTCCTTTCGTTTTGAAGGAGTAGAACTTTTAGGATACTGTGAGAAAAAAAATAGTTCATTGGAGGGAAGAGTAGGAGAGAATGAGAGGAGGGAGGGAGAGAGAGAGAAAGAGAGAGAGAGAGAGAGAGAGAGAGAGTGTGTGTGTGTGTGTGTGTGTGTGTGTGTGTGTGTGTGTGTGTGTGTCTGTCTGTCTTTTCCTGTGGACATTGCTCAGTTGCACGAAGTTCTGGGTTCAGGGCTTAGTCTCCACCACACATAAACTGGGGGATAGTGGCACAAGTTTGTAATCCCAGCTGTCAGGAGGTGGAAGGAGGAAGATCAGAATATCAAGATCATTTTTTGCCACATAGTGAATTTGAGGCCAGCTTGGGCTACAATGAGATTCTGTCTAAATGAATGTATGAATGAGTGAATGGATGGATGGATGGATGGATGGATGGATGGACGGACGGACAGACGAATGAATAAATGAAAATGGAAGCAACTATCCAAATCCAATGCTTGTATTCATAGCAGTTTATTTTCAGAAAATTGTTTATAACATTCAAAATCCGAACTATAGCACCTTGCCAAATGGGGAATAATATAAAACATAACATGCATTGCTAAGTAAAAACTGGACACCCACACCTGGCATCAATACTGGATCTTTAAAATGACTTCGGAGGCAATAAAACTTTGTCAGATTGTTTTTCTTTTCTTTATAACACATTTACAAAAAAGCTTTAAAGAGCCTAGTACCTTTTAAGCTTAAAGGACCCTGCAGAATTGGTCCCACAGACATGATTTTTAGGCTGTTTAGTAATTGCTGCTGACTCATTTGCTTGTGGTCCCAGATTTGGTATTTTCTCCTGTGAGTATTGTCGTCTCGGTGCTTACCAATCCCTTACGCAATCAACTGAATGTTGTATGTTTTCTTTTTCCATCCTACAGGGCAATTATAACTCATCTCTGGAAGGATCATAGGGGTGGAAACCAGGGCAGTGAGAAGGGATAAGATTCTTTTCTATAGTAAAATTTCTTTTTCATTTTATTGGCCAGCTATATCTTTCATAAACGGGTTGGAGAAAATTAAAGTCTTAAGGTGTAATATATTTCTCTGGCACATTCTATTTTCCAAGCTAAAATATGCTATCTAGGTGGTGCACATTCATTGACAATAATTGAGATGGAGGTTCTATAATAGAAAATTCTATTCACAATTGCATAAATGTACACATTGTATTTTCATTTTAAGAGAGAAACTATTTTAAAATACACCATTAAAAGCAGAATTGTTTAAAAATGGAATGACATTACCTGCCTCCTTATCTAAATAAGCAGAATCTAATTTCATAGTGCTAACACTGTTATAATTTTGCAGCAGCAGTAATAATAGTGGACAAAGGGTTGAGCTGTCTAACTCACATTCTCTCTCTTTTCTCTTCTTCCCCTCTCTTTTTAAAACTTTCCATGCTTTTGAGACAGAGTCTCATGTAGCTCAGGTTTGGCCTCAAATTCATTATGTAGCCAAAGATAACCTAGCCTCGTGACTCTACTTTCCAAATACTAGTATTATAGGAATTTGCCACCATGCTCCATTTATATGATGTTGGGGATAGAACCCAGGCTTCCTGTATACTAGGCAAGAACTCTGCAAATGTAGCTACATTTCCTATCTTAAAGCAAATCTAGGTCTCGGTCTCTCTGTCTCTGTCTCTCTGTGTTTCTGTCTGTCTGTCTGTCTCTGTCTCTGTCTGTCTGTCTCTCTCTCTGTGTGTGTGTGTGTGTGTGTGTGTGTGTGTGTGTGTGTCTGCGCGCGCTATCCTGAAGATTGAACCTAGGATCTCACATAAGCTAGGTACATACACTGCCATTGAGCCATAGTCCCTGCTACAAATTTCTTTTCTTTTTCTGTTTGGTTTTTGAGACATGGTTTCACTGTGTAGACCTCACAGTCCTGGAAGTTGCTTTGTAGACTAGGCTGGCCTCTAACTCAAAGATCCTCCTGCCTCTGCCTCCCGAGTGCTGGGACACCCCCTCAATGGCATGCAAATTTCTTTTTTTGTTGTTGTTTTTGGTTTTGGTTTTGAGACAGGGTTTCTCTGTGTAACAGCCCTGGCTGTCCTAGACTTGCTTTGTAGACCAGGCTGGCCTCGAACTCACAGAGATCCACCTGCTTCTGCCTCCCGAGAGTGCTGGGATTAAAGACGTGCACCACCACCACCTGGCTGGCATGCAAATTTCTTAATGAAAACTGTGACATAGGTAATTTCTCTGTGTAGCACCAGTAGGCCTTGAGTTTGCAAGCCCCTAACTCTGCCTCTATAATGCTTATCCAAGTTTCTTTTGTCTTTTTTACATTCATTTTTATTTATGTACATGAGTGTATGTCTGTGTGAGTGTATGCCATCTGTGTTTGGGTGCTGGTGGAGGCCAGAAGAGGGTATCAGATCCCCTAGATCGGGAGTTACAGGCGGTTGTGAGCTACCCATCATGGGAGCTGGGAAGCAAACTCAGGTTCTCTGCAAAAGCAATGTGCATTGTCCAACTACTGACTCTCTAGTTCTTAGTCAAGCTTTTTAGGGAAAAGTGTGGCACAAGGTAGTTTCTGGCCAGTTGATAGGTATGACTCTCCACGAATGCATTGTGTTTCTAGGTCAGCTCCATTTAAAAGTAGACTGGCAGTTGTAGTATAGTTTGTAACACTATATATCTCCCTGTTTCCGTCCCTCTGGGTTGCTCTGAGCAAGTACAAGTCTCTCGAGTCAACTGATTTGTGGGTGTGTTTGTTCCTTCTAGCAATGTTCCCTTGCATAATGTCTGTTGGTCAGGAAACAAGAACATTGGTAATAAATAATGTTAACTTATGGGGAATATTTATGAATGAATTTACCAAAAGAATTACATAATATAATGCAGTTAAACTAGTGTTTGCCTATTTTAAGGCAGAGAATGGAGGTAGAGCCTTAAAATGAGCACACTTACAATTAGTTAATAGGATATTATAGCCCAGGCTGACCTGGAATACATGACAGTCCATCTGCCTTTGCCTCTGAAATGCTGGTAATATAGGTGTGAGCTATTACAACTGGCTTTTATGTTGACCTTTTCTTTCTACTTTGAAATAATTTAAATTTACAGATGAGTTTCAGTTAGAAAATCTATCCAGGGAGCTGGGGAGCTGGTTCAGTGAATAAGTACTCACTGTACAAACATGAGGACCTGAGTTTGGAAACCCAGCAGCCGTGTGAGGCTGGATTTAAAAGAGAATGTCTATAATGTCAGCACTCCAAAGGCAAGATGGGATGCAGACACAAGGGAATCCACAGAAGCCCATGGGCCAGCCATTCTAGTATAAATAGTAGCAAACAGTGAGAGACACTGTCTCAAATAAGGTGAAGCCTGACACTTGAGTTTCTTCTCTTGCTCCTGCATGTCTGCACACCTACCTTTGTGTACACACACACACACACACACACACACACACACGCGCGCGTGATTAAAAGTTCTATAGAAAGTATATTGCAAGATCTTGAGTAAATCATTACCCAAATGTACCCACTTTGTTGGTAACAATTTGCTTATATTTTTAAAGTGATGTCTAAGGCAGTAAAGTCCTGTCTCCCTTCCACTCCCCTCCCCTTCTCCTAATGCTATCTTTGAGGGGAGGCCTGCTATAATTCAAGGTGGCCCAGAACCTACTATGTAGTTGAGGACAAATTTGACTTCCCAATCCTCTTGTTTCCCCTTCTCAAGTTCTGCAATTACCAAATTCAGAGAACATAATATAATGCTGAGATCTATTATGTAGTCAAAACTCAACATTCTGCCAGCTGAACAAAGATCTAATCACAATTCACTTACGAGTCAACTCCTTTTTAGACTTTTACAACATGGGAAATCACCTTCTTTTGGATCAGGATATAGAACTCTCAGCTAACTCTCCAGCACCTGCAGCCATGCTTCCCGCCATGATGATAGTGGACTAAGTCTCTAAAACTGTAAAGCAGGCCCAATTAAATGCTGTTTTGTTTTTTAGGGGTTGCCTTAGTCATGGTGTCCCCTCACAGCAATAGAACACTGGCTAACACACATGGTTAAAGTACTATTTCCTGGGCTGGAGAGATGGCTTAGAAGTCAAGAGCACTGGATGCCCTCCTAGAGATCCTGAGTTCAATTCCCAGCAACCACAGGGTGGCTCACAGCCATCTATGGTGTGATCTAATGCCTTCTTCTGACCTGCAGGTGTACATGCAGGCAGAGCACTATATACATAATAATTTTTTTTTTACAAAAGTACTATTTCACCTCTCATGAAATAGACCTTAAAGCTGCTACTTAGAAGTATTTTAATTACTAGAGGCAATAGTAGAAATCCAAAGTAGTACAGCTAGGCCTGTGATTCTAGCACTTGGGAGATGGAAACAAGAAAAATTAGAAATTCAAGGCTCTTTTTTTCTGAGACAGGGTTTCTCTTTTACAGCACTGTTAGTCCTAGAACCTCCTCTGTAGATCAGGCTGGCCTTGAACTCAGAGATCCACCAGCCTCTGCCTTCCAAGTGCTGAGATTAAAGATGTGCGCTAACACACCTGACTGCACATATAGTCTTTAAATTTTTATTTTTAAATTATTTTATGGGAAGCATTGTAAGTACAGTGCAAAACCAATAAAGATAATGCTACTGTTTTTAAATAAATGTAGAAATCTGATTATACATTTGGGCATATTCTCTCTCTCAAGGACATATGCTCTGGTTGGTGAGGTGGCTTAAGAAGTAAAGATGCTTGCTTGACAAGCAACCCCCACCCCCCACAAAATACATTTAATAAATTTAAAGTATTTGCCCCCCTTCTCTGTATGTTTAAATTCATATGCCATGGCAAGCACATGTAGAGGTTCGAGGACAGTTAGCTTTCTTTCTTTCTTTCTTTCCTTCATTTTTTATAAAATACAAGGGTTTTGTCTATTACCCATTCTAGCTCCAAAATAATGACACACTTTTTTTTTTCATTTGTTAATAAGCTTTAATGCACTACAGCTTGGCAGGGATTGATCTATTTTAACCCATCTATACTAGCCTCACTACTTCCCAGCTGTGTGCCCCATGCTACTTACCATCTTAGTCTTGACTTAGCTGTTTTGGCTTCATCTGTCTATCCTCATGGCACCTCCTCCTTCCTCACCTCCCTACCTGATTAGGATTGGAAATCCATCCCTAACTCTCCTCTCTGCCTAGCTATAGGCTGATCAGCTCTTTATTAACTAATTAGAGATGATGGATAACAATTTTTACACAACACTGAGAGAGGAGATTCTTCATAGAAATAACAATGCCTACATCCAGGCGGCAACCAGATCCCAGGGCTCAGAAATTAGCATCTAAATACACAGTGCACAAGACCATCCCCCAACACTCTTTCTCTCTCTATCTCTGATGATCTAGTTGCCATGTATATTCCTAAGAATTATTTAAGAGACTGGTGAGATGTCACTGCGGGTAAAAACACTTGCTTCAAGCCTGACGACCTGAGTTCAATCCCCGAGATTATGGTACCAAGAAGGAGATAACTGATACAGGAAACATTTTAACACTCAAACATAAAAATATGCTTTTATGTGTCAGTGTTCAAAACATTTTTATTCCCCAAATGATCTTGAATCTGTTAGGCAGCCATCTAATGAGATAAGCAATTATTACTACTAATAAGGAAGCATCTCAGTGGGTTTGGGTCACCCACAGACCTCACTGCCCATCATGTATTTCTTTGTGGCTTCTTTTCTCTGACCACATCAAAGCCTGAAACCGAATCTGGTGATTTAAAGAGATAGAAACAGTCAATGTATTGACCCCTGAAATTGGCTGCCTGCTGGGTTGGCTTCTGATTTCTGGGAACCTTCTAACAGTTCTGTCTGGCTCAAATGCATTTCAGTAGTCTGTGACTTTGTTGGAATGAGGAACAAGAAAACTACCAGGTTGGATAATGAGATTGGAAACTTAAGTAGAACCCTGTTTTTGAATGGCTTATCTTTTTAAAGAAGCTCTGCATAGTCTCACCATTTCACACATAAAGATGACAACATCTAGCATCCGTGACTTAGAGTCTGTTTTTAACTACTAAGGCTACCTATCCTCCCTTCTTTTAAAATTATTTCTACCGGTAAATCCAAAATATAGCCAGTCCTCTAAAGGAATGACCCAAAAGCAAGTAAGGAATTTAAATGGTATTGAGGCTCATTTGAGTTGGTTTGTACCATGATTCACATACCAGTATTGTGGGATTACAAACAGTTCTAGTTTCAACCAAATAGCTGAATTTCAAACGAGCCTAACCTTACTTCTCCAAGGTAGATTTCCCTCTCCTCCACCCTTGGCTATTTTTGAGATGTGAACTCATGTAGCCAGGCTGGCTTCCAACTCACTATGTAGCAGAGGATAAACTCCTAAATGCTAGAATTATAGGCACGTGCCACTATGACAGGCTTCCAAGGCAGATTTTGATTACAGGCCACATATTAGTTTCTCTTGCTACCATTAAAATGTCACAGCTTTACTCTTATTTATCAGTTTGAAAACTTGTAGGTAAAAAGTTTGGATACTGTTGTTGAATTAAAGTTTTTTGTTTTCTATGCCCACTCTAGCTCCCAAATAATGAGATGGAGACCAATTACATTTATTAATAAGCTTTAGGGCACTACAGCTGGGCAGATACTCAGCTATTCTGTCTATACTATCCTGGCTACTTCCCAGCCATGTGCCCCTTGCTACTTGCCATCCAGCCTTGCCCCAGCTGCTCCTGCTCCATCTTTGTCTTCATGGAGACTCCTTATGGCCCTACAACTTTCTTCGCCGCTTTCCCTTTCTCTATCTCTACCTGAGACCCCCTAGACTGGGAATGGAGTGGAATGCCTACTGTCTCCTCTGCCTAGTCATAGGCTCTTCAGCTTTTTTATTAACCAATCAGAGGTAATTAGGGAATAATTTTTACATACATTGTACAGGAGATTCCTTAATAGCAATACCAATAGCAGAATCTGGTAAATACTAAATCTCATTTAGCTTACCACCCATTCAGCAATTAACAATATATGCAGAGACACACTTTAATATGATGTGAATGAAGGTCACCTCTACAGAATACAGATAATATGGCTTAAGAAGTTGGTCTTTCACTGATGCTGGATCAAACCTGACAGAATTCATTCCTCTCAGCATGCTGCACAGTGATATCCTGCATCCTGCAGGTTCCAGCCCCAGGAGCCTCAGGTGCTGTCACCCATCAGAATTGGACAGCTTTCAGGACAGTGTTGTAAAAAGCATCTGATCCCAGTTGGTCCACCCAATTGGTCCAGCATTTTAGACTGTCCCACGCAAGACCCCTATTAAGCCTGGATTTCCTCAACATTTAGAAACTGGACCACAAATGCACTCCCTCGCTTGCTTAACCATTTTCCTTCCTCCCCCCCACCTTTAAAAGGTATTAATTGCCCTAAATCAGTCTGAAGAAACCTTAGGAGAATGAAGTCCCAATTCCTCTAAGGAGGGTTGGGTAGGTTTCTATTTGCTCTATTGATCTACAGATGTTTGTTTTCATCGGGAGTTGGTTGTAAGTTATTATTGGTCTTAGAGAGAAAACTAAATTGGACTTTCTTTCATAGGTAAGGAGATAGGAGCTGAAAAGGGATACAGAAATATTGAGAGAGGATAGAACAAAAGGTAGGTTATTGAATTTATTCCTCAACTCACGGCCTTAATTGTTACTTACAAATAAGGTTATTTTTAATTCACTGGTATAGAATTTTGTATATTGATGCAAATCATGGTCATGTCAAAAACTAGTCTTATTTTATCACAAAAATATATATTCTAGGTCTAATAGGTAGATATAATTCTATAGATGTATAGGTAAAATAGTTAAATAAGGTCTTCAAAAGCCTCAGAGACCTACAGAATATGGCATTTAAAGATGTCTTTCTTATTCTAAAGAATTTTTGATAACAAGACAAGTTAACTCCTGCAAACATCCAGCCTACCTCAAAGAAGATGATGACCATCAAAGAACTTCCTTATGGAGTTGGCTTCAAATGTGGCAAATAAGCCACTGGGAAAAATTACCTCGTTTCTACTACAGACAGAATTCTGCCTAAAAATGGGCAAGCTTAGATGCAGGCTGAGTCAATGGCCAAACTCTCAGGGAAAGCAAGTCCTCAATAGTTCCTGCCTTGCCAATATGTCTGTCAGATATATTGGGCTAGAAGGCCAAAGATAATCCTCTAACTTTATAGAGAGTGTGAGTGACTGTTTAGGCAGTGAATTGTCTCAGTCATTTTTTCATTTTGGAAGCTGCTAACCTGCACTTCTGGTTCCCTCAGTTATTTAAATTTTATTCCTTCTCAAGTCTCTGATGGGGTTGAAGACCAGAGAGTTTAGTCTTACCATTAAGCTTAGTTGGTTAGGGGTTAAGATGTTTTTAGATCAAGATAGATGTTTTTAGTTAATAGAGATGAGATATGATAGTTATTGATTTTCATTCAGAAATTTAGACCTGACAAGACAGAAAAGATGCTTTAAGTTTGACAAATGCAAATAGCCAAATCACTATGAGTATAACATCTGTATAACTCCTGATTGTCTCATGGTTCTTCCTGCTGTGTGTAGTTTATTTTACTCATGTGTAATAATATAAATGTATGTTAAAAAGCAACATAAAAAAAAAAAAGAATGTTAAAAAAACCCAAAACATTAAATGGGAAAATTCTAGAAAAAAAAAAAAAAGAAGTTGGTCCTTGGGTTGGGTTATCAAAATACCCAAAACTTAAGGTTTGGCAGGAGATTCTTGGAAAGAATCCGCGTACAGCCTCATTGAGATCATTAGCCAAATTTAGATTCTTACGATTGTAAGATGAAGGCTGTTAGTTCCTTTCTGAATGTCATCTGGGAGCTGGGTGTTACTCCCAGTGGTTGGCTGCATTTCCTTTTGGGTTTTCCCTGTCACTTCCCTATAGATCAAGGAGGGGCAGGTCAAGCCCCTCCCAAGCTTCAGATCTCTCTGCCTTCTGCTGTTGTACCTGTGTTCCACATCCACCTGGGAAGTGTAAAAGAAGTGTACTGACTTTGCTATAAAAGGGAAATGAGACAAAAAAAAAGTTCTTTTTTTAAATATCTTTAAAGAAATTTGTAAAGATACCTAATATGACAAAAAGCAAAATAGAACAAAACCCCCAAACAACAGCAAAAAAATCCTTTCCACATTCAGCAATTTTCTCAGTTGAAAGTACAAGCTTAGTGTTTCACTCTGCTTAGAGTTGCATTCTATTGTCAAAGGTTGTACCTTGCTCATCAATGGTGTTCACTTTAAGTTCACCAACCATGTAATACTGTAAGGCTAAAGCACTGACCACTTAAAATGAGTTAGAGGATTCTTCTCCGTTAGTAATAAAAACCCTGGGGTCCCTGAGGGGTTTGCTTGCCTGATTGATTTGGCATGGTTACATATCTATTTGCAGAAGTAAACTTTTGACCTTGCCAAAGTACTTTGGATTCTTGTGGTCATTTTCTTGAGACCAACCCCAGACCATTTTCTAGCATTGCATATGAGTTCTCTACTTTAAGGGCTTTGGGTATTACAACGGATCCACTTGGATGTCGAATTTTCACCCTATCGGGTTTGTTTTGTTTTGTTTTTGTTTTTTTGAGATAAGGTTTCTCTGTGTAGCCTTGGCTGTCCTGGACTTTTAGATCAGGCTGGCTTCAAACTACAGAGATCCACCTGCCTCTGCCTCCCCCAAGTGCTGGGATTAAAGGCACGTGCCACTGCACCTGGCTAATTTTCACCTTCTCTTAAGGTTCATGGCTTTAATGACATTTGCAAAGTTCCTTTGCCATAGTGTATAGCATGTTTATATATCTAAGGTCAGTGTGGGATATTTTTGGAAAGCTATTTTCATCCTATTATAGACCACATGAAAACAAGATTGCTCAACGTTAATCATTGACTTGAATTTGACAATTTATAAGCATAGACAACAACATTTTTTTTTTGAATTAGCGATTTAACATTTACTGTAAAATACAGTACTTGATAGAATCTTCCTGGTTAGTGGATAAATACACACAGTACTTGATAGAATCTTCCTGGTTAGTGGATAAATACACACAGTACTTGATAGAATCTTCCTGGTTAGTGGATAAATACAGAGACTGGGGCTTTGGAGATGAAGAGACAAGCCCAGATACTATCCTAACATGGGTCATTTAATCACAAGCTCTGAAGTGAAGACAAGAATAAACTTGTGAGTTGCAGGCCCAGAAAAATGACCTAGACTCCAACAGAGTGGTAAACCATCTACCAATCATATGCATGCTTTCCTGGGTCCCTGATAACCTTGTGAAGAGTAAACCAGCAACAGTAATTATCAACACAAATAGACAGAGAAAGAGGTTTCTTGTTTCCCCTCCCTCCTTTGTTTTTTTCCTTTCTTCTCCTCCTCTTTCGCTCTTCTTCTTCCTAGTATAAGGGGTTGGATCCAGGGCTTTTGATATTCTAGGCCAGTAATTTACCATGAGCTACATGTACAATTTACAAAGAGTTAAAATGAGGTCCAATATTCTCTAATACAAACATACTTTCCTTGATCATTCATCAGATAAAACTTTAAAAGATTCAGTAATTATTAGCCACAAAAATTTATAATCATTTTAATGTAGTATATACAGCCCATATTAAATATTAAAATTCCAGACAATGAAATAGCTTCTTGAATAAGATCACAGGAAGATCTTTAGTGAAGAGAGAATAAGATTTAAAAAAAATTAGACTGGCACTCAGAGAAAAGATACCAAGATGAGACTTGATAACCTGTGACCATATGGTGGGGAAGGAGGTCCCCTTCTGTCACAGACCTAGGGGAAGGGAATAGGGTGAAAGAGGGAAGGAGGGAGGAACGGGAGGGTAGAAGTGAGGGGAATACAGTTGAGTTATAATCTAAATAAATTATTTATATGAAAATATTAAAAAAGAAAAATTTAAACTGGCTATATAGTTACCGTATTTCTCGGACCATAAAATGCACTTTCCCCGCGAAAGTGAGGGGGAAATTAGGGTGTGCCTTATTGTCTGATTGCTGTTTTTACTGTTTTTCTTATTTTACTGCTCTAAAAACTGGCTGCTTCTTATGGTCAGGTGTGTCTTATAGTTCAAAAAATACAGTAAATGATATGGTGCTTGTCAAGCATGGGTGAGATTTGGGTTTGATCCTCACAAAAAAGAAAGAAAAACATTTTACTGACATTGTTACTGAATTTCCCAGAAAAGGACAAATACACAGAAGACACATTATATTTTTTATTATTTATGTATATTTCCTGTATGTATGTGCATGTGTGTGTGTGCTCACATGCACGCACATGCATGTGTACATACACAAGTGTATAGGTGTCTAAGGAGGCCAGAAGAGGGTATTGGATTCCGTGGAGCTGGAGTTATAGGCAATTCTGAGAAACTTAACATGGGTGCTGGGATCTAAATTCTGACCTCTGTTTTTTTTTTTGGGGGGGGGGCGGTGGTTTACAGACACTGTCTCTGGGCAATACAAGAGGGATGATGGGGCATGGGGAGGAGTCCACTTCTAAGATGACCCAGCGAATGCACAGAAAGGGGTTAGGGGACTGTTGCATTCTTGCGGCTGGTGATGATGTGTTCGGCCAACGTTGAGTCTCTGGGGTGGACTCAGAGATGCCTGTTGTCCTGTTGTCAAGTCCTCTGCAGCTGAGCGCAGATATGCCTGACTGCCATCCCTTTGTCTCCTAAAGAAGAAAAAAATTCTAATTTTGACATGGACTGGAGTAATGCTCTAATCCTTCTTGAGGCAGACCCGGATCAATTTAAAACTGATAATAAGCTTTTGTTACCTCCTTAAACCCTTTCTCCAAGAAGTAAGATGGCAGATCTATTGTTTCAAGAAATGGCAGTTAAAAGACAACACTTATAAGGTCACCTTCTGCACTCATGATCAAGCTGACAGAGGCATCTATTTGAGGTCCTCCTTTATTAGTCTTAGGGTAACCAGTTGCTTGAAAGCCTGCGCCTACAATCAGTTTGACTGCACCCGCAAATGGGGCCAGAAAACCTGAAAAACTTAATGTGTACCTTCCCTCCTATAAAAAGACCAAATTGTAGGGCAATATAGGAAGTTAGCTTTCTCCCTAAACAAACAGCCATCAGCTGAGAGTGATTAAGAAATTTAGTCTTTGTTTTACTTGAGCACTCTGCTTTTCTTTAGGCTTTACTAATGAGAAGGCTCTATAAACAAAATTACCCATCATCTCCTGCAAAAGGGACATCATACTGGCCAGGCACCCTGGCAGGGAAAAAAAAAAAAAAAAAGGTTAGGCTCTTTTGTCTGAGTGTCTGAGGATCTGATTTTGCCCAGTGTCTGAGAAGACTGTTGCATGGCAGCTTTGAAGTAACTTTGGAAGTTTGTCCCATGCGATAAGCTGGAGTGGAAAAGATACTGAAGTCTTGATTCAGGTTTTCCTTTTCCTTAAAGGCATTCCCTCGCCTATGGGGAGAGGCAGCTCCTGCCTGTTAGCACTTAGGATGGGCTAGTTATCTCAGGAAAGAGGCCGGGCAAGTGGTGGAAGAGAATACCCATTTACCCACAGCTCAGCCCCCCCAACCCACGCCCCCCACCTTTTGTTTATATGCTATTTTGGTACCATCTAAGCTCACCTAGAAGCTGGCTCTGGAAAGGGAATTTCAGCCCCAGGCATGTTTGTCTCAAAATGGCCCTGAAAGGCGTCTTTCCTGAGTCAGGCTAGCCCTGAGACTCCGTGACAGAGAAAAACAGAAGAGTGAAGGCTTTGTTCCCTTAAAAACAGCTAATGGGTGTGTGTGCAGTGAAGCCACTGAACAAGGCAACTCCATAGGGAAAAACAGTTGTAATGGGGGAAAAAAACCTGCTAGGTTGTCTCCTGGGGCTAGAGAGCAGCAGCCCCATGGGGAGACAGGTGAGCTTCACGCAACAGTCTGCAGGGTGGAGGTTTAGGTGAAAGCTGTCAGGTCAATCAGGGGTGAGAGGGTGACCACGAGGGCCAGAATAGGGAGATAGGAGTAGGTTGTGGTCCTTGTCCTATTGCTCTACAGAGACACCACAACCAAGGCAGCTCCTACAGAAGACAACATTTAATTGAGGGCTGGCTTACAGTTTTAGATGCTTAGTCCACTATCATTGTGGTGTGAACATGGCAGTATGCATGGCTTTGGAGCAGTAGCAGAGAGACAGACAGACAGAGAGACTGCATGGGCCGTGAGCCTGGCATGGTCTTTTGCAACCTCCAAGCCTACCTCCAATGACACACTTCCTCCAACAAGGACACACCTCCTAATAGTGCAACTCCCTGGTGACCAGGCATTCAAATCTATGAGGCTATGGGACCCATTATGCAAATCACCACACAGTAGTTTTTATTTTTATTTTTCCAGATAAGTGGAAGCTTACCCATCATATGGTTTCTGAGAAATCTGAGGAATACTGGTTTTCAGTTTTTGTTTCCCAGGAAGGTCTGCCCTGGTTGGGACTCAGGCTGCCATCTTAGGACATTGTCAGCAGCACTACCATTTTGGGGCCTGCTTTGTGACCTAATATCCTAGCCTTTTGTTGATGATAAGGGGTGACAGTAGTCCCTCTGTGGATACCTCTTGCTGAGTGGGAGTGTTGAAGAAAAAAGAAAAGGGGTCTGGATCACTGGTGGTCCAAAGCAGGGGCTTAGTCTAGCAGGTGATAATAGAAGACATGAGGAAATTCTGTCAGAAGCATCTGGTTTCACTGACTGGTGGGTTATTTCACTGATTCTTTCCTGAAGGAACCTAATGAGACAGGGAGCCATCATTATTATAAGAAGTGTAGATGTTTATGGGCCAAGGAGGGGAAGGAGCCAGGGGCCCAAGGGGGACCAAAATGAAAGCCAAAGTTTGTGGGCTAGTTTATGAAGATTTTTTATTCTTTCCTCGATGTTGACCAGACTGATTTATATAGTAGCAACATTCTTCAATGGGAAAGAGACAAATTTCTCCCTTTTTGGCCAACAACAATTCAAGTGCTCTCTGATTCTGTAGGACCACTGAGGCTAGAGAGGTGATTTGGTTTTGGAGCAGTTGATTCCTCCATAGTGTCTGCTGGCTGGGTGGAGGTCTGTTGGGATCAATATGAACTGTGCCTCAAGCTCCAGGCTGGTGGTAGCCACTGTAGTTACTAGACTTATTCCAACCAGGAGAGGAAAGGCCAGCCCAATCTCTCTGTTCCCTGTGAGGAGCCTGGCGGAACATGTAGAGTTCTCCCTCTATGTAGAGGGTGAGCTTAGGAAGTAGCAATGCTGGAAAACAGGAGCCGTGTGTGGTCTTAGTCATACAGTGTTAGAGTTTAGAGTGACACCAGAAGGGGGTCCCCTCCGGGGCTAGAAAAGATTGTATGATCATGGTATTAGCATGAGTAGATAAAGGGCAAGGTGATGAGTAGATATTGAAAAAGTAAGGCCAGGTGTTTCTAGAGAGTAGGGGTACAGGTGGAGATGAAGGGGAAGAAATAGCCTTAGAGCTACAGGGTGTGGGCCTTAAGATTACATTTATAAGGGGAACTGCTTCCACTAGGGATTGTTGTCAGGGAACTCAAAGGAATCCCTAGTTAGAGATCTGGTAAAATTCCCCTAAGTGTAGAGGAGTCTAAGGACTCATTTAAAACAGCCATCCAGGAAGTGGGTCTAAAGGAGATGTCTTTCAGTTTTGAACACTCCACTTGTAGGTTAGTGGCTAGTGGTTCAATAGCGTTGACTACAGTACTGCCCAGGGTGGATGGTACCTGTTCTATCATATGAGAATCTTAACTTTTCCTCTCGGGGCAGGATCTACTTGCGTGTATATATAGGCATGGGCTTTAACACCCATGACCCACTCATTATCTGAGGGATTTCTGATGGTGAAGTGACTCACCAGTTAGCAATAGCGTTTAATTGTTGAGGGAAGATGCTGTAGTCAGGTCTTGAATCATTATTCACGTGCAGGTATTTCTTGTCAGACCTTCCTCTTCTGAGAAGTTAAGTATACAATCAACTGAACAGGCACCATGGACATTAAAAGTAAGGTGGAGGTACTGTGAGCACATCTTCTGATAGGGCATAAAGCAAAGTTAAGGAATTTGGGGGGGGGGGAAATCTTTACCTTGGGCATGTATCTGAAACTCCCAGGCCTGTCATGTTGACTGAGTGGCCAGGAAGTAAAACAGGACCTCATTAGGAGGAGGGAGGAAAGAGCCCATATTAGGTGTCTTCAGGGATGGGAGGCAGGTGAGAGAATTTAGGTCTTAGTGGTCTTGTTGACCTAGTAGCTGTACTTCTCAGATGTGTGATTTAGAACTTGTGTGAGTTTTAACAGATGGATCCAAGTTATGACTCCCCGAAGTTTGGTTGCCATTGGTGTGGTAAGGATGGCCCAGTGTGGGTCCATCCAGCATGAATTGAGGACCTGTGGGCAAGAGGCTTTCAAATAAGCCCAGTCTCTGGGCAAAATGGTTTGGATGATAGGTTTAGTAGAGGGCTGAGGAAGGACATGACCAACATGCTGTAGAAGAAGTTGCCTTAAGAGAGTGAGGAAAAGTAAGTAGTCAAGGAGTAGGACTGGTTCTAGAGGAGGTAGATTTCCCAGAAGAAAAAGACTGCCATACTAATTCAAATGGGCTGAGGAAGGAGGGGGCTCGGGACATGGCTGCCATGTGAGTTAGAGCTAGAGATAGGAATTGAGTCCAAGGAATGCAAAGGTCAGAAGACAGTTTTGATAGGTGTGTCTTAGTAGGTCAGTTGGCTCTGTCTACCTTTCCCAAGGACTGGGGGTGGTAGAGAATCGGAAGGTGACACTGTAGACCCATGGCTTTTGAAACCAGCTGAGTGACTTTGGAAATGAATGTCATTTTTCAATTCTATGGATCTAAGGAGTCCAAATCTTGGCAAAATAGCATTCATGATTACTTTTGCAATCTTAGCAGTAGTAGGAAAAGCTTCTACCTACCCAGAAAAAGTGTCTACCATAGGAAAATTAAAAAAAAATTTTTTTTGTTAGAAGGCATGTGTATGGAATCTATCTGCCAGTCCTCCCCATGAAGATTACCCTAAAACTTGTGTGAATTGAAAGAAGGATGGAGTCATAAGGCTCCCTGAGAAGAAGCTTGAGTGCAGGTGGAACATCATTGAACTGAGGTGCAGGTGATAGAGAGGTTGAGACCCAATGTGAAAGAACAATATCTGTCAGGAAGGGTTTTGCTTCATTGTCAGGGAGACAATACCTATCCTGCAGAAGGAGCCATCCATGCGGCCTTACAACAGCTCCCGTAGCCTGGACAGCTTGTCACCGCGACTCAGAGTAGATAGAAGTTAAGAGTGGAGGGGCCAAAAGAATAATAGAGGAAGGTGGTTAAAGGTGTTGGTTGACATCCTTAACAGTATTTTTGGAAAAAGACACAGTTTAGCCTTGGCAAGGGCCTGGTGACCTCATCTGTAACTCACTGCCACTTGTATAGGAAGATAAGAGGCATCTAGCAACTTTAGGGTTAGGTGCTCATTGGTAATAGATGTACCCTTGATGGTAAGGAAGCCCCTCTCCTGCCAAATGGAAACATGATGGTATAGGATGTAGAATGCTTATTTAGAATCTGTGTATATGTTGATAGTCTTGCCTTGTGCTAACATGAGGGTCCTAGTGAGTACCAGCTCTGCCTTTTGAGATGTAGTTCCTGGTGGTAAAGGAGCAGATTCTACAACATGGTCAGACTGTGACATAACCCACGTGGCAAGAGTCAGTGGAGCTGAGAGATGATTGTTCATCAGTGAACAAAGTATAGTCATGGTGGGGCAAAAGGGAGATAAAGAGCTTTGTGTTTTTGTAGGTGATGGTATCAAGTGATACGAGGCAGGAGTGGGGAGACTGGTGGCTCTGGGAAGGAGTGTGGCAGGGTTGAGGAGAAAACAGGAATGAAGGGGGATGCCATAGTTTTCTAAAAGGGTAATGTGTAAGAGTTGGAGCTTAGAGGGAGATAGAGAGGCTCTTGTGTGAAAAAGATTCTTGAGCTGGCAAGGTGAGAAGACAGAGAGAAGGGAACCAAAAATGAGTTTAGAGGCTTCCTGGGTTAATAGGGAGGTTGTTGCTAGCATCGGTAGGCAAGGTTGCCGTTCGCTGACTGTTACAGCCAGTTGTTTGGAAAGATAAGTAACAGGGGCAAGAGTGGTCCCTCTCATCTGTCCCAGAACGCCCAAGACCATTCCCCAGTTTTCAATAGTATATATAATAAAGGCTTGATAAAGGTCTGGGAGAACCAGAGCAGGGGCTTGTGGGAGTTCATTTCAGAGGTGAGAGAAGTCAGATGTGATGGGCTTTGAAAGTTCTAAGGGTTCAGTTGTGGGGGCCATTAGCTGTTTCATAGAGAGGATGTGCAAGAAGAGTGAATTTGGGCATTGAGGTTCTGAGGTACCTTACCAGGTCTTGAAAAGAAAGAATCTCCTCCTCGGCTGTAGCAGGGGTGAGGGACCACAAATACTATCAGTAATCAAGAATGAGTATGTGGCTGTTAGAGGGTAACAGGTAGATATTTGACCTAAGGAACAGAAAGTTGAGGCTTGGAAAGAGACTCTATATTTGTTTGCCCAAAAGTTGAGAAGTTGAGTGGTATGTTGTTATGACAACAGGAGCCATGCTGTTTTAAAGAAAGTAAATCCCATATTGTTTGATTTTACTAATGACACAGGAGCCAGATGCTGGGGCAAAAACTTGCTAGCTCAGAGAGGCAGAGAAAGCACCTCAGCAGACTTTCTTACTCACATCCTGAAGGAAAAAATGAAAAGAACAAGGCCAAAAGCTTACTAGCTCAAAGCTCAAATGTACCCCCCACACTTTGATTCTTTGTGTAGCCTTGGCTGCCCTGGACTCACTTTGTAGACCAGGCTAGCCTTGAACTCACAGAGATCTGCCTGTCTCTGCCTCTCCCTCTCTTGGGATTATAGCTGTGTGCCATTACATCCAGATAAACCCCTCCTTCTTATCCATACTGTTTTAAATATCTTTTAACTCAAAATCCCTCCTACTCTTTACTCCCTGGCAGCGGGTTTCTTGCTCTGCCTCTTGACCTAGGGTTAATTCTATAAAATCCTGTTTACAGATAGCTCTTGGATTAATGGTGTGTGTAAGGCTGGGTGAACCACACCATAATCACCTATTTTAATAAACACAAAGTTTTTGGATTAAAGGTGTGTGTTAGGGGTAAACCACACCAAAAATGAAACAAGGTTTTACAGTTCACAATCATGGGGCTCACAATGGGATCAAATAACCTTCAACACAGCAAGGGGCTGCAGAGTAGAAAGTCATCTACATATTGGGTTAAGCACTTGGGAGACAAGTTGAGAGAAAGGTCAGTGGCCAGTGTCTGACAAAAAAAAAAGGGGGGGGGAGCATAATTGGAAGTTTTGACTGATTATAGGAGATGGTCAATCCAGGTTCCATATCCCCCATTCCTAGGAGTCTTAGCTAGGGTAATCCACATAGATTCCTGGGAGTTTTCATTGCTTTAGTTATCTAGCTCATCTAAGAGATACCTTCCCATTCCCAATACTCTCTCCCTCTATCCTTCTCCCACCTGAACCCTCTTGATCATATACTCATCCTACCTCTACCTAGTCCCTTCCCCCTGTCCACCCATGATGTATATTCTATTTCTCCTTCTCAGTGAGAGTCACAGATCCCCAGTTGAGCTCTCCTTGCTACTTAGCTTCTTTAGGTCTGTGGATTGTAGCCTAGGTATCCTTTACTGGACACCAGCCTAGCCACAAAACCTTTGACCTACAATTTGTCTTGCCTCCAAAATGTGCAGGGGTAAATATGGAGCAGAAATTGAGGGAATAGCCAAACAATGACTGGTCCAGCTTGAGACCTATGCCATGAGAGGGAGCCCACTCCTGACACTGTTAATGATATTCTGCTATACTTGTAGTCAGGAGCCTAGCATAACCATCATCAGAGAGACTACCCAGCAACTTATGGAAAGAGATATAGAGGACCACAACCAAATATTAAGCAAAACCCGGGGATTCATGCAGAAGACGGGGAGGAAAAATTGTAGGAGTCAGAGGGGTCAAGGGTACCACAAGAAAACCAAGAGAATCAACTAACCTGGCCCACAAAGACTGAACTGCCAACCAGAGAGCATGCATGGGACTGACCTAGGTCCTCTCCACATATGTAACAGTTGTGCATTTTGATAATCACGTGAGATTCCTAGGGATCAGCGTCTGTTTCTGACTCTACTGCTTGCCTTTGGGACACTTTCCTCCTATTGGACTGCTTAGTCTAGCCATAATAAGAGAAGATGTGTCTAATCTTACTGCAATGTGATATGCTAAGGCTGCTTCATATCCATAGGAGGGCTCCCCTTTTCTGAAAAGCAAGGAAGGAGGACTGGATGGAGGTGGGGTGGGGGGAAGAAGTAAAAGGAGGCAGAGGAAACTGTAGTAGAGATGTAAAGTAAATAAATACATTAACCAATTAAAAAAAGAAGAAGAAAATCCATTAAGATTGGGGAGGATCTCAGAACCCCTGAAAGAAGTTTTCTAAAAGCTGAGACAATGTTCTCGTGTCAAAGTCATCCTGGGTGAAGACAAAGAAGTCATTTTTGTGTACACCCTTTATATCTGGGTGTAAAGGAACATTAAAGAAAACATCCTTAAGGTCTAGAATGGTAGAGAAGCTGGGGAGGGTCTCTGAGAAAGCAGAATGTAAGGGTTAGCATCAGCTAATGAATAGGAAGAATTGCTGCATTAATAATCCTAAGGTTCTGGATCAAGCTGTATGAGCTATCAGGGTTTAGAATAGGCAAGATAAGGGGGTATTATGGGGCAACTGATTGGTCTTGAGAATACCCTTGCTAAGAAGGCATTGCATGATAGGTTTTAGGCCATATGCTTTAAGGTGATTAAAGTATTGTTAACAACAGGGTGAGGAAGTAGGGTCCTAGAGTAAAATAGTATTGTGATAATGATAGCAGGACACTAAAGTAGAGGAGATATCCCATCCTTTTGGGTCAATGAGGGAATCTGGAAGAGGAAAAGGTGAATTTTTCATAGAACGCTGTGGGAAAAGAAAGGTCTTTACAGGCTAGAAGAAGAAGAAACAATCCTGAAGGAATTAGAAAAAAAGAAAAGGAGAAATGTAGCTTAATGAAGATATCTTTACCTAGAAACAGGGAAAGGCAGCTGGGTTTAATAAAAAAGAAATGGGTGATAAGGTGGCCCCAGAGGAACCAGAGAAAGAGGCTAGGAGCCCTGGGCTTGTGAGGATAAGTGCCCTTGGAGAGACTCTTAATCCAGAAAGTATCTCCAAGTAGTTCACAGTTAATCAAGGGAATGCCAAGATCACAAGGGATAAGTGTCCCCAACAAAGTGATAGCATCCAAAAGAGGAAAAGGAGATTGTCTGGTGTACTGGTATGACTCTGTAAAAAGGAAAAGTTGAAGAGGAAGCACTCAGAGAAGTATACTTACCCCAGCCATTAAAGACAGGCAAGTAGGTAGAGATGAGAAACAGTTGAAGGGATGGAATCTATATTTGGAGTCAAATATGGTAGATTGTAGAAGCCTGCAGAGGCAAATCACCCATACCCCAGAAAGGATGAACAGGTTTGTAGGCAGTCTGGTTCAGTTAAAAGGAAGAAACACGTTGTCAGAAATCCAGATGTCCGTCTGGATTTTGCCACCAAATGGGTAAGCAGCAAAACCACCAAACAAGACTACTCCATAAGTAGAAACAGCTTATTGGGAACAAACCACTGGGCTGTCTCAGGAGCAGAGAGCAGCAGGTAAGGAGTGAAGGGAAGGAGGCAGATTTTATATGATAGTCAGAAGTGTGGGGCTTGAGCTGTCTAGGCTAATTGGGAGCTAGATACACTTTAGTGGTTTTATTTTACTTTATTATTTTATTTTTTAGATAAGTAGAAGGTATCCATCATTTTTTTTTTTTTTTTTTTTTTGAGAAATGCTGGGTTTAGGGAAGAACTAGTAAGTATGGGGGAGATCCAGGGCACCATCTTAGTGTACTGTCATCAGCACTGCCATTTTGAGGGCCTGTTTTGTGACCTAATAATGGATAAACGATTTCTAGCATATATTAATATTATTTATCTTTAAAAAAACCTTATAATAAAAACAACTAATGGGATATGCTGCATACTTGGTACCAAAATTTATTTAACTACTTAATGAGTAAACCAACAGGAAAGATAAAAAAATAAAACAAAAGACTGTTAACAATCACTGCATAGAGAAGAAAGAGAGGGCTTTCTGTCTAGAGGTCTCTCAACCAATAATTCTAATATAATTGTTTCAACAGGGCTTCATTAGCTGATTTCTTGGGGGAGGTTGTTAACATAGATTTGATAATATCTTGCTATTCATCTCTGTCTGCTACTGACACTTAAAACCAAAAGCATGGGTAGAGTAGATCATTCTTAAGACTGTACAAGATAAAAAAAAGTTTTTGGATATCTTGTTCTATAAGATTTACCTAGGAACCCACAAAACCTCATACTTTAACTATAGAATGGTATTTAAATAAGAATGGTTCCTATAGGCACGTGTATTTGTATGCTTAAGTCTCCAGGAAGTGAAAACTTTTAAAAAGGATTATAAAGATTAAGAGGTATGGTCAACTAGCTTCTGGAATATATAAATATAAATATAAACATCTACACAATGGAATACTATTCAGCTATTAAAAACAAGGAACTCTTGAATTTTGCAGGCAAATGGATGGAATTAGAAGTGATCATTCTAAGTGAGATAAGCCAGACCCCCAAACACACACATGATATATACTCACTTATATGTGGATTTTAACCCAACATAGACATCCTAGGAGAGACTCCACTCAGCAGGGTATAGGGACAGTTACAGAGATTTGAAGCTGGACACTGGGCAGAGTCCTGAGAGTATAGTATGGCCCTCTCAGGCCACAGAGGAAGAGGTCATATGTAGTACAGGGGACACTAGATTAAACTAAGGTCAGATGTTAGGGGAGGAGGGCTCCCCTTTCTAAGGACTAGGGGACGGAGGGAAAGGGGATGAGAGAGGGGATGGGATTGGGGGTAGATGACAGAGAGGGTGGAAACAGGAGAGGATGAGGGAGGGGGCTACCATTGGGATGTAAAGAATTCAAACTGCAGAACAAGCGGGTAATTTATATTCCTAATCCCACTACATGAGAATTAGCTCTGAGACGGGCAGAGATACGAATGTAAAGGGATAGAGAGGACTCATGTTGGCCACAGAGTCTCTGTGACTTAGTAGTAGAGGCCACTCTTAGTAAGGCATGAAGGAAGATTTGTAGACACCTTATGTCAACTCATACAAGGGTCAGAAAATTAGCTTTAATTGTTCTGTGCATCCCACATACCTCATACAATTATAATGAAAATAAAATAAACTGAAAAAATAATAGCACAGTGTATAGATATACTGTTGATAGGCATTAGGATTGCTTTGACTTTCATGCTGTTTTTGAATACACACTGCTATAAATATGCATGTATGAGTTTTCCTGTAGCTGTGTATATTCAGTTTCCCTTGTATATGTTTAGCATGTAATTGCTGAACCCTTCTGTATTTACTCCTTTAAAATTGCCAAACTGTTCATCAAGACAATAGTCTCACTGTATATATAATCTGATCAGCAAAGTATGAAGGCTCCAATTTCTTCCAGTCTTCGGCAATATTGGTTATTTAGTGATTTTGTAAAATTATAGCCTTCTGAATGGGTGTGAAGTACTGTCTTATTGTAGTTCAGACTTGAATTTCCATGATGAAAAATGAAATTGAGTTTTTATTATTATGAGTTCTGAATATTTTATAGACAAGCTGTAGCCCAAATATGTGATTTCAAAATCTTTCTCCAATTTCTATGTCATCGTTTCATTTTGGGAAGATATCCTATAGAAGCACAAACATGCTCGGTTTTCATGAAGAGAGTGGATGTATTTTTGCATTTGTAACCGTAACCAAGAGTCAGAAGAAGGAAATTGCATTAATCCAGAAAGCTGAGCAGAGCATGCATGTCCTTCATGCTGGCACTGGGGAGGGAGGCAGTGGCTCGGGGATCTTTGTGACTTTGACAACAACCTGGTCTTAAAAAAAACTAGAGGGCCAGGCTCAGTGGGACACACCTGCAATCCCAGTACTCGGTGAGGCAGAGACTGAGGCAGGCGGATCTCTGAGTTCCAGGCTAGCCTGGTCTACAAGGTGAGTCTAGATGGCCAAGGTGACACAGAGAAACCCTGTTTTGTGGGAAGAAGGGTCGAGGCTGTGGGGTGACACTAAAAAAAAAAGCAACAAATAAGGTAAGACAGAAAAGGAAGACTCTTTCTCACCACTTGCCATCCCTGTGACAACAGAATGATGGTGGTCCAATCATTTAGCTATGGACTACAGTGTAATTTATATAAGCCTACCGATTGGTTGAAGGGGATATGCCCGCCCCCACAATGATGTTTGCATGTGGAAAGTTACCCGAGAAACCTGCCCTTTGCTGGTGGTCCAGAGCTTAGTCTTGGTGCTCTTAACTGCTGCTCCTCTGCCACCCTGAAAAAGAGTTGAATTTGATAAATAATAAAGGACTTTGATCCTGGTTACAGAATTAACACAGGCTACAGACTTCTGACTTGTATTCCCTATTCTTTGTTCCAGATATTCCCCCAAAACTCTGGGAATTTGACATTGCTTAAATGACTAACAGAAAGAAAACTCCTCCTGTGCGCGGCAAACAATTTTCTGAAGGAGACTTCATGAAGCCAGCGGCAAATGGCAGGAAGGTTAGGAAGATGAGAAATGGCTCCTTGCAACAGAACTCAGCCGGGTGGAGGCGGCCTCAGTCACTTCCTCGAGGAAGACCTCCAGGCCTCTCTGCCAAAAAACGTTATTCGGTGGAGAGAGGGCACATTGGTAAAATTATCTGCCCGAAAGAGAAAATCTCCTCCATTGAGATGCATTATCTTACACGTAGCCGCTCCATTGCTGAGAAGCTTTGTATTTCAGTGGAACACCCCTCGGCCAAGGTGCTTTTATCAGCCAGGAAGCATCGCTTTTCTGCAAAAAGTAGTCCAGCAGAGAAGATTTCCTCTGCCAATAAGAACTCACCTGCTGAAAAAGGTCGTACCCCAGAGAAAAGCTCCTCTGCTAGAAAGCACCTCTCTGGCAAGAGTCGTCATGTCTCCGAGAAAGATGCTACAGAGAAAAGTCACTCATCTGCGAAGCATCGCTTTTCGGAGAAAGGTCATTGCTCACATAGAGGCTACTCACATAGAGGCCTCTCACACAGAGGCCGTTCACAGAGAGGCCGCTCACAGAGTCGTCATGTCTCCAGGAAAGATGCTACAGAGAAAAGTCACTCATCTGCGAAGCATCGCTTTTCAGAGAAAGGTCATTGCTCACATAGAGGCCGCTCACATAGAGGTCGTTCACATAGAGGCCGCTCACAGAGTCGTCTTGTCTCTGAGAAAGATGCTACAGAGAAAAGTCACTCATCTGCAAAGCATTGCTTTTCAGAGAACGGTATTCGCCCACATAGAGGCCGCCCTATCAAGAAAAGCCGCCACACAGAAAAAGCTCATTCTTTAGAGAGAATGTATTGGGCCGAGAGTCCCTATGCCGAGAGAAGCCATCCTACTGGGAAAGAATGCTTGGATGAGAGGGATTGCCAGGTAGAGAGAAGTCGTTCTGTCAAAAGACGACTTTCGGTGGAGGAAGACTACCCTTCAGGGAGAGGTTGGGCCACCAAAAAATATCAACTGCGCCACAGGGAGAAAAGTAGGTGTGCAGACAGGGCACCATCTGCAGGGAAAGCTGGCCGTGCACAGAGAGGTCGCCCCAAGAAATACCATCTTACAGAGGAGAGTCACTCAGCTGAGAACCACAGCGGTGCTGGAGAACCCCCCACAGGCAAAGATCATCCTGCAGGGACCAGTTATACCAACCAAAGCCACCCTGAAAAGGAGGGTCACCTAGCTGACCAGGGTAACTGTGCAGAAAGGAAACCCTCGGCTGGCAAAGATGACCCCTCAGGAAGAAGTCAACCCAACAAAAGGCGGCCTGCAGAGGGAAGTCACTCCCTCGACAAGGGTAACTATGCCAAGAGGGGACCCTCTATGGAGAACCGTTGTCCCAGACGCAGAGGTCGGCCTCCAAAGAAAAAGAAGGCCCATAGCACGCAGAAGGGCTACCTATCAGTGCAGGGTAGCTGTGCAGGGAGAGGTCCCTCCTCTGAGAAGAATCTCCGTTCAGGGAGACATTTCCCTAACAAAAGCAGCCCTGCAGAGGATGGTTGCTCAGTTGGAAGGGGTAGCTCTTCAGGGAGCAGGCCCTCTGGGGGACAAGATCACCCCACAGGCAGAGGTCGGCCTCGGAAAAAAAGGTGCCCTGCAGAGGAGGAGGGTCGCTCAGCTGAGAAAGGTAGCTGTGCAGAAAAAGGGCCCTCTGTAGGGAAAGTTCTAGCAACAGGGAGAGGTCGACCTCAGAACAGTAGCCCTGCAGAGGAGGATCAGTCAGGTGAGAGGGGTAGTAGAGGCCCCTTTCCAGGGAAACAGTACCCTGCAGGGAGAGGTGACCTCAAGAAAAATCACCGGGCAGAAGAGTTTCTCTCCATCACAAGGCGTAACTGTGCACAGGGGGTGCCCATTGGAAGGAAGGATAGCCCCACGGGTAGATGTTGGTCTCCAAAGAAAGGCCACGCTGCAGAGGTGGGTGGCTCAGGCGCAAGTGTTGACAGTACACAGAGAGGACCCTCTGCAGGTCAAGAGAACAACGCCGGGAGAGGTTGGCCCAACAAAAACCACCCTGCAGAGGAGCATCACTCCACCAGAAGGCATAATTTAGCCGAGGGAAGACCTTGTGG
The DNA here is from genome assembly GCF_903995435.1 of Acomys russatus. Lineage (NCBI taxonomy): Eukaryota > Metazoa > Chordata > Mammalia > Rodentia > Muridae > Acomys > Acomys russatus. The sequence continues at coordinate 10,769,373 of NC_067169.1, forward strand.
AAGGAAAAAGTCCCCCACATGTAGAGATTGGTCTCCAAAGATAAGCCGCTGTGCAGAGGCCCTTCGCTCACCAGAGAGTGTTTACCCTACACAGAGGGCACCCTCGGCAGGGCAAGTTAACAACACCAGGAGAGGTTGCCCTAGGAAAGTCCACCCTGCAGAGGACTTTGAATCCATCAGAAGGGCTAACTCGGCAGAGGAAACCCATGTGGGGAAAGGTTCCTCCACAGGCAGAGGTGGGCCTCAGCCCAAAAGCTTCCTGGTAGAGGAGTTTCGCTGGCTCAGAAGGCGTGACTCAGCAGGCAGAGCACTCTTGGTGGGTAAAGAATGCCCCACATGCAAAGATTGCTCTCCAAAGAAAAGGAAGAGAAGCTCTTCTGCAGAGGCAGGCCCCTCAGCCCAGAAGGGCGACTTTTCTGAGAGGGGACTACGTCCAGAGAAGAAAAGGTGTCCCGCACAGGTGGATGGCTCAGTCGAGAGGGGCAACTGTGCAGGGAGAAGACCCTCTGCAGACAAGGTTCACCACACAAGGAGCAGTGTCCCTGAGAGAAGGCGCTCTGCAGAGGTGGGTGGCACATTAGAAAGGGCTAGCCCTGCTGGGAGAGCACACTCTGCCAGAAAAGATTGCCAGAGAGGCAGAGGTCGGCTCCCGAAGAAAAGGTACCCAGAACAGAACGGTCACTCAGTCCAGAGCGGTGACTGTGCACAGAGGGGACCCTCTGAAGTCAAGGATAGTAGCACCAGGAGAGGTCGGCCTCAGAAAGAAAGGCGCCCTGCAGAGAATCATCTGTCTACCGAGAGAGCTTGCCCCCCTAAAAAACATCGTCAGCTGCAGAAAGGTCTCCGTGGGAAGAAAACTCTTCCCTCTCCAGAGAAAGTTTACAATGGGGGGAGAGGTCACCTGGCTAAGAAAAACCGCCCTGCAGAGAGACAGCTCTCTGCCCAGAAAGGGCAGAGGGCAGAGGAGAGTTCCTATGTTGAGGAAGACCATGCTATGGAGATGGCTCACTCTCCCTCGGGTAGCGTCCCTGATGAGAAAGGCAGCACAGTAGAGGATACATGCTTAGTAGAGAAAGATCATGACACCCCGGAGCAAGGCCGCCCTGTAGAGAAAGCCTCTTCAGGATCCATGCCTGTGGCGACAGTGCCAACAAACATGCAGAGCACTCCAGAGAACAGGCTTGGCAATAGCACCCAACAAGTGGCCCAGGTCCCGCAGCAAAATGTGAGTGGGCCTGTCCCAACGAAAGTTAAAGTGAAGGTTCCAGCAAAACTCAAGAGCTGTCTTGTTGAGGACTGGGACTTGGTAATTAAGCATAAGCACTTATTCCAACTCCCTGCTAAAAAGAATATAGATACCATTCTCACAGAGTATGTGACCTTCGTGAAATCACAGTCGAAGGGTGATAACAGAGAGTATTCTGTCGACGAGTTTGCATTTGGAGTAAGAGAGTATTTCAATAGGATGCTGAGCACCCAGCTGCTCTGCCAGTTTGAAAAACCTCAATATGAAGAAATCCACCGTGCTTATCCTGATATTCCACTGTGTCAAGTGTATGGGGCTGCACATCTCTTAAGAGTATTTGTGATAATTGGGGATACACTGTCCCAGTCGTCCTTTGATAACCAGAGTCCTATGTTAGTGTCCAGCTATCTGCATGATCTCCTTGAATACCTGGCAGAGAATTCCACCTCTCTGTTCAGTGCCAGCAACTACACAGTGGCTTCGGTTGAGTATTGTTGCAAAGCCCCGCCATGGTCGGCTGATGAATCCAGTGTTCCATAGTAATCGTTTCTGTTTGTTGTTTTCATTGATGCAACAGGGCTTGCTGTTGCTGTTTGTGTATTGTAAACAGACAAAGTTAAATGCTGCTTTACCATTATAAGCTGCAATTCAATACCAAATAAATGTTCACCATAAAGTTTTGTTGCTTACTGGACATTGCTTGAATGCGGGTGCTTCTATCCCTTCCTTCTCATGAGTATTTACTAGGTGTTCATATTAGGTGATAAAATGCCCTCATTCCTAGGGCAAAAAGTTCAGCCAACTAGATATGCACCAAACACATGTACATACACAATTTTTAAAATCGTAACAAAATGTAAAATGTCAATTAGTATAGCTAAGATGGCCCTGGCTTTCCTCCCTAGTTTAACGGAGGAAGAGAAGAGGGAGGAGGAGGAGGGGGAGGAGGAGGAGCAGGAGGGGTGAAAGAGGAGAAGGTCAAAGGATGAAAGGGAGAGGAGGAGGGTGAGTTAGGGGTAGGAAAAGAGTGGTTGGGCAGGGGGGAGAGAGAGGATAAGGAGAGGAAGAGAAGAGGAAGGGAGGATGAAAAGGAAGGAGGATACAGACACCGATAAAGGGTGAAAAGATGGAGAGGGGAGCTAGGAAAAGTAGTAGAGGAAGAAAGGGGAGGAGGAGAAGAGTTGAGGGGAGAAGGCACAGCAGTATAGTAACGGGGAGGAAAACAGGGAGGAGAAGGGAAAACAGAGGCAGAATGGGTATAGAAGGAGAGGGAGAATCCAAAGACAGAAGGGGTAGATTGAGGAAAAGGAGAAGAGATGAGGACAATAGGTGGGGGAAGAGAAGAAGAGGGGGAGGAGAGGACAAGGAAGACAGAGGGAAAGGAGGAAAAGGATAGGAAGAAGGAAGGGGAAGAGGAAGAGGAGGAGGGGAGAGGAAGGAGTAAAGGTGAGATAGGACAATGCAAGGAGGGCAGAGAAAGAGTAGGTGAGGGATAAGGAGAGAGATGAGGGAAGGTGGGGAAGGGAAGAAGAAAGGAAGAGAACATGGAGGTGGAGAAAAGGAGAGGGAGGAGAAGAGTAGGGTAGAGAAAGGAGTGGGGGAGAAGAAGCCAAAAGGAGGAGGAAAAAAGGGAGAGAAGTATAAAGGAGAGAGGAAGGGGTGGTGGTGGAGCGGAGAGATAAAAGGAAGACAGGAAGGCAAGAAGGGGTAAGGCAGGGAGGAGAAGGAAAACGGAGAATGGCAGGAAGAAGAGGAATAAAGGATTGGAGGAACACGACAGTGAGGAGGGAAATGGGAAGAGAAGAGGATGTGGGAAAGGAGAAAGGGAAAGAGGGTAGAGGAAGGAAGATGGGGAAGAACAAAATGGAGACGCGGGAGGAGGATGAATAGAAGAGGGAGGAGGAAGGAAAAGGTGTGAAGTAGAAGAAGGAAAGGGGTAACAGGGAAACAAGAAGAGGAAGGAGACAGTGAGGAGAGGGAAGAAGAGCAGGAGAAAGAAGCAGCAAGACAGGAGAAGGTAGACAAGGAACAGGAAGAGGGGTGGTAAACAGGTTGGAAGGAGAAGAAATTTGAAGAGGGGCAAGGAATGGAGGGATGGGGAGTTAGAGGAGGTTGGGAAGGAGGAGGGATAGGATGAGATAAAGGGAAGAGGAAGGAAGAGGAGGGAAAGGAGGAACAGGAAAGGAGGATGTAGTGGTTTGAAAGAATTGTCCCCCATAGGTCCATAGGAAGGGGCATTATTAGGAGGTATGGCCTTGTTGCAGTAGTGGGTCCCGTTCTCTTGCTGCTGCTTGCCGATGTGTATGCTGCCAAGGTTCCTGCTATGAAGATAATGGACAAGACCTCTGGACTGTAAGCCAGCTCCAATGAAATGTTCTCCTGTATAGACTTGCTGTGGTCATGGTGTCTCCTCACTGCAACAGAAACTCTAAGACAGAGGGGGAGCAGGAAGAAAAGGGGGGGGTGAAGGAGAAGGGTGGGGATGAGAGGGGAGAGGAAGAATAGAGGGCAGGAAGAGGGGAAATGAGGGGGGAAGAGAATGGGATTGCAAGGAGTGGAAGGAAGAGGGGAGGAGGGTCAGAAGGAGAGGAGGATAATGGGGAGCCCAAAGTGTGTTTGTGTTTATGTGTGTGTGTGTTTATGAGACACAGACACACACACCCACACACAGCCACACACAGAGAGAGAGAGAGAGAGAGAACTAAAGGTGAATGCTGTTAACCTGCATCACCTGAACCATAGGTAATCACATTTGTGTCTTTCTACATTGTCAGAATTTACTGAATAACAATAAAAGCACAATGTTAGAGATTTCATTGACAGCAAATTGTCACATAGTCTGGCTACACTGGTAACTAGGCTGAGGCAAATGCAAGTTCATTATTTCCATTAAAGTGATAATATTACACTCACATGACATAGCACAGGAATTATATCTATATGCATGCATAAGGGTGCCAGGTGGGTATGAGTTAAAGAGTCTGAATCAAAGTTGGAGAATTTTCAGAAGAGGACTGAGGAGGAGTATTGGTGCCTGGAGGGAGCTGCTGCTGGTCCTGCTGGAGATGGTGGCATCAGGTTTGAGAGTAAAGGTGGTTTAGCTCTGAGGTAAAAGGCAGAACCGAGTCCTGAAAGCAGGAAACAGTGAGTTCAGGTCCAGGCACAGACAGAAGAGGAGGTTGACGGGAAGGCAGTTGAGGCCAAAGATCCAGGGGTAGTCAGGAGTCCTGGATCCTTCATGCTCACACATACCGTGTATCAGATGATAAGTAGGTGTGGGAGCCACGCCAGTACAGTGTTAGGTGTCCATCACATTACGGGGTGCAGGTGAAGGAGTTCCACCATTTCTTCGGTTTTTTGTATCTGCTAAGTCCTTGGGCCTGGTCTTTCTTTTAGGACCTTAACATTCACATGCGCCCCACAGTGTAAGTGCGACCAATAAGGAATAGAGTGGGTCCACTTCTCTTCCCTGGAAGAAGTCATTTATCAGTCTGTACTGGATGGGTGGTACTTGATAGATGGTGCAGCTTCTGGACCTACCCAGGGGCTTCTTGTCCGTCTCCTTTAAAATGGAGCCAGCTGCTTGTAAAATCGAACCTGGTAGGTAGGGCAGAGCCTGACACGTATTTGTTTCGTACACCTTTATGTTTAAGATAGGATATAAGTTAGTGCAATAATAATAATAATAATAATAATAATAATAATAATAATAATAATAATAATAATATGCCAGGCAGCCGATAATACATCATTTGAGGTTTATTACATTAACATGGGGGGGGGGAAGGAAAGAGGACAGGGGGACGCCAAAGAGAGAGTGACAGGAAGAGAGAGAGACAGAGAGCAAGACAGAGACAGACCGAGAGGAAGAGAGTGGAGTTTATAGAGGGGAGGAGAAGTAAGAGAGAGAGAGAGAGGCGAATTAGATCTGTCCTTTTCTATGTTGTGGAGGGCCACACCCCCATGGCAGGACTGTAGTGACATCACAGGTAGACAGACTGAAGCAGAATTCTAACATTCCTCCCTTGTCTTGTAATTAAAAAATGGGAGAACACTGGATTGTTTTTTGTAAGGTAAGTTAAAGTTTATGAACGTGTGTAAGGAGACAAAGAGAAAGAAAAAGGAATAGCAGACATCCCATGGGTGTCTGGCGATCTATTTTAGACCTGCCAGTGCCGATCTTCCCAGCCTTTGCTGGAGACACCAATCTATGGGGTGGCATCCCTCCCGATAGCCTGGGGCATCCAGTTTTAGAGGATAGTTTCAGACCGGAAGTCTCTGAGCCTGAAGACTCCCCATGGAACAAAGATGGTCTCTGTTCCCACCAGGCACCAGGCAGGGCAGTGGCTTGGAAGAGAGGCCAAAGAATCCTGGACCCGGGAGACTGGGCAGAAGCTGGGAGCTTGTTCCTCACCGAGTCTAAAGGTTGTGTCAGGTAGAGAGAAGGATAATGAGAGAGAAGGAAACGCACGGGGCTCGGGCACCAAGATGATTGCTTCTCTCTGTCAATAAAATAAGCCAATTCAAGCCAAATTAAAAGTTCCAAAAAAGACTGATTTATTTGGGTATGGACTCCTGGGTGAGTTGAGCAGATTCAGGGAAAGGAGAGCTGAGAAAGTGAATGGCAGACCATGGCGGGAAAGTTTTCTAGAGATTGTAGGTGAGGGAGAATGATGTGTAGGGCCACATGCTGGGCTTGTGCCCGTGTATGGTTCTCTAGGGAGGGTCTTGGGGTGGCTGGGGACTTCAGGTGATGGGGTTGGGACAGCTGTCAGGAATGTCAGGAGTGCAAAACTAGGCTTTGAGTGAGTGCCTTTGTTGGTTAGGAGGCTTTCTGAGGTGAGCAGGGTTGGAGAAGGAGAGAGGAATGGAATTTACTGGACCCTGTCGGGGAAGGTGAGCATGCTGGAAGCTCCAACAGAACAACTATCCTTGTCTTTGGTTTTGTTTATGTGTTTTATCTTTTCTTGCCTTCAGTGACTCTCTTCTAATGTTACATTTAAAGTGAAGAGTTTTCCTTGTATAATTTTTATTAATTTAGGATTTGCTTTATGGGTAACTCTTTATGTATATATTTTGTGACATTTATATTCATTATTATTTATTGTATTATGGGAGGCATGCATGCCGAATAAGTGTGGAGGTCCAAGGAGAACTTATTTGAATTGCTTTTCTCCTTCTACTATGTGGGTTCTGGGGAATTGAACTCAGATGGATCGAGTTGGCAGCAAGTGCCTCTGCCTGTAGAGCGCTCACAGGTTCCATTTACATAATTGAAAACATTCAATTGCTTCCTTTATACTTTCATATATGCATATAATATATTCTTGCCACAGTCATCACCCGTATTTTCATATCCCTGTCCCACTAGTGCAGACCGCACCTCCTTCCAACAAGTCTACCCTCTCACTGTTGGGTTTTTTGTTTTGGTTTGTGAACCACTGTTTTTTTTTTTTTTTTAATTTATTCTTGTTACATCTCAATGTTTATCCCATCCCTTGTATCCTCCCATTCCTCCCCCCCCCCATTTTCCCATTATTCCCCTCCCCTATGACTGTTCCTGAGGGGGATTACGTCCCCCTGTATATTCTGATAGGGTATCAAGTCTCTTCTTGGCTACTTGCTGTCCTTCCTCTGAGTGCCACCAGGTCTCCCCGTCCAGGGGACATGGTCAAATGTGAGGCACCAGAGTACGTGAGAACGTCGTATCACACTCTCCACTCAACTGTGGAGAATATTCTGACCATTGGCTAGATCTGGGAAGGGGTTTAAAGTTTACCTCCTGTATTGTCCTTGGCTGGTGTCTTAGTTTGAGCGGGACCCCTGGGCCCAAATCTGCCTATCATATTGTTCTACTTGTAGATTTCTAGGACCCTCTGTATCCTTTTATTTTGCTGTTCTCCCATGCGTCTCTCATTTAGAGTCCCAATAGGATGCCTTCCCCTCTGTCCCAGTTTCCTGGTAAGTGAAGGCTTTCGTGGGACATGCCCCTTGGGCTAGTATGCAGATATAAGTGAGTATATACCATTTGATTCTTTCTGCTTCTGGGTTAACTCACTCATTATGATCATTTCTAGCTCAATCCATTTATCCACAAATTTCGGGAATTCCTTGTTTTTAATAGCTGAATAGTATTCCATAGTGTATATGTACCACAGTTTCTTTATCCACTCTTCTCCTGAGGGACACTTAGGCTGTTTCCATGTTCTGGCTATTATGAATAAGGCTGCTATGAACATGGTTGTGCAAATTTTCTTGTTGTGTGCTGGATCATCTTCTGGGTATATTCCAAGGAGTGGAATAGCTAGGTCTTGAGGAAGCCCTATTCCCATTTTTCTGAGATAGCACCAGATAGATTTCCAAAGTGGCTGTACTAGTTTGCATTCCCACCAGCAATGAAGGAGTGTTCCTCTCTCCCCACATCCTCGCCAGCATGTGGTGTCACTTGAATTTTTGATCTTAGCCATTCTGATGGGTGTAAGATGGAATCTCAGAGTTGTTTTGATTTGCATTTCCCTGATGACTGAGGAGGTTGAGCATTTTTTTAAGTGTTTCTCAGCCATCTGATACTCCTCTGTTGAGAATTCTCTGTTTAGTTCCAAGCCCCATTTCTCAGTTGGGTTATTCAGTTTGGTGGTGTTTAATTTCTTGAGTGAACCACTGTTTTTAACCAGGGTCATACACATTGGCATAGGTATGGAAGTATCCTCTGGACTATGGATAAGTAGATAGCTACACTGAAAACAATGAGTAACCTACCACTAACACACACACACACACACACACACACACACACACACACACACACACTCATACACACACCATACCAGTAGTCATCAATGGCTAGGACCTGCCTAGGGAGGGCTCCTTGAGCCAGTCTTCTCATCTGTGACTGTTTACACGTGTTTTGTGCAAGTCTCATGCAACGCAGCTTCTGTGATTTCATGAGTGCACGGGCTATGTCATTTCACAGTTCCCCTCCCCATCATCCAGTTCTTACATTCTTCCTGCCCTCTCTTTCAGGATCTTCCCTGAGGCTTAGAGAAAGTGATTTCAATACTCAGTTTAGGGTGAGTACTTAATAGTCATGTATTCTGAGCACTTTGGTCGGCCATGAATCTCTGTATTATCACTGTTCACTACCAAAAGCTTCTCTGGTCAAGGCAGAGAGAAACACTAGTCAATGGATGCAAACATATGTATCTAGAAAGCACTTAGACAAACTGTCCATTTAGAAAAAACAAAAGTGGGCTCCCCATTCAGGTGTAGGACCTCCCCAGCCATGTGCCTTTGACCAGATCCACAGGACAAGATACACACTCCTTCCTACAGACCAGACCTCAAATCCAATCTGAAAGCAGCTGATTACTCCCATAACAACTATGCTTCTACTGCACCAGTGGGCTTCTCTTGCCTGTCAGGTTGATATTATAGCTTGAGGGATTAACAGCTGACTTTTCTTCAGGTGCCTACATAACAGTTTCAGACTCCATGAAAGCTAGCCAGCAGAGAGGGTGATTTTAGTTCAGTTCTAGCATGATTTCTCTATGTCCTGAAACCAAAGTGTGTGGTGTCTTCAGTAATAGGGGTTTGCCATTTAGTTCTAATAATCACTTAACCAAGAGCAACTATTGATATCTTTTCTTACATTTATTAATTCATTTTACATTCAGATCTCAGCCCCCTCCCTCCTCTCCACCCAGCTCCACCCTCCCACCTTCTTCCCCTTTCCCTCACCTTAATGAAAGAGGATGCACTTAGTCCTGTTGGGACTTGATGTGCTGGAGTGGGTTTATAGGGGGGTGGCTCCCCTTTTCTGAGGAGAAGATAGAGGGAAGGAGGAAGAGGGTGGAATTGTGGGGCTGGGTGGACATATGTTAGACAGGAGATTTGCTTCAGGTCAGACCGTCCAATAGAGTCATAAATATACTGTGTCTTAAAAATGTACTTGTGTTTTCTACAATGTCAGAAAATACTGAATCATGATGAAATCACAAAGTCTTGCAGTTTAAAAATTTCAAATAATCCCCTTTTCTTTGGTAACCAGGTTAAGGTGGGCATAGATTATTTTATTCCAATCTTATTTATTAATATTAACTCTTATAGTATATATCACACAGAAAATCTATCTATCTATCTATCTATCTATCTATCTATCTATCTATCATCCACCTAAATATTTGGATGAGAGTAACAGAATGTTTAAGAAAATGTGAGGGCTGGAGAGATGGCTCAGAGGTTAAGAGCACTGTCTGCTCTTCTGAAGGCCCTGAGTTCAATTCCCAGCAACCATATGGTGGCTTACAACCACCTGTAATGAGATCTGGTGCCTTCTTGTGGTGAGCAGGCACATGTGTGGGCAAATATTGTATAAATAATAAATATTTTTAAAAAAGAAAATGTTAAAGAGGTTACAGCAGACTTTCACATAGTCACACAAGAAACCTGATAAAAAATGTACATAGAATCTATATTGATAAGATAAGAAATCCAAACTATTTAGAGGGAAGACGCTGCTAGTGCACAGTTAGGCCACAATGGATCATAGGATTGAGAAAAAAGCTGCAGAGTTGAGTCCATCTGCAGAGGTGAAAGGGTAGGATTGGGTACAGGCATTGGGAACAGGGGGTGCAGACAGGTGACTAGGAGCCTAGGCAGGTGGCAGTTGAATATGCTGTATCAACAGTGAGGACCAAGCTGAGCTGAAGCGCCAGAGATAGTAGGGAGTTCTCATCCTCTTAATCCTTGGTACATGACCTGGTTAGATTTGTCAACTTGATATATGCTAGAGTTATTGGGGAGAGAAACAGCAATTGAAAAAAGATGCCTCCCTCCAGATTGCCCATAGGCAAGTCTGTAGAATATGTTCTTGATTAATGATTGATGGGGAAGGGCCAGATCACTGCATGTGGTGCCACCCCTGGGCAGGTGGTCCTGGATGACTTAAGAAATTTAAGTCCCATACCTGCCAGGGTCCAAGCTGTTACTAATGGACTTGGGCTGCTTTTTTTCTAAAGAGTGAATTCTTCCTTTTTCTATGTGTATATGTGTGTGGTGTATACGTATATTTGTGCACAAGTATATATGGGTGGGTGTGTTATATGCACATGTAGGCATACATTTGGAAGCTTGAGGTTGATGCCAAGAATCTTCCTTTATTGCTCTTCTGCCCTTATCCGTTGAGGCAAGGTCTCTCAATCAATCCTGGAGAAACAGATTAATCCCCTTAACTATCTTGACTTAGCAATACCCTAACTCTGCCTTCTGAAGTCAGGATTATAGGTGGGTTACCATGCCCACCCTGCATTGACATGGCTTCTGGGGATCCAAGCTCCACTCCTTTTATTTGGGAAACAACTGTTCTAACTATTGAGCAATCTCCCTAGGCCAAGAATGTATTCTTGCTTCCTTACTGCTTCATCTACTACTGTGTCTCATCTGAATTCGCTCTTAAGAGCAAAAGCACGCAGCCTGCTGTTGGACTTGAGAAAGGAAGAAAGTGGAACCCTCCCCATTACACCCATTATTGTTTTGAAAATCAGGTTAAGAATTATGTATTCATAATTATGTTTTATAATTGCATAATTATTTTTGTTAGCACTTGTTTTTATTTTTTTCCTGTGTGAATTTGGAATGCCAGCTGAGGTCACTTGTTTTCTACCAAGAGAACTTCTAGTATTTCTATGAAGATGGGTCTGATAGAAGAACATTGCTCTTCTTGTTTATTTGATAATGTTTTTTATTTCACTTTGATCTCTGTAAATTAGTTTTGCTGAATGTAGACTTCTCAGGTAACTATTCCTACCACTTTGGAGCATTGTAATTGGTTGCCCAACTTCAATTCATGGCTTCTTTTTTGTTATTTTTGCTATGTTTGGAGTCTTGCTCTGGATTTTGTTCTTGTTTTCCTCTGTGAATTACTGAGTTATTTTTATCTACTCCCTTGTGTAAAGCCTCTGATATTGTTCCTCTGGCACAAAGTTTGGGGCATGCTCCTCAGGTCACCCTGAAGTGATTGACATTTTACAGGCCTCTCTTCATCTTTCCTTGAGCACTTTTATCTGTTAAATTCCAAGCATCAACAGCCAATTCCTTTATTGTTACCAACCATGTCTTGAGGCTTAAGGTGCTACACAGACTGACACAATCCAATGTAAGGTCTTTTGACCATTGTTTGTTTGTTTGTTTCTCTCTCTTTTCCTCCCTCCCTCCCTCCCTCTTTTCCTCCTTCCCTTCCTGCCTTCATTCCTTTCTTTTGTTTGAGACAGGGCATCATGTAGTTCAGGCTGGCCTCAAACTCAACCATATTGCTAAGGGTGACCTTGACATTGAACTTGTCATCTTCTTGTCCCCATTTCCAAAGTGCCGAGGCTATAGGCATGCATCACCAAGAAGCCTTGCTTCTGGGGCTCATGAAGTTGTATCCCTAGCTGAGGAGCTGCTGGGAGGATAAGGAGGGTCAGTTTTCTCCAGTGTGTGGTCCCTGGGAAGCTGCCCGTGCTCCAGCAGATTGTCCTCCACCTGTGCAATACAGGGGGCTCTAAGTAGACTCAGTGGCTTAAAAAAAAAAAAGAACACCTGAAGTTGAGAGGGAAAAGCGACGGTAGGAGAAGAGGGAAGAAAGTAAAAGGGAGGGGATTAGGAGTGAATTTTATCAAAAGACATATGTATGTATGAAATTATCAAAGAATAAAAAAGTTTTGCTAAAAAAAAAAAAAGAAAAAATGAAAAGTTTGGCTTGGTTATGTTGCTTGAAGTCAGTGTTTGAAATGGGTGCTGACCCTAGGAAAGCTTCCTCCTCCCCAGCTTTTGCCTCCCCTCTTTCTCGGCAGTGAACAGTCTGCATGTTTGCCTCTACTCTCCAATGAACCGAACAATCACTTCCCAATTGCTTTTCATTACAACCTCCACTGTTTTTGAAAGCGTACTTTACAAATGGATTTTTCTACACTCTGCTCGAAGTGAAGTCAGAGATTACAAGTACTCTGATTTACAGATTGTCTCCTGCCCCTCTTCCCAGGACAATTCTCTCCTAAATGAGATGCCCATTTCAGAAGCCTAGTGCTTGAGGTGGGAGAGCAGCAGCCTCAGGTCTTCTCTATTTTCCTCCACATGCACGCATGCATGCAAGGACTCATAATATTCCCAGCGTTGTTGCACCAAAAGGCAGAACCTCTAAGTGAGGCTGCTAGAAGGCGAGAGCCTGCTTTTCGGTTGCATTTATCAAGACCTCATCTTCAGCAGCAGGTAATTAGAAACAGAGTGATACACTTTCATATGCTTCCCCTCCTAGGAAGCTAGGCCCTGACTGGCTGCTATGGAGAGTAGGACTATTCTATTGGCCACAGGAGTCTGAACTGGGATGAGAGACGGGCCCAAATCCCATGGATTCCTCTGTCTTTCCCCAGTTTTAGAAGGTCTTTTAGAATACATGTTTCTATATTTGCTGTATGTGCCCATAGGACATGGCAGAGGCTTTGAAAGTTGACTTTGTAAAAAGTCAAGTTACTCCAGTTTCTACAGGAAGGGTCCTCAGAGCTTTTTATCTCATCACACTGGAAACAGTCCTCCTTATCTTTGATATTTAAATCAATCTATGATTTCTAGTTTTATACACCCCTTCCCTTAGACAAAAACCATAGCAATGAAGTATATCTTGGTGAAATAATACCATAAGTTCAGTTACCTTTACAAACCAAGAGATCAGTTAAAAGAATTTTCATGGAAAAAAAAAGAGCTAGAGCTGTTAGATTGGAAAGAGAACTATACATAGAACATGGTATTTGGGTGATCACTTCATGTTGTTACTATATGTTTTCCTCATCTTTTTTGTTTGTTTGTTTGTTTTTTGAGACAGGGCTTCTCTGTATAGCCTTGATTGTCCTGGACTCACTTTGTAGATAAGGTTGGAGGGAGAGAGAGAGAGAGAGAGAGAGGGAGAGAGAGAGAGAGAGAGAGAGAGAGAGAGAGAGAGAGAGAGAGAGAGAGAGAGAGAGAGAATGAGAATGTGTGTGTGTGTGCGCGTGTGTGTGCATGCATGTGCATATGCTCATGTGTGATGTGTGACATGCATGTGGAGGTCAGAGGATAGCCTACAGGAGTTGGGTGTCTCCTTCTATCTTATGATTCTGGGATCAATCTCGGGTTAGGGTTATACAGGCTTGTCAGCCTGCACCTTTACCTGCTGAGCCATCTTTCCAGCCCAGTTGTTTTCATGCCAAAGTTTCTCAAGGGAAAACAGACAAAAGCTCTAGGTTTAGCACAAAACTAAAAAGATAAAAAAAAAAAAAAATCCCCCCAACAAACTAATTAACAATAAAGCCACAAGGTAACCCTCTCTGCCTCCATTTTGTTCCTTTTATTTTCTTTCTTTTCAGTTAAGACTTTAGCAACCAATGTATGTAACAGCTTGACTTATCCCATGAACTTCTCGAAAGGCCAGCAGAATCAGTTACTTGCTACTGTGACCAAAAACCCTGACAAGGAGCAGCTTAAGGGTGGGCAGGCTTATTTTGGCTTAGTTATTTCTTTTAGTTAAAGTTTTTTGTTTTGTTTCAGCCTCCAGACCAGTACAAAATGTTGTTGTCTGCCACACAAACATTCCCAGTCAGGGAATTCTAGACGCACAGTTATATTTAACATGTATCTCAAGTATGACAGGGCATGGAATTATATTCATGGAAACATAATGAAAGGACAGAGACATATAACAAGTAGGTGGAAGTGTGTGCAACAGTTCAAGGCAATCACCGTGCTGTGATCATGATGTAGATTAGAGCAAACTATAATGAGGTCTCTATTTAATGAGAACACTTTAATTCCAAACTAGATTAGAGGCAAAGGGTTCTTCAGAGAAGTGCCAGTTCGTAGGCTTACTACGGAAGTAGGTGAAAATAGTGTTTTGAAAAGATTCTAGGGTATCAAGTGTCTTCTTGGTAGCCTGCTAAAATATATTTTAAAAGAAAAAAGGAAAAGATTCTAATTTGGGTTTAGAAGTAACCAGTGAACTGAAAACTGGAACGCCAAACTCTCTCTTCATCACCTTGTTATGCACACATAGAATAATGTCCTTGCATGAAGGACCTTGTAAATAATTTCTGAACAAAGTACCCAAGCCTCTATGAACCATCCTTTCTCTTTCTCTCCTACTTTAACCCATGTGATTTCTCACAGGGAACTGCGGATCGTGCCAAACACCACTGTCAGTGGATCTAGAGCTCCAGTGAATGCTTCCTTCAGAGCATGTCTGGCAAGGCTATTGGTGTTTAGCGAAATGAGATATTGGGAGTATGGGCTTAGTCAGATTCTTCTGTGTTACTCTGGCTTTAGTCACCCATTAATCTGATTATACCTTCTGATTCCCAAGGAGCTTTGAGTCCCTGCTTCTCGCTTCTTTCTGGCTGTCTTGTCCATCCTGTCAGCTCCCAAGAAAGATTGTTTGAAAAAGTGATGTCTTGTTTTTGCCCTCCTAAATCAGTGCCCAGACAATTTCTCACCTTTCCTACCTCCTTATTATGGTTTGCCTCAGCTTTTCCTAATAAAAATAACTTTCCAAGACTACCTCCTCTGGGATCCCTTTAGACCTCAAATATGATTTCTCTTCCCACATTCCTCTAAATATAAATATCCATGGAAACCATAAAACATATATTTTTAATGGATATACATCTTCTCAGTAATACTGTAAGGTCCTGAGAATTTCTTGGTGCTCTCTGTGGCCAGCGCAGTACCATTTGTCCGTTACCTAGAGGTATTCCTACAGCATAGTAGCTAAGCATGTAGGGTCCATCTATATGAGATTTACTGAAAGGGGGGCATATGGACAGGCCTACACCCTTTAACTAACTCATAGAATGTAATATTGTCAGTTATGGGAGAAAGGGACACCATGTACCTCCAGGTATGCTGTGTAGAGAAGGATGCAGCTGATCACATTTGTGCATCAGAGCATCCCTGCCAAAAGGGAACCACCTCAGTCAATATCAGAGGCAGCATCAGACAAACAAACTGGAGGGATAGTCTACAAAATAATGGGCCATTACTCTTTAGCATGTCAAAATTGTGGAAGACAAAGAGAGCATTCAAAAATTTAAAGTGACTAAAGTAATGGGACAATTGAATATTGTGTGTAGTCATGGATTTCATCACAGACCAGATTTTTTTTCTATAAATCACATAAGTAAGAGGTTTGTGAGACTCTCAATAAGTCTCAAGATTGAATAAGAGTATTTTATAGACTGTCAACCAACACAACA
Organism: Acomys russatus; assembly: GCF_903995435.1. Taxonomy (NCBI): domain Eukaryota; kingdom Metazoa; phylum Chordata; class Mammalia; order Rodentia; family Muridae; genus Acomys; species Acomys russatus. The sequence goes on from NC_067169.1 coordinate 10,784,874, forward strand.
ATGGCAACCACACTGCATTTATATGGGAGAACATCTTTGTTTTCCAAAAATCATACACAGAAGTATTTACAGTTAAAGAAGCTTATATCTGCAATTGACTCCTAAATGGTCCAAAAAGGATGATTTTATATCCATGTATATGTGTATATAATATATATAAACACACACACACAGAGAGAGATCATATATATATATGTATATATATATACTCTAAATGGGAGATGTAGTTCACCATGATTGAGAAGAGGACTAAGGTTACCTTATCCTGTGAATATTTCACAAAAACTTCTTTAAAGTGTATACTGCATATCCTACCATGCTGCTATATGCCGCCATCCTCAACCACTTTGGCACAGCTCACTCCAGCTCTTCTTTTAAATTTAAGTAATTCATTCAGATTACATCTCAATTGTTATCCCCTCACTTGTATCTTCCCATTCCTCCCTCCCTCCCTCTTTCATCCCATTCCCTCCTCTAGGTCTGTGACAGAAGGGGACCTCCTCCTTGACCATATGATCACAGCTTATCAGGTCACTCCAGCTCTTGCTGATAAATTCCTGCTAGAACTTTCTGCACATGGACAGAGCTTTCCTTCTGGAAAACCCAAACCAAGAAGCCCTTGTAACAAGTGGAAACAATAAGAACAGTCAAAACTAAAGGGCGGAGCCACAGTTTGTGGGTCCCTGTGTCAGAGTGAGAGAGGAATGGTAGCAAGAGAGCTAAGATAAGGCAGTGGTTCTCTGTAGGCCCCAGGTGGCAAATGCAGTGTTGCTGAGACCTCCATTGACCAAAACTAAAGCATTTCTATTTCCTGATACCCTTTGTTCTCCTGATGTTTAGGTACCTGTTCTTAGCTTTTTGATCAGGAAGCTTGTCACTACTTCCCCTCCCCCTAAGTTTCTGCTACACTGCTTTGGAAATTTCCTTAGTTTCTGGTGGTGTTTTGTTTTGTTTCACCCTCTTGGACTTGAGCGTTTGCTTAATCCACTTTCCGTTGTTGTGTTAAAATGCCTGAGATCGGCCAACTTAAGATGAGGAAATGTTTGTTTTGGCTCATGGTTTCAATTCATGGCAGACGAGTGTACTAGGAGAAAAGTTTCTTACCTCATGGTGGCCAGGGGAGAGGGAAAGAAGGTGGGAGGGAGGGAAGGAGGGAGGGAAAAGAACAAGAGGAAGCTATTCCAATATATCCTCCAGGAGTATGTCCCCAAAGACCTACCTCTAACTAGGTCCCACATCCTAAAGGTCTGATCACTTCTCAATAGCACCCAGGAAGCAAACCTTCAATATATGGGATTTGGGGGACATTTACAACCGAAGCCATACAAATATTAACTGTGGTTTCACTATGAATTGACAGCTGATATTGAGTAACTCACTCAGTGACAGACTCCTTTGGAAGAAAATTCAGTTTCTTCTGTTATTGGCTACTGTCCTAGTTAGTTTTAAATGTCACCTTGATACAGTCTAGAGTCACCTGCGGAATGAGCCTCAGTTGAGGTATTGCCAAGATCACCTTGGCATACGAGAATGACTTCGGCAAGCCGTCTTTGTTGTTCATTGATGTAGGAGGGCTCCGTCTACTGTAGACAGCACTAGTTCCTGGGTAGGTGGTACTGGGCTCTATAAGGAGGCTTTCAAAGCTGGGGTTTGTGAGTGAGGAAGGAAGCAGCATTCCTCCATGATTTTTGTGTACTCCCTGGCTGTGAGGAAGTTAGAAGTAATGCTTTGTAGAATAATAAGATTCCCGCCTTGAATTCAAGCCCTCACTTTTTTCAGTAATAGGCTGTAACCTGAATGCTTTCCTCCTTTAAGCTGCTTTTAGTCAGAGCATTTTATTACAACAAGAGAACAAAACAACTTGGATGTATGGAAACCTACAAATGCACCTGAATATTTCTCTAGTATTTATTCTTTTCAGAGAACCCTCTGTTTTATTTGGCATCTAAAAGTTGGAGTTATTACATTTTATCTAGACCTTAGGGAGAATTTAAAAGTAAAATAAGAAACTGGAGATCCAGAAGAATTGTTTTTCTATTTCAGGGTCTCAAGTCTGAAGAGCCAAGACAAAAAACTGATGGCAACCTAATTCTAGGATATTCCAAAAAAGCAATCTGGTTTGACTGAAGCATTCACCTAAGAAAGAGATAGCAAGTTTCTGAATTTCTTGTGAGACTTGTTTACTTGGTAAGGTGTACAAAGTCTTGCATAAGCATCTACTACAGGAAAGTGTCCTAAATTTGGCTTGTCAGCAAAACGTCAGGAATCCTCTGAGTTTGAATTTTAAAACATTAGCATTTAGAAAAATCAAATAAATTCTAAAATCCATAATTGTGGCTTTCAGCTCTTAGATATGAAGATATTATTATCTTTTTTTTTAAATTCTAGATCTCATGTAGCACAGGCTAGCTTGAAATTCACCCTGTAGTTAAGAATGATGCTCAGATTATACACATGTGCTACCATGCCCTGCTTGAAGAGATTATCTCAATGAAAATATTTGCATATCTAACCCCCTGAATTCAGTCTTTATCCATAGAAAACATAAAATTCCAAGATATTTTAACTTCTTCAATTTCTTGTGAAACATTTTGCTAGAAGTGAGAACATTTTTTTTTTTTAGTAGCTTTCAGACTCAGCATGACATATGGCCTGCTGCTTGTCCTCAGAGTAAAGCATGATCGGGAGAGAATGCCCAGAGTCAGCTGCCTTTGGCTCTGTCTTTACTGTAGATGTGCAATCAGCAGGGCCTCTGACCATGGATATCATGCTAGGGTTACCAATTATTCAAGGAGAGGAAACTAACTCCTAGAAACTAAAGGGCTCTCCTAAGTTTTCGGAAAGGAGGCTTTTAAGTGACCTTTCAAAAATGTAGTATACTATTTTTATCAATTATTTGAGGATTTCATACACTATATTTTGAACACATTCACCTCCATTCCTCTTCCTCATTGCTACAACTTGCCAACCCCCTCCTACCTTTGTATCCTCATTCTCTCTTTCCTTTTAAAGTCGGACACCAAGTTCTACTTTGTGCCTCATATACAGTCATGGATATAGGGTCATTCACTGGAGAGTCGTCAACCTATCAGGGACCACATCCAGAAAGAGAACTGACTCTCCCTCTCCCAGATACCATCAACTGTCAGCTGCAATTGGGGGCTTCTGAGGACTTCTTTTGTCCATGCAGTAATGTTGATTAGGTTAATGCTGTAAGATTTTATGCAGGCCAGCACAGCTGCTGTGAATTCACGAGTGTAGCAGTCTTGTCACATGCAGAAGATACTGTTTGGCAAGAATCCTCCTTGACCTGGAGGGCTCTTAACAATTTTCTCCCTCTTCCATGATGATGTCTGGGCCTTGGATACAGATGGATGTCTCATTTAGGGCCCAAGCTCTACAAACACTATTATGTGCATTTTTTCAGTGTATCTGTGTGGACTGCCATTTATTGCACAAAGAAATTTCTCTCATGGAGTCTTAAAGGTATATTAATCTATGGGTACAAGGATAGAAATTCAGAGGGCAGTTTGATACTATGTCAATTTAGCAAAATAATTCTAGTAGCTTCACCCCTAATGCCTGTTACCTCTTCAACCATGAGTTCTTGGCTAGAGACATAGTACCAGGCATGTCTTTCTGTCTGTGGAGTGGGTCTTAAATCTAACTAGAAAGTGGTTGATTACCTCCTAATGTTTGTTCCACTAGTGCACTCATAATCATAGGGTTTTTTTTATGCCAGTCATTTTTGGAATTTACAGTTGTGTAAGACTATTTATGACTTCTCCCCAGCAGTCTAGCACTTTCCAATAGTGTGAAAGTTAGCAGGGAAGAAACTCCTTGGTCAGTACCAGCTTGATTTCTCCATGTCCTGTGACTAAAGAGGCACGTTGATATAGGAAAGGGATGAGTAGATAGTGCAGAGAAATGGAGGGGGAAACCAAAAACCTCTGAGGATGTTTTAAAAAGCCATATAGAAACTATTTAATAAGTGTTATATAAGCTGGGCACCATGGTGTACGCCTTTAATCCCAGCACTTGTGGAGGCAGAGGCAGGTGGATCTCTGTGAGTTTGAGGCCAGCCTGGTCTACAAAGTGAGTCCAGGACAGCCAGGGCTGTAACACAGGGAAACTTTGTCTTGAAAAACTAAAAGAAAAATACTTTAGCTGGAGCTATCCTACACAGGAGTTATTGCTCTTGTCAGAAGCCATGTTTATCAAATAATAAGCTCAGTGTCACATATGGTATACCATCTCCCAAGCTCCTCCTCCACCACACACACACACAAAACAAAACAAACAAACAAAAACAGATACAGGCTATTTCCTGTGCTCTTGGTTTTCTACAAGGACTTTTTGGGAAGATTCTATCATTAAAAAACATTTAAGGAATTAAGACTAGCAAATAAATATAGAAAATGATACTCCACATGCCTTGTCAGCAAGCTATTAAAAATGAAAACAGCAATGAGATACCAGTATACATTTATCACATTCCCTAGATCCAGAACACTAAAATGCCAAGAGCTGGCAAGGATGTAAAGCAAGGGGAACTTGCATTCATTGCTGTTTAGAATATAAAATGGTAAAGCCATTTCCAAAGATATCTTAGACATTTCTAACAGAATGAATATATATATATATATATATATATATATATATGTAACACCATATGATTCAGCAATTCAATTCCATGTTTTTAAACAAAAGAGTTGAGAAACTTATAAGCCTGCACAGGTAATTGCCTTTTTATTCATAACTTCTAAAGGTGAATAACTTCTGTAGGTGAATGGGTATATGAGTGGTTCTGTAGCCACATAATAGAATATGATTTAGCACCAAAGGGAAATGAGCTATCAAGCAAAAAAGAGCTGTGAAAAAGTCCTAAATGCACGTTACTAAGTAAAAGATGACAACATGAAAAGGTTACATACTGGTGATCGATATGGTGTTGCCCACTTGCAATTGTAGCTCTTGGGAGGCTGAAGCAGGAGGGTCATGAGTTTGAAGCGAATGTGGGCTATACATAGGCCAGCCTGGGCTCATTACTGGAGAGCTCTAGGCCCCAGGGGAAAACCTACTACTATTATTTTGCTGAATGAACATGGTATCAAATTACTCTAAAGCATCTTGGGGATAACCAACCACTTTCTGATTGGATTTAAGGAAGAAACACATGCTTGGTTCCCTAAATCTGGCTAAGAATCCATGGTTGGGAAGGTCACAGGCCCTAGGGGTACTTCTACTGCTCCTTTTTTGCTAAATGGACATACAATCAAACTTCCCTCTAAATTTGCATCTCTGTACCCACAGAGTAGTACACTTCTCTATTGAAACTCCTGTCTAAGAAACCAAAACAAAAATAAACAAGTCAAAACTAATAAAATGACTTAACTATATGAAATTTCAGAAAAAGTGACACTACAAAGACATATGAAAATGGAGACAGTTAAATGATGAGTGGTTGTTGGGGGTTCCAAGTGAGGAAAGGATGAAAAAGCTGAGCACCGAGAATTTTAAAGACAATGGGACTACAATGTGTAAGAAACACTTCGTGTCATTACAAACTTGCATGATTAACACAGGATGTACCAAGCTGGGCGTGGTGGCGCAAGCCTTTAATCCCAGCACTCGAGAGGCAGAGGCAGGCGGATCGCTGTGAGTTCAAGGCCAGCCTGGTCTACAAAGTGAGTCCAGGATGGCCAAGGCTACACAGAGAAACCCTGTCTCGAAAAACCAAAACAAAACAAAACAAAAAAAAAACCAACCAACCAACCAAACAACAACAACAACAACAACAAAAAAAACCCACACAGGATGTACCAAGATTGCACTCTAATGTAAACCATAAACTTTGGCTAACAATGATGTGTCAATGTAGGTTTATCAGTTGTAACAGATGTACCACTCTAGTAGGTGAGAGTGCTAATAGAAAGGGCATGGATGTATGGAGAAAAGGGACCTGTGGGAATTCTGTGCCTTCCTTTTACGTTTGTTGTTAACCTAAAATAATAGTCATTTTCAAAAGATAATCAACATCTTAGTTAAATAACCATGATGTAAACTTAATATTTAAACATCATAGGTATTGAGTAAAACAAAAATGTGACTATCTTAATTTTTTTAATTATTGAAAATATGACTTGGTATGTTCCAGTAATTCCATCCTATTCTTTCTGCTTTTTTTTTGGGTTATGACCTCATCTTGAGCTGCTGTAATAGTTGGGGGCCTAAGTGACTTTGAGTCTTTCTCTCATCAATCTAAATCCTGCATTGCTGCCAGGGAAGAAGGTGTTGAGAGGGGAGAAAGTGAAAAGATGGGGAGAAGGAGCAGCAGCACCAGCAGCAGCAGCAGCACCAGCAGCAGCAGCAGCAGCAGCAGCAGCACCAGCAGCACCACCAGCAGCAGCAGCAGCAGCAGCACCACTACCAGCAGCATGAGCTTTGTTAAAAAAAAAAAAAAAACTGAAAGGAGCCAGGGCATCTGCTAGCAGTAATATAGGAGCACTTTGGCTCCACCATGTAGAATATTTGTAGTCATGGGAGACCATGTAATCATGGAAGATTGCAGTTTAGGAGAATTATTCATGTTCTGAGTAACACAATTTGTTGACAAAAGTGGTGTGATATTTGAGATCTCCCAAAGGTCATCAGGATTTGTGTGCAAGTGTAGCTATGCCTGTCACATTTGGAAAGATGAGATTGCCCATTATCAAAGAGAAAATCTTAATGTATGTCAGACTTTCCAGACTGGGGTTTTATGAGGGAACTAAGCTCCAAGGCATCTGTGAGAGCCAATTTCATGCATCACCTTGATGGAGTAAAGGAAGGTCAGATAGCTGATAAGACATTGTTGGGGAGGCTATCTGGAAGACATTAGTATCTGAATCAGTAAACTGAACAAAGATTTGTCCTTTGCATGTGGGTGGGAAGCATCCAATATCTTGAGGGCCGAAATAGAACAAAAAAAGTAGACAAAGGCAAATTCATCTTCTTTTATCTCAAACTGAGATCTTCATTTTCCCTTGTTATTGCACATTGGAGTTCCTGGTTGTCAGGAGGTAGATTCAGGGCCTTACAGTAGTGTCTACCTCCCTAGCCTCAGTTGTTAGGCTTTGGCTTTTAAAAAGTTATTAATTCTTTGAGAATTTCATGCAATGTCTTTGGATTATATTCACTTTCCACTCCTCCTAATTCCTCCCACATCCATCTGAATCTTCCAAATCTTCCAACTTTTTGTCCTTTTTTTTTTTTTTAATGAATAACACATAAAGTTCCAATTTGTGTTGTTCATATTTTCTTGGGTATAGGGCTATCCAATAGAGTATGGTTGATTTACTAGGGGCCACATATTTAAAGAAAACTGTCTCTCCCTCACCCAGAAGCTATCAATTGCAGCTAGGGCTGCAACTTCATGACCACCAATGACCCCATACTGGGTCTTTGTTTGGTTTGATCTTGAGCAGGTCTTGTACACACTGTCACACCACTGTGAGTCAGATATACAAATCCCTACTGTATCCAGATAATACTGTTTCCTTATAGTTCTCCACTGTCTCTTGCTCTTACAATCTTTCTGTTCCATCTTCTATAATGATCTCTGACATTTTGGAGGAGGGGATGTGATATAGATGTTTCATTTAGGGCTGAACATTCTTCAGTTTCTTATTCTCTACACCTTGAACAATTGTGGGTTCTGCAAAAAGAAGCTTCTCTGATGAAGTTTGAATGACGCACTAATCTGTGGGTATAGTGATGTCAGTTTAACCCTGTGTCCATTTAACAAGAGTATATGGGCAGCATAAATTAAACTTGATGGATTATTTTTCATAAAGCAAAAGAGAGGGCATAAAGTTGGGAGGGTTAGGGTAGATGTGGGAGAAGTTAGGAGGAGCAGAGGGTTATTGGCCTCAAATATAATACCAGGCACTGATTCTGTCTTGTAGAAGGGATCTTAAATCCAATTATAAAGTGGTTGGTTACTCCTATAACATTCATGACACTTTATACCAGTGGGCATATATTACCAGGCCAGTTGCTATTGTAGTTCACAGCTGGGTAAGACTATTGTTTCCTTCTTTCCTTCAGTAGTATGCAGAGAACCTTCCAGCACCACGAAAAATCATCAGTAGGGATGAAGTTTGTAGGTGTAGATCAGTACCAACTTCATGTCTCCATGTTCTATGACTCAAATATATGGTAGTTTCAGCAATAGTGTCTTACCATCTGTTTATCGAGTGTAACAAAGAACAGTGGAAATAGTTTGGTGAAATGTTTGGTTAAGTCTATTGGATCTCACTGACAAATGTCTTCAAAAGAGATACCTTATTCCTGGCACTGGTCTTTTTTTTATTAGACATGCTGTGTTGTCTAGATTCTTCCCACCCCCTCACTATAAAGTAACTACACTGAAACTCTTTTTGTATATGTATATACATGGTGTTGTGCCCTCAGGTTCCCATGGGTCTCAGGCCTTTAGACTCACATTGAATTATCACTGGATTTGCTGTTTCTTCAGGTATAGATGGCATATAGACTTCTTGGTCTGTGTGAGTCAATGTTTATAATAAATATGATTATATATTATAGTTCTGTGTCTCTGTGGTAATCTGATTAATACAGCATTTCTTATGTGTGCTAAATGAAATTTGTAGAAAGCCATTGTTTTGGCTGAACTCCAGCACTAGGCACAACAGATCAGAGCAAGATGGAGTCACTCTATATATGGAGTTACCTGATCAATGTGAACTTTCTGCTCATGCATGTTGAGATCTGATCCCCCTTCCCCCACATAACATAGGGTAAAGAGACTTTATAACCTAGACTAACTAGAATCTTAACTTTATTGGCCTGGGAAGAAATGGCTGGATTGGGAGTTCACCGTGAAGCAAGACTTAGAGCAATATGAGAAATGTCATTGTGTGCCAGCATTTATTACTGCTTCCTTACATTGTCTCATGGTGAAGCTGCTCAAAAGACTTGATGTAGATTCCTAAAGAAAAGAGGATTATAAATAAATGAGACAATTAGGTGAGGTGACATACATCTGTCTATAGGGCAGTGGTTCTCAACCTTCCTAGTACTGTGACCCTTTTTATAGTTCCATATGTTGTGGTGACCCCCAGCTACAAAATTATTTTCATTGTTATTTTGTAACTGTAACTTTTCTACTATTGATGAATCTTACGGTGAATATTCTATATGCAAGATATCTGATATGTGACTTCTGCAAAAGGTTTGTTTGACCCCTAAAGGAGTTGAAATCCACAGGTTGAGAACCACTGCTCTAGGACTTTGGTGGGATCCCAGAGGCAAGGGATCTGGGTTCTATCTTATGCTTCTGAACAAATACACACTGGGAAGAAATGGTCCTTCACTATACCTTTTAGATGAAAATTAAGCGCAAACAAAGCTGAGAACGTTATAGTCTAGGGGTAGGAAGAGCTACTAGCATTTGATTTATGTCAGGACAAAAGCTGTGAGCTGTGCCAGTTGGTGAGAAAAAGGAAGTGCAGGAGTCTAGACAAGATACTCAAGGGTTCTCAAGCCACCAGAAAGGGACAGATGTCATGAGATTCCAGTAAGTTTTAACAGTTTTCTATGTGAGCTTTATTCAGTACTACAATGGATCTGTTTGTGTTTGTGTTATTTTTCCATTTGACCAACACAGGTAAATTCAAGTGGAACAGACACTCAAATCCAGATGACTTTCCCACATTTTCTTTTCTATCTATCTAGGAATCATCTTGTTTGGATGGTGAAAAATGATACCAGCTTTGTTCTTTTCTTTTCTCTTAGAAGTGCTTAACCTGGATCAAAAGTATTTTTCCCTTTAGCAGGTAAGATTCTTGCATTTGTATGGTATAGTTGAGTGAGAATGTAATCACCATGTAGCCAGTGCCATTATTTTGAAAACATTGTACCTACCATTCACCCATCTTTTCCTTATGAAGTGACATGATCCTTTTTTATTTTTATTAAACAATATAATATTTTGATCATATTGACTCCTTATGCATTGCCCCCAACTTCTCCTAAATCTACCCCTCCATCCAACCTCATATATTATTTTTTTAATATCTAACTTTTCTTTTGCCTAAATACATGGGTATGGGGCCATACACTGGAACATGGTCAAGCTATCAGAGGACACACCCTTTAAAAAAGCTTGGTTTTCCCTCCCCTAGCAGCCATCAACTGTTAATAGCTCATTAGCCCCTCCCATCTTCATGCTGGAATGTTGGCATAATCTTTTTCATGCATCTCTTGATTTGCTTTCCTACATGGACAATCAGTCCCTTGCTCATAAGACAAAAATAGTCTTACTTCATTGTCCTTTAAGTACTCTTTCTCCCACCCCCAAAGGGTTTGTCACTCTTTGATTTTGATGATAGGCCATCCATTCATCCACCTTACACATAAAGCAGTCTTGACACCAAAATGATTTCCTGGGTTCAGGGTGTCAGAACCAGAATAATTATCTTGGTAACATCAAAGTCTTTACAAGTAAAGTGTGATGAGGCTCCTCTTCAGTTTATACTAGAAATGTCTTCCATAAATCTAGCTTATTAAAACAATGAGTCTCATAGTATTTAGGCAATTTCCAAATGAGATGGTCATAAAATTATTATGAAATATTAAGGTCTATTCTCTGTTAATGATAATGATGCAAATATTTATGGGAGCCCACTAAGATACGTGAGGCAATTGCTCATCAAAATAGATAAATGGTGATGTGGAAATATTTCTTCATATGCTGATTACATGCATTCATTTGATCTTAGTCTTTTTTAATGAGGAGAGGCATCCTTTGTATTTAGAAGTGTTGATATTCATGTCCTCACAATTTTTAATTAATTAAAATTCATTTTACATACTGGTTGTAGCCCCTTTCCTCTCCTCTCCTTCCAGTCCCACCCTTCCTCCCTCTTACCCCTCCCCTACTCCTCTGAAAAGTAGAGCTCATCAAGTCGAATCAGGACTGGGCATTTCCTCTTCCTCTGTGACCTGGCATGGCAGTCCTACCAGGTTGAGGTGATCAAAAAGCAGGCAACAGAGTCCATGTCAGAGACAGCCCCTACTCCTCTTACTAGAGGATCCACATGAAGCCTGAGCTGCCCATTGGCTACATCTGTGTAGGGGGGCCTAGGTCCAGTCCGTGCATGGTCCTTGCTTGGAGTTTCAGTCTCCACAAGCCCCTCCGGGCCCTGGTTAGTTGGCTCTGTTGGTCTTCTTATGGAGCTCCTGTCACCTCCAGGTTCTTTTCCCCTTCCTCCTACTTTTCCAAAAGACTCCTTACACATTGCCCAATGTTTGGCTGTGAGTCTCAACATCTGTTTCTATCTGTTGCTGCTGGATGGAGCTTCTCAGAGGACAACTCTGCTAGGCTCCTGTCTATAATCATAGCAGAGTATCATTAATCATGTCAGGAGTTGGCTCTCTCCCATATGATGGCTTTTGGTTGGGCCAGGCACTGGTTGCATGGTCTCTCAATCTCTGCTCTATCTGTTCGGTCTTTATCCCTGCGCATCTTGTAGGCATGGTGACTTTTGGGTTGAAGTTTTTGTGAGTGAGTTGGTGTTTCTCTCTCTCTACCAGGAGACTTGTCTAGCTAGAGGGTGTCCTCTTCGGTCTCTATGGCCCATGCTACTAGGAGTCTCTGCTAGAGCCCCCCTGTTTGTCCCTGGTGTTGGCAGGCTTGGAGGTCCCTGGTAGTTGCTGATGGCTGCTGTCCCTCTGATTGCAGGCAGAGCTGGGACCCAGGACCTGGCATGTAGAAGTCATGGAGCAGATCTCACCATTGCTTGTAGTCCCTGATGGTTGTCACCTCTGGGATTATAGGCAGAACTGGGGCCGTGAACTGGCACTTGGAGGATTTGGGGCAGGCCCACCTCTGCTGATAGTCTACAATGGCTGCTGAGTTGGAGACTGGGAGCTGGTGTATGGAGGACACATAACAGGGCTCACCATTACTAGTAGTCCCCAATGGCTGCCACTTCTGGAACACTGAGTCTCTAATGGCAGCTGCGTCTGGAACTCTAAGCCTCCAATGGCTACTGCTTCTGGTATTGCAGGCAGAACTAGGGCCAGGAACTGGCACTCAGAGGGCTTGAGACAGATCTCACTTCTGTTGGTATTCTTCAATGGCTGCTCTCTTTGGAAACTCAGGCAGAGCCGGTGCCCAAGACCTGGTATGTGGAGGTCACAGGACAGACCTCACCGCTACTGGTAGATCCAATGATGGCTGCCTCCGGAACTCTGAGTCTCCAATGGCAGCTGCCTCTGGAACTCTGCTGGTTGTTTCCAATGGCTGTTATCTCTGAAACTGGAACTGCAGGCAGAGCTGGCATTCAGGTACTAGTGCATGGAGGGCTCAAGGCAGACCTTACCTCTGCTGGTAGTTTCTAGTGGCTGCTGTCTCTGGAACCTCAGACAGAGCTGGTACCCAGGAGCTAGTGTGTGGAGGTCACAGAACAGACTTCACCACTACTGCTAGCCCCTAGTGGCATCTGCCTCCAGAACTCTGTTCTGTCTTCACACATTTCTTTTAAAGATGAGGAGTCTCTATAACATACATTCCTAGATTCACCCCTTGTCTTAGAGTTTCTATTGCTGTGCTGAAACATCATGACCCAAAGGAAGATGGGGAGGCAATATTTTTTTTGGCTTATACTTCCACACTGTAGTCCATTACTGAAGGAAGTCAAGACAGGAACTCAAACATGGCAGGAATCTGGAGGCAGCAGCTGATGCAGAGGCAATGGAGGTGTGCTGCTTACTGGCTTGATCTTCATGGCTTGCTCAATTTGCTTTTGTATAAAACCCAGGGCCATCAGCCCAAGGATGACACCAGCCACAATGGGCTGGGCCCTCCCTCATCAATCGCTAATTAAGAAAATGCCCTATAGACAAATATTATGGAGGCATTTTCTCAGTTGAGCTTCCTTCCTCAACTATATAGTTCTAGCTTGTGTCAAGCTGACATAAAACTAGCCAGTGCACACTGCTTTACATGGACTTTTTAGGCACTATGTGTTTGGAATGTTGTGAACCCTTTACAACTGTTGCCTAGTTTCAGGGAATGGGTCACTGAGAACGGATTTTGGAGGTTATATCTATTTGTGGTTCTGTCCTGGGTTCTCTGTTTCATGAATGGCTGAGAGCCAATTGTATTCCAAGTCCCCACCCCCCAGCAATGGACTGAGATGTATTAGCTGCTGTGTCTGCCCTTCACTCTAAATTGTGCCCTGTCACTGTAAACTGTGAGCCCAAATAAATCCTTTCTCTCCTAAGTTCCTTCTGTCCTAGCACAGAAAGTAACTAATGTACTATTTTAATTTCCCCTTCATGGTAAAATTGGTAGTGATTTCTGGTGCTATCAGTAGAGAAGTAATCAAAAGTTCTACTATAATAGCAGAAAAGGCGAGAATATATGTGGATAGAGCTTGTAAAGCTCCACATGACAATTGTAAAGCATTGGTCATGTTTGCTCTTATCTTTCATAATGGCTACATCATTAATATAAAATGAACATGAGAGGACTGCATGGTGAATTGAAGACACTTCTGGTGAGCTTGGATTCTTATCCCTTCTTTGCTTAGGCTGAGTTGTTTCCATGGCAGCTTCTGCCTAAGCCTTGACTCTAGAGATCTTGCTCTAATGAAAGCCAAACTTGCTATGTATGAGGCAACCTCATTGCTGGGCCTTTGAGAGAAGAGAGAAACTCATTAAGTCCCATTTCCTCTCTTCTCTTCCTCTGTTTTATAGTCATGCAGAAATAAGCACTTCATCAGCATTACTAATTGCGCTGGTTCATTTCTGTCAAGTTGACACAGACTAGAGTCACCCTGGCAGAGGAAACCTCATCTGGGGAACTACCTCTGTTGGATTGACCCGTGAGCCAACCTATGGGGCATTTTCTTGATTACTGATTAACACCAGAGTGCCTTTCCCACTGTGAACAGAGACACTCCTGGGCAGTGGTCCTGGATTGAATCAGAAAACAAGCTGATTGGGTCACAGGTTTCTCCATGGTCTCTGCTTCACTTCCTTCCTTGAGTTCCTTCCTGCCTTGGCTTCCCTAAGTAGTGGGCTGTAACTGGCAAGCCAGATGGATCTTTTCTTTGCTCAAGTTGCTTTTGATCAGTGTTTCATCATAGCAACAGAAAAGCAAACTAGGAACACTAATGAAACACAAGATATTTGGGGAGATGTCAGGAAGGGTTAGTAACTGTTAGGTCTAGAATGGCCTTGATCTAAGAAGCATCTATTGTCCACCCCTCAGGCAGATAGTTACCAGCTGTGATGTTTTAAAACATGTATAGAGGGCCTGGAAAGAAAACTCAGATGTTACAGGCACTTACTCTGCTTCTATGTTAGGCAGCTTTCAACTAACTGCTTGTTATTCCAACCCCACGGAGCTCTGACACTTCTGATCTCTATAAGAACTGGCACTCACATGCACATACCCACATGGACACACACACACACACACACACACACACACACACACACACACAGAGTCACACTCATTCACCAGATAAAACAAATCTAAAACATTCACAGAAATCCTTGAACACTGCATACAATGAAATGGAGTCTGTTTTCTGACCTTTGATCACATGTTTCTAAAGAACAGAAAGTGGAAGTGACACTGAGTAACTGTTAGCACTGGGTTGTAAAAGGCAATACAGCGTCTTCCAGGTTCTTTCTCTTGTGGATTCTAGCCTTGGATACTGCAAATTTCATGGAAGAAGTCTGATTGCCTGAAGGCTGCCATGATAGAGGCCACATAGGGCTGGAAAAACTTGCTCAAGGAACTCTTGTTGTCTGCCCAAGTTCTATGAGTCTTCCTAGCTGTATTAGTTATTTTTCTGTTGCTGTGTTAAAACACCATGACCAAAGGCAACTTAAAGAAGAAAGAGTTTATTACGGCTTACAGTTCTAGAGCGATTAAGAGTCCATGATGGTAGAGTATAGCAACAAATGGCAGTCATAGTGGAGGAGTAGGAAGGTGATGGCTCATATCTTGTACTGTGAGCATGAAATAGAGCAAACTGCAAAAAAGCAATATCTCAAGCTGTTAAAATCCTTCCCCAGAGCCAGGTGGTGGTAGCGCATGCCTTTAATCTCAGCACTGGAGAGGCAGAGGCAGGTGGATCAGTGTGAGTTCAAGGCCAGCATGGTCTACAAAGCAAGTCCAGGACACAGAAAGACCCTGTCTCAAAAAACAAAAACAAACAAACAAAAAAAAATCCTTCCCAGTAACATACTTTATTAAGCAAGTGTCACTTCCCAAAACAGTGCCATTACCTGGGGGACCAAGGAAGGAAGAGGTTGGGGATCCTACAATTCCCTTCAAGAGTATACCTCCAATAATTTAACTATCTCCATACTAGCCCCTACATCTGAATGTTTCCATCACCTCCCAATAGTGCCACCCTAAGGACTAAGACTTTTAACATGTGGGCAGCTGTTTAGCATCTACATTTTAGCAGCACTAGACATAACTAGATAAATGTTAAAAATCTTTTCTAGTTAAATGAAAAAAGATTAAAATAAATTAAAGATCTCTCATCCTCAATTTTCACTAACTTTCTTGCAGAGCACTAAAGCTCCTGAATTTGCAAATAACTTCTTGTTTTTGTCCTTGCCCTGATTTCCGTCAATGATGGACCATGACTTGGAAGTATAAACTAAATAAACACTTTTCTCTCATAAATTGAGGAAACTAGAACATGCCATAAGGAAATTTTGTGACACCCTGCTCCATCCCATTCAAAACAGGAACCATCTTTTTTTTTTCTAGCATATTGATACTATATGCATTATCTGGCTTCTAGCCACATACTACCTAGCTGAGATATCAAATTGACCATCATGGTATTTTTAATTGAAATACATTTTATTTAATAGTGGCCCAAAGTACAAGAGTGGAGGGTCTAGAATATAAAACATCAGAAAACAGGACTAGGGATAGCCCACTAGTTAACAGCACTTGTTGCTCTTATAAAACTTTTTGGACAACAATTGAATTTAAGTAGTAGAAATGTCAAAAACCAAAACCACAAGCAGGGAGGGACTACCATAATGATTAGTTTTATTAGAGAAAATAGTCTATATAAAGCATGCTTTGACACTTGTTATTTTTCACAATGCTGTCACCAATTATCTACAAAGAAGCAACTGAAGGTAGAAGTGGTTGTTTTGACTCCTGGCTTGTGGGTACAATGCATTGGAGTGGTAAAGGCACGATGGTGAGAGTGTGTATCTCTGAGACTCTTCATAGTTCAACAGACAAGGCAGCAGAGAAAGAAGAATTTCAGTGCTCTTCTCCCTCTATCTCTCTTTCTCTTTTCATTCATTCTAGGACCCCTGCCCATGAGATGGTATCACTCACATTCAGGGCAAGACACTGCCAGAAGGATATCTTCTAGGTGATTCCAAATCTAATCAAGTTGACAACAAAGAGTATCCATCACAATGCCTAAAAGATAAAATGCAATGATATATGACATATCATGTAGAAATGTTTTCTCATATATCAGTTAAAGGGAAAATTGCTATTTATGACTTCATATGAAATGACAGTGCAAATGTTAATCAGTATGTGGTCTCAAAGTGTCTATTCTGCCTTCATTGAGACTTGTTTTACTGAGGTTATCTACTTTTGTCTAGCATGCTCTCATTTCTTCTGAGCATAAGAGTGCTTTCTTTTAGGATATCCCCTTTGAACATAAGGCTTGGACAGAACTGTCATTGTCTTATAGTTGTTATGCCCTTGGCTATAGTGATGAATCAGAGGTAGCATCTGACCACCTTGGCTCTACCTTTGGCCACAGTGGTAGAACTCAGGTGGGATGAACTTGTAACCTAAGACAGTCATGTGTCTTCCAGGATAATTATAGTTAGAATGAAGGAAAGAAGGCATTTTCTCAATGGGTGGTAAAACTAAGTGGATGTGAGGCCGATAACTGCCAGGGCTGCAAAGTGCTCTTAACTTCTATGAAAAGACTGGTTTGGGTCTTATAATCTTTCCGCTAGGAAGCCTGCTGTGAAACAGTCTCTCCTAGAAATGGCTGCATAAACAAGACAGGAACAATGGCACTAACAAGAGACATTCTAGTAGGGAAGGAGAAATTTTTCATGGGGCCCCACTTCTAGACAAAGAGCTTTCGGCAACTAATAACTGCTGTGAGAGAAAGAATTAGCCTCTCTCAAGGATGAGCTCCATATTGGTTATCCAATACAAAGTGGACAACCCTGAAACCATATAAGCACAAACACCAAAAACAGACTCATCAGGTTGCATTGATGTATTTGTTTTGCTTCAGCAATTCATTTTTTTTCATATACTTTTGCCCTAAAAAATTATGTAACAGTTCATATAATAATCATATAATAATCTCTGATTCTGAGTATTTCTAACTCTGTCCATTCAATGGACTCTTCAACTGGTTTTCTGTCACCTTGATCTATGGTGACATGATTCCTATGGAGTATTAGGAAACTGGGGAACTTTGTGAATCTCTCTGAGGTGGTCAATGTATTCCTCAGGATCTGATACAGATCCCGAGAAGGGAAAGAAGCGGCAATCTTGTTTGTGCAGTGCAGTTAATGAAGAGTTGGTATCTCTCACGCCACATGACAGAAAGTAAATGTTCCTGCCTAACAGAAGAAGGAAACGACCTTGAAGGCTGGAGCAGTTCACCTTATCAGATTTTCCTTTTCTGATTAATTCAAGCCAAAATCTCATCCTTATTCCTCATCCCCACCCTAAAGCCTGAAAGTGCACTGATCATAACTCATTTCAACTTAAGGAGAACACGGAAGGAACTGGTCTATGCATTCTTTCAGCCATCACCTTCTGAATTAAGTCTTTCCTATTTATTTACTTGTTTAATTAGTTATTTTAATTATGTATGTACACATTTACGAGAGAGGTGTGTGTGTGTGTGTGTGTGTGTGTGTGTGTGTGTGTGTGTGTGTGCATGTATACACATTCATGTGTGTGTGGAAGCATGTAGGTGTAGGTTCCTGAGTTTGAAGCTGGTACCTTCCTGAATCATCCCCTCCTTTATATATTGAAGCAGGGTTTCTCATTTGAGTCCAAAGATCATCAATTTCACTAGTTCAGCTAGCCAGTTGGCTCAGGGTATCCCCTGTTTCTGCATGCCATACACTGGAACTATAAGCACACCTACATGGGTGCTGAGGATCTGAGCTCTAGTCCTCAACCTCTAAAATCTTTCCTTTTATCTACTATTGTTACTTACTTTTGTCCAGAAAAGAGGGAAAGAGTCATTGCTTCTATGGTAGCAAGTTCACAAATGATGTCGAAAATGAGCTCTAACAATTATAGAGTGGCAATGTGGTGGTTTGAATAAGATGAACAGTTGATGAACTGTTTAGGAAGGATTAGGAGGTGTGGCCTTGTTGGAGGAGGTGTGTCACTGGGGGCTAGGTTTTAAGGTTTCAGAAGCCCACGGCAGTCTCTGCCTGCTGTCTGCAAATCAGCATATAAGCTCTAAGTTACTGCTTCAGCACTGTGTCTTCCTGTCTGCCTGCCACCACCCTCCTCACTGTGTGCTCATGGATTAATCCTCCGAAACTGTAATCAAGGCCCCAACTGTGTAACTTGCTTTTATATGTTGCCTTGGTCATGGTATTTCTTCACAGCAATTAGAACAGTAACTAAGACACCCATATACTATTTTAAGATATTGGTGTGAAGTACTTTATTTAGTCCTCCTAGCTCGCAGGTGGTAGGCACTAATATTATACCCATTTTAGATATAAGAAAATTAGGGAATTAGAGGGTTTAAAGCACTTGAAGTAGAGCTGGAAACGGTAGCACATGTCTATAATCTCAGCCCTCAGGAGGCTAAGGTAGAAGCTCCATGGATTTGAGACCAGCATAGATTACATAGAAAAACTGTAATCCTCAACAGAATGCTTCTTTTGACTTAGGGCTTCCAGGATATTATTGTACATGAGAGAGTCTATAGAGACCCCAAAGTTTTAGCCAGCTACTTTAAAGTGAGAATGGCTCTGGGACCTCCAAACTCACAGCTGAGGTCTGAAGTGAAGACAGTCTTATGAAACTGTTCCCACTGGCTAAAATAAGTGAAACCCCTTCCCACTTGGTGTCCAAAGTCTTGTGCTATCTGGGCAACTTGGATAGCCCTGTTTAGGAACCACAAGCCAAGGCTACCAAATGGATAGGCTTTCTTTCAAAGACAAAGAGAACAAATAGCATAGCATCTGACATTTTGAAGCATATATTAGCCGACTGGTATCTTAGAATAGCCCAATGAGGCAAGTACTATTACTATGCCCATTTGTAGATAAGGAAAACAAGACATAGAGAAGTTAAATGAATCTATGGTCACACCACCCTTAAACTCATCTGATCTCAAAAGCTAAGCAGGGTTGGACCTGGTTAGTACTTGGATGAGAGAGGTTAAATGATTTCTGAGATCTGGCAGAGTTGCAGACAAGATTTCTGGATTCAGAGTCTATGGTGTGAGCTTTACTGGCTCACTGTTTTGGGGTCTATCTGTCTGTCCATCCATCTTTGTATATGTACTGCTGTATTTACTTTACTAGTCTTTATGTATTTAGGGTTTGTAAATCTATGTTTGTAGCTGTGATTGGCCTATACTTTTCTTGTCCTGAGCTTTCCTTTCTTATTATTGATATCAAGGTTATATTAGCTTCATAAAATGAACTGGGTAGGGTTTCTCAACCTTACCCTGCAGCAACATCACCCTGACTCTAGGCAACAGCAGGATATCCAACACGCGTCTCAGTGATGGTCCAGTATTTATGATGCTTCAGAAACCAGAAACCTTGAACCAGAACAAGGACTCATTGCAATGAATATTTACATGTAAAGTTGTTTGAGAGAAAAAAAATACTGTGTGTCATACTACATTTCTCAAGGCCACTATGACAAATGGATATGCAATGGAGAGGTGGGAAAGATGGAGGAACTGAGCACTGAGTACACAGTGGAGAGCAGTGTGTGTATGGTGGAGAGATGGAACTAGAGATGGCCAGCGCTGACAGGTGTGGGAGAAGGTTTCTGTGGACAGGGGAGCATGTCATTGCTGAGTAAGGTTGGCAGGGTGGTATGCAGCAGCCTGGAGCTTGCACAGACCCAGCCCCAAAACACACTGCATGATTACCCTGGTTCTGAGCAATGACAGGATGTCCAGGATGAAGAATGCTTCATTTTCTGGATTGGACTTCGTTGAAAAAACCTCCATGGTCTGTGCTGCTCTCAGAGATTATGCTGGTATCTGTGGTCTGTACTGCTGCCCCAGGCCATGTTGAAGCCCAAGGCTCATGTGGTTGTCCATGGTCTGGCCTTCCCATAGGAGGCCGTGTTAGTGTCTGTGGTCTATATTGCCACTGAGAGCCATGTTGGGGCCTGTGATCCTGCTGCAGCCGGGACCCTTTGTTGATGTCTGTGGCCTGTGTGCTACCATAGAAGGCCAGGTGGATATCTATGGTCTGTATTGCTGTTAGGGACCATGTTGATGTCCAGGGCCTGTGCTGGTACTTGGTACCATGATGGGGGTCAGTGATCTCTGCTGCAGCTGAGAATCATGTTGATGTCTGTGGTCTGTGCTGCCCCTGGGAGCCATGTTACTGTGAAGGGACACCATGACAATGACAACTATTATAAAGAAAAGATTTAATTGGGGCTGGCTTACAGTTATCAGTATGGTGGGAAGCATGGGAGCATCCAGGCAGACATGATGCTGGAGAGAGTAGCTAAGTGTTCTATATCTGAATCCCCAGCCAACAGGAAGAGATTGCCACACTAGGCATGGCTTGAGCATTTGAGATCTCAAAGCCTACCTCCTCCCCTGACTACTTCCTCCAAAGAGGCCACACCTACCCCAACAAGGCCACACCTCCTAATTGTGCCACTCCCTATAGGCTTATGAGGACCATTTTCTTTCAAACTATGATACCTATTTTTTCTTAGGTCTATGAAAAACAAAATAGACAAAACAAAGTTTTACCATAAAAGACACACAAAAAGCATTATGGCAAATACATTTCATATAATTTAAATCAATTTTTAAAAGATTAAGAGTATGGTATAATTAAGGAATTTTGAATATGGGTATATAGTAGATTTTATGAGGAAATTATAATTATGTTTCTTAGGTACAATAATAGCATTATGATTATATAAGAAAATGTCCTCATTCTTGAGAGATGCATATTGACCTATTCAGGATTTATCACAATAGCTTTTATTTTCAGATAATTCAGTATATGTATATATAGATAAGGTAAATGCAGCAAAATTTGAGCAATCCTCAAACCTAGTTGATAGTCTGTATGGATATTATACTCTCCTTTTTACTTTTACATATTTGCAAATTTCAAATGTAAAAGAATTTTTCACATAGGAGTAGACTTTGTACTCATATGTTATTAGGCCAGTCATTCAGCAAACAAACCAACTTTTATTTAGGTACTCACAGTAGATGGAATTCTCTGGAGTTTTTTACCCTCATCCAAGATTCTGTGACTGTGATATCTCTCTCCTAAATTATATTACCCAATTAAACTTAAGATAGGGAGATTATTATAGTGAGCCTAACCCAATCATGAGAGTCCCTTTTTAGATCTAATGTTATGGTTTGTAACAAAAGAGGAAGCCAGAGAGACATAAGAACAAGATGGATTTGCTGCATTGTTGCTAGATTTGAAGATGAGAGAAAGAGGGTTATTAAAAGGGGAAGGTGGGTAGCTTATAGGAACAGAAATTCGCCTTTACTCCAGAAAGACAAATAGTGTATGGTTTCTCTCATGCACAGATCCTAACTTCTAGTATATTTAAATTGGTGTGCCTGTAGAGGCCAGGAAGCTAGAAAGTCACCATGGCAGTGGAGAAAAGCCTTAATTGGGAGTGGATGGGTGGAGGAATGTTGTAAAATGTGTGTGATCTGAAAGCAGAGGGAGGATACTAGAACTGGAAAGGTTTAAGTAGGGTTAAGGGAGAGCAAATGGTGAGAGAGAAGGGTTAACCAAAATTAAGACATAAAAATCATCATGGAAGCCTAATATTTTATAAATTAATTAAAAATATAACACAAACCAGTTTAAATGGAAATATCCAGAGCCACAGGCTATCAAAGCTCTCAGTGCCAAGTGTAAGATACCTTCCTATGAGTTGTTAGAAAAGCCTCTGAGCTACCCAGAACTTATATAGGCTATTACCCTGGGTCTGGGTTGCCCATTGGAACTAGATGGCAAAACGCTGTTGTTGACAACATGATGTACTTTGGCTTCAGGGCATCAACAAATCAAGCTGGACTTTAGCTGAAAGTTTCTTTTATGCTGCCTAATGCTAGAAAGTGGTAGGCACACTTTTGGTGAGAAAAAGTAAACAATCCTTATCCAGTGTGAATCTTGCAAGGTACAATACTGACCTGGTATGTCATTATGACATTACTGTTATGGGAATACCCAATTGTTTACTGATTAGATTTGGGGCCCACTCCACAGTAATAAGTTCGTTCATGGTATTACAAAACTTGTTAAAAGCCAATAAGGATAAGAAAAAAAATCTCATGTAGAGGGATTTACAGCTTTTGCTAAATGGATGTGATATGAAACTGCCTTCTAAATATTTGTGTTTATAGCTAGATTAGTGTTGCATAGCTTAGAGAAATTTCTGTTTACAATGGGCAGCCATTATTGCAGAGACTTGCATATAGTCAAAAGGTTTATAGTAATTGACTGTTGAACACTCAGCTCTAAATGTGTGTGTGTGTATGGATGTGTGTGTGTGTGTGTGTGTACAGTGTTTGTATGTGTGTGTCAGTACACATATGTGTGGAAGTCAGAAGACAGCCTGAGGTGTAGCTTCCCCTCAGGAATTTTCTACTTTGTTTTGTGATTCAGGCTCTCTCATTGGGACCTGAGGCCAGCCAATTAGGCTATGCTGGCTTACTCGCTAGCCCCACAGAGTACATGGAGCCATGCCTGACTGTGTGATCTGGGTAAGTACTTTACTAAGTTAACTCTGTGTCTTCATGAAAAAAGAACTACTATAGCATTGCTTCTACTTTGACTATTTTGCACAGCTGGGATGGAATCCAGCCAAGCCCTCACACAGACGAGGCAAGCACTCTACAGCATGAGTCATGACTTCAGCTGGAAGAGATCTTTCCCATAATCTCCAGAGTAATGCAGCTTGGCAACGCTTGTTCAACTTCATGAGGCCCAGAGCAGAAAACACTCTGGAGACTGCTTAGACTTTGGATGTGTAGAACTATAAGGGAATACATGGAGTTATTTACGCCAGTGGATTTGTGGTAATTTGTTATGACAAGAGAAATTTAACATAGTAAATTACATTTATCTCCAGAAAAGAAGTGTTCATGAAGTTTAGAGTGTGAGTTTATTGCTGAGTTTTATAAAGTATGGAAGTAAATCTGGGTTGCCTTTCTCTATTGCTGAAAATTGCAACTCATATTTCTGAATTACATACATTTATACATATGCATATAAAACTTACATAAACTTATCCCCCACCCCCAATTCTGGGTCTCCTAAATGTGTTTGTCTATGGAATTATTTCCATGTATTTTTTTGGTACAGAAATATATATATATAAATTCAAAGATAACCATAAAAATGAAACATTTGGCAGATTACTCTTGTATACAGTTAGACTTGAAAGCAGATTTGAATGGTCACTTAGGTAGGGATTGTGGGATAAGGAACCACAGAAAGTCTGTTCCTCTCTAAGGCCAAAGTTTGCTAAAAATTAATTTTTTAGAACCCTGAAAGCAACCAAGGGCTTACAAAAATATAAGAAATGTCATTTTGGAGAAACATCTGTCTATCAATAAGAATAGAGGCTTATGGTACTTTAACTTGCCACATAACGTCTTAATCTCCCTTGGATCCATGGAAATCTTACAATCAAACAATCACATACCAAGAGTGTTGTGAAAACCAACAACCCAACAGCCACTGGGGATACAAGAGTATTTCAAATCCTCCAAAGTATCTCAAAAGGAGTCATTGCCTGGCCATTTCTGGAAGTTCTCTAGAAACTTATTGTGGTGGTAGGAATGGGTCCATAGACTTCTGTGTTTGAATGCTTGGCCCAAATGTAGTAGCACAATTAGGAGGTGCGACCTTTTTTTTGGAAGAGGTGTGGCCTTGTTGGAAGAAATGCAACACTGGGACTGGGCTTTGGGGCTACAAAAGGTTAAGCCAGACCCAGTGTCTCTCTTCCTGCTGCCTGTCAATCCAGATGTAGAACTCTCAGCTACCTTCTCAACACCATGTCTGCTTGCATGCTTCCTGCCATGAGGACAATGAGTTAAACCCCTTAACCTGTAAACCAGTGCCAATTATAATCCTTTCTTTTATAAGAGTTGCTGTGGTCATGATATCTCTCCACAGCAACAGAATGATGACTTAGACAGAAGTTGGTACCAGAGACTGGATATTATTGTGATCATAATAGGCCAAACTGTGCTTTTGTTTTGGAGAAATACGGAACACGTTGTTAATTTGGATACTTTAAGCAAGACTTAATGAATCATCCTAGTAGGATCATGAAAAAAAGTGGTGCTGAGGGTGATTTGAAAAGTATGAGAGCTCAAGAAGTTTCAGAGGAGGAAAATGTTAATATGGGGCCTAGGGAGCATTCTTGTGATATTTTGATGCAGAATGTGGCTGCTTTCTGCCCTTGTCCAAAAAAAGTTTATCTAAGGCTAAATTGAAGAGTTATAGATTAATAACATTAGCAGAGGAGATTTCAAAATGGCCTAGTGTTGACTGAGTCATGTGGTTACTAGTAATCACTCTTATGTTGATCTATATGGAAAAAGCAAGCTGCACAAGGGAAAATAGAAAACATACAGTTTGAGGAGAAAACAGAAGCACCAGGAAGTGTAGTGGAGCTAAGTCCTGTGCTCAAGGAAATAAACAGATAAAAGAGAAACCTGTCATAATGTTCTACTTGTAGGTTTCTAGGACCCTCTGGATCCTTCTACTTTGCTATTCTCCCATGCTTCTCTCATCTAGAGTCCCAATAGGATGTCCTCCCCTCCTAAGGCTTTCGTGGGACATGCCCCTTGGGCTAATATGCAGATATAAGTGTCTCCTGGAGGGGGAGACCTGGTGGCACTCAGAGGAAGGACAGCAGGTTACCAAGAAGAGACTTGATACCCTATGAGCATATACAGGGGGAGGTAATCCCCCTCAGGAACAGTCATAGGGGAGGGGAATAATGGGAAAATGGGAGGGAGGGAAGAATGGGAGGATACAAGGGATGGGATAACCATTGAGATGTAACAAGAATAAATTAATAAAAAAAAAAAAAGAGAGAAACCTGATGCTAAATGGAATAAGGGGGGGGGGTTATAACCTCAGGGCAAGACCCCACCCCAATAATCTTCCAACTTGTGGAAAGGAATTAAAGAAAAGCTTAAGCAGTAAAGGAAACCACCAAAAACTGCTGATGAAAATATATTTGAAAGAGGGGCCCAACCTCCAGCCCTAGCAAGCAGGAAAACTTGGCAGCTCCAGCTATGTGGTCTGCCTTTAAAATCAAGAACACAAAATGAGGTTGTGGAATCTTCCTCTTGACTAAGGAAAGTCACAGAGGCCAGGCATGTGTCAGGGGTGTCCCTGCATAGAGGCCCCGACATGCCATTGTGTGAAGCTGTGAAAGTGTAGCCTGGATTTCACTGGAGACCCCAAGATGTTGAAGATGCCAGAGTCAATGGATACCCGTAAAGGAGAGCTGCTAGCAGGGAGTGGAACCAGCCCAAGAGAGGGAAGTGTGTTGTAGTCAACAAAGCTGAAAGGAGTTGGCAATCTGCAGAGCACTTTGACATCAGACATGGAGTTGCAGAATTTACAGTTTGCAGAGCTGGTTTTAGGTCTTGCTTTGGTCCAGTATTTCCTCACTATACTCTGTTCTCTCAGTTTTAGAACAGTAATGTATACTCTGTACCATTCTATGTTGGAAGTATCTGATCTGCTTTTTTGTTTTTATTTTGCAGGGGATTACAGTGCAGAGATTCACATGATTCTTAGAAGAGATTTTGAATATTAGACTTTAAAAAAGGAATGAATTAATTTATTCACATTACATCTTGATTATAGCCCCCTCCCTCTTCTTCTTCCTGTGCTACACTCCCTCCCTCTCCCCCTCCCCTTTTCTCTCCCCCCCTATTCTTCAGAAAAAGGGAGCCCCCACCACCAAGCCACCCCAGTTCATTAAGTCACATCAGGGCTGAATGTATCCTCTTTCTCTGTGGCCTGTTGGGACAACCCTGCCATGGAGAAGTGATCAAAAACAAGCAACAAAGTACATCTCAGAGACAGCCTGCTTGCCTTACTAGGGGGCACCCCTGAAGCCTGAGCTGCCCATCGGCTACATGTCTGTAGGGGTCCAGTCTATGCATGGTCTTTAGTTGGGTACTTCAGTCTCAGCAGGCCCCTCTGGGCCCTGGTTAGTTGGCTCTGTTGGTCTTCTTGTGGATCTCCTGTCACCTCCAGGTCCTTTTCTCCTCCTTCCTACTTTTCCACAAGACTCCCTATATATTGTCCAATGTTTGGCTGTGAGTCTCAGCATCTGTTTTGATCTGCTGCTGGATGTAGCCTCTCAGAGGACAGCTCTGCTAGGCTCCTGTCTGCAAGCATAGCAGAGTATTGTTAATAGTGTCAGGGCTTGGCTCTCTCCCATGAAGTGGGTCTTAGGTTGGGGAGGCATTAGGTGGACATTCCCTCAATCTATGCTCTATCTTTATTCCTGCACATCTTGTAGGCACGGTAAATTTTGTGTTGAAATTTTTGTGGTTGAGCTGATATGCCCCTCCATCAACTAGAAGTCCTGTCTAGTTAGAGGGCAGCCTCTTCAGTGTCCCCTTGAACCATTCCTATAGTTTTCCAGAAGCCTATCCTGACATAGGTCCCCAGTTTGTCACAGAGATGCTCCAGCTCAGTTTCTCTTTCCTCTGCAGACCTTCTGTTGTCCTGCCCCTGCTCTCCCCAGGTCTGATCTTTACCCTCATTTCTCTCCGCACTCCCTCTCCTACCTTGTTCCTTTACTTCAGTCTCTTCTGTTGTCTATTCTATTTCCTCTTCTGAGTGAGATTTAAGCATCCTCCCTTTGGTCCTCCTTGTTACTTATTTTCTATGGGTCTGTGCATTTTATCCTGTACAAAATGGCTAAAATCCACTTATAAGTGAGTACATACCATGTGTGCCTTCTCTGGGTCTGGATTACCGAACCTAGGATGAACGTTTCTGGTTTCATCCATTTGCCTGCAAATTTTGTGATTTCCTTGTTTTTAATAGCAGGGTAGTATTCTGTTGTGTAAATGTACGACAGTTTCTATTTTTAAGCAAATAAATAAATTAATTAAAAAAAAGTTTCTTGTGATAAAAATAAACTAGTAATTGACATGCCCATGATTTGATCAACTAACAATTAACTTATATAACTTACTTATCCTAAATAGCCTACAATAGCACTTTCAAAGTATTGGAGGTAAACCTTGTATTCTAGCTGAATAGTATGGGTATAATACCTCATATTACAGTAGAAATATATATATATATATAGTGTATGTGAAGAATAATCTTAAATTTGAATTCTATACCGATGTATCAAATTTAAACTTATTTTGCATCAATATACAAACTTCTATACCAACGAATTAAGAGTAACCTTGTGAGTAACAATTAAGGCCTTAAGTTGAGGAGTAGACTCAATAATCTATTTTTTGTCCTATCATCCCTATAGATTTCTATGTTTCCCCTTCTTTTCCTTTTTGAAAAAATTTTTATGTATACATTTATATTATTACACATATATAAAATAAACTACATACAGCAAGAAGAACCACAAAAATCAGGAATTATATTAATGTTACATTTATAGTGTTCTTGGCTATTTGTATTTGGTAACCTTAAAGAAAACATCTTTCCTATCTTGGTGCATCTAAAATTCTGAATGTAAATCAATATCTATCATAGATCATCTCTATCAACTTAAATCATCTATCTAGACCTAAAAATATCTTAACCACTAACCAACTAAGCTTAATTGTAAGACTAAACTATCTGATTTTCAACCCCATCTGAGACTTGAAAAGGTATAAAATTAATTACCGGAGTAAACAAAAAGTGCAGGTTAGCAGCTTCCAAAGTGAAAAAAAAAAAATTGATAAGAGACAGTTTGCTGCCTGGTCACTCAAAACCCTCTATAGTGTTGGAGCATCATCTTCAGCCTTTTGGCTCAACATATCTGACAGACATATTTGTGAGGCAGGAACTATTGAGGACTTGCTTACCCTGTCTTGGCTGAGTTTAGCCATTTACTCTGCCTGCATCCAAGCTTGTCCATTTTGGGGCAGAATTCTGCCAGTGGCAGAAATGAGGACATTTTGCCCAGTGGCTGGTTTGCCACATTTGAAGCCATCATAAGGAGGTTCTTTGATGCTCATCATCTTCTTTGAGGCAGGCTGGGTATTGCCAGGGGTTAACCTCTCTTATTGTCAATGAATCTTTAAAATTAGTAAAAAACATTTTAAAATGTCATATTTTGTAGGTCTCTGAGGTTTTTGAAGACCTCTATTTTACCTTATCTATCTATAGAATCATATATATCTGTTAAACCTAGGATGCATATTCTTATAATATAAATAGACTAGTAATTGACATGACCATAATTTGATCAATTAACAATAATTAACTTGTAAAACTTACTTATACTAAACAGCCTGCAATGGAGGTTTCAAATTTAAGATTATTCTTCACACACATTATATAAATTTCTACTGTAATTTAAGGTATTGTACCCATACAACTCAAGTAGAATTCAAGGTTTGCCTCCAATACTTTGAAAGTTCCACAGTTTCTTTAACCATTCTTCAGTTGAAGGATATAGGGTCATTTTCAGATTCTGGCTATTACAAATAAAGCTGCTATGAACATAGTCGAGCAAATGTCCTTGCTGTATGGTAGAATATCGTTTGGGTATATGCCCAGAAAAGGTATAGCTGGGTCTTGAGGTAGAGCTATTTCCAGTTTTCTGAGAAAGAGCTAGATTGATTTCCAAAGTGGTTGTACAAGTTTTCACTCCCACCAGCAATGGAAGAGTGTTCCCCTTTCTCCACATCCTCGACTGTCACTTGAATTTTTGATATCAGCCATTCTGACTGGTGTAAGATGGAATCTCAGAGTCATTTTGATTTTCATTTCCCTGATGACTAAGGACATTTAGCATTTCTTTAAGTGCTTCTAGGCCATTCAAGATTCCTGTCGAGAATTCTCTGTTAACTCTGTACTCCCCCTCTCCCTCTCTCTCTCTCTGTCTCTCTCTCTCTCTGTTTTTTTTTTTTTTTTTTTTTTTTTCTGAGACAGAGTTTCTCTGTCTAGCCTTGGTTGTCGTGGACTCCCTCTGTAGACCAGGTTGTCCTCAAACTCACAGAGATCTACCTGCCTCTGCCTCCTAACTGCTGGGATCAAAAGTGTGTGTCACCATGCCTGGCTCTTGTACCCCCCTTTTTAATTAGATTATTTTGTTTGTTGGTGTGTAATTTCTTGAATTTTTAAAATATATATTGGATATTAGCCCTCTGTCACATTTAGGGTTGATGAAGATCTTTTCCCAATCTGTAGGCTACTGTTTTGTTCTATTGACAGTGTCCTTTGCTTTACCGAAGCATTTTAGTTTCATGAGGTCCCATTTATTAATTGATCTTACAGCCTAAGCTGTTGGTGTTCTGATCAGGAAGTTATCTTCTATGTCAATGAGTTCAAGGTTCTTCCCACTTTCTCTTTTAACAGACTTAGTGTGTTTGGTGTTTTGTTAAGGTCTTTGATCCACTTGGACCTTAGTTTTGTTCAGGGTAATAAATATGAATCTATTCGCATTTTTTACATGTGGACATCCAGTTAAACCAGCACCATTTCTTGAAGATGCTATCTTTTCCCCATTGTATGGTTTTGGATCCTTTGTCAAAAATCAAGTGTTTGTGGGTGTGTGATTTTGTTTCTGGGTCTTCAATTTGCTTCCATTGATCAACGAGTGCAACTTTTATTACCAGTGCAGTTTTTATTACTATTGCTTTGTAGTGTAGCTGAAAGTTGTGGATGGAGATATATCGAGAAGTTTTTTTTTTTTTTTTGTTCACTTTACATCTCAAATGTAGCCCCCTCTCTTGTCACCTCCTGGTCCCACCCTTCCTCCCTCATACTCTCTCCCTCCCTCTCCTAGTGCTCAGAAAGGGGAGCCTTCCTCCCCTAACATCTAACCTCAACTATCAAGTCTCATCTAGACTGCCTGTATCCTCTTCCTCTGTGGCCTGGCAAGGCCACTCTGCCAGGGGGAAGTGAACAACGTGTGGGAGTCAGAGTCCATGTCAGAAGTAGCCCCTACTCCCCATATTATGGGACCCACATGGAGACTGTGCTGCCTATCTACTACATCTGAGGACAGTGTCTAGGTCCACACCATGCACGGGCCTTGCTTGGTGCATCAGTCTCTGCAGTACCCCCTCCTCCATCCAGATTTGTTGGCTCCTTTGGTGTCCTTGTGGAGTTTGTGACCTCTCCAGGTTCCTCTATTCCCCAAGTCTTCCATAAGACTTCCTGCACTCCACCCCGAAGTTTGGCTGTGTGTCTCAGCATCTGCTTGGATCTCCTGCAGGGTAGATTCTTTCAGAGGACCTCTATTGTAGGCTCCTTTCCTGTTCTCTGTCTTTAACTGCTTCTGGTGTCTTTTCTGTTTATCC
Organism: Acomys russatus; assembly: GCF_903995435.1. Taxonomy (NCBI): domain Eukaryota; kingdom Metazoa; phylum Chordata; class Mammalia; order Rodentia; family Muridae; genus Acomys; species Acomys russatus. Next base: position 10,815,674 of record NC_067169.1, read on the forward strand.
TTCCAAATGAGAATTGAGCATTCTTCCTAGAGTCTTCCTTGCTATTTAGGTTCTTTAGGTCTGTATATTGTGATTATCCTGTATTATTTGGCTAATATCTACTCTCCCTCTTGTTGCAGCCATCAAGTGTTGCTAGCTCCTCATCTCAGAGTGGAAAGATTCTTCTATCGATGCTAGAATGCTGACTGGCTTAATCTTGTGCACTCTGTGATCCTGGCATGTCAACAAGACACAGTTCTGCTTAGGTGCTTCCTGACTTCTGGAGCCTTACAAAAAGAAACATTCTTACAAGCAACAGATGTGCTGTTTTGTGATGATAACATATAAATGAACTCACAGAGACTATGTACAATTACAAATATGTATCATCCTAACAACAGAGCATTAAAATACATGCTGAAGTAAAACTGGCACTATACTATTAAAAAGAATGCAATAGAAAGGAGAAAAATATGAAGGGAATTGGCAAAGTCAAGAATAGATCCCTTGACAATGCTGACAAACTTGGCAGACTCTTAGCTAGCCTGACCAAGAAGGAAAAGAAGTGAACTTCTGACTCTTCTGCTTTCACCTCTCAGGTGCTGAGATTGTAGGTGTGTGTTACTATGCCCAGCTTTATGTAATATCTTTAAAGACATATTGTGGGAAATTGCTTCAAGGCTTCTTGTCTACCAGACACAGATCTAGTTAACTCCCACACAGGACAGCATGTGTCACACAGCAGATAATATAATGTACATTACAGAGATGTTTGGAATTTTTTTTTGAAAACTTCTGCCTATCTTTAAAAAATATCAATTGGGGTATTTCCTCCATCTGGTTGGCCTATAGGCAAGTTTGTGTGACATTTTTTTGATGAGTGGATTAGTGTGAGAGCACTCAGCCCACTGTGGGCAATGGTGGTCCCAAGTCATATACAAGAGATACTGAAGGCCTGGTGGAATGGCACATACCTTTCATTCTAGCACTAAGAGGCAGAGGCAGAGGCAGAGGCAGACAGATCTCTGTGAGTTCAAGACTAGCCTGGTGTGCTCCAGGCAGCCAAGGCTACACAGAGAAACCCTGTCTCGAAAAATGAGAGAGAGAGAGAGAGAGAGAGAGAGAGAGAGAGAGAGAGAGAGAGAGAGAGAGAGAGAGAGAGAAGCTGAGTGAACCATGAGAAGCAATCCAGTAAGTAGTCATCTTTTATGGACTTGGCTTCAGTCTCTGACTCTAGGTTCCTGCTTCAGTGATTGCCTGACTTCCTTCAGTGAATGACTGTGGTTAGAATGTGTAAGCTAACTAAGGTCTTTCCTCTCCAAGTCGCTTTTGATTGTGATGTTTTATAACAGCAATAGACAGCAAACTAAGAAAGTATAGATACAATTTATAATATTTTGGGTATACCAATGCAGAGGTAAGAAAAAATGAGCCCCAGTATCAGAGCAGGCTATATAGTAACCTACTACTGCATGAGACCAGAATGGTTCAATTAGTTTTGATTGCCTACATAAAGACTTTATAAAGCTCCAAGCTGGGATAAGAACTACATATTTGCATTTCTCCCCTGTAAAGGTTCAAGCCCTCAAATACAAACTAATCTTTGCTCTTACAAATGACTGCTTTTTTGGGAGAAATTTTTTATTTCTACCTTTCTTATACTACCTTAGTATATGATATCTTACTTTGGTCATGTAAGAAGCATCCAGGATGTAGGAAAAGTGGGGAGAGAACATTACTGACTCTTTTAGATTTCTGGTCTGAAAGAAGAACTAAGACCTAGATTATGGTCTGTATGCAGTAGCCTAGAGGCCAAATCTAGCCCAGTGTTTATTGCTGTATTGTCCTGGGAGTTTACAATTTTTACAGCTATAAATTATTTTTTTTATTTTATATATGTGGGGGGCAGGTGTTCATGCTATGGCATATATATAGGGATTAGAGGACAGCTTTCAGGAGTTGGTCCTTTCCTTCTACCATATGAATCCAGGGGATTAGACCTTCAGGCCTGACAGAAGGTGCCCCTACCCACTGATCCATTGCACCAGAACCTACACTATCTCTTTGAATGAAAATAGTATTATTTTATAACATGTAAAAATCATGCAAAATTGAAATGTCAATGTCTATAAATAAAGCTTTATTGGAACACAGCCTAACTTGTTCACTCAATATCTAGTATTACTTTCATGCTACAAGGACCCCACCTCAATAGTGACAAAATAGACCATATGGCCCTGTAATTGATATGAATTTCTGTGACTGTAACAAGGTACCTGGTATAAAGAACTTAAGAGCAGAATAGAGATTTTATTCCATCATGGCAGGGAAGGCGTGGTGAAACAGAGCAGTTTTCCATGGAAAGACAGAGCAGTTCTCATCATAGTGGAAGGAAATAGAAACAGAAAATATCTGTGTGTTTTGGACTTCTTTTGTTTCCTTTCTGTTCCATTTGAATCCAAACGTATGGTATGGTGCTGCCCATCACTTACACACACCTTCCCCTCTTAGTTAATCCTCTCTGGAAACACCTTCACAGACACATCCAGGCCTATGTTTACTATCTCCTAGGAGATTCTCAATCTCATGAGGTTGACAATCAAGATTCATCATCCGTACAAGGCAAAATAATGATCATCTGTAGCCTTCTCCCCAGAGGCTGTGATATTTTGTCTTATATGGCAAAAACGTCTTCACAGATAGAGGTAAGTTTATAGGCCTTGAGGTAAGGAAAGTACTCTGGATCACCAATGGAAGCCACATGTAATCATATGAGACCTTTATCACATAAAGTCAGAAAGACACACATTGAACACGAAGAGCCGAAGCAGGAGAAGGATTTGATGTGCTGTTGCTGGTTAAAGATGGAGAAAGCACTGTGGCAAGGTACAAGCTGCATTATGGAGCTGAGAGAAATGGATACTGCAAAAGAAAATGGGGCCTCCTGCTGCCTGAATTGAGCTCTACCAGCAACCAGAGTAAACTTGGAAGCAGATTCTCCTCCCAGAGCCTCCAGCCATATTTTTTGGATCACAAGACACACCTGACCATAATATGCACCCAGGTTTTAGAGCAGTAAAACAAGAAAAACAGTAATGACAGCAATTGGACCGTAAGGTGCGCCTTAATTTTCTCCCCACTTTTGGGCAGAAGAAAAGTGTGTCTTATGGTCTGAAAAATATGGTATGATCCCACCTATATTCTGGCTTTTATCTATCTTCTGTTATCTGTCTGTCTGTATATCTATCTACCTACCTATCTATCAATACTCTAACCAGCTGAACTGCGTAATGGTGAATTTCTGACCAAAGAAATGTGATGTTAAAAATAGATATCATTTTAAGCCACTGACTTTGTAGTATTTTGTAACAGCAGCAATAGGAAACCCCTGTATTCTCAAAGCCCAAAATATATACTCTCTGTGTCACTTTCCAAATAAGTTTGACCAAACTCTCAACAGGATTCTAGCTAGTTAAATCAGGTTCTGGGCCCAGCTACACTAATAGGGCTTTGGAACTTGCTTGAGAAGACAACTCTGACCTCATCTGAACCTACCAGATCAGAACCTGTATTTACTCAAGAGCCTTACATGGATCTTTCGGACATTGAAGCCTGAGAAGCTGTGGTCTGAAGTTCACCTTGCTGTGGGTTTAGTTTAGAATTAAGGTGTCCTTAGGTGCCTTTGTTTGAGTACACAAGAACAGAACTGCACGAGAAAATTTTAACAGCAAGGGAAATCAGTGACTGCACTCAGCTGGTTACTGCATAGCTGCTGCAGTCATGAGCATCTCATCTTGTCTTCAGCATCATCTCTACCATGTTCACTGTGCCAAAGCTGTATCAAACCCAAACTTCTGCCTTCTGCCACATGTACTTGTTAAACCTGTTACTTGAATATTACTCTATTGACTCCTTGAGGGGGACCATTGGACTTATTCCCTGGGCTACAGACACAAGTTCTCACAATTAGGTGTCTGGAAATAGCACCTATTTATCTCTTACATTCTGGAGGCCAAAAGTCAGCATCAAGGTGTCATCCAACTTCATTCCTTCTGGGGATTTTGAGGCCCTGACAGTTCTTGCCCCTCTAGCTTCTTGTGCATTCTTAAAACCCTTGGCTTCAACATGTACTACTCAAAATATGTGTCTTCATATTATCTTTCTGTGTCTCTGGTTCTCTCTCTCTCTCTCTCCCCTCCCTCCCTCTCTTCTCCTTCTCAATGTGAGGTGATACATGGGTGTTATTTTATTTATTTTATCTGAGACTAGAACTTACTATGCAGCCTAGGCTTACTTTAAACTCCTACCTCTGCCTCCTAAGTGCTGGGATTCCAAGAGTGCCGCCACACCTGGCTCTGGCTTCCTTTTATAAGAACATTTGTCATTGTATTCGAGACCCACTCTCAATCCAGAATAATGATGCAGTTAGTGTGTAGAGTGAGAGTGATAGCGAGACCACAGCCGGGGTTTTTGCAAGGTCATGCTCCTGGAGGTTCTGAGAAGAAAATGTGCTTCCAATATTATTGGGGTTGTTGGTAGAATCCATTTCAGTATGGCAGGAGGACCCATTTCCTTGTGAGCTACATCTGCAAAGACCATTTTTCTAAATGAGATTACACTGATAAACAGTAGGGAGTAAATAAGACTTAGGACTCAGGATTTTTTTTTTTTTTTTTTTTTTTGAGTCCACTATTCATCCACTACAATGACTGCAAGTATCGTGAGTCACATTAGAAAATGACTCCCTGATGATCAGAGATGTTGAGCATTTCTTTAAGTGTGTCTCAGCCATTTGATATTCCTCTGTTGAGAATTCTCTGTTTAATTCTGAGCCCCATTTCTCAATTGGGTTATTTGGTTTGGTGGCGTTTAATTTCTTGAGTTCTTTATAAAGTTTGGATATTAGATCTTTGTCAGATGCAGGGTTGGTGAAGATCTTTTCCCAGTCTGTAGGCTGTCACTTTGTTCTTTTGACAGTGTCTCCTGCCTTACAGAAGCTTCTCAGCCTCATGAGGTCCCATTTATTAATTGTTAACCTTAAGGCCTGGGCTGTTGGTGTTCTGTTCAGGAAGTTGTCTCCTGTGCCAATGTGTTCCAGGCTCTTCCCCACTTTTTCTTCTAACTGATTTAGTGTCTCTGGTTTTATGTTGAGGTCTTTAATCCATTTGGACTTGAGCTTTGTGCATGGTGACAGGTATGGGTCCAATTGCATTTTTCTACATGTAGAAATCCAGTTAGACCAGCACCATTTGTTGAAGATGTTATCCTTTTTCCATTGAATAGATTTGGCTTCTTTGTCAAAAATCAGGTGACTATATGTGTGTGGATTCATATCTGGGTCTTCAATTCAATTCCATTGATCAACCAGCCTATTGCTGTGCCAGTACCATGCTGTTTTAACTACTATTGCTCTATAGTACAGCTTGAGATCAGGTATGGAGATTCCTCCTGAGGATCTTTTATTGTATAAGATTGTTTTAGCTATTCTGGGTTTTTTTGTTTTTCCATATATCCATCTTACACCCATCAGAATGGCTAAAATCAAACATTCACGTGACAACACATGCTGGCAAGGATGTGGAGAGAGAGGAACACTCCTTTATTGCTGGTGGGAATGCAAACTAGTACATCCACTTTGGAAATCTATCTGGTGCTATCTCAGAAAAATGGGAATAAGGCTTCCTCAAAACCCAGCTATTCCACTCCTTGGAATATACCCAGAAGATGCTCCAGCACACAACAAGAAACTTTGCTCAACCATGTTCATAGCAGCCTTATTCATAATTGCCAGAACATGGAAACAGACTAAGTGTCCCTCAGTAGAAGAGTGGATAAAGAAACTGTGGTACATTTACACCATGGAATACTACTCAGCTATTAAAAACAAGGAATTCCTGAAATTTGTGGACAAATGGATAGAGCTAGAAATGATCATAATGAGTGAGCTAACCCAGAAGCAGAGAGACTCAAATGGTATATACTCACTTATAACTGGACACTAGCCCAAGGGGCAGGTCCCATGAAAATCTGCACCTACCAGGAAAGTGGGATAGAGGTGAGAACATCCTATTGAGACTCTAGGTGAGAAAAATATAGGGGATAGGAAAGTAGGTGGATCCAGAGGGTCTTAGAAACCTACAAGAGGAACATTATGATGGGTGGATCTGAGCCCAGGGGTTCTGCTTGATCAAAGACACCAACCAAGGACAAAACGTGCAGTCATCATCAAACCCCTACCCAGATCTAACCAAAGGACAGAACATTCTCCACAGTTAAGTGGAGACTGGGGACTGACTTTCACAGGATCTCTGGTGCCCCATATTTGGCCATGTCCCTTTGTGGGGGAGGCCCAGTGGCACTCGGAGGAAGGATAGCGGACTACCAAGAAGAGACTTGATACCCTAGCACCATATTCAGGGGGAGGAGGTCCCCCTCGGTCACAGTCATAGGGAAGGGGATTGGGGTGAAAGTGGGAGGGAGGGAGGAATGGGAGGATAGAAGGGATGGGATAGAAAATGAGATGTAATATGAATTATTTTATTTTTCAATAAAAATGTGTTAAAAATAAATAAAATAAAATATAGGCAAAAAAAAAAAAAAAGAAAAAACAAAAGGAAAAGAAAAGAAAATGACTCCCAGCATAGAGGAAAAATAGCACCTTGACAGGGTCTCAGAGTAGGGAATGGGCTGAGGCTAGTAAAGAGTTTGATAATTTTAAAGAAAGACTTAATAAAAACCATTCCAGGCTTCAGGTTCAGCTTTGTGTCCAGTGACTACCTTGCCAGCAGGTAGGAAGATGTGACCTATCCACTCACTCATACCTAAAAAGGAATGTTTGTCTGACAGCTTTCCAAGAGTTGGGTGTGGCAGGAAAAGATACGTTTTAACATACTGAATCCATAGGCCATGGTAAAAGAGATGGGTGGATTGGGGCCCAGGGTGTCTGCTCAAGCTACTGCACTAACCAAGGACATACAAGTAGTAAACATCGAACCCCTAGCTTGATCAACCCAATGGACAGGACATTTTCCACAGTAATGTGGAAAGCGGGGACTGACTTAGACATGAACTCTGGTGCTCCATATTTGACCACCTCCCCTTGGTGGGGAGGCCTGGTGGCACTCAAAGAAAGAATAAGCAGGCTACCTAGATGAGACTTGATAGCCTGTGACCATATAATGGGGGAGGAGGTCCCCCTTGGTCATAGACCTAGGGGAGGGGAATAGGGTGAAAGAGAGAGGGAGGGAAGAATGGGAGAATACAAGTGATGGGACGGCAATTGAGTTGTAATCTGAATAAATTAATAAAATTAAAATAAATTTTTTTTTCATAAAAAGAGAAGAAACCTCAATTATTTCTTGCATTAAAACATTTGATTATCTAGCCAAGCTCTATGGCTTTCTCTGCAGTACAGTGAAATTCCTATATACATTTTATTTGTTTGTTTGTTTGCTTGCTTGCTTATTGTAGTTCTGGGAGCAGAACACAGGGCATCCCATGTGCTAAGTAAGTGTTCTACCATTGCACTACACCCCAGCTCTATCCCTCTTCATTCAATTGGAATTACTATCATATCAGCCATAATAAAAGAATCCTATGTATTCTTTTATTTATACACAAGATGGCTAACTCATTCCCTTATTTTTTTCTGGGCATACTAAGCAGATTTGTGTCATTTGCCATTCATTGCCAAACTATGCCTGCTGTGAATTGAGTGCTTGAAAACTATTTGTCATTTGGACAAATAAATGGAACTCCTGTAGGTACAGTAGTCAGGCAGAGCAGAAAAAAAAATCTACTCAAGGAAGGCTTTGCCAGTCAAATGACCCAATTTCTAGATAAAATCTCGTTTTTTAAAAATGTCCCATTGTTTGTGATACAGTTTTGTGGAAGAAAAAAAGAGATGATAGAACGTTGAAATAGAAATATATCTTTTAGGTGTTATCCAGCTTTTAGGAGATTTAAGGTAGGATATAATGGCCTCTAAACTACAGGGTAAACATGAACCTCCAAACTCAAATCACCACATCAATGACAAGGGCTATTTTTCCATAACAAAAAATGGAAGCAAAGTTGTATGAACATATTGGAAGCAGTCAGTAGGTGTCAAGATAGAGAAAATTACTGTAATGATTGGTTTTAATTTAGTATGAGTCTATCTTTAATCAGGGAAAATTTCTCTTTCTTAAATCTAAAATATCTTGGAGAGGTTGTCAAGAGATGAGAGAGCTAAGCTTTGAACGGTGTGGGGGAGAGATGGAATGATGTTCATAAGGGGAATTCTGAACAGTATTAAAATTGACTAATTCATTATGAGAGCCTTTTGTGGGCTTATTACAAGTTCTTCATTATTGCAAGGCTTCTGAAGGAGCTTAAAGGGCTTTTCGATGTGAAATGAGCAGTACATCTTGCTTTGATGCTCCTCAAACACCTGACTTTTTTTTAAAAAATAGGATAAATCGATTGTTTCTGCAATGATTTTTAAATGTTATTTCACACGATTCAGATAGTTCAGCAACTCATTTATTGCTATTTCATTTTGTTCCATAAAGTTATTATCTCATCCACAAAATATTTTTATTGCTGTGTGCAAGCATGCTTTATTAACTTCCATCATACTCCAAGTTTACAACGCAATTATATCCTTCTGTTATATTAGCACCTGTTGTAATTCCCTCATTCTCTGAGAAGAGTCATGTTTTGGTGGCAAACTATATAAATTAAAAACTAAAAAAAAAAAAAATGTCCTTTTTCTTCATTAAGTAATCATTTTTGGAGCCCAGGTATCTGATACACTGAAGGAAAATTTCAGAATCAGTCTTAAGTGTGAGCCTTGCATCTTCTTTTTTAAAATCTCTGTTTATAGTCCCCAACATAATATACATCCTCTAGCCTGTCAGTGTTACAGAAAATTATATATGGTCCGGCATACAGCTCGGTGGTATATTGCTTGTCTAGCATATGTGAGGCCCTAGGTTCAATGCCCAGCACCACAAAACAAAAGGAAAAGAAGAAAATATAGGAAGAAGGGAAAGAGGGACAGTTGTATAAAACTTAGAGACATAACAAAACAAAGGTACCCTAAACTTGCAATGGTGTATGGAGAGAAGAACTCACCCAAGGATTGTCTAAGGCAAAGCTCCTTCTTAGCTCACTTTACCACAGGTCAAAACCCAACAAAGTTATATGACATTAGAGGATTTTGTCTAGTAAAAGGGCAAATCATTCATTTCAGTGGAAAAAATAGCCTCAAAGGCTCTAGATAGATGTGCTACTGTTGTGTTGGAGGTATTATTCCCTATGCGGAACTTCTGCATCTAAGCTACCCATTTTCTCTTAATATCCTTTTATAAAAGTACTTGTCTAGATCTTGCTCTTCACATGTTCTTCAAATTTGTTTCACTAGTTGGGCGTGGTGGCACATGCCATTAATCCCAGCACTTGGGAGGCAGAGGCAGGTGGATCGCTGTGAGTTCAAGGCCAGCCTCAAACCAAACAAACAAGGAAGCAAACAAACATTTGTTGCACTATCCTCTGGTTCCCACATTAATTGATGAGTTGAAAAAACCTTTTTGGCATGTGTTCATTTCACATATATTATAACCTCATGATCTTAGCCTTTTCCTTTATTATAGCCAAGGGGCCCTTTAGATTTTATGTCCCCAGTAGCAAGTAAGCATTCTGGATGAGCCCTGTGGCAAAGAACGCAGAGGGGAATAACTTCGATATGAAAACACAAGACGAAAAGTCACTGAGGTAAGGAAAACAATATCTTCAATCTCTACATAGAGAAACACAATAATCTCCATAGAAACCAATGTAGTAAAAATGATTGTGGCTCTGATTCTCCTGTGATTGCTATAGAGAGAGAAGGCACTGGGTTGGAGCAATGAGCGTAAATAAGGGAATATGTTGTTTCTAAACAAGTGGCATCAGAGTACATATTTTTTTTTGTCCTCTCCTTGAACTCCATGGATCATTCAGCTGACGAGATCAAGAGCACGTCAATTCCTTTGTGCTCATTTAAAATGGAAGGAAGAAAGGAAGAAAGGAGGGAGAAGGAGGCGGAGGAGGAGGAAGGAGGAGGGGAGAGAGAGATAGAGATGTTAAAACTTAATTTCACATGTTAGAACTCTTAACTCTTTGCTTCATCTGGTTTTCTAAGGTCACTAAAGTCATGTTTTAGGCTTAAACAAGCCAGCTGGTTACTAACATTTGATTTTTCCTAGTGAGACATGAATGTGCATCTACTCACCCCAGATAGGGAAACAAGGACAGACCAAAGAAATTATCACCAGAGGTCAGCTTCGTGAGACAGTGAGTTTACTGGGATTACCTACAAGAGCATGGGTAATTTATAGGTGGCTACATTACCAAAGAAGTGCCCACCATCCCAAGTGATCATTAACTGCTTATAAATCCTCCAGGATGGTAGGACATAATAGAGGGGTCTGCTGTGACATCATGCGTGGGGCTTTGTGAACCCTAACTCCCTTCCACAAGGGAATAGTAGTGGACCCAGTCTTGTGAGAGTCTTATTTGGATAATCACAGCTGCTCTGCTCTGATTTCAAGAAGACGATAGTCATGGCATGCCCAGGGGATGCCCCCACTTCAAAGAAAGCACAGTCTCAAAAAGACAAAGGCCAAGTGGACACAGGCTAGTAGAGACCAAAGGGATGGCGTGAAAGAATCTGCTGAGAACTACCTAAGACTGAGTTCCTGCTTTCCGCGCTGCCCAGGGACAGGTCCATACGGCATTGTTCTTGATTCCCGTCGTAACTTAAAAGGGAAGCTTACACAATGTCCAGAGCCCTTGATGTCCTGCAGATGAAGGAGGAGGGTGTCCTCAAATTCCTTGCTGCAGGAACCCACGTAGGTGGTACCAACCTTGACTTTCAGATGGAGCAGTACATCTACAAAAGGAAGAGTGATGGTGTCTACATCATAAATCTGAAGAGGACCTGGGAGAAGCTGTTGCTTGCAGCTCGTGCTGTTATTGCCATTGAGAACCCTGCTGACGTCAGCGTCATCTCCTCCAGGAACACTGGCCAGCGAGCCGTGCTGAAGTTCGCTGCGGCCACTGGAGCCATTCTTATTGCTGGCCACTTAACCTTCACCAACCAGATCCAAGCAGCCTTCAGGGAGCCACAGCTTCTAGTGGTGACTGACCCCAGGGATGACCACCAGCCCCTCACAGAGGCCTCTTATGTCAACCTGCCCACCATCGCTCTGTGCAACATGGATTCTCCTCTGTGCTATGTTGACATTGCCATCCCATGAAACAACAAGGGAGCTCACTCAGTGGGTCTGATGTGGTGGATGCTGGCCCGGGAAGTACTCTGCATGCGTGGCACTATCTCCCGTGAGCACCCATGGGAGGTTATGCCTGATCTTTACTTCTACAGAGACCCAGAGGAGATTGAGAAAGATGCTGCTTAGAAGGCTGTGACCAAGGAGAAATTCCTGGGTGAATGGACTGCACCAGCTCCTAAGTTCACCGCTGCGCAGCCAGAGGTGGCAGACTGGTCTGAGGGTATGCAGGTGCCCTCTGTACCCATCCAGCAGTTCCTTACTGAGGACTGGAGCTCCCAGCCAACCACTGAGCAGCTCTCACAGTGCAGGCCACGAGTGGGTTGGAACCACCAGGGAGTGGTTCCGAGCTGCTCTGCAGACACCTGAGCAAAGGGGGAAATGGAAGGAAAATAAAGTCTCTAAAAGTTGAAAGAAAAAAAAAAAAAGACTGAGTTCCTAAGCTTACAGAAAAATGAAACAGGAATAGTTAGAAAAATTTCACCCCAAGAAATAAAAACAATGGCCTGAAGACCATTTGGATTTTTAGTTGTTTTTCTAAAATATGAGTCAAGAACCTATGAATTAGGTACTCTTAGTGTATAACAGAATATCATAGGCTAGGCAATTTATTTAAAAAAATAGTAAATGTATTGACTTACAATTTTGGAGACTAGAAACAAACCAGAATCTTGTATTATCCCATGGTAAAAGGGCAAAGAAAAATCAAAAGAGAAAGACAAAAGCAGCCAAATTCATCCTTTTATAAAAGACTGACTTCTGGAATGTCTATCATGGCCTAATTACTTCTCATTATGCCTTATCTCTAAACACTGTTGCATTATAGATTAATTTTCTGGCACAGGCCTTTTGGAAGTAACATAAACCCTAGCAGGACCTTCATTTTACTATGCAAGATTCCTTAAGCCTCATAGCATTCATTCATTTAACAAGTATTTCTATAAGTCACCAAATTTGTGTTGTCTTTTATTCTTCCAGTTAGTGAAATATCAATGACATACTCTTCTTTTTTTTTTAATAATTGTTTTGTTTTTAATTAAACTATAATTGTATCATTTCCTCACACCCTTCCCTCACTCCAATCTTTCCTATGTACCTCTACCTCATGCTCCTCAAATTCATGGTTTCTTTTTCCTTAATTGTTATTGCTACACACACACACACACACACACACACACACACACACACACACACACCTAAATATATAGATTAAAAACTCCCAGTCTGCTTAGTGTTATATATGTATGTGACTTCAGGGCTGACCTCTTGGTACCAGATCATAAATTGTGGAGCTCATCCCCGAAGAAGACTATTTTCCCCACTCTTTCAGTTGCCTGCAGTTCTTTGTCTAGTAATGGGCCCCCATGAGATTTCCTCCTGCATTAGCATCTCTGCTGATATTGCATTTGCTCAAGTCTTGTTTAGGCAGCCATATTGTTGACATATCATAGGTAAAGAACCTTCTCTGTCATTTCTAGGAGACACAATCTCACAGTAGGTTTCTCAGTTCTCTGGCTCTTACAGTCTTTTGGCCCCCTCTTTCACAGTTTTCCTGAGCCTTACGTAGAAGACATACTTTTAATTAAAGTAGCCTTATGTGCTAAACTTTGGTTGCTTGTTCAAAACTGAAAGGTTAGGATGAGAAACCAATTCCTAAGGTACCTACAAATAGAACAGTAGCTTTGGAGAGAAGACAAAAACTGTGGCTATGAAATTACTGCACTACAGAGCCTGGAATTCAGGGTGGGACAATACAAAGTGCCCTTGAAATATAAATAACCTACCCACTGGCCCTGTTGTATCAATGGGCTTTATTCTCTCTGCTATTTATGCTCCATAATACACCCAAAGGTGACTCTCCCCTACTATTGCCTTGAGGTTTTTCTTTTTTTTAAACTTTGTTAGGAGACAGGAGAGATGGCTCAGTGCTAAGAGCACATACTGCTATGGCAGAGGATGCAGTTTAGTTCCCAAAATGATGCCTATAATTGCAGTTCCAAGAGATTTAACAACAGATCTTCTGGTCTCTATAGGTACCAGACATGTACATGGTGCACTTACATGTATGCAGGCAAACATTCATACATATAAAATAAAGATAAATTTTAGGAAAACTATGTTTTTCTGATGTAAGAATATATAAACTAGAAAATAAAAAAAAATCAAAACAAATCATCTGTAATATCGGCTTAGAGTTAGTGATCCATAATTCTCTTTCTTGTGAGTATTTTCATTCATTTATTTTGTGTGAATACGTGGCTATGTGTGTGGCTGGGTACATGCTACAGCATGTGTGGACAAGAGAGGACAACTCAAGGGAGACTGGTTCACACTATACACACTATAGGTCTCAGGGTTCAAACTCAAGTCATCAGGTTTGATGGCAGATGCCTTATCCTCCAAGTCATCTCACTGGCCCCAAGTATTATTTATATATCTATTTCAGTCTTCTAGATTTATAGGAACAAAATTCTATAAGCTGTATAATTTAAACAATAAACAACACTATAACGGTTGGGCAGTTGGGCATGATGGTACACACCTGTAATCCCAACACTCAAAAAGTCAGAGTCAGGCAGACCTCTCTGAACATGCAGGGAGTCCCTGTCTCAAAACATTATTTATCAAACAGATAAGCAAACTTATTACTAAAATTTCTGAAGTTAAGATTTCAGGTAGCTGTAGACTTGGTTCCTTTGAAGGACTGTGAGAGAGGGAATTGTCCTGGATGGGTTTTTAAGTTTCCCATTTTTGTAAAGATTCTAGTTGCATTCATTAAAGATCATACTTGCACTTGATTACCTCAGGAAAGACCATCTCCAAATAAAGTAGCATTTGGTGTTAGGGTACAAAGTTGTAGGGTTTCCATATTTCTTTTGGTGTGAGAGACAGAATACAGTTCATAAGTCATACCTGCTCTACAGGCTGAATTGATAGACCTCTGCTTGTTTCTCATTTTGTACTTCTCATCCTTGGTCTGTGTCCAGAGAAATTGGTCTTTATGGGTGATGACAGTGGTCTCTCTTCCTCTGGATCCAGTTGAGGTGAGCCAATAGGAACCATTAGCAAAAGGTTAGAGAGCAACAGGGAGGTGATTTAGAGTTTGTTTCGTCCTTTTCTGACCTTCCTGTCACTTCAGACCTCAGGGCTTCCCTACGTCATTAGTCCCACATCTCTTTCACATCTTTACCTATGAAGGAATCTGCTTATAATGCTCCTTAGTTACATGATCTGGCCTATGACACTGACAAATACTTTGACATATAGTGTATTTTATATTATTGACAACTGCTTGTGAAAAAAAAGTATCTAAAATATAAATGAGGCAAAAGGAAGGAGGCATGTTCTTTAAAAGTTATGCTGAAGGCATTGTACCATCACATTCTGTAATTCTCTGGGAGAATGTTTCTGTATTTTACTTGGCTGTTTGCTGTCTGATTAGAGCTCAGGAACTGTAAAGTTATGTCTGAACCTGTAGATTATTTCTGTCTGGTAGAAAAGATAGCCCCAAAGGTCATGGTTTTATTGCTTTATGAGTCATTAATCAGTTTTGTGTTTTACATGGACCTGATTCTAATATTTTTTATTAAAGCTTTAAAATACTCAGCTCCTTAGTTGTTCTTCCAACTAGCTATACTTTTGCATTGATGCCCTCACTAATAAATTGATAAATATTTGATAGATTCTTGTTTTATATGTATGTTCTTATTTCAATTTTTTGAAAATTATGCTTTGCCATACTTAACATAATTTTGTATCTCATATAGAGATTATATATACATATACATTATTTTTTAATTTCATATGTTGCTTCAATGAATTTTGATCATATAAGCTCTCATTTACACCCTCCAATCCCCCTAGTTCTCTCATATCCATCTCCTAGCTTCATGTTTCCTCTTTTATTCTTTAATAATTTAGTAATCTACTTAGTGTTGCCCATATGTAGATGTCCATATGTGGCCACACTCATAAGGAGTGAGTCTTAGTACCAGGCATGAATTCCCTGCTGTAGAGCAGGCGTTAGGTCCAGTCAGGAAGCTATTTTTTTATAACATGACAGTAGTATCACTATTGCATCAGCAGCACATTTGACAGATCTGGCTTGTTGCCTGTAGATTCCTGCACTGGATAAGACCAATAGTATCTGTTGTGTAGAACTTTCCTCCAGATTGAAACATTCAGAGATTAAAATATTCCTTCTTCCAGAGAAACTCATTATGACAGGAAGAAAGCAATTCAAAATAGCTCAAGAAATCCTGAACCTGACTAGATTCACTATGCCTCTTCTTCTGGCCTGGAGTATATAAACAGTAAAGACTACTGAAAGTCACTCTCAAACAAGCCAAACTGCCTAGAAGAAGCAAAGACCAGTAGACCTGGAAGAAGTTTAAACCAAGAGCCACCTGGGAAGCTATAACCTGTTGGGTTGCCTGCAGGCTGTGCAGTATGTTCTAGATTTACAACTTTTGTTAGCTGTCACCCATGCTGGGGTGGGCTTTGGTGATGCATCTTTCTTTGAGTAATTTCTGCTCCTGTAACTTCTCACTCATAGTCTTGAATGTAGTCCCAATAAAACTCATCAACTTACCAAGTTGGACTTTGGTTGTGTCCATACTTTAGTCTTTCATGATCTCCCTTTCTGGGGTGAATAGATATGTGTTTATTTTTGTCTCCCCAGGAAAGTCTTGTCATATACCATCCACCCAGAAGCCTGTATAGTACCTTCTGGCACTATGAAAGCTAGCCAGTAGGAAGGAAGATTCCAAGTCAGTTTGAGATTGATTTCTATGTCTTGCATCCAAACTATGTAGTGTCTTCTACAGTGGCAGCCAACGTATATAGTGTCTTTAGCAATAGAGCCTTCCACATTGTCACCGTGGGTAATCAAGAGCAATGGCAGTAGCTTTACATTATATTTTTGTGCATTCTATATCAACTAATTCCACTTGGTCACTACATTCTTTTCTTTTTTTAATTTAAATGCACTTTAATTTTTGACAACCTGCATGACATGTTTTCTTCTTACAAAAACAATGCCTCCACTCTGAATAAACCACAGTCAAAATA
Organism: Acomys russatus; assembly: GCF_903995435.1. Taxonomy (NCBI): domain Eukaryota; kingdom Metazoa; phylum Chordata; class Mammalia; order Rodentia; family Muridae; genus Acomys; species Acomys russatus. The sequence continues at coordinate 10,832,035 of NC_067169.1, forward strand.
AAAGTTCAAGATGACATCAGTCCCATTTGTCCTAAGTCCTGGTGTTGTACGAATGCTAAAAGTAGCCAGCCATGGTGACCGGTGACAGGTCCAGTTTGTTAACATCTCCAAGCTATCCTTAAAAAAAATCATGAATGAAATCATACCATCTTCACGGTAATCCAGGAGAGCAACCATACCATCTGGATTCACGTTTTCAACAATAAAAAAACTGGTAGTTATTGAAATTATCAAGGATGTGCTTAATTTGGTCTTCAGCCCCACTCATGAAAGGCTTTACTCTGTGGTTTCTTTTCTTCAAGTTTGCCTTTGAGTGGCTTCATGTTATCTTTGATGTACTTTTTGTAGGCCTCTTTTGTGAAGCTGGTTTCTTGTAAGTGATGGTTCATGACAATGTCAACACCAGTGACTACTGTGCTTTCTGGACCCTCTGTTACCCTCTGTTCTACTGACCATCTTGCCCTCCACCCCCAGGCACAGCCAGATCTTGAGAACAATAGCTCGTCATGGTTGATGGTAGATAATCATGGTGGTGGCTGGGAACAGTGGCAGTAGCTTGACAGCACATAGTGAGTGAGGTGCAGCAGGTGCGGTGCTGGGGGTGCGGATAGGGGGAGTGGCTGGAAAAGCATCACTACAGTTTTGACTCTTTTTATTTTTTAATTTCTAAAATTTATAATATATTGGGCTAATATCCACTTGTAAGTGAGTATATACTGTGTGTGTCTTTCTGGGTCTGGGTTTTTCTAGTTCCATCCATTTGCCTGCAAATTCCATGATTTTGTTTTTGATAGCTGAGTAGTATTCCATTCAGAGTGTTGAGAGTTGTATGGAAGAGTGAGGGATGGGGGAAGGACCCAGAGGGGTCAGGAGCTCTACAAGGAGACCATCAAGGCCATTGGATCTGGACCCGGGGGGGGGGGCTGCACAAACTGATGCACCAACCAAGGACAATGTGTGCAGATGTAGTTCATTATCCTTGTAGGGTGGGGGGGGTGGGGCCTACTTCTGACATGAACTCTGGTGCCCCTGATTTGATCACTTTCCCTTGGTGGGGAGGCCCAGGGACACACAGAGGAAGGGGATGCAAGCTATCCTGATGAGAGATCTGATTGGTGGGGAAGGAGGGCCCCATCGCCTGCCCCCCCCATCAGACGACTAGGTGAGGGTAATAGAGTGGAAGAGGGAGGGAGGATGAGAACAGGAGGGCACAAGCAAAGGGGTAACCACTGGGATTTAATGTGAACAAATTATAAAAAATTAAAAATGTTCTAACAAGAATATATATACATATATGTATATAATAGTTATCATTTCTCTATCAAAATTCTTATTTGAGGTTTTTGTTCATATAGTTGATTGATTAGTTTTGGTCTTGCCTTTCTGTTGCCATTGTTTTGATCTAGGGTTTTAGGTAGTCCTGGCTGGCCTCAAATTTACTACATATCCAAGGATGGCCTTCTTGCCTCTGTGCCATTCCCTGCCATATTTCTGGTGTGTACCACCACATACAGCACTGTCAAAATTCTTAATTCATTATTTTAAATCTCTGTAAATAAAAGGGAGGAGGGTTATATTTTAAAATCTGCATCTCATAATTCCAGTGTTTGCATCCAGAGTATGTCTGATTTTATTTTCTATAATTTCTTTCATTTTTCATGTGTCTCATTATTTCCCATTGAATGTTAGACATTGTATTTTCAGACTTGTTCATAGAAATAATTTGATGCATGAGTATTGTCTTCTTCCCAATGTGATTTTTGTTTGCTTCAGAATGGTGTCTGGACACACAGAAATACTAGCACACAGAGATTTACTTCATCAAGTTCTGTAATTGCCATGATCTCAGTCTTATCTATTGTAGCTTGAGAGTCTATTTCCAGTAATAGGATGTAGTCCTTTAGGGGACTGTCCCAAGATCTCCCTTATTTGTTGACAGGATTCTTAGTTTGGCCTTTCAGCTTCCCTGCTGGAATTAGTTTAAGTGCCCAGGGGGAAAACAGCTTCCTGGGTGTCCTTATTCCTAGATTCTGGACAGATCTAATTAGTGTTCCAGAACCTTTACAAAGACTTTTTCCCCTGTGAGTCAGCTTCCGTAGTCCACCATTCTAGAAGTGAGAATTGAAAGGGTATCTCTCTATGTAAAGAACAGTGGACTTTATCACTGAAGGAAAAGACCTTATCACTGAAGGAAATATTTGAAAAGAGGCTTATATTGTCCTAAAAAAGCCCCATAGCAGATGGATCAAGCAAATAGGCAAACTCATTAACACATGACTACTAATTTGTTTTAAATGTCCTACTATAGCATATTTCATTAAACAACAATTACTGAAATATTTAAGAAATAACAGTATTTGTAGTCTACTGTTAATTATCTATGTTGTAACACATTCTACAACCAACAGATTGACAGTACAGTTTGAGACCCTTGTTTAAAAAGAATTAATGAGAAACAAACCAAATAAAAATATATTCATTGTGAAACATAGTCTCAAACTGTGGTTTTAACAGATCCTTGAATTTTAAAAAATTAAGAATTCTTGAAATAAAAAAATTAAAGGACATTTTTCTTTACTTCACCAAATAAGAAATAGTCATATATTCTTTGAATATGCTATGAAATCTGAGCAGACTTTGCTTCATAAAATTCTTTATTAACATCCCACCCTTTCTGTGCACAAGTTGACTTGGTAATTCTAACACCCAAACACAGCATTTAAAATATTGCACACTGGGGCTTGGAGGATGGCTCAGTCTCTGAAGTGCTTAACAAGTTAACATAAAGATCTACGTTTCAATTCCCAGAAGCAATGTGAAAAGACAGGAGCAGTGGCACACATGCATAATACCAGTGCTCAGAAGTGGAGACAGCAGGATCACTAAGGCATGCTGGCTAGCCAGTTCCAGATTCAAAGAAAGATCCTGTCTAAAATTAAATAAGTAAAAAAAGTAGAGAGAAACTGTAGAAGACACCTGACATCAACTCCTGGCCTCCAAATATACCATATCCACGTGAACATACATACACAGACACACACTCAAAAAATAAATGAATACATTAAATATTATTATCTTTAGTGTTGCTGGAACACAAACAAGAAATACTTAAGTGTGTTCCTAAGTCACGGTGAGGCCCATGAGGATCCTGGGCACTCTTTACCTTGAGGAAAAGTATCCCAGAGGACATGGAATGAATTGACACAGTATTGAGCCAGCAGTTGCAACTATGTTCATCATCATTAGCAGGAGGCAAATCTCTGTGTTTATAAAACCAAATGCCAGAAGTCATTGTTTACTCCAGTGAATGGGGGGAGGAGGCGTCATGCCAGTATTTACAGGAACAATACCCAATCCAGTGACCATGGTCTGTCTGCCTCTCGTTTTTACTATCTATTGCTTCTCCTCGGGATCTGATGTACACCCTGGCCAAGTCAGGTGCGTGTGGATCTTGCCAGATGACAGTCTTGTCAGGTGACTGATTTGCTAAACTTCACTTGTCAAGCTAAGCCCACTTCCTCACTGTTTTGTCTTAGAACTCCTGGTGTGGTATGTCATCATTTTTTCCTCTGTCAGACATTTCTTCTCCTAGCCTATATTTGCCAGGCCATCTTAAGATAGGCAGAGAACCTAAAATAGGTAGAAGTTAAAAAAAAAAAAAAAACAGTCCTCCTTCTCCAAATGTCTCTGTAATGTACATTATATTATCTGCTGTGTGACACATGCCACCCTGTGTGGGAGTAAACTGGATCTGTGTCTGGTAGACAAGAAGCCTTGAAGTGATTTCCCACAATATGTCTTTAAAGATATTACATAAAGCTGGGCATAGTAACACACACCTGCAATCTTAGCACCTGAGAGGTGAAAGCAGGGGAGTCAGAAGTTCACTTCTTTTCCTTCTTGGTCAGGCTAGCTAAGAGTCTGCCAAGTCTGTCAGCATTGTCAAGGGATCTATTCTTGACTTTGCCAATTCCCTTCATATTTTTCTCCTTTCTATTGCATTCTTTTTAATAGTATAGTGCCAGTTTTACTTCAGCATGTATTTTAATGCTCTGTTGTTAGGATGATACATATTTGTAATTGTACATAGTCTCTGTGAGTTCATTTATATGTTATCATCACAAAACAGCACATCTGTTGCTTGTAAGAATGTTTCTTTTTGTTAGACTCCAGAAGTCAGGAAGCACACAATATGTGTAGGTTTGTGTCAAGTTGACAAAAACTAACCAGAAAATACTCTTTACAAATAGAATATCCAGGGATGAAGAGAGCTCTCAGCAGTTTAAGAGCACTTGTTCCTCTTCCAGGGGACCTGAGTTAGATTCCCAGTGGCCATACAGGTGGCTCACAGCTGCCTGTAACTCCAACTCCAGATTATTCAATGTCTTTTCTTGGACTTTGTGAACAATGTATTCATGTGCATAAATCTACACAAAGACACACACTGATTAAAGAGAAAGTAAAAAAAAAATTTAAAGTTAGCTTCCACTGTTTGCTTCTTGGTCATTGACACAGAGTTTTAAAAGTATTATGAAATAATATTACATGAAGTTTTCATATGAGGAGTGTTTTCACCGTAAAGTAGATAAAATTACAGCTTACAATGACAATATCCTAATTTCCCAAATCTGTCTCTCAGGGAAAAATATCAAATTTTGTTTTCATGTTCCAGCCATTCTACCTCTGACAAAACTTATCTTTAGCTGGGATCCTGTGACCTGCATTCACATATGAGGGATTTGTTAAGGAAGTACTCTTAGGAGACATCATTAAGAGAATGGGAAAGGTACAAAGCATGGGGGGGAGGAAGCAACTCACATTTTGTGGGGACAGAAGCAAATTGTTAGCATGCCAGGCTCCCACACTAGTCAGTGGCTTAGTTGAAGCTCCTTCCAGGGCAAGCTAGCCTGTCCAAGCGAGCAAAATACCTCTAACAGCTCATGGCCGCCAAGGAGTAATGCAAGTATGGGCCACTCTCGATAAAGCACATGGAAGTTACAAGATACAGGATCATAGGAAACACAAAAGGGAACCAAGGATTTTCAGAATATTGGCAAGTCAGCCGCACCGTATTGATAGAAATGCATGGAGACTTGGCTTCCTGGAAGAAAATAAAAGTAGCCTGTGTCTGCCTCCTTCCTTCCTTCCTTCCTTTCTTCTTTCCTTCCTACCTTCCTTCTTTCCTACCTTCCTTCCTTTCTTCCTTCCTGAAGAATGAGACTGTCCTTTGATGAATGTTCCTCATGTGAGCACATTTAAAAGAGAGTCATATATGCCAGAAGTTGTCTCTACAATTCATAATTCTAAATACACAGGAGAACAGATGCTCTTTAGTTCAAACTTGTTTTATATTTTTCTGTTCACTTAATATATTTATTAATTTTTGTGAGCCGCTTACTAGAACACAGTATTTATTTTTAAATTTCGTGTTGGAGTGGTTAATATTAAATTCAAACAAACAAAAAACCCTCTTGCTAATTTGTGTGCCCCATCTGCCAAGCTATTGGCCTTACTAAATTTTTTAGTGTGTGAGTAGACTATTAGAAACTGTGAGCCAGATACGGAGTGTCATGCACATGATTGTAGCATGTGGGAGCTAAGGCAGATAGATCACCATGAGTTCAGGGCTTCCTGAGCACTATAAGGAACTCCAGGCTAGCTAGGGCTACAGAGTATAGATTCTGTTTCTTAAAAAGAAATTATAAGTACAATTAATATACAGTAAATATTTTAAAAGAAAAAGAAAATGAAAATTGAGATGCAATGGCATGCACTTATAGTCCCAGCATGCAAGAGGCTGAGGTCACAATAGATGACACATTGAGACTCAATGTCAAGACAAACAAACAAACAAAAGGGTATGCTTGTGGGTGCCACATCTATATTCAGCGGTCACCTTGATAGAAACCTAGAATCACCTAAGAAGAGAGAACCTCAACTGAAGAATTATCCAGATTAGATTGGCTTTTGGGCATGTCTGTAGAGACATTTTCTTGGCTGATATTGTTATGGGAGGGCCCAGTCTACTGTAGGTGGTGTCACCTCTGGTAAGTGCTCCTGAGCTGTATAAGAGAGCAGGCTGTGCAAGCCATGGAGAGCAAGCCAGTAAGCAGCACTCTTTCATGGCCTCTGCATCAGCTCCTAACTCCAGGTTCCTGCCCTGAGTTCCCTCAGTGATGGACTGCTGCCTGGAAGTGCAAGGTGAAATAAACTCTTTCTTCACCAAGTTTCTTTTGGTCATGGTATCTATTACATGAGCAGAAAAGCAAGCTAAAAAGATGTGTGTGGGGTGACTTAGTGGGACAGTGCTTGCGTGAAGCCCTGAGTCTGATCTTCATGCATCCTAAAGAGGGGGAAAAAGAAAAAGAATGTAAAGTACAGTCCTTTGGTCCTACCTCCTTTCTACCAAAGACAATGTAAAAATTGTGCTGCATATAAAAACTGTCATATTTTCACTTACTGTATCATAGAGTTTTTCAATTAGTACAGAGAATGCTCCTTGTTTTGTTAACATCTGTGTGCTACTTCATTGGGTGGACTTATTTATTTATTTATTTATTTATTTATTTATTTATTTATTTATTTAATCACTTTACAGCCTGATCTCATCCCCTCCCTCCTTTCCTCCCAGTCCTACCCTCATGCCTCCTCCTCCATTCTCCTTCTCCTCAGAGAAGGGGAGGCTCCCAAGAGGTACAAACCCACATTGCATGGAATTTTCAGCATCTATGTTCCCTCTGCATGAACGTTTGCATCGATCTCCATCTTTTGCTAAGTCGTGCTGCATTGAGTAATCTTGTACTTATGTCATTTTTCTTGTGTGAAAGAGATTAGTCTGTTTTCTGTTGTCAGAAATAGTCCGACAGACTGAGTGAGCTATGAAGAGTTTTATTTGGCTTCATGGTTCTGTAGGCCCCAGATCAAAATGATGCATTTCGTGATGGCTTGCATTCTTGCTGACAGAATCCTGAGGTAGGGCAATGTTATATAGCAAAAGACAGAGTCTCTCCATCTCTCTGTCTCTCTGTCTCTCTCTCCCTTCGTGTGTGTGTGTGTGTGTGTGTGTGTGTGTGTGTGTGTGTGTGTGTGTGTGTGTGTTTGCCTTCTCTATCCCCTTATCAAAGCCACCAGGACTCAGTCATGAAGGTACCTCCTTATCTACCTTAAGGACCATATCTATACATAATCCATTCCTGAAGGCTCTACCTCTAAATAGCATTTAGAATGAGTTGCTGCTATTTTAATATCTCACAACAGGGATTGAATTTGGATACATGAGGCATCAAATCATACACACACACACACCATATACAAAGCATAAAAGCAAGGGTATCTATTGAAGAAATTGTTTAAAATTGAATTGCTGCCTTAGGAAAAATAGATTTATAATTTAAAAAGTAAATATGTTTATTAACTCTTTAAGAATATAATATGCATTTTTATCATATTCACCCACACTTCCTCAACTTCTCTCAGATCCACCCCATATCCCTGCCCTCCCAAGTTTTTGTCTTTTTCTCAAAAAAAAAAAAAAAAAAATGCATCAACTCCAATTTACTCTGCTTATAATCTCATGGGTTGGGCCATCCACTAGAGTGTGGTTGACTTACCAGGGGCTACACCTTTAAAGAAAACAGAATTCTCCTTCCCCAAAAGCCATCAAGTCTATAGCTTCTCAGTTAGGGGTAGGGACTCATGAACCTCTTCTTTCCATGCTAGAAGGTTGGCTGGCTTCATCTTGTGTAGACAACTATAGCTGCCATGAATTCATGAACATACAAGTCCTGTCATGTTCAGAAGACACTGTTTTCCTCTGGTCCTCCCTGACTACTAGCTCTTCTCACAACACAGCGAATCTGTAATTTTGATAGCTATTGCTTGTGGAGTTATCTTCCAACGAATTTGTATACTTAGCTGTGTTTCTCCCACTCACACATGAAAATATTTCCCCACATTTTTACCAATAAAGCATACCACTAGACTTGTAGGTTTTCTCAAGGCTCCTAGGTAAAAAAAATTGCTATATTTCTTTCCTTGTATATGTGTTCACATGAGTGTACCATGTATGGGAATGTGGGAGAATGTGTGAGGTCAGAGGACAACCTCAGGTTTGAGTCCTTGCCTTCTGTTATATTTGAGACAGGGTCTCTTGGTTGTTTATCTCCTGCATACACCAGGCAAGGTGGCATAAGAACTAGTGGAACATCTCTCCCATCTCTACCTCCCACTTGTTTGTAGGGGCAGTGGGACCACAGATGCTAGCACTGTGCATCTGGCTTTTACATGCATTCTGGGGACTCAAAACTCAGTTTCTCATTTGCTCACTGAGCCATCTTCTTGCCTGTTTCTTTAATTTGCAGTGAAGTGAAGCATCTTGTTACATGGGGACCAAATGGACCAAACCATTTTGCTGTTGATTCAGTTATATCCTGTCCTGCCTTTTAAAAGCTGGGAGGACTCCACATATCAATCTTTTCGAGTGACAAGTCAGGGTTAAAGAGTATAGAAATAATTTAGTCTTGTGCTTGTCTCCTACTTAAACCACTTCCTTGCCTTTACTGGGTAGAAATGTTCAAAGTTAAGAAGTTCACAAAATTGAAGGCATCTTTATGTGGCTCTAAAATTTAGAAAGGTTTTATATTGAGCCAAAATCTTTCTATAATTACTGCATGACAGTAATTACAGTATGCTCTTGTTAAAGTGTACTGTGCTTTCTTATCATAATGAATATACTGCAGAGAAATAATGCTGACTTCAAGTTTAAGTAGCATATCAAACTTCTTCCTCCTTCAAAAATAATTCTTCACTCCTTGGAGCCCTTAAATGATAATACATAGTGTTTTCATTATACTTAGAAAGATAATTGAAATGTAAATGCCAGCCTGGTGGTGGTGGCTTACATCTTTGATCCAAGCACTCAGGAGGTAGAGGCAGGTGGATCTCTTTGAGTTATGAGTTTGAGGCCAGACTGGCCTACAGGGCGAGTTCCAGGGCAACCAAAGCTATACAAAGAAACCCTGTCTCAAACAAATAAAAATGAAAATATAAATGCCACCTTTGCAGTACTCTGGTTGAAAATGAATAATCCAAATCTCACTATGCAGAACCCTTGGTCAGTGTTAGGTTTATATTCTATAGAACAAACCAGTACTGTGAAAAAAATTGATGTCATGAAATTAGAGTCATTCTTGATTATAGGAGATTAAAGAGATGTACTGATGAATTACATTCCCAGATCTTGAATTGAATTCTGAACCAAAGATAGGGGAAATACCATAACTAAAATTATTGGAACAACTGGTCATGTGAATCTGGATTGTATATTAGATAATAGCATCATATCAACATGAAATGTACTGATTTTTAAATTTGAGCTGTGATAATTAAAGAGAGTTCCCAGAAGAAGCTGTTTTGGATGTGGTTTGTTCTCCACCCCTCACACCCAGGGTCATGTGCCAAAATCTCGGCTAGCAGTATGGTGGTGTGGTTGTGAAACTGTTAAGAGATGGGGCCAAGGAGAAGATAGTTGGGTCATGAGGCATGGCTTTGCAGAATGAACTATTCTAAGACAGCACACATAAGCTGTGAAGTTCTGTAGCTTCCTGTTATGTTATGTCCTGTATCCTTCTTATATGCACTCTTACGCTAAGGGCCAAACAAAAGGGATCACACAGATTTTGACTTTCCACATGCATTAAAAGCTAAATAAACCTCTTTTGCTTATAAAGTACCCAGTGTCAAGTATTTTTTGTTATAGTAACAAAAAACAGGCATATACACAGCAAAAGATATTTTGTTAAATGTAATCTGAATAAATAAATAAATAAATAAACTTTAAAAAGATATTTTGTTAAATGAGTGAACACTTCATAGTAATGTTTTCTTGGAGCTTTTCTGTGTTTGAAGTTATTTCAAGCTAAGTTGAATAAATGCTTTTGCAAGAGTAGTTTAAAATACATAATTTTAGAAGAGTGACTTAAGTTTCTCCCTGTATGTAAATGACTGCTATAGACACATTTACTGTAAAGGGACATGTGGAAAGCTGCAGAAGCCCTGAGGGAATGTGTCAAGTGTGGATGCAGTCCTGAGTGAATATGTATTGTCAACACTGGCACAGCCATGTTAGCAATCCCAATGCCTCAGACTCATGCAAGTGGCAAAGCCTTCCTCCAGTAAGGCTCAGAGGGATGGCAAAGCCTTCCTTCCTCTGGTCCAGTTGTGAATGTTAGCCATGTATGCAAAAGCTAGCAACTACAGCTTCCTCCTCCCAGATGACTGCAACCTTAGACTGCTGGCCTACAGAGACCCACTACTGAAAGGAGCTTTACTCCTCCTCTTCTGCATCTCAGAAAAAAAAACTGCTGAGGTTCCGGGTCATTGCTTAGTTGGTGCACCAGCAGACTGAGCACAACTCATCTATACCAGCTTTTCTGTCCATGTATCTGTGCTTCTGTTCTTCCTTCAGTCTCTCACTGCCCCAGGAAAGTTTCCAGGACCAAGGCTTGCAGGTTATAACAGGGACAGATATTGACAAATTGCATTCAGAGGGGATGAGGGCTTAGTTGGAGGAAGTAGGTCACTAGAGGTGTCTCTTTGAAGGATATATGTTGTTTTTAGTTCCTTTCTGTCCCACATTCTTTTTCTCTTGAGCTGCTTGGAGGTGAGCAGCTTCTTATGCCATACCCTATTGCCTGATGTTTTGTCTCTTCATAGGCTTGAAAGTAAGGAGCCAGACATACATGGACTGAAAACTCTGAAACTGTGAGCCAAAAGAAATCTTTCCTCATTTTTACATTGATTACCTTGGGTGTGTTTGCGACATTGACTGAAAGTGCCCAGCAAACCTGGGAACATATTCACACTGAATGTGAGAATAGAGAAGAATGTTGATTTCTCTGATGATTCATACTTTTTTTTTCAGGAAATATATGAATGGTCTGTTTGTGAAAATCTTTCTGCCTCTTGGTAAAAGTAATTGTTCTCTACAGTCCTAATAGCACTTGTGAGAATTCCTTCTCTGAGGAGAGTAAACAACATCTAAAGTAGTCACCCTGGGCAATCAAAGTTTCTTGGGCCTACTTACAGAGGATTTAGTGACAGGACTGATTATAGGTAACCCCCATGAAAGTCTTCACCTAGAATAGATGATGTCTCCCTTTAAAGCTGCATGGATTGTTGGATTGAGCACCCAACAATTAACCTGTACACGCTAGCACCTTCCTGGACCCTTGAAACTACATGCAATTGGGGCAGAATTGAATACAAATGACTGGGTGGAGTGGCAGAAATTGCAGGCAAAAGTAAAATGGCCTTCTCTCCTTCTTTGAGGGAGTGTCACACAGGCCTGCTCCTTATAGCCTCTTGCAAACTGAGACAAACAGATTTGATGAAGACAGTGGCTAGTTTTGTTGAGGGGGGGTGTTTGTTTTTGTTTTTGTTTTTCCAGAGAACCCAGTTCTACAATAGGGATGCTAAGGAGGAAAAAAAAAAAGATGAGTGCCATTGTATATACCCCATAGTAAATTTTTAAAAGGTGGTGAAAGATATAATAAGAGCTTTGGGGTATTTGCTTTGCTGTATTTAATAAAATTAAATATGTTTGGGTAAATTTATTGGGATGAGGAATTGATACCTAAAGCAGAGAAGTGATGGTGTTGGTTACTAGTCAGTGAGTACCTTAGTCTTAGAATAAAATAAACCACCTCAAAATCCAATGGCTTAAAACATTATTTTTGCTCTCACATCTGCAAGTTGGTTGGAGGTCAGTGGGTACACACTGGGCTCAGCTAGGGTTGGCTTTAAGCCCAGTTTGGATGTACGTCTACTGCACATGCTGTTATCCTCCTTGGACCAGCAGGCTTGCAACAGCATGTAATGCCACGGCAATAGTAAGCACATGGAACACAGCCCAGCTGTGCAAGCATCTTAGAGCCCCTACTTGTCTCCCTTTTGCTAATATCCCTCTGGCCAAAGAGAATCACATAGCTGAGCAGATGTCTAGAGCAGAGAAAAAGACTCAACCCATAGGAGCAAGAACTGAAAAGTTACCTGGCCAGGAATAGAGGTATAAAGAGGGAGGAAGATAGAAATAATGATGTGATCTACCCAAAGTGGATTTAATTAAGAAGGGGAGAAATGCTCATAGTTTTGTTTGTTTGTTTGTTTGTCTCATTAAAAGGTAATTAGTGAAAATCATCTGTGTTCATATTACACATTTTAAAGGTGAACTTGCTGGGCTAAGATCCATGGAAAAGAAATTATTCTTGGTCATTAGCCCCAACCTCTCTGCCAAGCTACTTCAAAATAGCTGGAATATGGCATGAGGCAAGGCAGGGACAATGATCTGTAGACGATTAAATCCAGGTTTCAATTACTCACTAACTGTGTCACCTCAGGAAAAGCACTTTAAACCTGTTCCTTGATCGTTTCACCTATAAAATCTGGATGATAACCAAGGCACACAGTGTTCAGCTAGGTGTCAACTACCTGTGTGGTGAGGCAACTGTTTGTTTTTTAATGATGAGGATTGAATAAACAATTGTAGGACTTGACACACGGACAGTATAGTTGTCACACACACACACACACACACACACACACACACACACACACCACATCTGCAAGTTCTGCACCTCCTAATTCAACCACCTGTGAAGAAAAAAATACTCAGATTAAACAACTGTCTACAGATCCTGTGTCCTTGAACAACACCACATAACTCTATTTGCATAACATTTATGGTATTTATTTACTATTTATTGAATCACTTATTCATGTATTATTTAAACAGCAGAATCGAGTGCCACCTAGACAGGAAGATGTATGCAAGTTAGATGCAAAATTATACACATTTTTTATTGCAAGGACTTCAGACTTTGAGTATAGTGAGGGACAGCTCTACTTTGTTAATGGTTGCTATTGTTATTCCTCTTATTATTCCTGGATCTCACTGCTCTACAATCAAATTGTAGTTCAGCTCCCTTCAGCTCGGTCCTGCTGGCTGTTTGAAAGTACTGGATTGTTTCTACTCATGCTTCTTCCCAACGGCTCTCGATGTGATTACCTGGGCAACCAATAAAAAAGAAGATGCTATTTGCATTTGACTAGATTACAGGAATCACCTCAATTAATAGACCCCATTGGTTTCTAAGTCTTCATTTATTTATGCTAATGTGTTCATTCCATGGCTGGGCAGTTCTCCTAGTTATAGTCATGCTTTTAATTTTATTACGGGCTATAACATTATTTCCCTAATACCTTCCTTTGGCTTTGCTCCTTTAGGCTAACTTTTCCGAGTTTACAATCTAAAAAGCATACCGTTAGATGCTTATGCCAGGAGGCCCTTTCAAGAAACTCTAAGGGAAAACATGGCAAGCCCTTATGAATTTGGATTCTACTGGTGCTGAATTTATAATAATGTAGATAAGAGAGAAGTTCTTACAGATCTAACTGGAAAAAGGGCTAGTCAGGTGCAGCAGCACATGCAAGCCTTTAATCCCAGCACTCAGGAGGCAGAGGCAGGCGGATCTTTGTGAGTTCGAGGCCAGCCTGGTCTACAAAGTGAGTCCAGGATAGCCAAGGCTACACAGAGAGACCCTGTCTCGAAAAAGAAAATTCAAAAGAAAAAGAAAAAAGAAAAAGAAAGGAAGGATGGAAGGGAAAGAAGAAAGGAAGGAAGGAAAGAAGATGCTGAGAAGGTAGAAAGTCCCAGGTCTTTGAGGAAGACTTGGCAGATTCAAGCTTGAACATGCAGAGTGCAGAGAGTTGGGAAATAAAAGTTATGAACCAGACTGAGATAAAAGCAAAATTAATATCTTAAGTATTTTGGGTTTTGTTTGTTTTTGTTTTGAGACAGAATCTTTCTGAACTGAAACTCACTGTCTTCTTGCTTCAGTCTCTAGAATACCAGGATTAGAGGAGTTTGCCACTATGTCCAATCCAACTGAAGTTTTAAAGCAAAAAGTAAGCATTTATCACTCACTTGCCCAAGGGGAAAGTGAAGACATGAGGCTGAGTTCTGCTTTGGTCAGGTGGGCCTACTTGGGTATCACTTAGCAGCTCTGACCTGGTTTTCTTATGCAAATCAGGATATTTTTCACCCTACAAAACTATCAGCTGGATTTAAAGGAGTAATCTTTAAAATTGCTGAGATTGTGTCCAGTAAGAAGCTAGAGGCTTATTCCAGTAAGAATGTCACTATTCAAAATTATTTTACCTCTTAGATTTATTTTATTTTAAATTTATGCATGTCTGTATGTGCCTGAGGAGTACAGAAAAGGAAAACTGGATCTCCTGGAGCTGGAGTAACAGGTAGTTGTGAGCTGTCCTATATAGATTCCAGGAATTAAACATGAATCCTCTGGAAGAGCAGAACACATCCAACCACAAAGTCATGTGTCTGGCCCTGTGTAGCTGTACTTTTCATTATCTTTTTAAATTGAGGCTCTAATACCTCTGCCTCCTTCACCCCAATACCTTGCAACACTCCAACAACAGGTAGGAGAGAAAGAAGGTCAGTGGGGATAAAGGTTAGGGTCATCAGGTTCCTTGGGGCAAGTCCAATCTTCATTTCAGGACATCTCCGACTTCTCATTAAAACCACATCAACAGCAACCTGGAGCAGCAGCAGGGAGAAGCCTTCTTCTTTCTCAGAGCCCCTCCCCCAGGATTTGGCATTTATTCCTTCTCCAGAGTCCTCAGAATTAAACTAACTGCAGCTGGCAAAGAGTCCCTCTCAGAGCCCCACACAAGGCAAATAGTTTGCTGCTTGAAGACAATCTGAATCAGCCCCATTTCCCATACCTGGGATTAAAAACAAAAACATATTTACACAACATAACTGAGTTTTTTAAAGATACAAAACTGTACTACATTTCCCTCCTTTTAGTCTGGAAAAATCGCCTGTTCTCTAAGATGAATGTGCATTGTTACTTTCTTTTTTCCCCTTTTTCCCCTTTCCTTTCTTTCTTTTTAACAGAGTTTCTCTGTGTAGCCTTGGCCATCCTGGACTCACTTGTGAGGACCAGGCTGATCTCAAACTCACAGAGATCTGCCTGCCTCTGCCTCCCGAGTACTTGGTTTAAATGCTTGTACCACCATGCCCAGATTTGTTATTGCTTTCTTAAAAGGAAATTATCAATGAACCAAATACTTTTAGGGTCAATAGTTTCATCTATAACCTGGTAATGCTCAGCTGCTCTTATCTATAACAGCTAATACTTTTTGTTGCTGAGTGTTGAGCTAGGACTCCAAAGCCACTTCCTAATGGCAAGAGGCTTTCTTATGTGTCTCTTTTGGGCCTGCATTCACTAGCCAAATGACTTCTTTTACCACAGCATCTACCAAACCCAGGAAGCTTAGGCATTCTTGTTGAGAACTCAGTACTGCTAGAAATGGCTCATTTTCTTCTCCATCTGAAAGTATTATATTTCTCGGAGTTAATGCACCAGCCATTTTGAGTGCTGAGGCTTTTAGCAACTTGGTCACAATTTCTTTTCAAATGACCACAATTGAAGCATGGAGTGTTCTAAGATCTAAGGCTTTTAGTGGCCACTGGGAAAGCTAATGGTGGTAACCTCTTAACCTGAGCTCTTCTGGCAGCTCAGTTTGCTCAAGATTAACCCTTTCTCTGTAATGGGCTGTTTCTCTTTAACCCTTTCACCCTGTATGCCTTTCTGCTCCTCTTCATTTCCCATCGTGCCTAAGGGCTGTGGAAACTTGACACCAAAAGTGCATAGTGCTGAACAGGGCAGCAATTGCAGGAAACTCTGGCTCTCAGTTACCAAGTATGAACCCCTTTTTTCCCCTCCATTTTCCAGCAGTGCTGCTTGCTTCACAAGCACTTCTGTCTCTACCTACAAACTCTCTACTTGCACAGCTAACTTGGCAATCTTTTCAAAAACAAGCTAATTGAGTGACACTTCTGATTTTCCTGTTTCATCCGTTTTGGTTTCTCATATCATTCCATATCCATGCACAACTTTTCCAATTGTTAAAGCATTCTCTCAAACTTTTTTGAAATAAAATATAGGAAGAAGGCTAAGCAAAAACAGAAAATGCCTTCTGGGAGCCAAATGGGAGAAAATCCAGTAGCAGCAGCCGCAGTGAAACTTTTGCTCATATCCTGAAGCAGTGTTTTCATTTCTTCACATCCTCATGTCTCCTGCATTAAAAACAAGATTTTCCATTATTATAAGCCCCACATTGGGGTTTCTTATATCTCTTTCTCGCTTCCCCCTAATCCCTTCCAACCCTTATTCACCCTAATATTTTCCAACACCCCAACACCAGGTAGAAGAGAAAGAAGGTTAGAGGGGAGAGGGGGCAGAGTTCTCCTTTGCTACTTCCTACTGGTTAGGGTCATTGGGTTCCTTGGGGCAAGTCCAAATTTCGTTTTAGGATATCTCCTACTTTTCATCAAACTGCAGCAACAACAACCAGGAGCATCGGGGTGGGGGGAGGAGCATCAGCAGCCTTCTTTCTCAATCTCTACTCCCCTAACCCCCCACCCCCTGGCTTTGGCATTTATTCCCTCTCCAAATTCTTCAGAATTAAACTACCTGCAGCTGGCAAAAAGCCCATCTCAGAGCCCGCGTGAGGCAAATAGTTTGCTGCGGTGGACAACCTGAATCAGCGCCATATCCCACACCTGGGATTAAAACAAAAGCACTTACATAACTGAGATTTTAAAGACACCAAGATTTCCATTACGTCCCCACTCAAATTACTTTTTAAAACTTGGATTTGTATGTATTTTCAATTTAATTACCCCAGATTTACCTACAATTCTTGACATTGAAATACTCTTCAGATTGACCTTTGACTTCTGCATCACCATTTAGGATGCAAATGCATTGCCATTTTAGGTATTTTTTAAAAACACATTATTGTTTTGGAGGCATACATAGCAATGTAAAAGTTTCTAAAACATTTGAGCAATTAGTTTATCAATATTGGAATTAATACAAGACCTCGTAAAGAAACTACATGGAAAGTGTTAGAATTTATTAGAGGCTTCCAGTAGGTTTGTGTTTGTTTGTTTTTTTTTTTAAGTAGTTTTATAGTCTTATCTCTTCTGAAAAATAAATTCCACTTAAACCCGAAACATTTAATTTTCAGTATCATTTCTCTGACACCATGTTTGGTCAGAAACCACTTTCTATTTCCAAACTGAAAGAGGAATTTATAATAGCAGAATTGTTTCCTTTTTTATGCAGGAGACAGAATAGACTTTAAGATGGTTACAAAAAATAATCCAGGGGCTGAAGAGAGTTAAGTAATCAAAACACTTGCTGTTCTTCTTCTTCCACATCACCAGAGTTTGGTTCCCAGCATCCATGCTGTGTGCATCATGGTAACCTCTGAGGTTACCCACATGTATATATATTCTCTCTCTCTCTCTCTCTCTCTCTCTCTCTCTCTCTCTCTCTCTCCCTCCCTCCCTCCCTCCCTCCCTCCCTCCTTCCCTTCTCTCTGTCTGTCTTTCTGTCTCTGTGCCTCTTTGTCTCTGTCTCTGTGTAGGAGCATTACAAGCTCTGATTCTCATGTTAAAAGATTCCCCACAACTTTGTAGAATCTAGATTGAAGGTACCAAAGAGGAAATAATGAAGGTCAGTTAGATGAGAACTTCTGTGGAGGTGAACTGTGATAAAAAGACCAGCATGAGAGGGTTTGTCAGTGTCATGGCTTTAGCTCCTATTCATACTTCGACTAAATAACCAGTTTGTTGGAATTATAAATTATTTGTTTACTGGTCTGCCTTCCATATAAAATATAAACTATTTTGGTGGATCGTGTGACAAAAATTAATTCACTGAGTATGTGAATTAATGGAGAATACAACAAATATTAGAAAGGAAAAAAAAAACTACCTAGAGCCAGGCATGGTGGCACACATATGGAATCCAAGCACTTGGGAGGTTGAAGTAAGAAGATCCTGCATTTGATGCCAGCCTGGAGTACATTGTGAGTTCCATGTCAGCTTAAGCTATATAGTAAGACACTGTGTCTCACTGTCTATCATACTCCACACACACACACACACACACACACACACACACACACACACACACACGTATATATAAAACAGTAATAATCTTGGGGAACTTTTCTTAACTTTTTTTTCCTATTCTGCTTTTTTTGTTGCTGTTGTTGTTGTTTGATTTTTCTTTTTTGCCTACAGCCATCCAATGACTAGGACATTATGCCACACATCATCTTCTATAATTTCACTGTCATATATCTTTAATTCAAGGCATTTCTGGAATTAAAAAAAAAGATTTCTGTTATTCTTATTTGTGTGTATGTGTGTGAGAGAGCATGGGGAGCAAGCCAGTAAGCAACACCATCCATATAATCTGTATCAGTTCCTGCCTCCAGATTCTTGCTCTGTTTGAGTTCCTGCCCTGACTTTTTAAAAATGATGAACAGTGATGTGGAAGGAGAAGCCAAATAATCTCTTTCCTCCCTACTTGCTTTTTTGTCATGGTGTTTCATTACAGCAATAGAAATCCT
The DNA here is from genome assembly GCF_903995435.1 of Acomys russatus. Taxonomy (NCBI): domain Eukaryota; kingdom Metazoa; phylum Chordata; class Mammalia; order Rodentia; family Muridae; genus Acomys; species Acomys russatus. Next base: position 10,850,548 of record NC_067169.1, read on the forward strand.
ACCTGGAACAACTGGGTTCATTCTCATCTAATTCCTTTTCCTCTCTGACTCCCTATTGAAAGTTCTTGATCCAGACTGCATATTAGAATTCCCTGAAGAAGCCAGGCATGGTGACTTTAATCCCAGGACTTGGGAAGCAGAGATAGGCAGATCTCTGTGAGTTTGAGGCCAGCCTGGTCTACAAAGTGAGTTCAGCACAGCCAAAGGCTACACAGAGAAACCCTGTCTTGAAAAACAAAAAATAAAATAAAATAAAATAAAAATAATAAGAAAAATTCCCTCAAGAATGACAGGTCTAGAAAAGCCAAACCTATAGAAAACTGGTCCATATTTGTCTAGGACTGGGAGTGAAAATGGCCAGAAACTGCCAACTGGCAGGAGGGATTTGGAGTATCAAAAATATTCTAAAATTGAACTGTGAGAATGGTTGTAAAATCCTGTCATTTTCTAAGAACCATTGAATTGTGTCATTACAATTAGTGATATTTATGACATGCAAATCATACTTCTATAAAGCTATTTTTAATTTTCCTACGGAACTTTTGAAAAATCTTGGCATTTGCACCCTAAACCACAAAGTCCTGATTTAATAGGTCTGGAAGAAAGACTCAGCCACTAATAATTTTTATTTGTTGATAATTTTTAAGAGTTTATTTTTTAGTTAATGTACAAAAATAATAGGTTTTATTTTTATATATTCACATATATCAAGGCACTGTTGATCTATTTATCTAAGTCAGTATGTAGATAGAGATACAGTGTCTTCCCCGCATTTGTCTGACTGTCCTCTGCTGTCACTTCTCCTTCCCTCTCACTGCTCCAATTCCTTTCCTCAAATGGTCTTCCTATTATTTTCATGTTGTAATTAAATCTATACAGTGCATGAGAGAAAAGATGAAATATTTTGATCCTTGTTGCCGTCTAATACCCTCTCATTTTCTACTCACTTTTTAGATCCTTTTCTTCCTTCTCATGATCTCTCTTCCATTGTCATGTAATATACATATTGTGATGGTAGTTATTCTTATAAATTTGACAGGGTCTAGAATCACCTAGGAGACAACCTTTAGGCATACCTATGAGGGATTGATGAGATTTGCCTCTGGACACCCAAAATGTGGGATGGCTCTATTCCCTGGATTTGGGTCCTGAAATTCATATAAAAAGAGATAGCTAGTTGATCAGTAGCATTCATAATTATCTGCTTCCTGACTACTGAGGCAACTTGACCAGCCGTCCCAAGATCCTACTTAACTAGGACTTACCCTCTATGATGGACTATACCTTTGAACTGTGACTCAAACTAAAACATTTTTCCTTAGTATTCTTTGTCTGGGAAATTTATTGTATCAATAGGAGGAGTGACTAAGACATATATACTCGTATTTAAATCTAGATCTAGAAACATATAATATTTGTTTGAGTCTGGCTTATTCATTTAACATGATTGTGATGGTTTATATGAACATGTCCTCTATAGGCTTGGATGTTTAAACATTTGGTCTCCAGTTGGTGGCACTGTTTAGGGAGGTGGTGCAGCCTTGTTGCAGGAAACACATCACTAGAGGTGGGATTTGAGAGTGTATAGCCTCATCTTACTTGCAGCTTACTTCCTATGCTTCATATTTCAGGTAAAGATAAGATCTCCCAGCTTCCTAATCCTGTTGCCATTCTTCCCCACTATTTTGTACTCTATCTCTGGAACTATAAGCCAAAATAAACTTCAATAAATTGCTTTTGGTCACCATATTTTATCATAGCAACTGAAAACCTAATACAATTATGATCTCAGTTCCATTCATATGTATCATATGGAAATTCTATCTTTAGTTGTTTTGGGGAACCTCCATATTGATTTCCACAGTAGATGCATCAGTTTACATTTCCATCAGCATAGTATAAGTGTTTTTTCTTCCTAACACCCTCACCAGCTTTAGTCATTACCTGTTTTCTTGATGATAGTAATTCTGGTTGTGTTGAGATAGAGTCTCAATGCTATTTTAATTTGCATTTCCCTGATGGCTAAGGGTGTTAAACTTTTTTTTCTCAAATACGAATTGTCTATTTGCATTTCTCCCTTTGAGGATTGTGTTCAGTTTACTTGCTATAAATCTTAGATGTAGAGTTCACAAAGGCTTTCTCCAACTCTGTGGGCTATCTCTTCTGTCTGCTGATAGTCTCCTTTGTTATACAGAAGCTTTTTAATTTTATATGTGAAATCTAGATTTAAGTGTTGGGGGGCTGGGCTATTAGCTTGTGGGATTGGGTTCTTTCCTTCCACTGTGTGTTTGACGGAATAAACTTAGTGTGTCAGCTTGGCAGCAAGCACCTTTACCCACTGAGCTATCTTGAAGGCTTGAATTCAAGATTTTAAGAAGAGTTTCTTAGGACTATAACCTTTTACAATGTGGATGCCCTTGTATTTGTGGCATAGATGTTCAGAATTGAGATGTCATCTTGGTGGATTTTCCTTTGATGAGTATGGAGTGTCTTTCCTCATCTCTTTTAATTAGTTTTGGCTGAAAGTCTATTTTATTAGCTGTTAGGATGGCTAAACCAGCTTGCTTCTTGGGTTCATTTGCTTGTAAAACCTTCTTTTTCAACCCTCTACTGAGTTAATATCTATCTTTGTTGCTGAGGTGTTGTTCTCGTATGCAACAGAATGATGAGGTCTTTTTACACATCCATTCTGTTAACCTGTATCTTTTTTTTTTTAATTGGGAATTAGGTCTGTTTATGTTGAGTAATATTAATGACCAGTGATTGCTAGCTCTTGTTATTTGATGTTGATGCTGGTAGTGTGTTTGTGTGCTTTTCTTCTTTCTGTTTTGCTGCAGTGGAGTTATTTATTTCCTGTGTTTTCTTGGATGTAGTTTGTTTTTGTTTTTGTTTTTGTTTTTGTTTTTTGCTTGGAGTTTTCCTTCTAGTATATTCTATAGGGCTGGGTTTGTGGGCAGATATTGTTTAAACTTGGTTTTGTCACGAACTATCTTGTTTTCTTCATCATAGTGATTGAAAGGTTTTCTGGGTGTAGTAGTCTGGGCTGACATCTGTGGTCTCTTAGGGTCTGCAAGATGTGTGTCCAGGCCCTTCTGGCATTTAGAGTATCTGTTGAGAAGTCAGATGTGATTCTGATAGCTTTGCCTATTTGCTCTGTATGTTTAATGCTTTGATTATTATGTGGCAGGAAGATTTTCTTTTCTGGTCTAATCTATTTGGTGTTTTGTAGGCCTCTTGTGTGTTTATACGCATCTTTTTCCTTAGGTTGGGGAATTTTTTCTTCTATGATTTTGTTGAAAATATATCCTGGGCATTGGAGCTGGGAATCTTCTCTTTCTTCTAGATCTATTATTCCTAGTTTTCATTTTTTCATAGTATCCTTGATTTTTTTTTTTTTTTTTTTTGGACATACTATGTCAGGGTTATTTAGACTTAAATTTTTCTTTGACAGATGTATCTATTTCTTTGATTATATCTTCTACACCTTAGATTCTTTCCTCCATCTCTTATATTCTGTTGTTCCTGTTTTCTTTCCTAAATTTTCCATCTCTTGGATTTCCTCAGTTTGTGTTTTCTTTATTGCTATTTCCATGTTCAGGTCTTGAGCCATTTTATTCATATCCTTCACCTGTTTGCTTGCATTTGCCTGTATTCCTTTAGGAATTTATTCAATTCCACTTTAAAGGCCTCTATCAACTTCAAAAGCATGGTTTAAAGGTCATTTTCTTGTATTTCAGCTATGTTAGGATATCCAGGGATGCTTGCTGTGGGATAACTGCATTCTGGTGGTGCCATATTACCCTGGCTTTTGTTAATTGTGTTCTTATACTGGCCTTTAGCCATCTAGTTGTCTCTGGTGTTGGCTCTTTGTTCCTGGTGCCTGCTGGATTTCTCAAGGGTATGAGCAGATCCCTGGGCAGAGACTGGGTATTCTGGAGTAGCCCTCTTCTGCATGGTGGGTATGGTTGTGGACTGGCTGCTGGATCTTCAGAAATAGTCCATTTTTCTCCTCATGTGGCCTTGTCCAGTTAGACACAGGCAGGGGACTAGCCTGGGAGTGTCTATCTTGTAGGGTCCTGAGGACAACCAGGTCTCCTCAGGAACCCAGAAGCTCTCCTCTCAAAAGTGAAACTCCAGGAATCAGCAGCCCCATCATTTACTCACCCCTGTGTCTCTGAGCTCAAGCAGCCCAGACAGAATGTATGATGGGCACTACCATTTTGGAGCGAGATCCTGTATGTTCCTGAGGTCCAGCCAGTCTCCTCAGGACATCCTGGGAGTCAGGTAACCAGAGGCTGGAAATGAGTACCCCTGGAACCTGGGAGCTTTCCTCAGAAGGCGGGAATAGCCGAATGGGCAGAGGCTGGAACTGCTTGTTCCTGCCACCCATGGGTTCTCCTCTCACCTGGGAAATACAAACCATAGCATTTTGGAGTCTGCAGCATGGCATCTCAGCTTTTCTGGAGTCACTGTGACCCACTCAGGAACAGTGTGCCCTGGGCACCACTTTCTTGGATCCTCCCTATGTTACTGTCTTATAAAGTGTCATGGAATTCTTGGCCCAACAGTTTTTGAACATTGGCTTTTCCTAACTCACTAGCCCTCTCACTTTCTCAGGAGCACTTTCTCTTTCCTAAGAAACTGTCTCCACTTCTATTACTAACCATATATCCTGAGTGAACTGCTTTATAACGGGAAATGAGAACCTAGAAATTTCAGCGATTGCTCTCAGATTTTTATCTGCATCTATAATAGCTATACAGCAATTCTAAAGTCATCCTGGATATGTGAGACTCTGTGACAAAAAAAAAAAAAATCCCAGAAGATATTGTGAAACTCATCCACTGTAACTATTAAAACAATAATGGTACTGGAGAGATGATTCACTGGATAAGAATGCTTAGAACGTAAGCATGAAAATGTGAGTTTAAATCTACAGCATCAATGTTAGAAGACATGCATGGCTGTGTGTGTGTGTGTGTGTGTGTGTGTGTGTGTGTGTGTGTGTGTGTGTGTGTGTGCCTGTACCCCAGTGTCTTGGTTAGCTGAACCAGGAAGCTTGCTCAGGCTTTCTGGCCACTAGTTTAGTTTCAATATCAGTGAGAGTCCTCATCTCAAAGGAAAACATAGACAGAGATATAACAGAACACCTTGTGTTCTCTGCCCTCCTCAAGGACTTACAGGGTTATGCATGCCTGCATACACATACTATATATTCATATAGAAAATTTTAAATAATATAGAAACAAAACAACGACCCCCTTAATATTTATTTCTAACTGTTAAAACACTATATAAATTTTAAATTTTATGATAGTTTTTATACAGGAGTACTATATTTACACCATTTCCACTCCTCCCTCTCTCATCTGTTAGAACATTTTTACCTTCCATTAAAGGCCTAGTATCCATACATGATGAAGATGAGACATAATTTACCTTGGTTTTATATCTTAATAAGAGAAAAACATTCAGTGGATACATCACAAAAATTAACATGCCATCTTTTCTTTAGCCACAACTAGGAGAAAAGGATACTTTGTAGATTGATGTTAAATCATGGTTATCTTTAGATTACAGAAAGAGCAGGGTGTTTTTTAAGTGTGAAGGAAGCTTTCTCACCTGCCTCATGTAGAGTTAGGGTGCTGGATGCTCATGATCACACAAAATTTCCTGGAGTCAGAGGCCTCTAGATTCCTGTCTCATGAGTTAAAAGAATACAATTCATAGACAACAAAAGAAGAGGGTTTGCAGGAAGTTTTACTACAAATTCACAGGTGAGAGTTTATGAGAAAGTAATAAGACAGATCTATATAGCAGAGATAGATCTCCAGAAATGACACAATTGAGAGTATACTATCTTCTGTCCAGGACAGATTCTGGCTTAAACACCTTTGGAATCTCTGATCTCCACCAAAGAAAAGGGCATCTCTGGCTATTAGCTGAAGGAAAAACTATTCACATTTGAAGTCTCTACCCTAAAACTACTTGCTGATTTCTATCTCCCATTCTCATCAATCAGTTTCAGACTCGAACTAAAGCCATTTTTCCCCTAAGGTTATACAAAACCTTAATTTGGACAAGGGATTTTATAAGGTTGTTGTGAGACCTGAAGGCCATGTCCCTTTACATTGGTAGTGTCTAAACCAGCTGTTCTCAACTTGTGGGCAGAATGATCCTTTTACAGGAGTGACCTAAGACCATCTATAAACACAGATATTTCCATTATGATTCATAACAGTAACAAAATTACAGTTATGAAGTCACAATGAAATTAATGTTATGGTTGGGGGTCACCACAACATGAGGAACTGCATTAAGGGGTCACAGCATTGGGAAGGTTGAGAGCTACTGGTTTAACCAAACTCCAACCCAGCCTCTTTCTGCAGTGTTGCTGATGGTGCCCTCTAAGCAGGCAGGTCAGCTTAGGGAATGAGGCAAATGTGTGGCTGATAAAAGCTGATGCAATATCAGACATGCATTACAGTAGGACCTCTTGTGACCTCTCATGATTAAAAAAAAAAAAAAGAGCACTCCAAGCCTGCTGAGACTAGCATGGAAATCCCAGATGACTGCTAACTGTCCTTTCCTTCATTACAATGGCCTAGCCCTGTCATTAAGTGTTGCAAAAGTGCCTGTTCCTGCCATGCATCTGTTGGTGTGATACACACGGTAAAGCCCAGACACAAAGGGAATGACACATATTCTAGGAATTCCCAGCTTATTTCATACCTTAGTTCATGACTAATGCCCCTTTTAATTAAGCTCAAACATAAAATATGCTGACCAATCCTGGCCCTTGCAATTACTCTGTGAATTCCTATACTCATACCTTGAGTGTGTATACCCTGGCTTGGTGATATTTGCTCCCAGTTGCTTACTTTGTCTCATCTCTGAATTATTTCTCTAAGAACCTGAAACACAGGTTAGGGAGATCTCTGTGTTCCCTCCTCCCAGCCTTCAGCACCCGCAACACTCTCACCTGGGAACACACCTTAGCTCCAGTAGATTGGCCTGATGCAGTCAGTAACGTGCTCGCTCTGTGGATCCTTACTGGCATCTCGCACAGTGAAGTGGAAAAGGACTCAGCCCTTGGCTGAGGACTTGGAGTTGCTGGCTGGTATTCTTACTTCATTTACTTTGTTGTGATAAGAAAAACTGCCCTGACAAAAAGTAACTTAGGGGAAAAAGGGTTTCTTTTAGTTCACAGTTCATCACAGGAGGGATGCTGCAGGATCCTGAAATAGCTAGACACAGTGAGGAAAAAAAATGTGTTCATGCTTGCTTGTTTGTGTTCATCCCTACTTCTCCACAATTATAAAGCTTAAGACCCTCTGTGTAAGTGTTGCCCAAAGTAGGCTGGGCCTTCTCATATCAGTTAATGAAGTGAAGACAGTTTCCCACAGACAAGCCTATAGAATGACAATAAATCTCTCATTGAAACTCTTCCCAGGGGAATCCAAGTTGTATCAAGTTGACAGTTAAAGATAGTCATTAGATTTGCTATAGGGAAGGACAGCATCATCTTCATGGGATACATAACCATGTTCTCTCTGACACATCTCCAGAGGATCCCTTTCTGGTATATCTTGGCTGCAGACATCCATTGCAAGTAATCAGTGTTTGTCCACTACCACTTCCTGCCATGATGATGTCCCACTCTTGTGGCCTTTGGATGCCCAAAAGCCTACTGGGAAGACTCAGCACCCTATTGACTCTCAATCCTGTACCTGTCATTAGGGAAGTGACATGTCTTCCTCCCTGCCAGGATTTAATACATCACTTGACAAACTGTCTCCCAGGACCAGACAGCCTGGCCATGAAGCTTCAGGGACTTCCTCGCAATGCTGTTGTTCCTGTAGCCACACTAAAGCCCAAAGGCAACTGCTGTTCTAGATGAGCTGAGCTTTAAACAAGTGCCCTTCCTGAAAGGTTTGTGAAGATGCACTTGGTTTTTGAAATCCAAGGTGAATCTTTCCTCCCTAGGCAAAGCTGGTCGTAGCAGTGGAGGAGGAGCCGGCCCTCAAGGTGGTCTTTTGAGATGTCCTGTCTATGCTTACACAACTTTGCTTCTTGTAAGGAACAAGGAGAGATGTGGCCTCTGCCTGGGCTCTCTTTTTGGAGAAGCAGCTGAGTGCAATGATTTCCCTCCCCCTCTCTTTTACTGTGCCAATCATATAGTCTCCCTATGTAGTTCAGGCTGGCCCCAAAAACATGATCCTCCTATCTCTTCCTCCTAAATGCTGGGATTACAGGCCCATGACTGCTTTCTTTAAAGTTCTTTGAGCTAGCACCAGGACATTGTACAAGCTCTCAGGAAGCTTCTCTGATATATCTTGGCAGATGTATGCTTTGGAGTTTTTGCAACAACTTCTGGTGAGCTCCCTCAAGTGGGGTAAATTTTGACTTTTCAGTTGTTTCACTTGGATTTTTTTTTTTTTTTCATTTTTTGACCACTGCTTCGGTGGTGAAAATGGAAGAATGTTCATTGTTCAAAATGGTATTCCACTAGACAGCAAACATGCCTTTTCTAATTATTATTACTTTTTTTTTTTTTTTGCCTTTTCTAACTCTTAAGGTATACATCACTGACCTGGGAAATCTCATCAGTGGCTCTCATTCTTCAGAAGCTGTTTGATGGATCAATTTTCAGGCTGATTCTGGGTTGGCTAGACCTTGTGGGGTGCGTGTGTGTGTGTGTGTGTGTGTGTGTGTGTGTGTGTGTGTGTGTGTTTCTGCACAGGCTCAGAATATGTCATCCATTTTCTTACTGGATAAAAGCTGTGAAGCTGACCCCATGCTGCCTGGAGACAGTAAGAAGCTATGTGTTTTGGTGGCATCTAATTCAGATCCAGTGCCAGTATCATTGGTATGGTTCCCAAGCTTATCCTGTTCTCTCATAAGATCACCTGTCAATCAAAGGAGAAACCTGCACAACCAGGCTCTGCATAACCACAGAATGACGTGACTGAGGGAATGACATACATTTTTAGACCCCAGATCATAGCAACACTTGGCATTTACATCTACAGTGACATCCAGGGAATTAAATTGTGATGTAGGGCTGGGGTAGAGCTGAGTGGCAGAGCATTTACTTAGTATGTATAAGGCCTGGATTTTACCCCAGCACTGTATGAAGAAATCACGTTTAATTGTAATATAAAGGGCAACACAAAATTGTGCTAAGATTTGGGCCTTCTTACCCAAGTCATCCTATGAATGTTGCACTCATGGGGCAACAACCAGGGCTTTTCTTGCATGTAGTCTCAGGTCAGTTATCTGTAAAGCTCAAAGAGTTCCTGCCAACAGCTGGCTGCTGTGCCTGCAGCTGCTTTAGTCAGTACAAAGGGAGGGAAACCTGGCTCTGCCATGCCACAGGTGTGCCTTTGTGAATCACACTGTACTGTGTACCTTTTCTCCATGTTATTACTTGTTACATTTTTTTAAAGTGATTAAAATATACCTTGTGCTACGATTCTCCTATTTCGTTTCCTTTTTCTTTTTTCTTTTTTTTTTTTACATTTTTTATTTAGTGTCTTTACAGCCTGATACCAGCCCTTCCCTGCCTCTCCTCCCAGTCCCACCTTCATGCCCCTCCCCCCATTCCCCTTTCCCTTCTTCTCAGAGAAGGGGGGGGCGGGGCAGGCTAAAAAGTACCAACCCACCCTGGCACCTTAAGCATATCCTCTCCCATTGAGGCCAAACAAGCAGCCCAGGTAGGGGAAAGGGATCCAGTTCTCCTCTTTCAAATATATAAATCAATTGGTTTTAGTGTATTTAGTAGTCAACCAGGGCCACTGTATAATATTTCCATTAACTTCTAAAGAAGCTTTTTGGCAGTCACTCCCTCTTCAACTCAACTTCCCCTACCTCACAGGACCTGATAGCCACTAATCCATCTTGTGTCTCTTTCGATTTTCCTACTTTGGTCATGTTGTGTAATTGGAATCATACACACACTGTGTGATCTTTTGTGACTGGCTTCTTTCACTTCACACTTAGGTTTATCCATGTTCTAGCGAGCATCGGCATTTCTTCCTTCTTAGAGATAATATTTTTTATTTATTAGATGATGGGCATTTGGATAGTTTCTGCCTTTTTGCCACTGTGAATAATAACTATTATGGTTATTTAATAACTCATTTTATTTTAAAATTATGTTTATGCTTCAGTATGTGGCTATGTACATGCAAGTGCTGGTGCCAAAGGAGGCCAGAGCCTTTGTATTTCCCTGGAGCTGGAGTTACAAGTGATTGTGAGCCACTCAACTTGGGTACCAGGAACTGAGGCCCGGTCCTCTGAAAGAGCAGTAAATGCTCTCAACTGCTGAGCCATTTCTCTACCCTTTGCTATAATTATTAATGCATAGATTATTTTTATTCTGGGATGTGCTTTTAAGTGTGTGATTTTATTGCCAGTATTGTCTGAAGGTTCTAATTTCTCCATCTCTGTTTAAATTTGCCTGAAATCAGACATTCAGGACTGCTGACAGAAGATCCAGACTATTAAGATGGGAAGAATTAGAAAGATGTATAGCCAATATATGAAGGGCTTCAGGGTTGCTGCAAACAGTGGTATGAACCTATTGGATGAAGAGATACCAGTAAAAATATCCAAGGCAAAATAAAATATTGTCAGTGTTAGCAGCAGCAGCAGCAGCAGCAACCAAAATTTAATCACCACTTGTTCTTTTAAGTGCTTTGGAGAAGCAAGGCCAACTGTCTTCATCTTGGAGAGTATGAATATCCATATTTTAAAGACTTGACTTAGGGATAAAATAAATAGTGATGAATAATTAGATCTGAGGGACAAAATGAAGCTCTGTTTATGATATCATTTTAATTTGGTGTGTTGCCTAGCTAAAATTCTTCCTTCTCCCATGCCCTCCCTGAAGGTGCCATTTCAGCCAGCTCCTCTGATGACTGTGATTCTTTGACTTCTGCTCACTTGGCACCTCGTGATATAGACTGCTGCAGCCTGTGGTTATTTAACTTCTGCTGCACATCTGCTTTGCATCTAATCATCACTGTCTGAATGCTGTCAGCATATTAAACCTGCACTCAACTTCCAGATTCACCATTACCGCTGGGGCTTATGATGCGAGCATTTCTCTATGTCGCACGCATACATGTGGAAGTCAGAGGACAGCCTGTGAGAGTCAGTTCTTCCTTTCTATGGTGTGGGTCCTGAGGATCCAACTCAGAGCTAGACATGTACATTTCAGTCATGTACTAAGATAACAAGACACAGATTTTTCTTTTTCATTTCTGGATCCTGAAAATAAGTACCTCCAAATTCCTTATTAAATAATATAGCAAAAAATGTAATACAGATTAGCAGTCAGATGTAAATATTGACATAATATCAAAAGTCTGAGCCATTGAGTGTTTTATTTCACAATTGTATCTACACACATACACACACACACACACACACACACATACACACACACAGTCCTCGCAACTCCAGCAACATTTTTCTTGTCAATATTTGCTTGTGAGCATACAAAATTTGACCAGCAACAAACAACATGATTTGCTGCTTTTTACAAATGCCTAAAAATCCATTTTCAGGACTGAAAAATAATGATCCCCTCTCAAGTACATTGAGAGATTTTATTTGCAGGTTTCTGTGCTACAGAGTTTATGAAATAAAATACTAATGCAAGACAGTATGCTTTGGTTTTATATAGCACCTTTCATAAAAGGAGCTTAAAGGAACCCACAACCATTACTCATTTACCTTCATAAAAAAATTTTATTGAATTAACATGATAGTCTAGCAGAAAAAGTTAAAAGCAATAAAAAACCGTCATATTTTATATAAGGACAGCTGCAAACATAATCAATTTCCACTTTCCTAACTTATATGAAATTATTCAGCTTCTTGTTAGCTTCGAACTCCAGGAGATGCGAAGAGTAAATAAAAAAAGAATAATTCAGACCTGTGTTGCTTTTGTCTAACTCAGAGCTTTAATTATGGAGAAGGAGGAATGACCCTTGATGCATTTCTTACCTTTCCAGGCTTCTGTGTGCTCCCCGTTTTACAGGAGTCTCACCAAGCCTTACTGAGGTCTGAGCACTGGCAGGGAAGCTGTGCTGAGGTAACCAGAGGAGGATTCCAAGGATTGCTTACTGAGTTTACAGTCTCATCACTTGCCTTTTAAACCTGATTTTGCAGAACTGAAGCTTGCTTGGGTCATATGCTTATGCCTTTTGGAGATGGGGGACAATCTTTTACCTGCTGATTCCTGTGGAATGACTGCATACAAGCCCAGCTTCTCCATGACCTAAGCTCATCACTGGGTTCGAGGGCCCACTTATCTCCACTAGTGTCTTTTTCAAGTAGGCCTAACCAATTCTATTTTCTTACATTTACATAGAGGCAGGACAGTACTCAAAATTGTTATTAAAATATTACATTTATAACTGATTGTGAGAGCAAGAATAAAAAGGATTTGCCTAAGAAAGTATAAAGTCAAAGCACTAGGTGGTTGTAATGATGGTGGTGCTTGAACTTGGAAGTTGTTTTATCAGTATGCATTCATGACATTCTAGGTTCTTATAAATGCCAAGGAAAATGGTAAGATGAATGGCTTAGGTTAAGCTTCTTTGAGAAAGTACCATGGACTGGTTGGCTTAAATGATGGAAATGTATTTCCCACAGGCTAGATACCTGCGATGCCAGTTCTGGAGAGGCCTATCTTCTAGTGACAAACTTCTGTCTTCTCATTTAATCCCCACACAGCAAAAAGAGGCGAAGAGACCCCTTTGGACTTTCTTTTATGAGCTTATTACACCCACTCATGAAACCTCTGCCTTCATGATTTCATCACCTCTTCAAAGCCCACTTTCTAACACCATCACATGGGCGTTAAGATTTCAACATGAGTTTTGAAGGGACATAAACACTCAGTCCAACATGATAAAAATAAAGTAAATTTATGGCCTCAGTTTGATTTTCATGGTTTCAGTTAGCAGCACTCAACTATGGAAAGTGGAAACTTCCAAAAATAGACTCATAAGTTTTCATGTACGTGTCTTTCTGAAGGAGTGTGGTGAAATATTACACCATCCTCCTCCATCCTGTTTGGTTCATGGATACTGCCTCTGTTTTATGTATCCATGCTTGTATGAACTACCCACCATTAATGGCTTAATAACCATCTTGATTATTTTTTATCAATTTTGGTACTGCAGTGTTTGGCATAGGCTTTTTTTTTTTTTTTTTTTTTTTTTTTTTTTTTTTTTTGTTAACTAATAGAAACTCCTAAGTGATGTTGGCAATTCAGATGTACCAAACAGGAACTGAAAAGTACTTCTTTTTATTGAAAGGTAAAAGTTCTTGACCCAGTAAGAATAAAACCAAAACCTGTTGCTGAGATTGCTAAGGGAAGAATTAACTTTCTAGCCTTGAAATTGTAAGGGAGACAAAGAGAAATCTGTGCTAATGTTAGTCACACCCCAGTCTGCTGACATTATGGCCACAATACACAGAAGTGCTTAATTAAGATGGAAAAGGTGTTAAATTATAGGGGTTAGCACCACCCATAGTTTCAGGTATCCCTGTGGCTCTTATAAGGTATCTACTGCTAAGAGAAGAGAGGTGCTACATCTTTTTCCAAAATAATTATTTGAATGGAGAAGGACAGAAAGGTCCTACCTACCACTTGGCATGATTTAAAGAAAAAATAATATGGACTCCTCACTTTTAAATGTTTTTATTGAAGTGCACTAAAAGTATATAAAAATAAGCTGGTCACACATGCCCTTTATGACAAAACAACAGTCACTAAAATTGGATTTGACATCTCTGTTCTCCCAAAACATAATAAAAACCTCCTGCTATAGCTAAAGCTTCAGCTTCTTCTATTTCCAAAGGAAATCAACACATTGTAAAGTTGGTGTACATCATTCACATATGTATTAGAACCTGCTGAAAATTACTGTTGGGCTCTTCTATTCTCACTTTAAATGTTGCCATAAGCATGCCTGGCATATGAAGGTAGAGTTGGACTTAAGGAACTTGGACTGTTGGGTGGACACATACTTAACTTTGTATGGTTAACCTGCCTCTCAATTACCCACATAAAGCCCACTCCTAGCTCCAAAATTTACCACCACTCAATGTCAGCCATTTATATATTTATTTTTTCCTATTATATCTGTTATGTATAGATTATTTCATGGTAGACTGATAGGAATATTTGAATCATAGTTTTCTGATTACAAGAGAAGTTGAGCTTAGATTGCATTTTGTGTGCTGCACATTTGGAAATCTTCCTCTGTGGGTTGCCTAGTCAAACCTTTTAACCATTGTTTTACTTGGTTTATTATCACTTTCTAATTGATACATTGTTATTATGTTGAGATTACCAATGATTTTTCAGTTATACATGCTATAAAATATTCTCCCATCCTCTTTCTTGATTTTATTCTTAAACATTATTTCTTATTTAAAATGTTTACTTATTATTTTTGTGTATGTGAGTGCATGTGTGTGCATGTGTTTATGATATATGCAAATGTGAATACTTGTGTGTCACAGCAAATTATGGAAATCAGAAGATAATATGATAATCAGATTCCCTTCCCCCTTGGAATCTGGGGATTGAATAGCAGCCACCCTTTCCCTCTGTACCATTAGTTAATTTTCTATTGCTATGAAGAAATACCATCACAGAAGAAGCCATTTAATTAGCCTTATGGTTTCACAGAGCTAGAGTCCATAATGGCCAAAAAAAAGGATAGTAGCATCAAGAACAGTTTGAGTTCATATCTTGAGCCACAAGCAGGAGACAGAGAACATGCTGGGAATGATGTGAATCTTTTGAACCAATGAAATCCCACAAAGCCTTCTCTCTGTTATACTTATCCTCCAACAAGGGCATACCTCCTAATCCTTTCCAAACAGTTTTACCAACTGTGGATCAAGTATTCAAACATTTGAGCCTATGGGACCCATTCTCGCTCAAACTACCACAACATCTAAGCTATCTTGCCATGCCTCCTCAGCAATCCCCATCTTTCTGTTAAAGCATCTTTAAAGCTCATATGTGTATGTGTGCACACGCATGCACACACATGTGTATCCAGGTATCTATCATGCTCAGGAATGCTGTCTACCTCCTTTGGACAGGGTCTCTCATTGGCTTGGAGATCACCAATTAGGGTAAACTGGTTGGCTAACAAACTCTAGTGATCCTCCTGTCCTGGCTTCCCCAGTCCTGTGATTACAAGTACACTACCAGCACGGTTTAAAGCTTTGTTCAATTCAGGATTTCAAATGCAAACCAATGGGTAGAAAACTGTATAGCAGGACCCCTGTGCACCATCACCTAAGTTTAAGAATTATCATGGCAAATCTTGGTTGATTTATACACAACCTATTCTTCAGCTTTCCTTTTATTGATTGATTTTTGATTTTTTGAGGTATTTTAAAGTAAAATCCATATATCACGCCATTTCTTTTACAAGTATTTCAATATGTATTTTAAAAGATTAAAACATTTTAAAAATACTATGTGTTTTTATTAGACACTTTTATGTCATTTTCACATAGAAGTTAAATTTTTATATGGAACATGCCAAAATATTTCATAGCGTTGCCTTTCACATTTAGGTATTTAGTAAGCTAAAATTAGGTTTTATATGGACTGAGGTTTAATTAAGATATTTAAAGTTTTCTGTGTCTAGTATATCAATCTAGCATCATTTATTAAATAGTTTTTCTTTTTCTACACCTATTATAATCCTACTTTGTTTTTTGTTCTTTTTGGTTTTGTTTTTCTTTTTTGATACTGGGTCTCAGTATGTAGCTCTGGCTGTCAAGAAACTCACTATGTACACCAGGGTGGCCTCAAACTCTCAGACATCTGCTTGCCTCTATCTCTGCCTCCTGAGTGGATTAAGATTGTACAACACACTATAATGCCATTTTGATAAAAATCCAAAAATTAAAAAATATGTGAGCAGGTTTTCAAGCTGCCTATTTTATTCCTACAGTCTATGTATGTATGTATGTATGTATGTATGTATGCATGCATGTATATTCAAGATTAAAGTGTGTGCATGTATGCATGGGCATGTGTGCATCTGTATGGAAAGACAGAGAAAGAGAGAGAGAGAGAGAGAGAGAGAGAGAGAGACCAGAAGATAGCATCAATCCACTGGAGCTAGATTTATAATCAGTTGCAAGTAACCCCATGTAGCTGCTGGAAAGTGAATTCAGGTTCTCTTGAAGGTCAGGAAGTAAAACTGATCCATATTTTTGGCTTTTTAATAAAAAACAATATTTTTAATTACTATGGCTTTATTATAGCCTTTAATATCAGAAAGCCATTGTCTTCTTTAAGAATATCTTGGGTGTTCTTGGTCCTCTATCTTCCTTATGAATTTAAATATAGTGTCAAGTTCCCTAAAAGGCTCTTGTGAAATTATGTTGAATTTATAGATCAATTTCAGAAGACTTTATAGCTTTATGATGCTGAGAATTCCTACCTACAAATACGGCATATATTCCCACTTACTTGTCATTTTTATTTCTTTTAATAAAACTATATAATTTTCTTTATGAATGTCCTATACATTTTTTCTAGATTTATTGCAATGACCCCCAGCTTCTATTGTTATTTTAAATGTTATCATTTTTAAGTTGAATTTTATGGTCTTTCATGGTTGTTATAGAGAAAGACACAATTCTGTTTGAATTTTATATCCAACAATTTGGCTGAAAAATCCCTTTGCTTCTAATAGTTTGCCAATTACATAAAGATAATCAAATTGCCTGCAAATGATACAACAGACTGATCTCCTATCTGTTTTAGTTATCTTTCTTTTCTTAATTCGATGGCAAGAGCCAGTGATATTAAAATAGTGGATTTGGCATTCTTTTCTTGTTCTTCAGTTTAAAAGGACTATCTGTACCCTTCTCTTTGTAACAGTCAGGACTCAAGCAGAGAAGCAAGACCAACCACTAGGACAGAGATATTTGTTACAGGTATTGACCTTTACACACTTGTAGGAGCTGGGGAAGCTCCTATGAGGGTTCATGCTGAAAATTAAAGTCCATAGGACAGAGTGTAAAGGAATGATGGATGGAAAGGGGAGGAATGTCAAGACCGAACAGAACCTACAAACCCAAGCTGAAGCCTACAAAGTCAGACTGTCGCTATGGTTACCTCTGTTCTTAATGGCCAGGGCTCTTTGTAATAGATCTCAATACATGTACTTTTGTACAAGCATCAGAAACACCTACAAGGTAAAGAACCATGACCAGCTGAGGTGCCTACCCTGGGCTAAGAGAATCCAGAGAGAGTAGTGAAAAGTTGTGGTTATAAATACCAACAATGACTATGTGGCCAAGTTGTAGGAACAAGGATTGCAATAGTTTCTTCCACATTTTAAGGTGAAGAAGCTTATATAGACTCATTTTCTTTCCCCTTTAGCCTTAAGTACCAGGTAACTCAGATCCTCCAGTAACTGTGACTTTCACTATCGGTGTCACAGTTTCCCTTTTCTTGCTCAACGGTTTCCCCATTGTCATTAACCAATCCAGTTGCTTCTGGGGGAGAGGAGTTTAAGTAGAATAAAATAAATAATGATTTTTACTAGTGATCAACTTTTGGATCTATCATTTATTTCATTTACTTTCCATTTTATTTAATGTAAATTTATAATGATAGTGTGGGGTGGGGCGGGGAGGAGAGATATGTGACATGGCAATTCTGGGAGTCAGTTCTTTCTTCTATCATGTGGGTCATCATACTTGGTAGCAAGCACCCTTACTTACCAACTCTAAGTTTAACCATTTTAGACCCATTTATGTGGCTATTGTATCATTTTTCTATTTCTGAACTCAGGTTGTCAAGGTTGGTAGCAAGCACTACCATCCTTGGAACAATCTTTCTGGCCCCCATGTGCTGCTTTTCAAAATATATACTCTTCTGTTAGGTTGAAGTTTCTATAAATGTCAATTATGTTAGATTGGTTGGTAGTATTTAAATTTGCTATAGAATTACTGATTTTCTGTCTACTTATTCTGTTAATTATCAATGGAGGAATACTGAAATTTTCTGAACTCTTTAATAACTGTGGGTATACATATTTTTCCTTCAAGCTTTCTTATGTTTTACTCTATGTGTTTTGAAACTGCTAGTTGTTGTATGTGCATTTATAATTTCTCTTCTTGAATTGACCCCTTTGCATATATAATGTCCCTCTTTGTCTGCAATAGCATTTTGGGTTGCTTTGTTTTCAGCGGGGTTCTGTTTATAGTAAACTTTCTCTCTGACTTCAGAAAATGTCATTATTTGATTTTCATTAAATGATGGTTAGCTGGCTTAATAGTTCAATTTGTGCTGCTATTACTGAGTGCTAGAGACTAGGTAATTAATAAAGAAAAGAAATGCATTTGGCATATAGTTCAGGAGGCTGGGGAATGTAAAATCGAGATGTCAGCCTTTGATGAAGGCTTTCTTGCTGCATCAAAACAAAGCAGAGGTATCACATGGCAGAAGGGCAAAGACAGGGTGAGACAGGCAGAGCAGACTTACAGCCTCAAGCTCTCTGTAACCAACATTAATCCATTCACATGAGTGGCACTCTCTTGACCTGAACATCCGCCAGTGGGCCTCACCTCCCAACACCCACACATCAGGGATAACCTTTGTAACACATGTGCCTAGAGACATAGTCAGACCGTAGCCATTGGAAATTAAATCCAAGATAATAATTATTGTCTGTCATCCCTGTAAAAATATTATTTCCCTTTATTTTTGGCCTTTAATGTTGCTGTTGTAGCATCTTCTTTCAATTTAGTTATTGCTACTTTTTATGATGTTCTGCAATTTCTCAATAATGGATTCTAAGATCTGCTATTTAATGTCGATATTTTGGGATTTTTTTTGCAATGTAAATATATTTAAGTTTAGATTTCTTTTTATTTTTCTTTCTTGGCAAGGATATGTTTCTTAAAACTGCAATTTATGACTTTAATCAATACAGAAAAAAATGTCAGCCATTATGTCTGAAAATATTGATTTTCTGCCATCGCACCATCCCCGTAATCTTTCTAGTGTCTCCCTGGGGAGTTCTTGCCACAGATATATGTGACTATCTCATTCTATCCCTGATATCTCACCAGCTCTTTTTCATATGCTCCATAATTCATATATCCCATTTTTTGATCTTGCTGTGCTGCATTTTAAGTACATTCATCAAATATATTCTCCAGTTCAGTAATTCTCTTCTGTAGTGTTAAATGTGATTTAAAAGTCCACTGAGTTTCAGATTTCAATATTTATAAATTTAATTTCCAAGAGATCAGCTGGGTTCAAAATTTGCTTGTTAATTTTTTAAATACTGACATGTTCTTATGGGTGAAAATTCTCCCTTTGTGTCTTTACTAATTGCAAGCTTACTTATTGTATGTTTTTCACTAGGATTTCCTATCATGAGAAGAATTTGGACACTGTAGGCTTACAGTTTATGGGGCCACTATGATGCATAGTAGAACCTTCTCTTAAGTTTTGTGACTTAGAGCCTTCCCTGTGCAATCTCATGCATGTCAGATTCCGATCATGCTCCTCCAAAGCATTTTTACATTTGTTTCTGCTGGCCACCCGAATCTGGACAGAATTTTTATGTTAATTTTAAGGGATTCCTAGCCTGGGCAGATGCTGTGGCTTAGTATATGATTATACATTTTTCAAGGGAGTATACTTTTTTCTGCCCAGAGTCCAAGAATGAGAGATTCTTCCTTGTGCCAGCAGGTGAGTTTTTTCTTTATCACCTATTGCTAATGGCTTATTACTTCAAGGCCTCGGTTTTATTTGCAACTTAACAATTCTAATTCTTTGCCTTATGTAAACAAAGGAATCCAGTGCTCAGCTGAATAATCCACGTGGAAAAGTGATACAAAAGAACATGTACAAACAAAGATTTACAGCAGTGCAATGCCAACAAACCCTTGCTTAGAAAAAAACCAACATGGAGGACTTGTACAGAAATTGAGGCATTTAGGCAGAGGAAGAAAAATCGGATGGATGAAGCATGTGAACAAGGAAGAGAAAAATTTCCTACCTATTTTAATGATGATTAAGTGGACTCAAAACAAAAAATAGGACTCTAGAAAATAGCATATCTAGTGGAGAAGACGATTATGTCTAGTAGGATAGAACTCAGCAAGAAAACACAAAGCTCACTTAAGCTACCCGAGAAATACTACTTTCACATTTACAAAAATTTCAGAAACTGGTATTCTTGAGTTGGTTATCTTATTGGCTCCTCAGTGACAATGAGAACCCTGTTGTCTTCATTTCCTCTGGCCTATTTCTCTTTCCTGTTAATATTAGAATCTAATCCAATATGTGGATTGTTTCTGTTTATACAACTCCTCCTTTTTTCCCCATCCATGTTGGGATTTCCATTTCTGACCTGGAAGCATTTGTTTACGTGCATGTACTTATGTACTGTCCCTCAAATTCTTCCTAAATTGGGATCCTTATGTATCTACCATTGTGTCACCTATCTTTTAAAAATATTCCTCATGAAAATATTTAAAATTAAACACAGAAAATCCTTAATTTCATTTCATACCTATTTTTGGTATTTTAAAAATCTTTAAAACTTTACCTCAAACTAGAATGCAATTTATTCTCAACTGTTCACTTATGCAAAAGAAAAAATGTGTACCTATAGAAGGTAAAGGGTTAAGAGAATAAACAGGTTGGGGAGTGCTCACCCATGTAGAGAGAAATAAAAGTCAAGACAACTTCTTTTTTGTTTGTTTGTTTGTTTGTTTGTTTGTTTTTTCGAGACAGGCTATACAGGGTTTCTTTGTGTAGCCTTAGCCATCCTGGACTCACTTTGTAGACCAGGCTGGCCTCGAACTCACAGCGATCTGCCTGCCTCTGCCTCCCGAGTGCTGGGATTAAAGGCGTGCGCCACCACGCCTGGCTGACAACTTCTTTTTCACTAAAATAGTTTAGTTTTATCCACTGTCAGGACTAGAATTTTGACATTACTGTTGCAATGTCCTAATTCGCCTTATTTTCACACTTCTTACCCTTTTTAGATTCAGTGTGACTTTCACTTACTAACCCTCAAACACTATTTATTGATGGGTTCTTTATATCTAATAGTCTGACTAAAGCTGTATCTTGGGAAGACATGAGGAACGTTATCTGTGGGGCTGAGATTGTTGTGGGGAAGGGTCGCAGCTGCTGCAGCTGTCTATTCTAGGGAAGACACTTGGGTCATCCCATACTATGGAAAGATGTCCTTTTCTCTAGGTACGTACCTACTGTACTAAGAGAGATGAATCTAAGCCTAAATTTCTTTTTAATAAAAATATTTCTTTTATGTTTTACAACACAAGCATCTACCTACAGAAAGATGAATCCAAAACTGTGATGAATAATAATCTTGAGGCTACAGAATATGACTCAAATAGTAGCCTGCTTGTCAAGCATGAACAAAGCCCTAGTTTTAATCCTCAACACTGTAAAAAGAAAAAAAGTGTGGTGGCACGTGGCTCCAGTTCCAGTTCCTGGAGGGAGAAGCAGGACTATCTGATATGTTCAAGGACATCCTTGTCTACAAAGTGAGTCTGAGGCCAGCCTGGGCTACATTAGACTAGGAGACTGTCTCATATGTGTGTAAATACATACAAACATGCATATCTTACTTTCACACTTCCTATAGCTTTAGATGTTGTATAATAAGACTCAGTGTGATTTTTATTTAGTATATAATATATAATGCATATATGTTATAATATTTCATTATGAATAAAATATTGTTTGGCCTTTAAAGGAAAGAAATTTTGGCATATGTTGCTACATGGACCATGCTAAATGAAATAAACCAGTCCTCAAAAGACAGATATTGTATGATTGCACTTTCTGAGGCACCCAGAGTGGGGAACATTCATAAAGACAAGGTAGAGTGCTGGGAACTCATAGCTGAGGGGAGGAAGAGAAAGAACACTGTTTAATAGGTACAGAGTTTTAATTTTGTAGATAAGAGTTCTAGAGATCACTTAAGCCACAATGTCAATGTATTTCTCATGACTGAATTATGTACTCTGAAATGGTAAAGAGGCTAAGCCATATGTTTTATGCATGTTATCATAATTTGATTATTTTAAAAGAAGGAAAGGAAGGTCTTGTTTTCAATTGTTGAATGACAAGTCATGTACATGGACCAAATTAGAAGATGTAAAGAGCAAATAGTGGGCCTTCTCTGTTCCCCGGTTTTCCTATTGGCCTACAACTGCCACTCTTCCCAGCAGCATCAATGGATACAACTTCTTTTTTTTTTTTAGTATTTTATTAATTTATTCACATTACATCTCAACTGTTAGCCCATCCCTTGTATCCTCCCATTCCTCCTTCCCTGCCGCTTTCCCCCTGTTCCCATCCCCTGTGTCTGTGACTGAGGGGGACCTCCACCCTCTGTATATGCTCATAGGGTATCAAGTCTCTTCTTGGTAGGCTGCTATCCTTCCTCTGAGTGCCACGAGGCTTCCCCATCCAGGGAACGGGGTCAAATATGGGGCACTAGAGTTCGTGTGAAAGTCAGACCCTACTCTCCAATCAACTGTGGAGAATGTCTTGTCCATTGGCTAGATCTGGGTAGGAGTTCAAAGTTTACTTCCCGTATTGTCCTTGGCTGGTGCCATAGTTTGAGCAGGACCCCTGGGCGGATACAACTTTCTTACATGCCCTTCCACGGGTAGAAAGACATGTTCTTTTGAATAGCTATATGGTATTTTCCTGGATGTATGCATCATGCATCTGCCATTTCCCCTGCAGTGGTCATTTCATTGTCTCTAGTTTAAAATTTCTTTAAAATCTCACCTTGTAATAAATAATCTCCATTCCCTTAAGACTTTGTCTCTTTGTTTATTTCACATAGTTCCTATGTGAATTACTCATTTTAATAGGCATATTCACAGAATTCAGAATTCAGAAAGCAAAAGAGAATACATATTAAAATGTTCCACTGTTGCTGATGTCTCTCAGGTCATCATGCCCCCTTCTGGGTATGCCATTTGCTTGCCTTCTCACAAGTCTGGTTTTTGTGGTGGTGGTGGTGTTTTTTAAAAGTCTGCTCAGCTTAGTACATTTCCCAGGTTCTTTTCCCTTCTGACTTCTGGCTAGCTCCTGTGGGAAGGAAGAGGGAAAGACAGCTTTCTAACATTATGCTTTGAGTAGAGTTTCCTGAGGTTGCTGCAACTTCTTGCCTCCATTTCCTGTTAGATATTTCTACTTTGTTCCATCTCTCTTTGGGCACCCATCCTAGATTCGGTTACTGCTGCCTCTGACTTGATGAGTACCTTGAGTTTTTCGAAAAGTTCAAATGTTACTAGATTAGCAGCTATTCTAGTCTGCTTCCTGATGCTGTGATAAATACCATAACCAAAAGCAACTTGGAGAGGACAGGGTTTCTGTGGCTTATATGACCTGAGCATTGAGGGAAATCGCGGCAGGAACTCAAACAAGATCAGAGGCAAGAACCGTGGCAGGAGCTGCTTACTGGCTTGCTGTTCAGTTCACATTCAGCTAGCTGCCTTTATTATATTATCCCAGGCCTGCCGCCCCAGGGGTGGCGCTGCTCACAGTGGTCTCAGCCCTCCTCTACCAATTAGCAATCAAGAAAATGTTCTACAGACATGCCCATGGGCCAATCTGGTGGAGGAAATTTCTCAACTGAGGTTTCTTCCTCCTAGGTGTGTCAAGCTGACAACCAAAATTAGCCTTCACAGCAGTTTAACAGTCGAGTCAAGTTGTCTTGATCATGAATTGGCATTGTGATTATCCAAATAAGATGGGCAATTTGCTTATTGAATGACTTTGAAAACAAAACAAGCAAGCAAACAAACAAAAAACCTCTGATCTTACAAAACTAATGCAATTCTGTCTCCTAGGAAAAATGTGAGGTATGTCTGGAGATTTTGCTAGCACAGGCTTGCTAGGCTTAAGGGCACAAATGGGTTTGACTTTAATAAGCAGTAATGGAGATTTGTGCCTTCAGTTCTCATTACTGAAAGCTTTTTCAAGGAGCTGCATGGAGTGGCCCAAGAGCCACCTATTACTGCTGGTTAAAGTGTGAACTCCCAGGTCAAAGTAATTTCAAGAAATAAAATAAGTATGAGAAAGAGTACCATTGCTGACTGTTATCCCTAGAGCCACAGTTGGTAAACTTCCTGCAAGGGGCCAGGTAGAGCATATTTTGTGTTAAGAGCTGTGTAGTTTTTGGCCATATGACTCAGTTCTGATGTTTTAATACTAACACAGAGCAACCATTGACCATGTTTAAAGAAACGAGCATGGCCATGCTTTTTCTGCCAAAGGGTAGCTGGCAGAAGGTTTCCAAGGCCTCCTTTATCTACCCACATCCCAGGGTAAAAATCAGCATCTTCACAAGGCACAGTCACCTCAAAACACAGAGTGCTCCCCACATCTGTGTCATCTGAAATGACTGTGAGGTCAACAGGCCATTTGGATATTGGACTTTAGAGAGGGACTGGCTATTATTAGTGATATGAGTTTGGTCAACTGTTTAGTGTTTCTCTATTCAGTTTCTTCATGAGAAAGGCGATATTTCCATATGCAATAGTAGTAGATACAGTATGTTAATATATGCCTTTACAACAGTGTACTGTTCACAGTTTTCATAACTTTTGCTCAGTGTATTTCCTGCTACCAACATAGCTTTCTGTATTAGTTATTTTACGTCTGCAATAACAAAATACCTAGGAGTTTTAAAATGAAAGGTTTATTGTAGCTCACAGTTTACAGGTATAGTCAGTCCATCATTGCAGGGAGGATATGTATAGTGGTGAAAGTGAATCTAGCTGCAGTGACAGAAAAATGAGGTAGCTGAACACATTTGTGTTCACTGTCCAGAAGTAGAAAGAGATGAATACTGGTACTCAATTGGCTTGTTCCTTTTTCTTCACTTCAGGACCCCAGTCCATGGGCTGGCATCACCTACATTCTTATTCTTTCAGTTAAACCCTTCTGGAAATGTCCTCAAAGAGGCTTTCAGAGGTGTGTTTGTTAAGTGGTTCTAAAATCCAGTCAAGTTAATGAAAAAATAATTATATCAAGTCCACTACTTGTCAAGTTGATGCCCAAGTACATCACCTTAAAATCATTATAGTCAACTCTTGGTACCATAAGATTACAGCCATCTTAGAATACAAAATGCGTTCAGCCTATTTTTAAAAATCTCTCAACATCCATAGGCTTTGAAGTTTTTCAAACCTACTTTGTTTGGAGTTCTTTAATGCTTATACCTCCATTCTAATCCACCTACCCTAGATAGAAGAGAAAAGAGGTTAGTAGGAATAGAAGAGATAGACCTTTTTTGTACTCAGTTCCTTGGAACGATTCCACTGGTGTGGCTGTCTGGATTCCAACTGACCAGTTAAATAGTAAACTAGCAATTCAGGGAAGTGGCTGTAACCACAGCTGCTAGAACCCAGAGCGCGCACGCACATGCACACATACACACACACAGAGAGAGCGAGAGATTGAGAGAGAGCGAGAGAGAGAGAGAGAGAGAGAGAGAGAGAGAGAGAGAGAGAGAGAGAGAGAGAGAGAATGTCCTTCCAGAGTCTGTACTAAGATGTTTATCAATTGACAAAGACTATGCCCCTGCAAGAGGCGGTTCCTCTTCCAGTGGGCAAACATTACCTGTTCTCTCACAAGTCTGTTTTCAGCGGAAAAACACCACATACCTTCACACAAGTCTGCTTCACATCCCACACTTGGTATCAAAACAAAAACATGTTTACATCCACTACACTTCCCATAGTATTAGTAGCTTAAAGACTATTCAAAGGCCCAGAATCTACTTTGTTTTTGATATTCAAGGTGATCTCCTAGCTGTGAGCCTCGTTTTAAGACGAAGATGTTACATACTTCGAATGTACAGTGTCACAAAATAAAAATGGCCATTCCAAATGGAGGATATTGGGAGACCAGCAAGGAAAGACCCAACCAGAGCAAGACCAACACCCAGCAGGACAAACACTAACCCTGCAGTTATACAGCTAGCATTTTAGGCCTGCAGTGAAGTTATCTGGGTTCCAGTGGCTTTGTGAAACCTCACCTCTCCTGCTATCTTGTCGGTGGCACATGTAGCATCTCTTCTTGGAACAGCTCCAGTCTTTGCCTGCAGCTCTCCTTGGTGGCTGTCCCACAGTCCTGGCATCTCTAATATGCTGGGATATCTACTTAGACTTCACCCAAACAGCTCCATGCACTGGCCTCTCAGGCTTTTTTTGTGGGTAATCTACCCCTGCTGCACGATGCCTGGCCTCACTAGCTTTTTGTAAGTTTGGGTCAAACATCCATGACTTACATTTCTCATGCTTACAAAGCCAGCATCATGCAGAAAACACTTCCAGGTTCTACTGCCAGCTCAAAATGCAGCCTGGCTCTTTTCTACCCCAGCTATAATGGCCTTTGTATACCTTAGCAACTGAACCTGAGATGATGGTTTCTGGATAGTTGCTTCAGGTACGGAATCTCCTCAGCTGGAACTAAAACACTACTCTATAGTTCAGAAAAATGTGCCACATGTTTGTTATTGCTATTGGGTTGGTTTTTTGCTTGTTTGGTTGTTTGGTTGGTTTTTCTAGACAGTGTTTCTCTGTGTAACAACCCTAGTAGTCCTGGAACTCCCTCTATAGATCAGGCTGGCCTTGAACTCACAGTCATTCGTTTGCCTCTGCCTCCCAAGTTCTGAGGTTAAAGGCATGTGCCACTGTGCCTGGGTGCTAGGTTTTTGTTTAATGGAACTAGTATCTTTAACAATTCATTGCTTTATTCTCACTGTCCTTTTCTGCTACTTTAAAAGCACACCTCTTTCCTCATCCAACTTCATGGTTTTGCTCTTCTTTTTCTCACTCTAGATCTCACAAAGAACAGTGAAGAGTAGTATGCCATAGTCTGTGATGTGTTGTCTTGAAATTTCCTCTGCTTAACAGCGTAGTTAATTCTCTTTTAATTTAGCATCACTCACATACTTAGCAGGCAGCAACGAAGTGAGATTCTTTCATAAAGGATAACATGAATGGTGTCTAACTCAGTTCCAAGCAGAGCCCTTACTCTCTAAAACACCAAGAGCTAGGCTCCACCATCTCCATTTTGCTCTGTATGCTGGTCTTTCAAAATCCTTCTAGAATGGCTCATTAGATTTTACTTATAGCAGTCTGGGGAATTCTCTAGCCCATAGAGAATGTTTGTACCAACTTTCTGCATTGGCTACTCTTTTCAATGTAAAAAAATTGTCATCAAAGAGAAAGTTACATAAGGAAGGGTTTATTGTGCTCACATATTGCAGGTACAGTCCATCATGGTAGCGACAACTTTAGCTGTAGCTTCAAGAATGTGAGGTAGCTGGTCACACTGCAGTTAAGAAACAGAATGATGAGTGCTAGAGTTCAACCTTCTCTCTCCTTTTTATTCTGTCTAAGGACCCAGCTCATGAGATAATGTCACCCTTATTCAGGGTGGGTATTCCCACCTCAGTTAAACATCTCTGAAAATACCCTCAAAGGCACGCACAAAGGTGTATCTTCTAGGTGCTTCTAAATTCTAAAATCCAGGCAAGGTGACAATCACACCTTTCCTGTGATTTCTGTTTTTCTTATTCTCTGCCCCCCTCCCATTTTCCTCCTCCTCCTCCTTCTTCTCTCTCTCCTTTTTTTTTGAAACTGTCACAGTTTGTAGCCTATACTTGCCTTGAATTTGATGTACTCCTCTTTGTCTAAGTCTTCTAGATACGGAGATTATTATCATATACAACCATGTTTGCTTCCCATAAGCTATTATCTTCTCTCTCAGCCTACCTTGAGCCCAACATTCTAATACTTCTACAGGGAGTCACTGATGCAATTGTTCATATCAAAGTCTTTTACTTTCATTTCTTAATTAGAAACTAATTTGACAGACTTAAAGCATCTGTAGCCTCCGAACTCTCTGAGGGATTTCATTCTTTTCCTTGGAGGCAAGAACTATTGTTGAAGATGTATAACAATTGTCTTACTTCTGTGGCAGTGCATGCAAATTTTCTTGAAACCAGCTACTCATTAAAAAATGAAGTAGAATGAAACCCATGGCACTTTTGGGTTTAGTAAATGTTGGAGGCTATGATGGTTGGTTTTAATGTTAACTTGCCACAAATTAGAATTACCTGAGTAGGGATCCTCATACTTCATCTTACCTAAAAGGCTGAGAAGCAGTGAGCAGGGATCGTCAACTGAAGAACTGTCCCAATTATCAAATTTACCTGGGAAGATCTCTTTCGAGTGTCAACAGCATCTTCTGTAAGTAGCCCAGATTTTTTTAAAAAGGCCATGGGAGAAGGAGCATTACCTTGCCTTTTGTTTACCTAGCCTTCTCTGTTGCCACTGAATTGATTTCTGTTGTTGATGTGTAAGACTCTGATGGAGGCCTGTTCCATGGAAATGCAAGAGGAAGTTTATTGGTCTGAATGATGGGGTCCACCCGCACCTGAGGAAGAGGCGACCTCAAGTAACAAAATACTGAGCTTTTATACTTTTTCAAAAGCAGATTTGTAACAATCCTATTGGCTACTTAACATGACCTTTAATTCTATTGGGTGGTTCTAAAACTATTGGTTTGGGGTGGGGGCGAGTGGGGTAAGTTCCTGTTTGTGCAAGCTGAAACTGTCAGCTCTGCAGGGTGGAATTCCTCAGTGCCTGCCCTCTTTCTGACCCTGCTTCAAAACAGGGTTAGGTTGGATCTCTCAGCTGCTGCTATTGCTGCTGATTCTTGGCTTCCATCATTGAAGTCTAACCCCCAATAGAGTAAGAGAGAGATAAGGGAAAGTGGACTCTTCCTGGATGTATAAGCCATAAAACTTTCATATGTGGATTCTGCAGCCACATTACTTATGTCTTCTTCCTTGTAATGCCATTATTAGCTCTATAACTATTAGGCACGTGCTTATCTTAATTCTTTAGTGTCCTCATCTGTAAAATGAAGTTTTAGGGAAAGGGAACGGTGAGGTTGAACCAGGGCCTTATGCATGCTGAGCATATACTCTACCACTGAGCTATGCCTCCTCCCCAATCCAGGATGGGAGCTCTAATGATAGTAACATTTCTGTGAGATTGCTGCATGATTTAATGGCCATTCCATTCCCAAAACTCTTCAAAAGATGCCCAACACAAGAGAATATTTCCTAAGTGAGAAACATTTATTGTGATCATTAAATCCCTCAATTTCTACATGCTTCTGTTACTTCTATTGCTTGATGAGCTGAGTAGTAGAGAAAACGTGTCCATACTGTCTACCACACACATCATCCTGTCCAGGGATGGCCCTGCATGAGCTTGTGTAGGAGAACAAGGCTGCGAGGAAAATTGCTATAAGGGCATTCTATCTGGCCATTCCTTGCAGCTTTCTGTTAGCCCTAAGGGAGACTGCCTGAGAGATTTATACCTGAACTGTGGCATTTCAGCCCTTTGTAGAGTTGCTTTTATTAGGCATTGCTTTATCATTATACGTTTAGTCTATGCTGCAGACCATTATAAAGAATAGCTCCATGAACTATTGACTTCTCTATAAAGATGCCATCAAAGAGATTAATTTCACTTCAGAATCCTCTGTATAGGGAGAACTTTCTCTTGTGTTTCATTACTAAGAATAATTCTTCTGTGTGTGTCAGCAGGTGGTAAGGGTGGTAGCTAGAAGAGCAAACTTGCAACTCATATCTTGAACCACAAATACAAAGCTGAGAGAACAACCTAAATGTAAGGGATGTTTTTACTTTCAAAGCCTTCCCTTAGTAGCATACATCCTCCAACTAATCTGTGTCATGCTCTGTGACTTGGTCCTGGAAACCTGACTGACATGACAAGAAAATGAAGAAACAACAGATACGCATACTGTCTTAGTTACTATTCCATTGCTGTAAAAAGAAACTGATCAAGACAACTCTTATAAAAGAAAATATTTAATTGGCAATTTGTTTACCATTTTAAAAGAGGGTCAGTCCATTATCATCATGGCAGAAACAAGACAGGCATAGTGCTGAAACAGTAGCTGAGAGCTTTACCTCCCAATCTGTAGGCAGAAGACAGAGAACAGACTGAAACTTGGTCTGGAATGGGCTTTTGAAACCTCAAAGCCCACCCTCAGTGACACACCTCCATCAATAAAGCCATACCTCCCAATTCTTCCCAAACACTTCCACTCACTGGGGGGCAAGCATTCAACAAATGAGGCTGTCTTTGTTAGGCTTACTATTGCTATAATGAAACACCATAGCAAAACACATATTGAGGAGGAAAGGGTTTATTCAGCTTACAATTCCACATTGCTGATCATCACCAAAGGAAGTCAGGATAGGAACTCAAACAGGGCTGGAACCTGGAAGCAGAAGCTGATGCAGAGCCCATGGAAGAGTGCTGCTTACTGGCTTGCTTCTCATGGCTTGCTCAGCCTGCTTTGCTTATAGAACCTAAGACCACCGCCCAGGAATGGCACCACCCAGCATGGGCTGGGCCCTCTCTTATCAATCACTAATTTAAAAACTGCACTAGAGCTGTATCTTATGAGGATATTTTCTCAACTGAGGCTCTCTCCTTACAGATAACTCAAGCTTGTGTCAAATAGACATAAGACTAACCAGTGTAGGGGCCATTTTTGTTCAAACCACTATACATACAGAAAAGTTGGAATCAGGTGGGCTGTGTTTTTTTCTGAAGGAGGGCACCTACTATGACACCCTGAAACTCAGCAAGTTAATTGTGTACAGCACAAGGTGAAGGAGTTAGCTAGTCTCAGTGGGAGGGCTCTGTAGGGGATCAGTCTCAAGCTAATGCCACCTAGGAGAAGAATGCTAAGGTGGCTAGTTTTTTGCATACATTCATTTATCTTAGCAAACACTTGTACTTGGACCAGAGAAGAGTTTGCCATTCCCCTAACCTTCACCCAGGGAAGGTGTTGTCACTCCCATGGGTCTGAGACATTGGGGTTCTGGACATGGTGATGTCAACAAAAGATGTTCACTCAGTGCTTCATATGCTACTTACAAGGCTGTGCATCCTAAATGTCCCCAGTGTCGCCAACTGGGACCAAGTATTCAAATGTCTGAGATTATGGGTATGGTTCTTCTTCAAATTACCACAGTTGTTAAGCAAAAATTAAAACAATTTGAGCAAAAATAAAAAATGAAACAAAACACTCATACTCCTTGTCTTCAGGCTCAAAAGATGCGCTATTATGCAGTACACTGTAACCAGTGAAGCTGCCACCACTGTCATGTACCTACTGGGTGCTAAGAACTCTAGTAGCTGTAGTGTAGTCATTATTTTATTCATGAGAAAACAGTGCTCACATGAGATATAAATAAAATAGTTGCTACACCAAGGTTCTGAGAACAAAAGAATAAGCCGGAGATGAGTTCTCCTTTTGTACTACTTCAGTGGTATGTCTATCAGAATGACAACTGCCTGCATCTTTATGCTATGAGCTCTTACCTTCATGATGATGACAAACACCATTATGTCAGCTTAAATTTATTAAGTGCATGTTATATCCCAGCCATTGTTTTGAATGCTTTCTGGGGATTAGCTCCCCAAACCCTAAGGCAGATTTTTGGTATGTCCTAATATTACATCTTTATTATAGATTAGGAAACAGACACAGAAAGGCTACATTGGGTTTCTTGGTTAGTACTATTGACATTTCACATAATAAAAATCTTCATGGTAGAGAGCTGTCCTAGCATTACAGGACATTTAGTAGCCTCTCTAACCACTACACATGAGTGAATGCCAGTACCAACCTCCCCTTCCCAGCTGGGACAACAAAAGTATCTCCAAAAATTGTCAAATGTTCCCCGAGGGGCACTTTTGCTAAGGACAGGAAATCAACTAATAAGATATTTTACCCCAGTGCACATAACAAGTAAGACCTGAGATTCAACCAAGATGTTCTTTAACAAGAGCTTCTCTGGAGCCTGAATTGTTACATTAATCTAAGTATAAAATCTGACTGCTAATGTGACTTTTTAGAAACATTGTAAAAACCTAGGTTGCACCTATCTGAAAATGATGGATGTGGAATCCGTGCCTCAACTTGACAATTTCAAGAACTTTAATGACTTTGTGTGCTTATCATCAGCTGGGGGCCCAGTGGAAAAGAAGAGTCATCCTCTGGTTAAGGTAACTCAGCTCCTCCCTCTGCTCTTCCAGTGCTCCCCATTGACTAAACCCTACAAGAGGACTAAGAATAGTTGTGTTTATGAATGACTCTCCATTCAGCCTCCTAAGAAGAAAGTAAAGTGAAAAGACCCCTCTCTTTCCCATTTATTAGCTTTGAGCTTTTAAATGTTACATAACTTTAGAGATGGGCATTTTCTTGGTGGGGAACCAATTCATTTCATACCTTTGTTTTCACCTTCCATGACCCCTATTTTGTATAGCTGGTTAAGCAGCTTGTGTAGAAATTGAAGAAACAAAAAGAAAATCATTCTAATATCTACTTTGTAATTATATCAGGATACATCTGCCACGGAAACATTGGACTAGTCTGTCTTTTTCCTTTAATTTTTAAAAACTGTAACCAAGACATAAGGTTCGTTGTTAAGTATTTATGTTGGCAGAGTTTCAAATGTGAAGATTCTTTTTGAAGCAGTTGTTTGAAATAGTTGCATATTTGCTTTAAACTTTTTGTCATGTCCTCAACTCATTAAACTTCCATTTTAGAGTCTATGTTGTGAGGCTTATTTCCAGTCTTTTCATAAGCTGTTGAAAGATCATATCTATACAACAAAATATCCTATCAATGCAAGGATATCAAAGCAATTAATGGAAAAAAAGAATCACCACTAAAGAGCTGATTATACAGCATACTGTGTGTGAAATAGCTTTGTGTTGACCATGATTTTTAATTTTAGTTTTCTAATACAAACCGTAGGTTTGGCACTATTGGGTACAGCTTGCCTAAGTCTCTTTCTAGCCCACCTTGGAGTGTTTCTGTCTGCTTCTTCTACATCCTTCTGTTATGTTCTATATAAAGCACATGTTTAAACCCTTAACCTAAACTGTATGTTCTAGAAACACAGGATCTCAGAACGACAAGTACTTTTAGTAATCATTTAGCTCATTGCCCTTCCAGTGAGCACTCTCTTGTTTGATGTCTCTGACAGATGGCCACCCAGCCTGTGTTTGAGCCTCATCTAGGACAGGGATTCCTTTGCTTGATAAGGCATCACGATCCAGTGTGGTCAAGTTCAGACTGCTAGCCGTTTTTTCCATGAAGCTGAAACTCGAAGTTTTATACATTGAAGTCAGGCAACAGAGGGCAGTGCCTGAGATCCTGGTTCCGAGCTCATCTGCTTTCACTTGTGTTGCAGCTTCTGTACCCTCGTGGGAGTTACTGAGCATTTGAAGCCAATTTGTTTCCTTGTATAATAATAGCACAGTGAGGATTTTGCATTATGTCAAGTTAGCTGAGTTGGCCCTGAGGCTCCCAGGATGCACTCCCTTTGTTGATTCTGGGTTAGGGCTGGCCATGGGAGAAATTGGAGCATAGAAGTAAGACAGGAAGGAGAGCAGCCATTCAATTCTAGTGCAGCTCCACTGAGTCATCACAAACCATCTAATATGCATTGCTTGTGAACGGCAGCAGTTGCGCCTGTAGCTTTTCTGGCACTGGCTGGTCCTTCCTCAGTGTCTTGGAATGCAGAGTAAAAGCCTGTGTGAAGCTCCCTGGTGAAGCCCACCAGCTTCTGCAGGTCACCCAAACATTTGAAGTTGCAGACTTCCCCAGTAAATAAACGACTGCTGTGGGTTCCAGTGTGCTATCCGTGCGACTAGCGTGATGATGAGAGACAAATGGAGGTTGCAATTCTTTCAGGTTCTTGTTCCCTTCATATCAATTTCCTTTCCACACTGATGTAAAAGGTTTACTTGAGGCCCAACATCAGCGGCAGAAGCAAGAGATACACTGTATAAACAAACCGGACCTGGGGATGTGGCTCAGCGGAAAGCAAATGTGAGAGCTCTAGGTTCCATCCCTAGCACCTCAGAAAACAACTGTACAACTCAGCCTCGGAAGCCCTTATCCCTAAAGTAAATCATGGTGCCTGTGCTTCTCTAGTAATGGTACCCATACATTATATAATAAAATAGTGCATAGAAACCCTGCAGTGGAAGCCATGGGACAATACCCAGATTCTGTGACTCTGTTATTTCCAGCTCTGAGGAACGTTCATCTCTATTTGCCACTGCCTAGTGTTTTGGAATCTTCTTCCACATGGCAGAATGGATCCACACACTTACATCCACATTCTTAAGATATTTAAAATAGAGAATGATCCATGGTATGGGATTTCATAATAGATGCTGGACTAAATGACCAAGACATGGTCTCTAATTTAATCTTCTGCAGAAAAACTCCAGGGATTTTACAGTGAGGATCTTTTCTCAGGGTGTGACATTAAAATCCATGTGAACTGAAGTTGGTTAAAGACTTGAGGACTCTTGAATTATCTATGGTTATGTGAGTTTCATATGAACATCCTTTCCTCACTCACATATTTAGTTTTCCTCAAAGTTAAATAAGATTTATGAATATTATTAGTATACTATTTATAAATCTTGTAATTACTGTATAAAGTAAGGGCAATTACTCTCATTTGTTCTTTGATTAATAGTCAACACAATTCAAACAGATTAAATTCACTTTAAACAATTAATCCTATTTATAACATTACTTAATTCCACTTTTCAAAGTATACTTATAAATTTAATAAATTTGAACTTTTCAAGCCTTTAAAATGCTTGGCAATCCATAAGTACAATCCTAACAAGGAAAATCCTACCAATTAAGTCACTGTGGTGAAGATAATACCTTAAGCCAGTAATTCTGCTGAATTTTGACTTCTCCCAAACATTTCAAGATTGCTAATACACTTAGTAAAATTCTCTTTGAGTCTTCTGTGATTATGAATCAAAATCAATGGCTCAAGGCTAATCTGACGGATTTCATAAAATGCCAAATTCTCTTAGATGTTGCAAACATTACTTTTTAATTTTTAATTGACACAAAGCATTATTACTATGGTAATTTACTTTATTATAGCTTTCTAAATTCTCCCCAGGGTTACAAAGTCACCCAAGGATAGGGAGGAATTTGGCTGTATCTGGTAGACTGAACTGAAGTCAGAAGGCAGGTTTTACCTTCAGGTTGTATTTGCTTATTAGAGATTCAAGACCAATACATACAATTTCAGTGATTTGCATTCCTCAGCAAGTGCACCTTAGAAAGAAGGTATACAGGGTATCTTCTCTTACTTTTTTATAACCGCTTTGTTCATGGCAGACCCCAAAGCCACACCTTTGATGTTCAAATTTGGGCCAGTTTGTATATTTAGTAATCTGGAATTCCACTCAGGTGGGAAGTAAACTACCCTCACCCCTAATTGTGTTCTGAATTCCTTAATTGTTTTATTTCCCTCTGCACTGTCTTCTCTTCTTAGGTGTTCACAACTTACAGTCCTAAGTCATAATAATGGATTTGAATCCAAGTCTTCTTGATTCCAGAGCTTGGCCTATAGTCCACCACGAGAGGTTGTTTTATGAATTCTTTCTTTTTTAATTAAATATTTCCATCTAATTCTAATTTATGATGTTCTTAGCACATTATTATCCTAACTTCCATCCTTATAACTTATTACAACTGTCAAGATACAGTAACCAAACTAAAGATGTTACTGAATGCAACCGGTTCACTCCTTGATGAGGGTGTAAAACCAGGAGAAAAAAGAGTGAAGGGGGAAAAAAAAAAGAGATTTATTACTTATTGCAAGCAAAGAGAATACTGGGGATAATCTGCGAATCGGTGCCTCTCTCCCTTACAAAGAAAGTACAGGGCTTTTGTTGGTGAAATGCATGTATATAATTTATATAGGAAAATGTTAGCACATGTAGAGGCCATTACATTCTGAGCAAGCATAGTTGGAAATTATATTTCCCATATACATATTCAAAAGTGGCAAATGAGACCACACCCCCTCAATGCAGAGAATTTAGCACCATATCAAGATTACAATAAGTAAAGTTAACCCTAGGTCACCAAGTAGAGGAATTAGGACTGCCTTAGGATGGTTAAAATAAATTCTTGTGGCTTTCTCAGTTGGGCTTTGTCTGAAACCTAATAACAATGTTGAAAACACTAACTATCGTTTAAAGGGTCGGCAGCAATTTTTTACTAAATTTGAAAGCTTTCCCTTAAAGTACTTGTCTAGCAGCTGACAAGGGGGCATCTGTCCACCTCAGAGTGAGGTGAAGTTCAAGGATCAGTCATCCAAGGAATTCTTTAAAATGCTCCAGGCATGTGGGTCTGCCTCTTTCCCCTCACTTCTCTCAGATGTGCTTCATTGTTATAACAGTCTTAGAGAGGAACCCAAAGTCTGTGCGTGATAGGTAGGCACTCTATCATTGAGCATTCTCTCTCTCTCTCTCTCTCTCTCTCTCTCTCTCTCTCTCTCTCTCTCTCTCTCTGTGTGTGTGTGTGTGTGTGTGTGTGTGTGTGTCTGCCTGTCTGTCTGTGCACATGCATAGAGGCTGCAAGGCAAACTCAGGTGTCACCTCAAGGTAGGCCACCCATTTATCATGGGACAGAGTCTCTCACTGGCTGAAGCTCACGAAGCAGGCTGTGCTGTCTGGCCAGTGAGTCCCAGGGATCCTCCTATCTCTGCCTCCCAAGTGTTGGGATTACAGGTACTCACCACAATGCCTGGCATTTTTATATCGCTTCTGAAGCTTGAACTCAGTTCCACACACTTGAGAAACAAGCATTTTTTCCCCACTGAGACATCTCTCATCCCAAACTAGTAATCCTTATGCTTGACTTAATGAGCCTCAGGTTGATGTTACATTTTTGCCTTAGTAGTGGTATTTTATCACAGAAATAGGAAAGTGAGACAGAAGTTGGTAGTAGGAGTGAACTGTTGCTCTGCCAGACTTGATGGTGCTGGTGCTTGTGGAGGAATGTAGAAGACATTGGGACCTTTGGACTCAAAAAGTGATTAAATGCTGTAAGTGGGGCTTAGTGCGCCTTCTTTGTGGGATCTTGGAAGACACTAGTTCTCAGAGCTGTGAAGACTGTGGAGGTCTAGCTCAAGAGGTCTCAGGGGGTACAATACTAGCAACAGGGATAGAGATCATCTTGTCATGTTTTGACAAAGAATGATGCTGCTTTCTGCCCTTGTCCTAAGAATCCGTTTGACACTAAATTGAAAGGTAATGGACTAATATTTTTGCTGAGATTCCAAAACAGCATAATACTGACCCTGCCTCTTGGTTATTAGTGACCACTCTTACTCAGGTCTACAACAAAGAAGATCAAGCAGATCAGAAAGAAACATAAAATATTCAGTTTGAAGAGAAAAAGCATCAGGAAGTAAGTAATTTACCATTTGCTTTTACAGCGGCTTACAATTAAGAGATTGCCTTGTGTCTCAGAATTGACTTTGAAAAACTGTGGGGACTTTTGAAGTTGGACTAAATGCGCTTTGCATTTCCCAACTTCATAGTATGTTGGTGATACTTCTATTTTATTGGGGTTTCTAATGTCTCTACCTCTCTTCCACCAACTCTAGGTAATAGAGAAAGAAGGTTAGTGGGGAAAGGGGGCTGAGGTCTCTTTAGCTACACCCTGGATATTGTGAAGACATCCAGCAGTCCAGCTAACAGCAAACAGCAAATGAACCAGCAGCCGCCTTCCAACTTTGACTATCTCCTCAAAGTATCTTTGAAGCCCTTTGTCACTCAGGATGAGTCCTCTTCCTCTCCTTGGGCTCTGGAATTTCTTAAAATGTATTTATTTGTTAACTTTATATCCTAGTCATAGCCCCATTCCTCTTCACCTCTAAGGCCCACCCTCTCTCCCTTTTCCTTACCCCCTCCCTTTCCCCCAATCTCCTCTCCTTTTTCTCAGAAAAAGGGAGCCCCCCTTCCCATCCATCCCAGCCCATCAAGTCATATCAGGGCTGAGTGTGCCATCTTTCTCTGTGGCCTGGCAAGGCAGTCCTACCAGGGGGAGGTGATTGAAAAGCTGGCAAGAAAGACCATGCCAAAGACAGTCCCTACTCCCCTTACTAGAGGACCAACATGAAGCCTGAGCTGTCCATCAGCTACATCTGTGTAGGGGGCCAAGATCCAGTCCATGCACAGTCCTTGGTTAGGTACTTCAGTCTTAGCAGGCCCCTCTGAGCCCTGATTAGTTGGCTCTGTTGGTTTTCTTGTGGAGCTCTTGTCACCTCTAGGTCCTGTTCTCCTTTTCCCTACTTTTCTGCAAGACTCACTATGCATCGCCCAATGTTTGGCTGTGAGCCTCAGCATCTGTTTGTATTCACTGTTGGGTGGAGCCTCTCAGAGGACAGTTCTTCTAGGCGCCTGTCTGCAAGCATAGCAGAGTATCACAAATAGTGTCAGGGCTTGGGTCTGTACATTATAGTGTGCATATACTGTGTTATATGACTAAAATCCACTTATAAGTGAGTATGTACCATGTTTGTCTTTCTGGGTCTGGGTTACTTCACACAGGATGATCTTTTCTAATTCCATCCATTTGCCTGCAAATTTCAAGATTTCTTTATTTTTAATAGCTGAGTAGTATTCCATTGTATAACTGTACCACAGTTTCTTTATCCATTCTTCGGATGAGGAACACCTAGATTGTTTCCAGATTCTAGATATTAAGAACAAGGCTGCTATGAACATAGTTGAGCAAATGTCCTTGTTGTATGGTAAAGCATCTTTAGGGTATATACCCAGGAGTGGTCTGGCTGGGTCTTGAGGTAAATTTATTCCCAATTTTTTGAGAAAGCGCCAGATTAATTTCCAGAGTGATTGTACAAGTTTTCACTCCCACCAGCAATGAAAGAGTGTTCCCCTTTCCCCATATCTTCCCCAGCATGTGCTGTCACTTGAATTTTTGATCTTAGCCATTCTGACAGGTGTAAGATAGAATCTCAGAGTCATTTTGATTTGCATTTCCCTGCTGACTAAGGACATTGAGCATTTCTTGAAGTGTTTCTTGGCCATTCGATATTCCTCTGCTGAGAATTCTGTTTAGCTCTGTGCCCCATTTTTAAAATTGGATTATTTTGCTTGTTGGCATTTAATGTCTTGAGTTCTTTAGATATTTTGGATACTAGCCCATTGTCTGATGTAGGACTGGTGAAGATTTTTTCTCAATTTGTAGACTGCTGTTTTGTTCTATTGTCCTTTGCCTTACAGAAGCTTTTCAGTTTCAAGAGGTCCCATTTATTAATTGATGATCTTAGAGCCTGAGCTGTTGGTGTTCTCATGCTGTGCTATGAGTTCAAAGCTCTTCCTCACATTTTCTTCTAATAGATTTAGTGTGTCTTGTGCTATGTTGAGGTCTTTGATTCATTTGGACTTGAGTTCTGTACAGGGTGGTAAATATGGATATACTTGCATTTTTTTCTACATGTAGACGTCCAGTTAAATCAGTACCATTTGTTGAAGATGCTATCTTTTTCCATTGTATGGTTTTGGCTCTGTTGTCAAAAGTCAAGTGTCCATAGGTGTGTAGGATTATTTATTCATCTCTGATTCGATTCCATCAATCAACCAGTCTATTTCTATGCCAGTACCATATGGTTTTTTGTTACTATTGTTCTGTAGTATATAGCTTGAAATCAGGGATGGAGATACCTCCAGAATTTCTTTTATTGTATAGAATTTTTAGCTATACTGGGTTTTTTGTTTTTCCATGTGAAGTTTAGAATTGTGCTTTCAAGGTCTATAAAGAATTGTGTTGGTATTTTGCTGGGCATTGCATTGAATCTGTAGATTGCTATTGGTGAGATGTCCATTTTTACTGTGTTAATCCTACTGATCTATGAGCATGGGAGATCTTTCCATCTTCTGATATCTTCAAATTTCTTTATTCAGAGACTTGAAATCCTTGTCATACAGATCTTTGACTTGTTTTGTTAGAGTTACAGCAAAATACTTAGTTATTTGTGGCTATTGTGAAGGGTGTAAGTTTCCCTAATTTCTTTCTCAGCTTGTTTGTCATTTGTATACAGGAAGTTACTGATTTTTTTTTTAATTAATCTTTTATCCAGACACTTTGCTGAAGGTGTTTATCAGGTGTAGGAGTTCTATAGTGGAATTTTGGAGGTCACTAATATATTCTAACATATCATCTATGAATAGCGAAACTTTTTCTTCTACTTTTCCAATTAGTATCCCCTTTATCTCCATTAGTTGTTGTATTGCTCTAGTTAGAAATTCAAGTACTATATTGAAGAGATATGGAGAGAGTGGGCAGCCTTGCCTTATCCCTGATTTTAGTCAAATTGTTTTGAATTTCTCTCCATTTAATTTGATGTTGCTATCAGCTTGCTATATATAGCATTTATTGTGTTTAGATATGTGCCTTGTATTCCTGATCTCTCAGAGACTTTATCATGAAAAGGTTTTGCATTTTGTCAAACGTTTTTTTCTGCATGAGATGATCATGTGATTTTTTTTTCAGTTTGTTTATGCGGTAGATTACATTGATTGAATTTTGTATATTGAGCCATTCCTGTATTCCAGGGATGGCGCCTACTTGATTCTGACGTAATGTCTATTTTTTTTTTTTTTTTTTTTTTTTTTTTTTTTTTTTGCTAAGGTGTGTTTCTTGTATGCAACAGAATGATGGGTTCTGTTTTCACATCCATTCTATTACCCTGTGTCTTTTTCTTGGGAAGATGAGGTCTTGATGTTGAGAGCTATCAATGACCAATGGTTATTAATTCTTCTTATTTTGATGGTGGTGGTGGTAGAATATATGTGTGTTCTTCCTTTCTTTTGGCTTTGTAGGTGTGAGTTTATTTATTTACTGTATTTTCATGGGTGTAGTTAGCCTCCTTGGGTTGGAATTTTTCTTCTAGTATCTTCTGTAGGGCTGGATTTGTGTTTAGGTACTGTTTAAATTTGATTTTGTCATGGAATACTTTGTTTTTGCCATCTATGGTGATTGAAAGTTTTTCTGAGTATAGTAGTCTGGGCTGACATCTGTGGTCTCTTAGTGTCTGCATGATGTCTTCCCTTCTTGCCTTCATAGTCTCTTTCAAGAAGTCAGGTATAATCTGATAGATTTGCCTTTATATCTGATTACTATGTGGCAAGAGAACTTTCTTTTTCATCCAATATATTTGGTGTTCTGTAAACTCCTTGGTATTTTTATAGGTATCTCTTCCTTTGTTGAAAACATTTTTTGGGTCTTGGAGCTGGGCGCCTCCTCAAAATGACAGACTATGGGGGTTGGATTCTATCTACAGCTCACATCTCTGATGGCTGTGTCCCAGGTTGGTCAGGCATATCAGGCAGTTCAAGAGTGG
Source organism: Acomys russatus (assembly GCF_903995435.1). NCBI lineage: Eukaryota > Metazoa > Chordata > Mammalia > Rodentia > Muridae > Acomys > Acomys russatus. The sequence goes on from NC_067169.1 coordinate 10,891,968, forward strand.
GTTTTGGTGTTAAGGAGTCAGATGCACAGCAAATGGGTGCTGACTTTATGGATTTGGATTCAGCCAGCTACATAGTCTTTGGTTGCCGAGAAGACACTGTGATCCTGGCACTCAGATTCAGCTAGGCTCCACAATCTTGGACCCACGCCCTGTATGCTCATATTGTCCAGCTTGTCTCCAAAGGGGGACCAGTAGAACCATGGATTGGGGGTCGGGATGCTGACATAGTGTATCTAGGCACTGCCATTGGGGAAGAGGGAGGAATCTGAGGTCTGATTATAGGAGCAGAGTGCCCCTGGAACTAGGGAACTAGAATCAAGTCAGAGACCTTGTATGACTCCTGAACCTGGTACCCAGGCGTTGTCCTTGGAGAAGCTGGAAGAATCCAAGGTTTGATTGCTGGAGTGGAGAGTCTCTGGAATTAGGGGCCATATAGGCAGAAAGCATAGAGCAAAGCAAGTCTGGGACTTATAAGACTCCTCAACCTGGGAGACAGCTACAAGGGCTCTGGAACTGTGTGTCTCCAGCTCCAGGAGTACCCTGTCCCATCCAGGAAACACCAACTTCAGTGTTTTGGGGTCTGCCATTAAGTTACTTACCATAGCCACAGTCTCTAGTCTTCTGCCAGTCAGATACAGTATGTCCTGGCTACCACCATCTTGGAAGTCCTTTGGCTCTGATATTTATTTATACCCTCTCAGAATCCTCAGGATTAAACTAATTGTAGTTGGCAAAGACCATGCCCCTCTCTTAGCCACAGGAGGAAATATCAGCTGTGGACAAACTAAAAGCAGCCCTATGTCCTATACTTGGGATTAAAACAAAAACATCAAAGAAGCCAAGTCTATTCGATGGAAAAAGGATAGCATCTTCAACAAATGGTCCTGGTCTAATTGGATGTCTACATGTATAAAAATGCAATTGGACTCATATTTGTCACCATGCATGAAACTCACATCTAAGTGGATCAAAGACCTCAACATAAAACCAGAGACACTAAGTCAGTTAGAAGAAAAAGTGGGGAAGAGCCTGGAACACATTGGCACAAGAGACAACTTCCTGAACAGAACACCAACAGCCCAGGCCTTAAGGTTAACAATTAATAAATGGGACCTCATGAGGCTGAGAAGCTTCTGTAAGGCAGGAGACACTGTCAACAGGACAAAGTGACAGCCTACAGACTGGGAAAAGATCTTCACCAACCCTACATAGAACAAAGGTCTAATATCCAAAATATATAAAGAACTCAAGAAATTAAACACCACCAAACCAAATAACCTAATTGAGAAATGGGGCTCAGAACTAAACAGAGAATTCTCAATAGAGGAATATCAAATGGCTGAGAAAGACTTAAAGAAATGCTCATTGTCTTTAGTCATCAGAGAAATGCAAATCAAAACAACTCTGAGATTCCATCTTACACCCATCAGAATGGCTAAGATTAAATATTCAAGTGACACCACATGCTGGTGAGGTTGTGGAGAAAGAGGAACACTCCTTCATTGCTGGTGGAAATGCAAACTAGTACAACCACTTTAGAAGTCTATGTGGTGCTATCTCAGAAAACTGGGAATAGGGCTTCCTCAAGACCCAGCTATTCTGCTCCTTGGAATATACCCAGAAGATGCACCAGCACACAACAAGGACATAAGCTCAACCATGTTCATAGCAGCCTTATTCATAATAGCCAGAACATGGAAACAGCCTAAGTGTCCCTCAGTAGAAGAATGGATAAGGAAACTGTGGTACATTTACACTATGGAATAGTACTCAGCTATTAAAAGCAAGGAATTCCTGAGATTTGTGGACAAATGGATTGAACTAGAAATGATCATAATGAGTGAGTTAACCCAGAAGCAGGAAGACTCAAATGGTATATATTCACTTATAACTAGACACTAGCCCAAGGGACATGTCCCATGAAAGTCTTCACCTACCAGGAAAGTGGAATAGATGTGAGGACATCCTATTGGGACTCTAGGTGAGAGAAGTATTGGAGAATGGGAAAATAGAAGGATCCAGAGGGTCCTAGAAACCTACAAGAAGAACATTATGACAGGCAGATCTGGGCCCAGGGGTTTCTTCTCAAACTATGGCACCAACCAAGGACAATACATGCAGTAAACATAAAACCCCCATCCAGATCTAGCCAATGGACAGGGCATTCTCCACAGATGAGTGAAGAGTGGGGACTGACTTTCACATGAATTCTGGTGCCCCATATTTGACCATGTCCCCTTGATGAGGAGGCACTCAGGGGAAGGATAGCAGGCTACCAAGAAGAGACTTGATACCCTATGATCAAGTATAGGGGGAGGAGGTCCCCCTCAGTCACAGACCTAGGGGAGGGGAATAGGGTGAAAATGGGAGGGAGGGAGGGAGGGAAGAATGGGAGGATAGAAGGGATGGGATAACAATTGAGATGTAATATGAATGAATTAATAAATAAATTTAAAAAAGAAAAAAAAACATAACATAACTGAGTTTTGAAGAAACCAAAATTTCCACTATGATATTCTCTTTTTTCTGATCGTCCTAGATACTAATGCCATTATCAACCCCCCCCCATCTCATTACAACTAAATATTTCCATCTGTAGCATATCTAAATAGTCCCACAGTAAGCTTACTAGTTGAGTAATTAAGTGGTAAGCATTACTGATTTCTAATTAATTCTGCTAATGGATGTAAGGTTTGATGTCTCAATGCCTGTATTTCTCTCTAGTAAAAATGTGAGGTTCACTTATAGTACAAATACTAAGCTTATATATGTATATAGTTTATTGACTTGGGGAACAGCCTACCTCAACTTTTTTATATGTACTTTTATCATAGGAATAGAATTCATACTTAAGTCAATTGGTACTGATTAATTAATATCTTCTGTAAAACACTTTTCACTACGTTCCTGTTTCATGGAGTAATAAGCTATTGGTTACAGCTAATATTATGAGTCAATCTTAGTAACTTTCTTAAAGTAGCACCATGAAATTAGGACAGTCCCTAGTTACCTTTCTCACTGCTATGAAAAAAAAAATACCTAGTAAAAGAACCTAAGGAAAAAAGATTTATTTGAGGTCATCATTTGAGTAGCATGGTAGAAAAGTCATGACGACAGGAGCTTGGGATCACTGCTCACATTGCATCTGCAGCCAGGAAGCAGAGAGCTCACTTCTTCTGTTTTATCCGGTCTGAAACCCCTGCCCATGGAATGGTGCTGCCCACATTTATGGAGGGCCTTCTCTATTTTGGGCAATTCTGAAATTCCCAGGGTTATTTGCCAGGTGATTCTAGGCCTTGTCAATTTGACAACCAATATTATCCATCACAGGTGCTATGAAGAGTGAAAAACAGGAAAGAAATCAAATGTTACCAAAGCAACAGTCCCAAGATCTTATTGTTATGACAAGATGTCTATAAGGCCTCCCCTCACATACATAGCTATTCAATGATATATTTTAAACATAGAACAAAAGTGACTGGGAAACCAAACAACCCTAACCGTATCAACTAGTTTGAACAATTGCTAATCTTTTACCACATTTGCTTTGTCTCTATACTCTTAAAGGTCATGTATCATGGTACTTCTCTCCTGTAAACAAAATATTATAGGCTGAGTGACAGATAAACCACAACAATGTATTTCTCTTAGTTCCAGAGGCAAGGAAAGCCAAGGTCAAGGTGGCAGATTAGTCAGTGAGGGCCTGATCCTTGGTTCATAGAAGATTATCAGTTTCGTGTATCCTAACACCATGCAAAGTGACCTTTTTTGTAAAATCCTCATGATGTAATCACCCTATTAAATACCTTTTCTTCTTCATGTTTAGGACCTTGACATACAAATTTGGGGCAGACAAACACTCAAAGCAGAACAATCTTCCAATAATAATTTTCTCTGATGTATTTGTAATGATACTATAACCCTAAGAAAATGAGCAACAATTTTTTACTATCATGTAATATCAATTTCCCCTGAAAACATTTTCAATTGCTTAAAAATTGCCTTTTATAGCTCATTTTAAGGCAAGAATACAGACTATTTTTATAATTATGTCTCTCCAATCCTTTTAAACTTAGATAGTCTTTTATCTTAATTTTCAATATTGACTTTTAGACAAGAATGATCAAATATTTTGCAAAATATTTTGCATTCTGCGTTCAGATTATTGTTTTCTTGTTGCAGCATTTAAATTGCATTCTTTGTCATAATTAATGTGTAAAAGAAAGGTAAAAGCTTGATTATATTCAGATTAAACATTCCTGAGAAATATTGTGTAGGTGTTGTATGCTTTCTATAGCATATCAGGATGCTCATTTTTAAAAATGTGTCTGATTACTGCTATTAATTTCATACCTTAAGTTAGGGTGATTTTGTGGGTTAAAGGACAGCTTTGGAAAGAGTAAACTCAAGACTCTTGAATAGAAAATGGGTATGTGTTAAGATTTTATTTAGTTTACCAATTTATGTGGAAATTACTGAAATGTTACAATTGGTTCAAAAGACAATCCAAAATGCAGACAGATAAGCAGGCTGAATGAATGCTGAAATGAATTGGCTTCACTTGGTTAGTATCCATAGGGCCCTAACCAACTGTATCTTTACCAGGCAATTTCTCCTACTGCGAGCAAAAAAATTGATTGCATCATTCTACCATTTAAATGGTTGCAATGCAGTCCACAGACAAGGAAAGGCTCAGAAGTCCAAATGAATCAAGATAGATCATCTATATTTTCCATCTAAGAATGGAATCTTTGACCAGTTTCAAAGTTTTTCACGAACGTTCTCTGCAATCTAGACCACTCTATTTATAGGGTTTACAGTTTTCTGTTAGTGAGTTCCCTGAGGATTGATTTGTTTTGGGGGGGATGAGTGGCAGTGGTAGGCTTGAACTCAGGTCCTTTTGTATCTTAGGCAAGTGCTCTGCCACTGAACTACACCCTGCAGGCGTACTTGATGTCATGGCAATCTCCAGTTTTTCATGTTGTCATAGAGATGCAACAATATGGTGTAATGTTTTAAGCATGCAGTAATGATTTTTTTCTGAATCAATTAGTTCACTCAAGGTAGCAAAGTAAAGATTGTTCCAATTGTACTTCTTTGTCTTTATTTGAACAAGCATTCTTCAGGAAAGAAGAGCTTGTCTTTACAGCTGAGAATATTTTATTACATCTGAACTAGAATTCCTACTAAAAAGGCAAAAATATTGTTTAGCCCTTTCTCTGTAACAACCAATTTTCTCTGTTATTACTATGAATACAAATTGCCTCTAATGTTGAAAACTAAGTCTTTTTTTTTTATTTGAGGCTTTGATTTACATTGTTTTATTTATTTACTCTTGAGATGATGGTCTCACTAGATAGCCTTGGCTGGCCTCCAAATTGATATCCTCCTGCCTCAGCTTCCTAGGGGCTAGGATTACAAGCACACACCACCATGCCAGCTTTAAAAAAATGTTCCAGCTGTCATAACTTTAATAATAAAATGTTTCCCAGTCTGGCTTCCTTACCCTTTCAACATGCTCTTATTAATTTTTTAGTTTCTCCTGGCTGATAGACAAAAAGATGTACCAAACTGGTCAATTTCAAAAGACATAAAATATAAAATGCCAGAACTAAAGAGGGCTTTGTCATTGTGGAGCTCACAGCCATTAAAAGGGTAGGAAAAGAGATACTATGAATAGTTTTATGCCAATATTCATGTTAACATGGGTAAAATGGAAGAATTCAATTTTATTGATCTCTTTAATGAGCTTGTTTTGGTTTTGTTGATTTTCTTAGTTTTTCTTTTATTGATATTTCCAATTAAAATGTAATAGTATGTTTTTTTCTTGTACATCTTCTCCTTTACACTGAAATTTTGGTCCTACTAGTGTTAACATGATCAGTTGTTGTTGAGGGTGTTAGCTCAGGGTTAGAATTTGTTTTCACATGCATGAGGCCAGAGTTAAATCTCTGTCACTAAAAGAAACACAAAGACTTTATAATTATTTATTTGTCCCATCTTATAATATATATATACATCAATAATTTAAAACCATGATACACTAATAACTCATAACAAATTGCAGAATGAAAGTAAAATTTATTTGCAGGCCATTTTTTTTTAACTATTGGTGGTAGGACACTTGTATATATATTGATAGAAATACCCAGGTTTCACATCAAATAAGTCTTTTCAGTATTTAATAATATTGCTTGATACAGTGTTTAACTTCCCATGTTTAAATTTTTTTTAATTTTAAGGTTTTAATAAATAGATTAATTATAAGCAAATAGAAATGTTACATGTTTCAAATGCCAAAACTATTTGAAAATGTGTACTTAGAAGTCTCAGCTGTGAGCTGAAGCCGTATCTCTGGAGTAGAATGCTCGCAAGCACTAGGCCCTGAGTTTGCACCCTAGCACCAAAGGAAACAGCAATCTCCTGCCAGTTTCTCTCTCCATCCCCTGAGTTACAATTTTAATTAGTTTCTGATTTACTGTTATAGTATTACTGATATTGAAATACATGCATGCAAAATACGTATATAAGCATACACGGATTTGTGATTCTCCATAAAATATAGTATACTACTGCCAGGCATGATAGTACACAGCTGTAATTCTGGCACCCAGAAGACTGAGACAGGAGGATTTCAATTTTCAGGCCAGTCTGCTGCACTATATAACAAAGCCTGTCTTTAAAAAAAAAAAAAAAAAAAATATATATATATATATATATATATATATATACACATTAGGGATGAGGATGTAAGTCTGTTGCAGTGTACTTGCCTAACATATGCAAGGCTGAGGGTTCAATCCCCAGTACCATAAAACAAAAAGAAACAATTAAAAAACATATAGTTATACACACATACATATCACATATATCATACTATATATTATCTCATATGGATATATTGTGTATCATATGAACCACATATTATAAATACTTTCTACATTTTAGTTACTGTTCTATTGATGTAGGAGAAGCACTATGACCATGGCAACTCTTATCAAAAGAAAGCATTTAACTGGGGCTGGCTTACAGTTTCAGAGGTTTGGTCCATTTTCATCATGATGAGGAGCAAGGCGGCAGGTAAGTATGGTGCTGAGAAGCATGCACCTCCAAATCCTTCTAATCTTATCAAAGAGTTCCTCTCCCTGGGGACTAAGCATTCAATATATGGAGCTATGGGGCCATTCTCATTCAAATCATCACCATAGTATTGTGTGGAATTTTATCTGAACTGGTCTGTGAAGACTGCAGTGGATTAAATTATTTCTTCCTCGAAGGTATGTCCACTCAGAACCCCAGAATGTGATCTTAATTGAAATAAAGGTCTTTGCAGATAGAATTAAGGTATAGAGCATGTGATAAGATCATTTGGGTTAAGGTGAGCTTCCTTAAGTGTCTTTATAAATGTCTTTAAAACATAAAAGAGGGAGATTTTAGACACAGACAGGAAAACCATGTCTATGATTACAGTGGTGCAGTTATAATAAGTACTAGAAACAAAGAAGGAAGTATATAACACTTTCTCCTCCAAGCCTCCAGAAGGAATTACCTAATCTTTGTTTGTTTGTTTTTGTTTTGGTTTTTTTTGAGACAAAGTTTCTCTGTGTAGCCCTGGCTGTCCTGGACTTACTCTGTAGATCGGGCTGCCCTCGAACTCACAGAGATCCACCTGCCTCTGCCTCCCAAGTCCTGGGATTAAAGGCATGCGCCATCGCACCCAGTGGAACTAATTATTTTTATACCTTGGCTTTGGACTTCTGGCTTCTAGGATGTGAAAGAATAAATTTATGTTGTTTTTAAGTACCAATTCTGAAGCAATATGTGAGGGCAGTCACATTAACTGATGCAGAAGTCTTCCTCATATGTTTTTTTTTTTTTTTTAAGATTTAGTTTTATTATCTTTAAATCATGTGTGTGTTTATGTTTGTGTGAGATTATGTGCATGTGAACATAGGTGCCTGTAGAGTTCAAGGATGGTATTGGATCCCTTAGAGTTGGGATTACAGGCAGTTGTGGTGAGCTGCCTGATGTTGTGTCGCAGACATGAGGATAAGTCGTAGAGGCTTTACTTGACAAAGTTCCAGATACCTGTGACTGTCCAGCATGCTCTCTAGACATCCAGAACAGCTGTTGAGGCTTTGTTTAACAAAGTTCCAAAGATCTCTGGCTGATCACTACTGCCCCTAAATATGGTCCAGGTGTAATGTTGTCTAAAATCTGCTTTTTTTTTTCTCCTACAATTTTCTCTCCGTATTTCTAAGCCCTATGAAAATACATACAGGGAAAACTTTCCCACAGAGAATGTTGGCCAGGGCATCTGGCCAAAGGCTTGAGTTGTTTGCTCTGACTATGAGCACCCAAGCAGAAACTGCATGAAAGAAAGTTAAGACCTTGACATAACAGTACCAGGCTAAATACTGTTACCTATAGAAAAGTTTCTGCTTTGAGGGCACTAGAAGGTGGTCTTGGAACATTATGCTTTACAGATATTTTACAATAAAGGACCCCTTGGCAGTTAGCCTGGGCTTGGATAGCACACCTGTTGTTTGGGACTGGGAGTAAGTTAAGTTCTTTCTTTCTTTCTTTTTTTTATTAGAGAACATTTAGCTCAAGCTATGTTGCTATGACAATCTTGTAAACACAATGGCTTTGGCCCAGGGAAATTTATATTAAGCTTTCCTGAGTATTGTTTAAGAAATGATAATCAGGTTATGTTGACCATTGCTTGGAATTGGATTGTTTTTTGCTAAATGCTTTATTGTAAGTTATACAAAACTGTTTGTATTTCCTTGTTAGACTGTTCCGTTGCTTTGTTGATCTTTGAATGCCCTATTGATTTAAAAGAGGGCAAAAATCATGATGTGATCTGTAATGAAAAAATTGAACTTCGTTTTAATAAAATACTGGGGTTGGCCCAAGGAGAATAGCAAACAAGTAACAGACGTGAGAGAGTAAGCTAGAGTGAGATGGGGAACAGCAAGCAAGAAGAGAGACAAAAAAGTAAGAGAACAGCAAAGAGTCAGACAGACAGCAAGCAGGACAGAGACAGAGACAGACAGAAATTAAAGTTTGCCTGGGCTTTAAGACCTTCACTTTGTACCACATATGCCTGAGTCTCCAAATATTTCTTTTTCCTCCATTCCTCAACCTCTCCTCAACAACTAGATCCTCTAGCTAGTTATTCAACCAGCGGTTGGTTTCCCTTTGCCACCTGCTCAATTCTCCCTACCGTGGATCCACCTCTCTTCTCTCCTGGAGCTGTTCTGCGGGGAGCAGCAGTGTTGGTGTTAGGAAATAGACTCATGTTCTCCACAAGGGGAGTATTGCTCTGAACCGCTGAGCTGTCTCTCTGCTTGTTCTCCTTAAAGTGACTGTGTGGTAGCCATCTCATGGCTGCACACTAGTTTATTCTATCAGCTCTCCTTTGCTGAGCATGCAGATGGCTCTGGAGCTTTTGTTTGTACAAATAATGCTCAGTAAATAACCTTGCGTATATTTTTTCAAATCTGCTCAGGTGTAATTTACCTTTCATTTCTAGAAGTGGGACTGTTAAGGAAAACTGTGAGTGCGTTTTCTTTTCAGCTGGATAGATATTGTCAAATCCCTCTCTCTATAGGGGCTATAACATTTGGTACTTCCACCGGCAAGGAATGAGTACTTTTCCTCAACAAGCTCACTACAAAGTACCTTTCCAAACCTGGAGTTTTGCCTGTCTGATTAAAAAAAAATGATATTTCAGTATAGGTGTAGTTTTCTTCTTTAGAAAGTGAGGCACTGAGCATTTTTCATGTTTCATGTTTGGACTCACTGCTTCCCCTCTCCCTCCCCCTGTGAGCTCTGGGGTCATATCTTTTATCTATTTTCCTATGCGGTTTTTGTCTTCTCAATTGTTGAAAACTGTTGCATTGAAGTCTAATTTTGGAGATTTTTTGGGGGGGGGGGCAGCTTTAGTTTTTGAGCTTTGTCTATGGGTTTTTTTTTAATCAGTTGGTTTTTCCTCTAGCTTTCCACATGCAAGGCTTGTTGATGCTTCTGAGCCTAAGGAGCCTTCCTGATCTAAAGTCTGCTTTGAAGCATTGCTTACCCATGTCTGAGTGCTTTCTTTCTATTTGGTTATGTTATCATTTTCTTGTTGTTGTGACCAAAAATAATAAACAGAAGCAACTTAACTGAGGAAGGGTTTATTTTGGTTCATGGTTTCAGATAGATTTTAGTCCATCATGGCAGTGAGACAAAGAGATGGACTGAGTGACTCCTCAGGCTGTTCACATCTGGGTAAAGAGATGGGCCAGAATCAGGTGGTTATAATGTTAAAAAGCCTGCCCCTAGGCTCCCACTTCCTCCAGCCAGGTTGGTCCCATCTAAAGGCTTCAAAGTAGTGCCACAAGCTGGGAACTAAACATGTAGAACAGAAGCCTGGAGGGGCTATTTCATGTTCAAAGCGCAACACAACCCTTCTCAGTTAGAATCCAGCTTAACCGCGCTATAGGTCACTTCATCATTGCCTTTTCTTTTTATGTCTTAGATTGATCTCTTTAAAGAGCAGAGCCTGAGGCAGAGAGTCTTGAAGTGGAGAATGACAGGAAGCCAAAATAATTGTGTGTTACCAAGTTGGGCAGTTGTCAGGATCGCTGGTTGCTCTGTCTATGAGAGTGTGTCCTGGAGAAGTCCAGGAATTCCCTGGTTGGAAGAAGGAAAACAGAAGTTGAAGAAATGGGTGTGGGGTGGGGGTGGGAGGAAAAGAGGAATGGATTTATCCATTGGCTTCTGTCTTTTTGGTGGTAAGTTTGCCCCCCCCCCAGTATTTGCTGATTAACCAGTCATCAAATCCAAGCTATTCATACAGTTGGTTAACTCTTTGATAGGTCATTATCCATGTGAACTACTGATTGCATCATTTAAAAATAATAATAGGTCTTGAAACAAGTGTGGGGTGGTTGGGAGACTATCTAAGACAATCTTTGTAAAACGTTTTCTATTTTTAATACCTTTTCACCTTTAAAAATTTTAGTCCTTCTCACATACTCTGGTGCCTCACATTTGACCATGTCCCCTGGAGGGGGAGACCTGGTGGCACTCAGAGGAAGGACAGCAAGTAGCCAAGAAGAGACTTGATACCCTATGAGAATATATAGGGGGACGTAATCCCCCTCAGGAACAGTCATAGGGGAGGGGAATAATGGGAAAATGGGGGGGGAGGAATGGGAGGATACAAGGGATGGGATAAACATTGAGATGTAACAAGAATAAATTAATAAAAAAAAAAAAAATAAAAAAAAAAAAAAATAAAATAAAAAAAAAAAAAAAAAAAAAAAAAAAAAAAAAAATTTTAGTCCACCCAGGGTAATTTTTATAGGAATCTATAATAGGTATACAACTTAAACATTAACTGATAGAAAATCATAAAGAAATTCAATTTAAAACAGTTCTTTGGGGTATAAAAGCAAATTTGCATACTAATGAGATGAATGTGCCTATTTATTTTTACATAAAGAAATCTTGGCTGAATATTGATGCTGCAGGGTGTAGAGCATCCTGGATGCCTTTCAGAGGACACTGGTATTTTCATTTTATGATTGTCAATGCTGTGAATGAGAATGATGCATCACAAAGTGTCAGAACTATAATATGACCATTTCAGAACATCTGTCCAGGGTCCAAGCTAAAAGTCTCTTAATAATTCTTTATGAAACCTATGTCAGCAACTCAAACAGAAAAATTTACAACCAAATGTGCTAAGACAATACAGTACAAAGGCATGCTAATATGATTCTTATATGCAGAAGAATTATTGTTGGAAGGTATTAAAAGTCTTTGCATCCTATAATTGAACCATTATGTTTCCATAAGGACAGAAAGCTTCATACACACAGTAAAAGTACCATGGTTTATAACAATCTTGAATCTGAGCCAAGGGGTTTCAGGCAAAATTCACTGATGTTGGTTGGCATGACAGCATGTACACTACAGAGTGCATGTGTTGCATATTCAAAACCAAGGCTGCACTAAACCTGTGTAATACAGCATGGGTGAGAGATTCCCAAAACACCTCAGACACCATGTAGTGTCATGGCCCACAGTTTACGAAGATAAGAGAAAAAAAGTCCTGAAGAAGAGTAAACAAGGAGACAGTGTGCGGCCATGAACACTGGGATAGAAGGAAGACATGTTACAAAGCCAGAGCTTTCAAAGGAGCCTCAAGGAATCCTGCTCTCAGGCCGTTAAAGGCTTAAAACCTGAAGTTATACCGAAGGCGTTTTTGCGCAGTGATTAATAGCACACTATGATACATCTGGGAAAGAGAGTCATGCGTTAGAATGTACTACACAGAAACCCATGACAGTAAGACATGGAAACACATAAAAACGGAGGAAATTACAAAGTTCTGCCTTCTTTAGAATTTAGGTAATTTCAGTAAATATTGCAGAACTGCAGCTACTTCAAGATTTGAGAATATAATATGCATATTCCCAAGAAGACCTTGAAATACTTGCTAAGTAGTAGATGCATACATTTTTTTTTGAAAAATAAATAATGAATAAATGTTTTGGAGGGAACACTACAAGAAGAATTAGAGGAAATGGGTTTTTGGAGAGAGAGAAAAAAAGCTCCTCAAAGGAATAAGCCTCCATATTCTCAAAAATAACTTGTGAATTGTTAGAAAAATACTATTTAGTATTTTATTTTTACTTTGGGGAAATTATCATATACTTACAAAGTCTGTAAGTAGTGTCAAAGATAAGCCAGTGAATAAATTGAAGTACAGTGAAACATTTTCATTGTTAGGGCTTAATCACTTCGTAGTTCCTACGTGGATAGAAGATGGCTTTCTCTTGAGCTCTGACTGATGTCCTCATGGTGGTTATAATTTTGTTGCGCATACAGGACTGCTGCTATGCTCAGGATGGAAGCATAGGTTTTTTTCTCCCACATATGAGGATTGTACAGGGTCTGATATATGTTAAGATGCATTTATGCTTTACTTTTACACATTAACTTGATGTTGCATATAAAAAGAATAAAGTAAACAAGGATTTGACATAGCTGGGACCTCCTTAGCTATTATTTTTCTTTTATTTTGTATTTGGATATGCAATTACAGCTGCTTAAGAGGTACCCTCTTTTGAACTCCTAAAGGAATTAAAAACACTGCTACATATGGGTATGCTAACATATGGCCCTAATTATAGCACAAACAATGGACCTAGTTATCTCAACAAGTTATGGCCCAAGACATAAATGAACAGCTTATTAATGCTGAATCGTCGCTCTGTAGGTCCAAATGAAAAATCAAGATTTATGTGCACTGTGCTGAGTAGGTGAAAACATTGATGTAGAAATGAAAAAAAGAAAACCGAACATAATTTGACAATGATAAGACTTTCAGATGGTGTTCAGATTTTTTTAATTAAAGGAGAATAAACGTAAACACAATTAGCTTGACATTCAAACATAGTTTCCTGTCAAAAGGGCTCTGCTTTCTTTTTTTAAATAGCATATATTAATTATATGTAATATTGGATTTCATCCTTTCTTGTCCCTCTCCCATACTTGCTAATCCGCTTTTTTCCCAACTATTTTTTTCCAATATATTTTCATGCCTTTTTATATAATACAGTAAATTGCATAAGGATTGCAATAGGAACATGGGTGCAGGGTTATTTTAGGCTCACAGGCACCTTACGAGTGGCTGTGCCCCTGAAGACAATGTCTCTCACTCTCCCAGTAAACATTAAGCATATACCTTCTCAAGGAGAAGTGAGTCTGGTGAGCTCCTCCCTGCTCCATGACAAGATATCGATGGGCCCTGTCTTGTACAGGTATTGCACAAGTAGTCACAGCTGTTGTGAGTTCAAGAGTGCTGCAGCCATGTTTTTCCTGAAGTCAATATTACACCCGACTCCCCTTCCTCCAGCTCATATCTTCTCTTTTTATTCTTCTGCAATCTTCCCTGCGTGTTGTCGGGTGAAGCCCCTTGCTTTCTTACTGGAAGATAGCCTCATTATACATTTGTCCATTCTTTGTAAATTAAATGTGCTTTCGTGATCTGAGGAATGTAAGTAGTATGAAATTTTCTGATCACACCAGCTTGTATAGATAGCTTGCTGCGTACACTTAAACAGTGACTGCCGACTCTTCTGAAAGCTCTTTCTGTTATTTTAAGAGTCCCCTGCCCTACCAATTGAGTCACATGTCTCAGCTTTCTGCTGTTTTTTGAAGTGTAAGGCTAGAATATATACACAACGGATTTTTATTCAGCTGTAACAAAAAATAAAATATGCAGGGAAATGTATGAAATTGAAAAGTATTAAATTAAGTGAGGTAGCCAGACTCTCAAAGGCAAAAACAATATATTCTCTCTCATATATATATCCTAGCTTATAATGTTTATATGTTTGTATATAAGTGGAGGGCGGTGGGGGTATGAGCTATGAAACGAAAATGGAGAGTATGAGAGGGGGAAATGTTGAGAATGGGAGAACAACAGGACACAAGTGACATAAAAATAGAAAGAAGGCTATGGAGGAGGATGGAAGAGTACAAGGTGGGGGCAGGGAAATGGGGTAAGTGTGTAGGTGCTCTTTGTTTCATGTTCAAAGGCAGAAGGCGCATCTAGGCAGCATCATTGCAATGCCTGCCCACCTACACACTTCCAGACTTAGACCCTATTCATAGTTCTCTGCAAGACACTGGTCCTCAACCTTCCTAGTGCTGTGACCCTTTAATGCAGTTCCTCACGTTGCAGTGACCGCTGACCATAAAAATTATTTTGTTACTACTTCATAACTGTAATTTGGCTACAGTTATGAATTATATTGCAAGTATTTTTGGAGATAGAGGTTTGCCAAAGGGTCGCTAGCCGCACAGGTTGAGAAACTCGCTCGAAGGCAAAATATCTGTATGAGGTGAGGACCAAGTTGCAAGACTCCTGATTCCTTCCCCTCCCCCCCCCCCAAACACACACCTGTAATAATGGGGGAGAAGTGGCAATCCTCTAGGAAGTCTCTGGCTGAGACTCAACAGTAACTAGCCCATCCCTTTCCTTTCCCCGGTTCAAGTAGCACCATTCTCCAAGCCTTATCATTTTCTCTATTAGGGTTCCCCTCACGGCTAGAAAATGATTTGTTTCCCAGTTTATTCTTTGTTTGTTTATTTCCCTCATCCATCTTCCTTAGAACAGAACATTCAACTTCCAGATTTCTTCTTTGACAACAACAACAATAAACATCACTTTACAATCTCGAATAGGTTTCAAAGTGGATTGTTTTACTTCCAACCTCTAGCCGCTAAATGATCTTAATTCTTTGCATAAAGAGTTATACTCTGTTACATTTCTGTTATATATCTCTGTTAAGAGAATGGAGCCTTCCAAGATTTGCTCACTAGTACAATATGGGTGTAACAATTATAAGGTTAACCAACTTCTTTTTTTAATTATTAAATTCAAGGCCCACTCTACCAGAGAGAAAGCACCCTAATGTTATCTTTTTTAAAAAGATTTATTTATTTATTACATATTACATATACAGTGTTCAGCCTGCATTTATGCCTGTGTGCCAGAAGAGGATATCAAAACTCATTGTAGATAGTTGTGAGCCACCATGTGGTTGCTGGGAATTAAACTCAGGACCTCTAGAAGAGCAGCCAGTGCTCTTAACCACTGAGCCATCTCTCTGGCCCCCCCTAATATTGTCTTTTATTTATTTATTTATTTGTTTGTTTATTTATTTAATCACTTTACATCCTGCTTCCAGCCCCTCCCCTCCCGTCCTCCTATTCTCACCCTCATGCCTCCCTTCCCCCCTCTCTCTATTCTCTGAGAAGGCCCCCAAAGGGTACCAACCCACCCTGACACCTCAAGTCACAACAAGACTAAGCACATACTCTCCCCTTGAGATCCCACAAGGCAGATCAGCTAAAGGAAAGGGATCCAAAGGTAGGCAACAGAGTCAGAGACAGCCACTACTCCCATTGCTAGGGGACCTACATGATGAACAAGCACCACATCTGCTACATATGGGTTAAGTTCACGCATGCTCTTTGGTTGGTGGTTCAGGGTCTGTAAGCCCCCATGGGTCCAAGTTAGTTTACTCTGTAGGTCTTCTCATGGTGTCCTTGACCACTCAGGCTCCCTCGATCCTTCCTCATGCTATGGCACAAAACTCCCCAAGGTCAGCTAATTTGGCTGTGGATCTCTACATCTGTTTCCATCAGCTGCTGGATGAAGCATCTCGGAAGACAGTTATATTAGGTTCCTGTCTGCAAACATAGCAGAAGTTTACTAATAGTGATAGAGATTGGCTCTCTTCCATAGGGTGGGTCTCAAGTTGGGTCTGTCATTGGCTTCCATTCCCTCAATCTCTGTTTCATTTTTATTCCTACACTTCTTGTCGGTGAGACAAATTTTGGGTCGAAGGTTTTATAGGTAGGTTGATGTCCCCCTCCCTCCACCGGAAGTCCTACCTGGCTACATGTAGTGCATGCCTAGCATTGTAAACCTTGTCAAGAAATTATGGCTGGAGAGGTCAGAGGCCTCAAGGGGAAACTTACTACTGTTACTTCCCTAAATAGACATGGTATCAAACTGCTTTCTAAATATTTGTTTATACTAATACATTAGTGTTCTTATCAATCTTGGTCAGAGAAGCTTCCTTCTGAAGAGGGAAGCTGTTGTGCAGAGAGAGCCATAACTGGGCAGTATGCTAAGAATAAGTGACTATTAAATGCTTAGTTCTAAATGGAACTTTTATATTACTCCCCTCCAAGGCTTGGGGAACATTGTAGAATAGATAGGGGAAAGATAGAAAGAACTGGGCTGTTCCTGCTCTGATCTACCCAATGAACAGGACATTCTCCACAGTTATGTGGAGAGTGGGGGCTGACTGACATGAACTCTGGTGCCCCATATTTGACCACCTCCCCTTGGTGAGGAGGCCTGATGGCACTCAAAGAAAGGATAAGCAGGCTACCAAGATGAGACTTGATAGCCTATGACCATATAGTCAGGGAGGAGGTCCCCCTCAGTCTCAGACGTAGGAGAGGGGAATAGGGTGAAAGTGGGAGGGAAGGAGGAATGGGAGGATACAAGTGATGGGATAACAATTGAGTTGTAATCTGAATAAATTAGTAAAATTAAAATGTAAAAAACTGGGCTGTTGATATCGCTTAGCACATAAAGGTCCTCGCTACTAAACCTGAATTCAGTCCTTAGACTCTATGTGGCCCAAGGATAGAACCCTGACCTCAATATGCATGCGCCATGGCATATGTGTCCCCACAAATATAAATCAACAAATGTAAAAAACAAAGACTGTAAGAACCAGCTATAGTTACCTGTAAAAGACCTATATAAGATGGATCCCATCTGCACTCCCTCATGGTTTGTAGGGTGAAAATAATGAAGCCAAATTTGTCTCTGAAGAGCTATTGACAGTTAATAGTTTCTGGGTGGAGGAAAAGTCATTCTTCAGTGGTGTAGCCTTTTTGCTCAAATAACTAACCATGCAGGGAACCCTGATTAAATGCACTAGCCACAGAAGAAGATTTGGAAGACAGAGGGGAACATAGTGAGAATGGATTCAGTGAGAGGGGAAAGGGATTAAAAAAGGATAATGGGGAGGAATTTTATCAAAGTACATCAAACTCTCTGATGACAATTATGCTAGGCTGGTCCCAGCACATCCTGCAGGCATGGCAAACTGTAGGCCAGAGGTTTTGTCACTGAGTTGGTGTCCCAATCTCTCCCCTTGAGGCTTTGCCTGGTTACAGACGGCTGGTTCAGGCTCCATGCCCCCCCCCCCCATCACTAAGAGTCTTTGCTAGTGTCATCCTCGTAAATTCCATGGAGTTTCTATTGTGCTAGTTTCTACCTCAGTCCTGAAATGTCCCCCAATTCCAGTCCACTCCCCCTTCTCTGCAGATGATGGCTATTGGTAAACTGCAATCTATCCTGTCCAGGCATTGTGATGAAGGATGCGTAATCATCGATTGGTGCTTCCTCTGCAGGAGGTAGAATGGAAATCCACAGGGAACATGTTGGAGGGTCAAAACCTAGATAAAGGTAAATATTTGAGTACGAACAAGATGTAGTAAATTAAAAACAGAACTGATTAAATTCAAAACCAGTACATTTTAAGGTTAAGGTCAAAAAGCTCCTAATGCAACCCAAAGGGGGAGATCCTTAGTATGTACTTCTGTAACTTAAAACCTCAGAGTTAAGTGTTTGCCTGCATTGCAGGATTAATTCTGAATAGAATGTATATGGCAGGCCAGAGGTTAATGTCTGCAGCCCAAATTATATAAAACTCATTGATTATATTCAAGTTTAAATTGCTAAGCTTAATAACTTTCTGGGTCTATCATGCAATGTAATCACAAACTGTAAGACACGATATACAGTAAGATCATATTTATATTCATATTGTTCTTTATGCAGCCTTGACAACCAAATGGAAGGCCTTACACATTTCAGGCAAATGGCATACCACTGAACCACACCCTAATTTCAGATACTAATTTTAAAAGCTAATATTAAATAAGTGGATATGTCACTTGTTACAGTCAGCTATCTTTGAAATGTTAAAATACTGAACACGTAATAGTTTTACATTTGAGAACACCAATAAAAGACTGGGGAAAATGCTCAGTCAAGAAGGCACTTGCCCCCCAAGCATGATAACCTGAATTCAATTCCCAAAACCCATGTGAGCTTGGTTTTAACACTGAGTAGATGGAGGCAGGTGGATTTTGGGGTGCCTGTTGGCTAGCCAGTCCACTCTATTTGGCTTCAGGCAAATGATAGTCCTTATCTCAAAAAATAAGTTGGATGGGGCTGGAGAGATGGCTCTGCAGTTAAAAGCACCGGATACTCTTCTAGAAGGCCAAGGTTCAATTTTCCATATGTGAGAATTCATAACCATCTGTAACTCCAGTTCCACAGGATCCGACACTTTCGTATGGTCTCTGCTGGTGGCAGGCACACACATGGGGCACAGACATACATGTGGACAAAACACTCATACACATAAAAAGTAAAATAAAATTTAAAAATTGTAATGGAAATGTAGATGGTTTGAAGAACGATAGCCAAGATTGACCGCTAGCCTCCATGAGCATAAGCATCCACATACACATATTGCCACATGAACTCAACACACATCTACATGCACAGCTACATACATACATACATACATACACACACACACATGCACACACGTATGCACGACATCAATAATTTTACTGAGAATAGCAAAATAAATTTTCAGGGAAATAAAACCCCACTGTTTTTTATGCAAAATGCTTACAGACAATTTTTTCCCTGCAAATTAACAAAAATAAATCTCTAGCAAGACAGAGCTTAAAAAGAAAATTGGGAATATAAGCCAATCCTTACTAAATTACTGTCGACATTTAGGAAAAATGAAGGAGGCCCCCAGAGGCCCCCAAATAATACAGGCCATTGTCATTGCTCTTGCTTGCCCACCATAACTAAATGGTAAGACCCTATTGCTGAAGATACCACATACTTTAGGTACAGGAGAAATCAAGCTGGAACTGACCTGAAATTTTCCTTCTGCTTAGCTTTTATAATGCTAGAATGTGTCATGTAGACCATTAGGGGAAATAAGTCATCAATGGTATTATCAAGCAATGAAGTCAGAATGCTATAATACTTGCCTGCCTGGCAAGATGTGCCCACTAGTACAATAGTGGCATAAAACTTATGAGGGTAAGCAATGACTTACAGTTGGATTTGAGGCCTTCTCTATAAGAGATTAATTCATACCTGGTACTATAAATCTGATCAAAAGCCCATGGCTTGAGAAATCATAGGCTTATCGAGGAACCTACTACTATTGGTTTACTGAATGGACATTTTATGGTAGGCAGAAGTAAATGAAGAGACTCTGGTCAATGTGCTGAGAATAATGATTGGGTGTTTAGTCCTAAATGGGATATCTGTACCAGCCTTCCCACCCCTAAGACTCAGAGACCATCTCAGAAGAAAGAGTGGAAAGACTGTAAGAGCCAGATAACGGGGAGCAGTGCAATGGGATGCTGTCTTATGGGTATGGTTTGGCCATTGTACTCACGTACTCAGAACAGCTGTGACTCACAAGACCTGCAACAGGATCAAGACAGTAAGATCAGTCAAAAAAGCAGGCAGTCCTAAGTGGGCTCAGCGGACTACAAAAAAGAAAAGAAAATGTAGAAAACTGAGCAGTAGGTAGGGAATGTGTTAAGGTATGGGTATCCAGGGGTAGTGAAAAGAGAAATTGGGGTAGATAGGATTAAGATATTGCATACATGTATGAAATCATCAAAGAGTAGATAAAAAATATTAAGAAAAAATAATAATATAAAACTATGAATTTATGCTAATAAATTAAGTAACACACAAAATTGATTCAAAAGGAAATAGAAAGCATAAGTATATTACCATAAAAAAGAACTTCACTTGATAAGCAAATCTATCATCAAACCCCAGGATATGGAAGTTTTACAAATGGCTATTAGAGAAATCAACATTTCATTTATTCAACCAAAATCTATTTCCAATGAAAAATGAGAGCGAAGTGCTTAATTTATTTTATAAGATGTAAGGACAATTATGGCTAATCTTCCATTTTGCTGTAGTTTCAGGGTTTCCAAAATACTACATAAGATAAATGACTTTTAAATGTCAACCTAAATTTAAAAAATAAATATAACATGATTAGGTAGATTTATTCTGGGAGTGCAGGGGTTATTCAAAATCAGAAAATTTTACCAACAGAATTCACTACATTAACAGATCATAAGAACCATATGGCCATGCTAGTAGATGAAAAAAGACATATGATAAAATTCAACACTGATTCAGGATTAAGTGTTTTAAGACAGGTTCATAAGGAAATAATCTGGAACTTGAAAATAATGTCAAGAAAAGACCTAGAGCTTCTTAATAGTGAAATCAAAGCAACACTGACTTTTCAAATAAGAAAATTGTGCCTAATATAACCACATCTATTCCAAATTGCATTAGTTACCCTAGCCAATGAAACAAGAAAGGAAAAATAATTAGGAAGTATAGATTGCCAAGGAAGAGACACGAGGCTGTTATTTTTATACATAATTTTTCTTAAACAGAAAATCTCAAGAAATTTATAGAGGTAGTTTAGTAGGGTTGCTAAAGACAAAGTGACTATATATATATATATATATATATATATATATATATATATATATACACACACACATATATATATGTATATATATGTGTATATATATGTATATATATGTGTGTATATATATATATATATATATATATATATATATATATATATATATATAAAACCCCAGTACTCAATTATCTAGTATCATTGTATAAGATACAGAATTTATAACAGTAAACTTATATGCATAGCAAATACCATTAAAAGACAAAAGGGCACATTAAATCTATATTCATGACATTCAAGAATTGCATGACTATATTTAAAAATGGTAACTCTGCTACAAATACCATCATTCTTCAATTACCAGCTTAGTTTTTATTTCAAATGGCTCTAAAACTTGAATGTGTCAAGTAACTGATTTGTCTCATCTTTTCCTCCAGAGCAGTTGGTGACAGAACTGTTATTGACTATAATGGGGTAAACTTTTGGTCAAAATTGTTTTCTTACCGTTACTTCAATTAGGTTATGTACATTTAGGAGGTGCAAGTTTATCATGTCTTTAAAACATAACACTATGATTTAAGACAGAGTAACAAGAATACATTTGATGTCCAAGACACAAATCCTCATTATTAGGACAATTACTGAAACTGCACATTTTTGTGCAAAGCTCAAAAAAGCACTCCAAGGAGCCTAAGTCAGGAAGGTGTCCAGAGTAGATCCTGGGGCCAGGAAGATCACTTCAGCGGTGGCAATGCATTTCAGTATAGCAGTGGGCTGCTGTGACAATAGATACTGTGTTACCAATTTTTTTTAGTGACACAGGGCCCATTATTGTGTGAGGAAACACAGATAATGATGTTTTATAGTAGTCCAGAGAAATCAGAGCCTGAATGCCAAGAAGCTTTTTAAGGCCCTTTTAATCAATTTAAATTATATTTTTGTTTTTATAGACATATGAGAAAAATAGAAGTCAAATGTACACATCTAAATCTATATTTAAAAAAAGACATTCAGTAGATGTAAAAACAAAGTGTCCACAGGATAAGAAAGTATTATGGCCCTTTTGAAACTCACCAGATCCAAGGCCTTTCCCCACTAGGGACTCTCTAGCTGTACCATGTGTCTTAGGGCATCTCTCAACACTCACCAGAGATGCTTTTGTCTACAGTAGATGGTGATTAATAAAGAGACCCACAACTGCTTAGGATGTAGAAAATACAAGACTGGAGAATGCTCAGCCATAAACAGTACATCTGTATCACCTACAGTCACCCTATTGTCCCACTCCTCATCTTCTCAAGGCTCAGCAATCTTTGCAGAAGTAGAAGTGGAAATATTATAAAAACCAGGGCAGTAGATGACTACAAGGAAACAGCATTTTCTAGACACAGAAGAACAAGTTGCATATATAACTCACTGCAGTTTGGACAACATGCATAAGACCTGCACATACTCAAGCCAGACAAAATCCTAGCATGGAGAAAGGAAGTAGATATAAGGTCATATCCCTAGCCGAGGAGGTCTTGGTTATTGTTAGCTGTTAGAAGACAGAGACTTAGTTTTCTTTAAGAATGTAGCCTCTGGGAGATTGGCTATGATCCAGTGGATGACCACATACCCAACAGAATATTGGCAGGACAAATTGGATTTGGCCCATTAAAAAAATGAGGACACAAATTTGGGTACATGGGGAAGGTATTGGATCTGGGAAGAGTTAGAGGAGGGCTGAATGTAATCAAAATATATTGTTTGAATATCAAAGATCTAATTTTGTAAAAAAAAAGTGCTATGTCATTTTTAAATGATTTATAAGTGTATGTTAATTGTACAAAATAGTAGTTTTTATTATAGCATTTTCAAACATTATAAAATTTACTTTGATTGTTCCAGTCCGGTTACTCTTGTCTTCCATCTCACTGTCATAGCAATTTTTCTTTCTTAGTGGCACATAAAGTAAATTATGTGCTTTATAAACTATGGCATCACAGAATACACAAAATACACAAACTCAATACAATTCTTAACACACAAAACACAAACATTATAAAAAGTCATGTGAAAGATTAGAGTTTCAAGTGTGGGAAGGGTTAGAGAGTGATCACAGAAGGAATGTGAAGCTTTTGTCCCAAGTGAGACAGGAATGGATGTGTGTCTCAGTTCCATCACGATGTGAAGAAATTCCTTAGACTAATGAAAACCAAGGAGATGAGGTTTGGTTTGGTTTGGTTTGGTTTGGTTTGAGACAGGGTCTCTCTGTGTAGTCTTGGCTGTCTTGGACTCACTTTGTAGACCAAGCTGGCCTTGAACTCACAGTAATCTTCTTGCCTCTGCCTCCCTAGTGCTGGGATTAAAGGCATGTGCCACCACACCTAGCTCAAGGAGATGAGATTTACCCTACCAATAAACTTAAGACAAAATTATAGATGGACCAGCTAGCTTATATGCAGCCCTGGGTTTCATCCCCGGTACTACATAAAGCCAAGTAAGTATGGTGCCAAGTGCTTTAGCCCTACATGGGGTGGAAACAGGAGGATCAGTCCTTCAGGGTCATTTTTGACTACATAGCAAGTGTGAGACCAACCTGAGATATATAAGACTCAGTTCCAAAAGAAAAAAAGCTAGGGTGTAATAAACCAGTGCACCAGTCAATCAGAAATAAATAGATTGGTCAAATATAATAAAAATTCCGAAGCAGATTCTGACAATTATGGAAATGTCATATAGAGCAGAGATGGCATTGTTGCTCTCTAGGGAAAAGCTGACCTAAAACTCAGGCAACTGAGGCAAATGGATAAACAGTTCTGTCCTTAAACTTTAAAGTGGCTCCAGATGAATAGGAAATATCTGTGTGAGAAGATAAGCTTTTGAACTTCTATAAGAAAATGCAAGGCTTCTTTGGCAAAGCTGGAAAATGCAGCTCATCAAAGGAAAATTTAGTAAGTGTAATGGAAGGAAAACCTTTCAAAGGGGGCTGAAAGTGAAGCTCAGCCAGAGCACCTGCTTAGCATGCACAAGGCCCAAGTCTAATGCCTCTACCATCAGAAAAACTGAAAACTCTCTGTTCAACCGAAGAAGCCAGAAGGGTAGTAAAAGAAACAAGTCAGAGGCTATGGAAAAGATACAGTCTACCTAAGGACTAGGGTTAGTATACACAACTCTGAAGAATGCCTATTAATCCCAGGGAAAGGGGGTGGGAACAATAGGAAACCTGGATGACCAATAAACATGGGAAAGCTCATGAAAAGTTGGTTACTAGATAAAATAAAGCAAGATATCATTTTCATGAGGTTGGCAAGAGTTAAACAATACAGTAGCAGAAAGTATGGTTTGGGGACAAGAGGATTTGTTATTCTTTACGAATCAAAACGTAAATGAAAGCCAACATGTTGGCAACTTCTAGTAAAACAGAGTAAGAATGTACTCTCTTATCTTACAAATTCCCTTCAGCAACAGAAAGATAAACTTCTACACTCAAGCCCAGCATGGTGGCAGCTACCTATAACGCCAGACCTTAGGAGGCTAGGGGAGGGGGTGAGGTTTCATTACTGTGATTTGATTTGAGAATAGGCACTAGGGGTTCATGTGTTAAAGGTTTTGTCCTTATTCTCTTTTAGTACCAATGACACGTAGTAAATATTTTAATACACAGGCCAGGTTCTGAAGAGATGGATGGTTTAAGAGCACTTGCTGCTCTTGCCGAGGACCAGAGTTCAATTCCCAGCAACCACATTTATAGGCTCACAACAGCCTCTAACTCTAGCTGCAGAAGATGAGATGCCCTATCCTGGCTTCCACAGGTACCCACACCCAAAAGGGGTTGTGGTGCCATGATCTCCTTCCTTTTCTTTCTTCCCACACCTCACCAAGAGCTGAGAAGCTACATTTTTACTTCTCTTTATGTTTCTTTTTAGGTGCTAACTCAAACCCATGGCCTTGCAGTTGCTGGGACAGTCCTCTACCACTGTACTTTATCTCCAGAATTCAGGTGAACAGCTTTGTTCCACCTAATGCTCTTGCCATAATAAGCTACAACAGGCCCAAATCAACAGGGCCAATTGACCATAGACTGGAACCTTTAGCGATGTCCTACTATTCGAGTGCCAAAATATTGATGCCCTACTGTTCAGGTGCCAGAATATCAAAGTCTAGCTTTGACATCAACTGGGAGAAAACTGAGGTGGGGCGTGAATCCTGTGGCTGGCTGGCTGGTGACTCTGTAGACTTTCTCTGAGGGCAACCTTCCAGGCTGGAACTGATAGTTACTGGCAATAGCTTCCACTGATGGTGGCAAGCTGATGGCTCCTAGTAGGGGGCCTCCACTGATGATGTCAAATATCTAAAAAAGAAAGGAAAGAAGACACACACACACACACACACACACACACACACACACACACACACTTATACTAGTCGACAAAGTAAGATAGACTCCAGCAGGTAGGTTTCAATAAGCTGCTTCGTTTTATTATTATCTTCTTATTTTCATCCTTATGCTTATTCTTTTCTGTTTTCTTATCCTTCTTCTCACAGTTTGTATACCTCAACAGTCTTTCTTTTTTTAATTTTTAAAAAGTTTTAAAAAGTTTTTTATTGTTTATATGATTAACTCCTAGTTAACATATTTTATTTTATTTCTTAATTAATTTATTCAGATTACAACTAAATTGTTATCCCATTACTTGTATCCTCCCATTCCTTCCTCCCTCCCTCCCACTTACACCTTATTCCCCTCCCCTAGGTCTATAACAGAGGGGGACCTCCTCCCTCACTATATGGTCATAGACTATCAAGTCTCATCTTGGTTGCCTGCTTATTCTTTCTCTGAATGTGACCAGGCCTCCCCACCAAGGCGAGGTCATCCAATATAGGGCACCAGAGTTCATGTCAGAGTCAGTCACTGCTCTCCACCCAACTGTGGAGAATGTCCTGTCCATTGGCTACATCCAAGTCACAATGTGTTTACATTCTATCTCTCTATAAATAAATAATTACAATGGATATACATAAGAAAATCATGTTCCCCAGTACCTTCACATGATCAAATACTTTATGTATTATGGGTGAGGAACAAACATGAATAAGAAGTTATTTCTAAGAACTCATATACATTTGAACATAAGCAACTTGTTACATAATAACAGAGTATAATCAAGCAAGGTAATTTCTCAGCCAGCTTTCCTTTACTGGCAGGCTGCAGTTTGTGGTTACAAAGAAGGAATCAATTATGTTAAGAAGTAGCCTTATGAAGATCTTAAAGGAATCACAAATCTAAACTCTTATATAAAAATAATCAGCCATTTCTACTTTAAGTCCTAAAGGTGCTCATCTACTCGTTAATATGATTTATTAAATTATCTCAGGAAGCTGAAG
This sequence comes from Acomys russatus, assembly GCF_903995435.1. Lineage (NCBI taxonomy): Eukaryota > Metazoa > Chordata > Mammalia > Rodentia > Muridae > Acomys > Acomys russatus. The sequence continues at coordinate 10,918,499 of NC_067169.1, forward strand.
GCAGAAAAATAAAATAAGGAAATAAATCAGTCGCCATCTCAGTCACCAGCCCAGCTTGAAAGAGAAGAGTTACGTCAGCCAATGCTGCTATGGGCCATTGTTCTTGCTTGGCCAACATCCAAAAGTCCTTAGCTTTACTAATAAGAGTGTGCTTTCTCCTCACTTCAATTGTCCCCTAAGATTTCCTGCATCAGGGCCAACAGCAAAAACATCTTTACCTTACTTTGCTAAACAATCTATTTTTTCCCTAAGATCTTCTACGTTAGAGCCACTAGCAAAAACATCTTTACCTAACCTTGTCAAACGATCTATTTTTCCAAATCCTTCCTAAGGGTAATGATCATTGTTAGCAATCTACATCTGCAGGTTGTTTTCAGAGAAGGTGGTTTAATCATTAATCTGCTCCAGCAGCAATGCCTGAAAGAGATCAAGCATTGTTACTGCATATGCCAATGATACTGCCCAGTGAGGGGCTGGAAGCTCCCCTTATAGTACTCAGACAATTCACATATTAAGAGGATTATAAGCACCGCAAAGGTAATAAGCAGAGCTATGCTCCAGAACAGCATGAAGTCCTCAGGACATGGAGTTCTAGGGGGCTATGCCCCTCCAAGACACAGCCATCATGGGTTTGCTAACTGGTGGGCCGCATTCCATGAGTTCTAGAGCTGTTTTGTTGTTCCTCTTGCTCGGAGACCCCAACAAACCTTCAAAACAGTGATTGAAAACAAAGCTTTGCCCTTTCTAAGTTGATTACCATAGTTGTTTGTATGCTAATGAAAGCTAAGGAATGAATGGGGTCTTCTGATGGACAGGATGGCCCTTCCTGCTTCCTGCTTGAACTCTGGTTACACTTCCACCTCCCTCCTCTAGGCTACTGTGCTATTGTTGTCAGACATTTTACCTTCACATCTTATGAACAATACAACAAGTTGTTTTAAATAGTCAATTATTTTTCATGTTATTTAAATAATAAGAAAACAATTGTTTATATTCATCACAGTGGAAGACAGAATAATAGTCCAATGGCCTTCCAGAGATGACCGTGTCCTAGTTCCTAGGACTTGTGAAAACAGCAGTTTATTTGTTGAAAGAGACCTTGGTGTCATGATTAAGGATAAAACTGTCAAAGTGTACACATTTTATTTATTTACTTAATTAAGTGTGTGTGGCTTGCACGTGATGGTCAGAGGATAATTTTCAGGAATCTGTTGTTTCAATTGTTTCATTGGTCTCAGGAAATTAAATGGGATTAGTGACAAGTTGCCTTTACTCACTGAGCCATCTTTCTGGCTCAAGCTAAGGAGGGGCTAGACTGGTGTGTTATGTGGGTTCATTCTAACAACCTGAGTCAAAAGAGAAGAGAGGAAGAAGGGAAGAAGTGGTAGAAATGGCAATATGAGAAGAATTTTGGTAAAGGAAGCCATGTATAAGGACCACAGTTAAGAATAACCTCAGGCTGTTGGACAGCAAAGAAATGTGCCCACTCTTATAGCTCTCAGAGAAGAACACAGCTCTGACAACACCGTGATTTGGCTTAGGGAGACGTCTGTCAGGCTTCCAATCTACAGAGCTGTCAAATAATGAATTTGTGTTGTTCTAGCCCTCTAGGTTTGTGCTCAGTTGTCATAATAAAAACAAGCAAGAGTAAAAAGATACATGGGTATAATTTTTCATTCAGATTCCTTTGTGAAAATCCAAATTTTCAGCCATTATAATTTCCCTTCTGCTTGGAGGAGGTTACCATTTCTTTTGTACAGATCTGCTAGTAATACCTTTTTTTTTTTTCAGGTTTTGAATGTACAAAAATATTATATTCTGTCTGAATTTGAAGTCTTTCAGTAGAGAGAATTCCAGTGCTTCAAAGGCATCCTTTTGCTATCTTCTATGTAATATAACTTTTTCCTGCTTTGACACATCAGTAGGAGAAAATATTTGTGATTTGATGAAGATGATGATGATGGTGATGATGATGATTTGAGATAAGTTCTCCCTATGCAGCTCAGTCTTGCCCTTGTAATCACTCTGCCTCTGAGTGCTGGTATTACAGGTATATAGCAGCATGCATAGTTAAGATTTCTTATGCTACACCAAAAGCACAATCACTACCCCCATTGATATATGGGCTTCATTTGAATTAAGAATGTTTGCTCTGTAAAAGCACTGTCAGGGGCCAGTGAGATGGCTCAGTAAAACAAAGACATGTATTGTGTACGCTTGATACTTAAAGCCCATGTAAAAGGAGGAGGGGACTGACTCTGCAAAGTTGTTCTCTGACCTCTACAACCTGTGCTGTGGCATCATCATGTCTGCATACACATCTTACACATGTGCAGTAATAAAAAAATAAGTACTAAAAACAAGAGGAAAGTACAAGTAAAAAAAAGCAAAAGATATGCCCTAGACTGGAAGAGAGAAATTGGAAGTAATATATCTGACAATGACTTGTGTTTTTCATTTATAAGGAGCAAGTAACCCAGTAACAACCCAATACAAGAATAAATTAAAAAACAAAAAAAGTGATCACAGAGTCCAATGGGTAGCGAGGTGGGGTTGGATCTGAGAGGAGTGAATATAATCGAAATGTATTGTATGAGATTCTCAAAAAAATTAATAAAATATTATTTAAAAAAAAAAGAAAAAGTAGAAAGTTAGGCCTAACTTTCTCAGCACTTCAGAGGCTAAGGGCTAAGAGGATCATTGAGTTTGAGGCCAATCTGGACTATATAGTAAGATTCCATGTCAAAAACAATAACAAGAAAAGTGCTGGGATGTAGCTCAGTTGATGGAGTGTATGCCTAGCATGCACAAGCTCTGGATTTTAATTTCTAGCACTGGAAAAAATAAAAGAAAAAAAAGAAATGAGCAAAAGGTTAGAACACATACTTTGTCCAAAAAAAGGAGACTTGGATGGCCAATAAGTGTTTGAGAAGATGATTTAAATCACTAGTGCTTGCTTCTTTGAAACAAGAAGTCATTGGGGGAATACAAATCAACTAATATATGGTCTTCACCATATGCATATAAGACTATGTACAATGTTCCAATTAATCTGACCATTCCAAGTGCTCACAAGTTGTAGAACAACTAGAACATTCATACACTGCTAGTAGCAATGCTGACTTAGGCTAAGCAATGCTGCTTAGAAAAGAGTTTAGCAATGTTTTTAAATTATTTATTTATTTTGTGTGTGTCAGTCATAATGAGAGTGTGGGGTCTGAGGAAAACTTGATGGAGTCGGTTCTCTTTTCTTCTTTGTGGGCTCTGGCTGTGGAGTTTTGCAGTAAGTGCCTTTATGCTCTGAGCAATCTTGCCAGACCCAGTAATGTTTTACCAAGTAAAACTTATGCCCACCATATGATTTAGAAACACTTGATAGGATAGGACTCTGGACAGCTTAAGCATGCAAGCATGGCTCTGGCAGGCTTTGCCCTTCTCTTTCTTTTCCTCTGTCTTGCTACAAACCATTAGATTGCATCCCTAAAACTAGCCACCAAGCTCTATTCCTTTATTTGACCTCTTCCTCCTCCCAAAGCTGACTGCTACCAAGACCCACCTATCAAAGTACTGAGGTTCAGGAATCAAAAGCCCCCATTTGGCTCATCTAATTAACATGCCCAATTAAAATTAAATACCTCAAAAATTAAATTAAATACCTTGTTCTAACATGGCTTTTACCTTTGTGCCTTTATAAACAGCCCTTTTCCTACGTGTCACACCTGTCTCCTTTTTATACAGAGGCAGTCCTTTGTCCCCTTCTGGGCCAAATACCCACCCTCTTTCTCCCTTCTCCTTTTCTTGTCTTCTGTCTCCTGTCTTTGTCTCTACTTGCCTGCCCTCTGTTCCTCAGGGGTAAATCAATATCCTCTGTGCTAAGAATTCGGTCTTTGAGGTCCTGAGCCAGTGCTTTTCCTAACAACACTGTTCTTGAATTATCACCCAAAAGAGATGATACCTGATATCTATATAAAGGTTTGTACATTGCAAATTTATTCGTAATAGTCACAGGCAGAAAAACTCAATAACTCATGAATATGTAAATGGATAAAATAATTGTAGTATATCTATATGGTGGAATACAAATTATCAATAAAATAAATGAACTATAAACAGCAGCACAAATGACTCTCATAATAATTATTCTGAAATGAAACACAAAAGTACATCTGGGTAACTTTTCATAAAATGCAAATGAATCTGTATGAAATCAGACAGAAGAGTGAGGCCAAGGGTGAGGTATAGAGGGATGGAGAGTGTATTAGTCAGTGCTCTCCAGAGACTTAGAACCAACAGCATGCATATATAGATTTATAAAAGATAATATGGTATGAAAATTCCATATGTTATAAAAATGATTATGTGATTCTGGAGACAAAGAAGCTTCATGATATACTTGAGATACAAGCTGGAAAACCAGGAAAGTTATCGCAGCCTGAGTCTAGCCTGAGAATCAGGGGAGACGCTGATGCAGTTCTCAGTTGGAGCTTAAAGTCTGTAGGGATTGTGACAGTTTAAAGCCTTTAAAGTCTGAATGCCCAAGACCAGTGCTAATACCTGAGGGTAAGGGAAAGCAGATGTCCCAGATCGGGAGGAGGTCAGTTTGCCTTCATGTTCCATCCAGGTCTGCAGTGATTTGTCGTTGACACTCAACCATACTGAAACAAATGGCTCTTCCATATTTAATTCACTAATCCATACTGCAGTTCCTTCTATGAATTTCCTCACCAACACATTAAGGTAGACAGTATTTCACCAGTTCTCACTATACCTTAACCCAGTCAACTAAAAACTGTTCACCACTAGGCATATACCTCAGTAGTAGAGTGCCTACTTAACATGTGTCAGGTCCTAGGTTTGATCCCTATCATCATAAATAAATAAATAAATAAATAAATAAATAAATAAATACTTCAAATCAGGACCTGGGTATCACAAGGCCCCTTCTTGTCAGCTTAGTGCCAACATACATTTCCTTAGTCCATATGTGATCTACAAATGAACATGATAACTCCACCTACATGATACCATTGTTTTGTATACAACCCTAAATGACTGAATCTCTTCAGCCTTATATAACCAAAATAAGAAGGCTCCACAAGGAATGTACCCTTACCAGATGTGACCTCTTACAGTGTCTCCATCTTGGACATCCCATCTTTCAGACTGTGGGAAATAAATTTAAAGAGTTTATAAGGCGCATAGTTTATTGTTTATGTGTGTATGTATGTGAGTGTATGTATGTTCATGCATATTTACATACATTCTATTTATACATGTTGTATGTATGTATTTATGTATGTATGTGATGTTGGGGCATGACCACAGTGTGCAAATAGAGGTCAGAGAACAACTTGTGGAAGTTGGCTTGTTTCCCATGTGGGTTCTGGCAGTAAGAGCCTGCTCAGCCACCTTGCTAGCCCAGTTTATTGCATTTTTTGTTACAGCATCCTCAAAGATTAAGACAAAGGAATGGTGAAAGATATAAGGGATCTGTCAAGAGTGACAGGTATGTTCATTGTTACTTGCCATGGTATGGTAATACTTATGAATGCATATGTTAAAATCTACTAAGTTTGTATGTGTTAAGCATGAGCAATCTATTATGTGTCAAATATGTCCCAATAAGGCTGTTACTAACAAAGAAAAAAACCCAAGTACTGCTATCATTCCAAACCCCTAATGTAAAATATTTAAATAATATGCATTGGTGAAATGACCTTTTACAGTGACAATAGTAATATAAAATAGCACAAGCACTTTCTAGAACAATTTTGAAACACATAGCAAGATAATTTTTTTCAGGGCTGAAGAGATGGCTCAGCAGTTAAGAGCACTTACTATTCTTCCAGAGGACCTGGCTTTGGGTACCAGCACCCACATGACCATCTGTATCTACAATTCCAGAGGATCCGGTGCCCTTATCTTGCCTGTGCAGGTATTATGTATTTAAGTGGTATACAGACATACATAAGGATAGAAATAATTTTTTAAAAACTGTTTATATCTGCTATATTTCATACCTAGCATGTCTCTTGTTTTGTAAGATGGTGCTGTAGAAGTGGTAGAAACTTTAAAGTTAGAGGAGAGTGAAAAATCTTAGTTCATTGCCCCCCCCCCAAGGAGAGGTATGGTACCCTGGTCACCTCCACTTTCTCTTTCTCCCAGCTACCATGAGATGGGCAGATTTGTTTTGCTGTGTATTTACACCATTGAGGTGCTCTCTTGTCTCAAACCCAAAAGCAACTCATCCATCTGACCATGGCTTCAAACTTCCAAACCTATAAGCCCCCAAAAGCTGTTCTCTTTCCATATTAGTTATCTCAGGTGTTGTGTCACAGTAAAAGAAAACTAGCCAATGCAATATGAAAGAAAACCTTCTAGCAACCTAGAGAAATTATTGAAACAAATATTATAATATATGATAGTATGCTAACCAGCATCTACTAACTCTCAAGGGAAATAAAAATTCTGTTTTAAACCTTGGTTAAAAAATATTTTTCCATAAACATTCTCACTATGACTAATATCTAGTTCCTGATACCAACAAATACAGAGCTAAGAAAGGATACAGTAGCCCCTTCTTACCTGTGCAGAGTAGAGCTTCAGATAACACCAAATCCTAGAGATAAGTATGGATTTTCCCACAGACTTGAAAATTAGCCATGGTCATTAGTCATGGTAAGGGATGAATAATAATCAACCACTATAGATTTTAGCAACCATATTCTATAATTTCTTTATTCCATTAAGAACCTTTACCTTTTCGGTTAAAGGAAGCAATTTATGGATTTTTGTGAACCTATCAAAAGTGCCAGCATCACTACTCTTGTAATTTTGGACTGTTATAAAATAAAATAAGGCTTCTTTGAGGATGACCTCTGCAATAGCATAACAGATGATATTACAACTGAGAAGACTGCTAAGTCCCTCATAGGAAGGCAGTATACAGCAGAGATGTACCAGGCAGCAGGATGGTTCTAATCCTGAGCAGGAAAGTGAAACTGGGGAAAGAGGTACCACTGTACACACACCAAGTAAAGGTCCACCAGTAATATAATGGATAAACTCATGTACCATTTGTTCATTGGAGCACATGGATACATCTCAAAGACAAAATGTTCAGAGAAAAATCTCAGTTGTCTACTATGTGCAGTGTGATATCATTTGTATAAATCTAAAAAAAAATTTTAAAGGGGATATACATTATATATTGGCAAATATATGTTCAAGAAAGCTAGGTAAACACAGGAGCAAACATAACCAAAGTCGTGATGATGTTTAGACTGGGATAGGAGGAAATGGGATGAAGATAATGTGTTAGTTATTTGTTGCTACAGAACACACACACACACACACACACACACACACACACACACACACACAAACCCAACAAGTTACTTAATTCTGCATAAATTTTTAGCTCACAGCTTCCATCAGTTGAGAATTTGGGCAAACATTGCTTAGTTCTTTGCTTACTTCAAGGCCTTGGAATAATTTGTTGTCACTTTGGGTTGTTCCCTGAAGGCCCTTATTTGCCTCCAGAATCATCCTTTAACGGGAAAGGCAGCACTATTTCAAAGCTGGGTTGCTTGATTAGTGCACGTCTTCCCAAAAGAATGTTGAACATCCAAGAGGAACCCTGCATTCTGTCCTCTTCGTCTCTTCCAGTCCAAGCTGATGGTGTTTGTGAAGTAATTTCCTCAAAAGGGTTTTGAGACAGTGATTGAAACAGAATTCGTTCTCTCTTATTTAGAGCCACACACATGTGGCTCTATCACCTGGGTTCCCGTCTCCATCTTGATATCTTGCTCAAATAACAGGAACCAAACCATCAAGCTTGCAAGAGGCATCTAACTTGATTTAGAGAATCTGGGAGATTCTGAAAATTCTAAGTAGTGGTGCTTAGCTGGAGGATGTGGCTCACTGGGGATAGGTTCTTAGGAATGTCTTCTGGCTGCCCCCTCTCTTCCTCCTTCCCTGATTCCTAGGGACTACGAAGTAAGCTACTCTGTCATGTTCTCCTCATTATGATGGACTCAAATCTCTGAAACTGTGACTACAATAAACTCTGTTCTGTTTCTCAGGTATTTAGTCACCAAAAAGTCTGATAAAATATCCTTCTTCTATAAGCTTCATTCATAATATTATTTATTTTTACTTTTAAAAGTTTTTTTTTAAATTTGTTGTTACTGTTTTTAAAAACCTAGCACATTAGCCTGAGTCTACACAGAGTCAGCATCATCAATTCTACTATCTTCTACCTCCACATTTTGTCCTGGTGGAAGACTTCATAGTTAATAATACATATAAAGCATCATTTCCTGAGATAACAACGACTTCTTCCAGATCCTTCCTGAAGAACCTGCCTGGTGCCCCCTCCTATGGAGGAGGCAGTCTATTCAGAGATATGTTCATCTTAGTTTACTTCTTTCCTTAGTTTTTCATCATAGCAGATAATGCATGGTGCACATGCCTCTCTAGTAATGGAAACCTTTATTTTTATATAGATGCACCTACTTTAAGAGTTATTTGTTTATTATGTATGGAGTGTTATGAGGGTACCAGATCTCATTATAGATGGTTGTGAGCTACCACGTGGTTGCTGGGAATTGAACACAGGATCTCTTAACCTCTGAGTCATCCCTCCAGCCCCCTAATGAAAACCTTAAAATATGGGATCTTAGTTTCTTTTCCTGTTGCTGTGGTAAAATACTTTGACAAAAGCAACCTAAAGGGAAAAGGTTTTATCTGGCTAACAGTCTAAATATGCACAATTCATCACAGCAGACAAGTCAAGGCAGCAGGAGTTTGAGACACAAATCACACCACAACCACAGTCGGGAGCAGAGAACAACCAATGCATGCTATTGCTCAACACCCTTTCTCGACTTACATAGTCCAGGATGCCAGCCAGAAAATGGCTCTACCCACAAATGGGTGGGGTGTCTCGCTTCTATTTAAATAAAGAAAAATATCCCAGAAGCCCATTTTTGAAGCAATTCTAGATTCTGTTAAGTAGACAATTAACAATAACCATCAAGAGGATCCATTTCCTCAAGCATTTTAAGGAGCTGGTTGAGGTCTACAAAAACTGCTAGTAAACTCTCAGCTGTTAATTTTCTAGTGGCTTATTTTTTTCCATGCCATTTCCCATTTTTCCCTCCTTCTTCCTTATGGAGTGTGTGTTCATGCTCCAGTCCCAGCAGCTCCTCATTGGTCATGTCTTTAGAAACCACGTATAGGAGTTCCTCTGTATCATGTTCCTCTACATCAAACACAACCTTGTTGACTTTTGCAACCTCTCCTTTCTTGGCACTCAGATACTCTTTTAACACATCACTTCAAGCCTGTTGTGTGGGACACTTCTGTCTACTCACCCCAAATAGGGCACCAATTACAAGCCAAAGCAACGATCCCACCATAGTCCAACTTGACAAAGCAATAAATTTGTTTGGGTTACTTACAAGACCTAAGTTGACTCAAGGGCAGCTGCATGACCAAAAGGACAGTCCCACTCATTGAAGCTGCAACCCAAGAGCTCTCTGCTTGGCATACAAGGCATCTTGACAAGTTAGACAGTATCTTCTAGGCAGATTAACTTCCTTTCTTCTCCCTGGCAATTGTTTACTGTTTCCATATCCTTGTGGGAGGGGCCTTCCTGAATCTTAAGAGCTTCAGCTTTCCCAGGCATGTGATATTTATTTACTTCCTGAGTCCCATGAGCCTCCATGTTCCTTCCTGGAAGGAATGTTTCATCTCAGGAGGAAATTGCTACACAAGTCCAAGCAAGGATCTCATGCAGTTATAAATGCTGCAATCCTTCCAGAACTGCATTCATGTCTTCTCAGTGTCTTCTTCTACGGCTGCACTAGCCCAGCCAAAGGCCTAGTCAAGTAGCCAACCTTAAAAGCTGCTGTAACTACCCAATCCACTGGTGGTGTTTGGAAAAAGAAGTATTGTTTTGATATTGAGATGAAGGTCACAATAAAAGGAATGCAAATGGAACCATTATTGGCAATAAGTAACATGTATGAATGTTATTTTCCAAACAGTATTTCTCATCTCTGTGGCACAGAAGTTCAACAGGATAAATTTAATATGATGACTGAGTACAGCCTTTTCTTCTGTTTGGCCGTGGTCAGTATGGAACTGAGAAGGATGTCCTTTGGTCTCTGGCTATCCGTTAAGATCATCAGAAGTTTCTACTTCAGTGTTTTCTAAAGAAAGAAAGAAATGTCATGGAGTTGGGTGGGTGAGGAGGTCGGGATGATCTGGGAGGTGGAATTAGAGGAAGGGAAAGTCATGATCATAATATATTGTATGAGACAATTTTAAAATAGAATTCTTTTTCTTTATAATTTTAATTTCTATTGAAAATAGGTTTTTTTTCACAAACTATATTCTGATCATGGTTTCCTATTCCTCAACTCCTTCCAGATCCTCCCTACCTCCCAATCTATCCAAATCCATACCCCTTCTCTCTCTCATTAGAAAAATAGGCATGTATACAACAACAAAAACAAAAAACAAATCAGAGTAGGACAAAACAAACAGAAAACAATGAGCCAAAGAAAAAACATAAGGAACACAGACTCACATACACAGAAATCTCATAAAAACACAACATCAGAAAACATAATATTTAAGCAAAGACCTATAAAGTTAAATAAAAACAGCAATGCCCAGAGCATTATGAGACAAAAAACTCAAAAATGTAATTAAGTTCCCTTTGTGCTCATGAAGTGTATGACTACATCCAAGTCTATCACTCGTGAGTCCTGTCCTTATCATGTCAGAACAAAGTCCAGATTCCTAACAATCTGTTCAAGTATTCTCTACCATGATCCTCAAAATTCTCCCAACCTTACTACCTAATTCCAAAACCATTTTCACAGTTTTCAGGTATCTATGACAACTGCACCCACTTCCAGGTACAAAAAAAAAAAAAAAAAAAAAAAAAAAGAGCTCCAGCGTTTTATTGCTGCCCAACAAATCAGCACACATTTATTGTCCTTCAGTTTCTGTGGGCTAGAACTCTAGGCATTGCTTGCTTAAATGTTCTGCTGAGAGTCCCAACACAGGCTGCAATCATGAGGTTTACAAGGCTTTTAACCAGAGACTCACTTCCTTCTACCTTTCTGTGCTGGTTGGCAGCACTTAATTCTTTGTGATTATAGGAGTCACAGCAGCTTGCTTTTTAAAGCTAGCAAAAGGAGAGAGTGCAATTCTTGTCTCAAGAAAAATCTGCTAGCAACATGAGTTATATAATGAGACATAATCACAAGAGTGACCTCTCATGGCCTTAGCCATAGTCTTTTAATTAGACACCCATCACAGGCCCCGTGCACTCTCAAGAAGACAGGCAGATATAATGGTAATGATAGTAGGCGGTGAGGCCCTGGAGGTCTCTCTAGGACTGTCACAATTGCAGTGAGAATCCAAAAGACATTAAACTTAGTCTATAAAGGTTTATGTCTTTTTTTCTTAAAACATCGGAAACCAAGAAAATGGAAAAGTCTACATATACTATACAATCATAATCAAGTTTCATAGGAATACAAGACAAGAAGTGCATCTACAAGGGGATTGGCTATTTAGGAAGTGAAATCGTGTACCAATAGAAAGGCCTAAGTTTTCTGACATAGCTTATTAATACGGGAGACATCTTTGTATATATTTTCAGTCTCTAATCCCCTTGATTCAGGGGTTCTCTTTGTTCTTTATTGCTATGTTTTTTAACTAGCAACCTTTCAGTACTCAAAGCAAAAAGGCAACCTTTGTTTGGATGATGCTCTACAATTCGTTCCAGCCTCTCGACTCTCAAATCCCCCAGCTGTTTTGTGGGCCATGTATACATACTATACTATAGTATAGCTAAATGTACGTGTGCATGTATATTGACCTAAAGTGTAGAATCAATTGTACATGGATTTGGGGTTTTTGTTGTTTGTTTGTCTGTTTTTTGTTTTGTTCGTGTGTGTGTGTTCTAATTTCATTTTCCTTTTAATATAAATGTAATTCTTTACCAAAGTAAACAATCAATGTGCTACTATTGCCTTCTCCAGAGACAATTGTTTAAATTTTGTTTATAATCTAAAACTCTCAGTGACAAAATGGATCTTCGTATTTTCTGTGTTTATTACTTCTGCTGTAGTGATTCAATCTGCATTTATTGAAAATACCACATATCTTGTAGCAAAAGCAAAACAGCATGACATACAACATCAATTTCAATTAAAATTCTTTTCTTGCCCAGTTTTTCTTTATTAGTCTCCTAAAGTATCTTTTAGAGAAAAGAGTAATAATTTTTATCCGTCCCAATTTGAACTAGTTCTCACATAAGTTGTCTTTGATATATATATGACATCTTACCATATTATGAATTGCTAAGACAATTAACTCCACAGCCTCAAAGGAAAATAATTGCTTAATTAATAGTTCTCTGATGAAAGGAGAAATCTCATTAGTTGGACTGGTCACTAGTTTAAGTGGACATCTATTTAGCATATTTTGTATTTATTAACTTATTAAAGGAAGGCAAGAACCTGTACTTTCCTGTATCATAGAGAAGACAAATTTCATATTTGCTCATATGGAGTTCCCCTTCATCATGCAAACAGTTCTAATGCTACAATTCTTGGCCCATTTACAGGCATGGAGTCAATTAACATATAACCATTGAGAACTTACATGATGGAAAAGGGGAGTGACACCCTTCAGTGAAGGAGTTTATAATCTGGAATGGAGATTGTGTTAGCTTTCTATTGTTGTGACAGCCTAAGAATTAATTTAAAAGAAGGAGTTGTGGGCCAGAGAGATAGCTCAGTGTGTAAAGTGCCTGCTTCAGGAAGGAGTACAAGGACCTGAGTTTGGATCCATGGCAGTTGTATAAAGCCTAGCACAGTGGCACATATCTGCAGGGGTGGTGCAAAGGGAGAGGAGATCAGGAGATCTCCTGCTTAGCTTGGCTAGCTGAGTCTGTGAGTTCAATGAGTGAGCCTGTCTAAAAAATTAAAGTGGCAATAGACCAAGACATTGACCTTTGACTTCTACACACACACACACACACACACACACACACACACTCACTCACTCACACACACACACCAGCATGTAAATATATGACATAGACACAGGCATGCACACACAATGCACCTGTGAACACCCAAACACAAAAATGAATACCTTGTTTGGGCTCCTACTTTTCAGAGAGTTCTCTAAGTGGTCATTTAGCCCTTTGAGCATATTGTGTCACACTATATTATGGCAGAGGCATAAGGATCAGGAGGAAGAATGTTAGCCTTATGGCAGTCAAAGTGCTAGTGAAGAGACAGGGAGGGGCCATGGCCCTAAAATCACTCCAGAAAACATGCATTTGGTCACCTATGTTACACCTACTAAAGTTTCCCTCATATTCCAATACCGCCACAGAGACCAAGTCTTCAACAAACAGTTGGCCCCTTGGGGACATTTCAGATACAAACTATACTAGACGGGTGTGTGCAATAAGTAATGGGAACATAATGAAGACAGTTGCTGCAGTAGTAGAAACTAGAAGTGCAGTATTTCAAGATTCTGACTCTGGAGAGAAGTAATGATAGCCATCATGTATTTATTGAGTAGTGTTTGTATACCATGAACCTCATATTGGTTATCACTAATATGAATGTTCCAATTCTGTGTGACTATTAATAGAAAAGTGTGAATTGGACCTGAGAATGTAATTCAATTTTTAAAGTGCTTGCCTTCCACCCCAAGAAGTCCTGGGTTTGATTTCTAGTATCACACAAACTGGGTTGGTAAGTTAGGTTGAGATGTGTTCTGTCATAATTCAAAGCTTTTGAGTTCTGAAGTGTCTCTCTTCTCATTGTGTCATTAACTTACTGTTTTTGATTATTTATTAATCAAAAGCAAATCATCTTCAAATGTGGTGGATTACAACTTTTCATTTCTCCTGAGTCTGCATCACTTCTCCTGGCCTGCATCACTTGTGATGACGAAGTCCTCAGTGTTTGAAATGTATAAAAGAAGATCTGTTTCCTAGAAACACTTTTCCTTCCTCACATCAGCCATTCACTTAATGTTGTTACTGCCACATTTCAGTGAGATCAATCAGGTACTTATTTTATGATTAATAAATCACCAAGTCATGCCATTCATGATACTGAATTCCTTGATATAATGAAATATTATATTCTTTGCTTAACAATTGGGGGAAAATTTACATTGAATACTTGGGAGTTATAAAAACCTTAGGTTTATAGTATGTTACCCAAAGCCTGAAAACTTTAGAAAGTTTTCTGGCTGACCATTCCTCAGGCATACTGCCTGTGTGGCAGTCAGACTGGACCCCAAATGACAAGTTGAGTCAGATTAAGAATGTGATTATTTGACTGAGGATATACTATGGAAACAAGGAAGAAAACAAACGACTATGAGGTGCCCAGTCTCAATTAATAACCTACAATGCAGTATCTACACTTCAGGCCTAGGGACATCCAGGAAGATGGGTATGCAAAGATTATAAGAGCCAGAAGACCATGACATCTTTCAAGAGATTGTGACTTATACATATGACAGGAAAGGTGCACCCATGAGATCTCAACCATATGGTTGCCCAAACAAGACCAGCACAATGTCAACATCAGCTGACATGCCAATATAGAAGGGGGATCTAACCCAAGGCTCCACCACTAGATGAAGGCAGTCAATGGCTGCTGAAAGAGGAAGAAAAAGTCTTCTCCAGGGACAAGGTCCCTGATTGGTTATCTAACACCAAAGGGTTAACCTAGGAAACATGAACATATGAACAATGCTAAATGGACTCTGTATGTTGTATGTATGTAGGTATGTATGTATATACCTATACATACATATACATATATGTGTGTGTGTGTTGTGTGTGTTATACATGTAATAGTAATAAAGAAGAAATTGTGAATCTGGGAGGGAAGGGACATGGAAGAAGTTGGGCAAGGAAGAAAGGGTGGGAATAATGAAGATGCAGTACTCATGTCTTCAAAAAATTAAATTATTTTTAAAAAAGCAAAAACAAGCCATCGTAAATCATACAAATCGCCTGGACATTAGCAAAGAATTTCTTTTTTTCTTCCTCATTTCTCAAACCCTGGGCAACTTTTCTCATTTCTATTTACATGCAGGAAAGAAGACTTCTATCTTTTTATGTACAGCACACTCTCTTACCCTAGGTTTCACTCCCCTCAATTTCAGATTAGTTCCCTGGTGTTTAAAAGTCAGTATCACCAAGAGCATATGATTATCCTTGTGATGTGCAATCAGAAATTCAAGAGCATCCCGATGCTACTTCAAGATGCCTATGTCACCTGCTTCACCTGGTCTCACCATTTCATCATCTAGCAGCCTCACAAGAATGGTGACTACATTATATTTCGAGAGAACCCACATGCACATATTTTTCTTACACCTTACAGTTATAATTTCTCTGTTATTGCTGGTAACCTCTTATTATCTCTAATTTATAAATTAAACTTTATAATAAGTATGTTTTGTAGTAATAACACATAGACTTTATACAGTTTAGTGCTATGCATGGTTTCAGACCTGTACTGGGGCCTCCCCATAGATTACATGTGCCTCTGAAAAGCATGCAATTTAATTATATGCAAAGCTTTGTAGTTTTCTTGTAACCATCAATCAAAGTCAAGAGGTTCATTTCCTATGGCTTCTTTTCCGGGAATTGAATAAGGTGTGGATTGGCATCTGGCTAAATCTGCTCTATAAGACAAAGCTGCTGCAGCTGAAGATTAATCCACATGTTGCCCCAGGTACACTTTGTTCTTGGCTAGGCTATCACATGACTTCGAAAATAACCCTTAGTGAATAAAACATATCATCTCTGATAGCATGGTTTCTCAGTTATAATCAGAAAAGGCTGTCACTCAGCATTCCTCTTCATATATGTGGGGCATATTTTCTAAGTGCTGATTCATGCTTGCTACTTTGGTAGTTTCCCCTTACTGTAAAGAAAAACAGCAACCAAGTACATGATATTATTTTTACCAGTAGTTAACTGTGCTTTTCTTTGAGCATGCTATTAATCACTAGCTTTGAATTTGCTTTTGCAAGCTTCTGGAAGGAACAGGATTGATGTGGAGATGACCAAAGAAAGAATAGCTTAAAGTTTCACTCCTTAGGTTGGTCTCTAATTTTAGACCTGAAATTCATAATTTGCATAATAAGAGGCATTGATTTTATGCTTATTTTTCAATAACACAATAAAGCTCTCTGAGAGGCCAATCTCACTTTAAATAGCAGATATCTCAGTGCTTTCATTCTCTTATTTAATAAAGTTATATAATAGACTATACCCTGGAGTGTTTGAAATAGATCACAGGTCTATAAAAAATCAAATTTTCAGATATCTTTTTGGGATTGGTCAGATGCGCTCTGAATTCAGATGCTAAATTTTGGATCCCAAGATCTGGTCACAGTCCATAGGGGTACATTCTCATGTACACTGAACTATGTTGTGTAAACTTTGCTCCCATTATCTCTGATAGATTAATTTAAAAAGCTAGAAAGCCTATAGCTGAGCAGAAGAGAGGTAGGTGGGGCTTTGGTTCCCAGGCCTGGGATATCAGGTAGGGACCATGAGGCAGGAGAGAAAAGGAGAAGAAGGAAGTTGCCATGGGGCAATGCAGACCATGTGCACATGGCCATGAAGACTGGCCTGATGAAGCAGAAGCAGCCCTTACAGTAACAATATGGCAAGTAATATTGGAGAACATGGCTGGCAAATAGCAGAATAATTTAAAGAGTTGATAGCTGACCAGCTCTATTGCTTTAAAGCTCATTATAAATCAAATAACTCTCTGTGTCTTTTATTCAGGAACTAAATAGGTTAAAGTGGGGTAAAAAATAACCCTAATAGATAATTAGAAGCCAAAGGGAGCATAGCACCCACCTGAAATAATTCTGCCACAGATAGAAGTCATTGTATTAACAATTTAAGCTTTTCTGTTTTAGAGACTTGTCAGTTATCTTCACAGATGTTCTTCTACTTATATTTATAGACTCATAGTAGAAATTAGACTGGGATCTTGTTGGTTGTAATTATGACATTGTTTTAAATTGGAACTTGTATGTCACTATTCTCATCACTATTTTTCTTTTCTTTGTCTTAAAGATTTATTTATTTATTTATTAAGTGTACAGTGCTCTGCTTACATGCCAGAAGAGGGCACAGATCTCATTATAGATGGTTATGAGCCACAATGTGGTTGCTGGGAATTGAACTCAGGACCTCTGGAAAAACAGGCAGTGCTCTTAACCTCTGAGCCATCTCTCCAGCCACCATCTTTCAATAAACCACTGGTGAGCAATTTGCCCACTTCCATGAAGTATATAATCAACAAAACAATGCAACAGTAGCTTTGTAAATGGTTAAACCAATGTACTCAATAGCTTGGACACAATGTGAGATAATATTAGTGAAGTCCAATGACATTATTAACTTACTGTTAACAGTGTTGAACTGTTAAGGATAAGGATATTCAAAGATAAATATTTCTGAACTTAAGAGGAAGTATGCCTGAACTGAGAGGAGATTGGACAAATCCCACTGGGCTATTGTTTGGATATGATTTGACACTCCACTTCCCAAAGCTTTGTGTACTAGAAACTAGGTCAGCAATGTAGAAACATTGAGAAGTCCTAGAATTGTAAAGAAATGGGACATAGTGGAAAGTAATCAGATTATTGGAGGTACCACGCTTAGAAGTTATTAATGTAGTCTGTCTCCTGTGGCTTCTAGTCTCAGCATGTGATGGTTCCTGCTATGATGGCAATAGCCATGTTGTGATGTAACTAGAAGACCAAACGTCAAACAGGTTATAACATCATGCTCAGAATTTTGAGCTAAATAATTTCTCTTCTGTTCATACTATTGCTGTGGTACTAGGGATGGAATGCAAGGATACAATCTTGTACATGCTAACAAGTACTCTACAGTGCATTTATATTCTAAACTCCAAACAACTTTTCTTTATATGTAACCCAGCCTTAATTATTTTGTTATAGTAACAGAAATAGATTAAGACACATGATTCATGGGAAAATGAGCATAATAAAATGGCTTTGGATACCTTGTATTTATGCTGGGGTATAGCTTCTCTTTTTGGTTTACCTAATAGCTTTTACTACAAAATTACCAATTATCAAGCCAAGAAGGTACCTTAAATATTGGCAAGAAATTAGCTCCTGAAAGAAAGTTAACTTCTTGCTCACTATTTCCACCCAACGCCCACCTCGTGCACACCGTACACGAAGCAAATAATTCTCATTAACGTGATCATGGCTCAAGGAGAGAGACTTGGAGTGTAGATTAGTGGTAGATCACTTACCAAACTTGACTAGAATGTATGCGGCCCTGTTTTTTTTTTTTTCATCCCCAATAGAGAGAGACAAAAATCACAAGATCTCTGTGAAAACAATAATTTCATATTTCACACACACACACAACATGAACAAAATTGTTCCATTCATTTTCCTTCTGAAGCCACACCACCACTGATAGACTTGCTGTCCTTTCCCCTGGTTGAGGCTCAAGAAGATTTTTTTGAAAGAAAGGAAGACACTGGCAGGCAAGTGTAAAGTAACAGTCATAAACTGCAGAGACAGGAAGATCTTAAATGGCAGAAAGAAGCCTTTCAGAGTTCATTCTCTCTATTTCTCAATGACAAGACCTTAGTATACCCAGCTCCATCACTTCAGTTGACAGATGAAGAACACAAGCTTTAAAAATAATATGTCACTATGTTTAATCACCCTGCAACTGCTTACTGAGTTCTAGGCATGATCTGGATAGATGTCCAGTGCAAAATCTCTTTTAAATTCTTAGTCATTGAGTAACACTGTATACAGAAGAAGGGCCAACATTTCCAAAGCAGCAACTGTAAATTCAGTTCCCCACTCCAACTGTGAAACAAAATATAACACTGAATGGATCAGTGTTCCCTAGCAGACAGAAACAATAAAGCTTTATAGAGTTATGACACTTGCTGGAACATCCTCTTTTTTTCACTTTTTATTCCATTTAGGCTCCTATCATCTTGGATGGCACCACCTACTCTCACATCAAGTCTTTAGCCCTCAGTTGTCTCTGGAAGCATCCCCACAGATGCACTCAAAGGTGTGCTTTTCTAATCTTCTGCCTATCTCTCATTCCAATCGACCCAACAAGATGAGCCACCACTATCATTTTCTGTGAATTAGTAATGCATCAGAGCCATTGCTTAAGTGAGCAGCAGTTTCTGACCTCTTCTGCTATAGAGGAAAGTCATGCCAGAGGACCCGGAACCACAAAATCAAGACTATTTGAACGTCTAGTGGTGGTGAATACCCACACAACCCATTAAAACAGTTTCAAGTTGTCCCTTATAGTGAAATAAGCTTGGGGGTTTGGAAAATCCTCTTATGGACTATGTATGTATGACTTCATGTAATTTTTTTAAGTTTAAAAAATAATCATTGTAGAAAATTTGGGAAGTAATGAAAATCATAAAATAAAACCTCCACAGAAGTGCCCAACCAATAGTAAAGGGCTATATAAAGCCAGTAAAGCGAAACAAACTGTGGTGGTCCATGCCTGTACTTCCAACATTGGGAAGTGGGGACCGGAGAATCAGAAGATCAGGGGCAGTCTCCACTGTGTAGTAAGTTTGCAGGTAATCTGACCAATCTGAGACCCTGGAAAGAAGAAAAGGGAGAGGGAGAGGGAGAGGGAGGGAGGGAGGGAGGGAGAGAGAGAGAGAGAGAGAGAGAGAGAGAGAGAGAGAGAGAGAGAGAGAGAGAGATCTAAAAATAATACTGTTTTAGTTCCTTTTCTTGTTGCTATGATAAAATACCCTGACAAAGCAACTTGCAGATTTATTCTTGCTCACAGTCCTGAGTCTATTACTGTGAAGAGGCATTTGGGATAGCTAATCACATTGCATTTGCAGCAAAGAAATAGAGTTCAATGAATTCTTGTACTTAGTCCCTTTTCTTCTTTGTATTCAGTGCAGGATCCAGCCAGGGAATGGTGCCACCCACAGTCATTGGTTCTTCACACTTCAACTAACCTAAGCAAGATAATTCCCCACAGGCACAGCCAGAAACTCATCTCCAAGGTGATGGTGGAGCTCATAAATTGACAAGTGAGATTAAGATCACAGACACCTGCTCCATCAACATTTGAAGTATTTTCTTTGCAAAAAGAACTCATATTTGTTTTATGTCTGTTCCTTCTCTTTCTACTAAAATACAATATCTGATTTAAAAAAATAAGTTGACTATATCCTTATATTTCAGGAAAGGTAATTAGATGCTATGATTCTTTTGATGCTTGTGATGATTTTTTTAATTCATTGAGTATAAGAAGTTATAAATGGACTCCATTAAATGCACCTTGTAGAATTGAGAAGTGGGCAATTTTCTTGAAGATACCTTTTCTAATGAGGGAATAAAACTTGCATAGCTCTAGCCAGGCATTGTCCTACACACCTATAATCCTAGCATTTAGGGAGGCAGAGGCAGGCAGATCGCTGTGAATTTGAAGCCAGCCTGGTCTACAAAGTGAGTCCAGGACAGCCAGGGATCTATTATTGTAGGTAGAAACCCTGTCTCAAAAAGCCAACCAACTAACTAAACAAACAAACAAACAAACTTGCATAGCTCCCCTTACTCCCTGCAATTCAGCACTCCATATCCCACGTTTTAAAATGAAATAGAGACCCCCAAGGTTATATGAATCAGTAGGTAAATTTCCTGTATCATTTTACCTTTCCAAGTGGAACTAACTGACAAGGGCTTCAAAGACAGAACAGTTCCGTGAGGGTTAGAACCCAAAGGAAGTGAGTAGCTATGGTAGCTATGGCTAGGGCATCCTCTCCTGTAGCTCCCACCGGGTAGTCATATTGGAGCCTTTGGCGGGAGCTACCTCGCAGCATTCCCTTGCCTTCTCGTTGAGGTCCTCTTTAGCAATTCTAAATGTCAACTCAAAAAATTTATCTGAAACTCTGTGGCTAGGAATTGAACTGAAAATCACCAGCATTGGACATTTTACAGTTTTTCCCTCGTAGAGACCCAAAGTCATAGTCTAATATTTACCCACAGTAGGAGAGCACAGGAGAGGCATAGTCAGAGGAGCAGAGGAACGTCTAACCTGGAGACCCAGTGGGATATCACAAGGTAACTTGAGGGGACAGTACAAAGTCATTGACATGGTTCTTACTGATGTGTTGTCTTGTTTTTAATGGGCTTGATGTTCTGTCTGTTTCTCTGTTGGATGTAGGATTCAAAACATTTTCAAAAGACGAGCTGCTAAAGTACTCTCAAAAGAACCAGCCCATTTCCACCCATCCACGAACTGTCAGACTGCACTAGATGGTTTGGAGTGAGAAATGTTATTTTGAAATCTGCTTATGAGCAGGAAGGCTTACATCAGGGAATGGGGCGGTTGGCGGCCTTCCAGTCTCCTGACATACTAAGGGCTGGCTGCACTGGCCATGTGCTTGCTTTTCAGTCCCCCTAAGGAAGTGTGCTGAGTTATTTTAAAAACTAGCCAGAAAAGAGAAAGCCACAGAGGGATTTTTTCCCCCATGGGCCAGCCAACAAGCTTTGGATAGCCGCTGAAAAGCCAGGTGCTGCAGCAAATTTTGCCTGTGTCTTTAAGGGCTTGCAGCTGATGGGGGTTATTTCCTGTATTCTGCCATCTGACTCATGTGAACAATTTGCTCTCTGTGTACTCTTTAATAAGAGTGTGTTTACTCATCTGAGATGAGGACTGCTTTCTTTTTCCTTTTGTTAAATAATTAGATGACATTATTACTAACCTCATCTTCCTCCTGTGCCTTTCTTTGAAAAAGGAATTGTTCTTCTCACACTCGGGGATTCAGAGGTCATAATAAGAGACTGTGACCGCTCTCTCTCTCCTTCTTTCCCTCCCTCCCTGTCTCTCTCTGAGACCATGGGCAATTAAAACCCTACTTTTTTGAAGGTATGACACAGTATGAGTTTAATTTCTGCAACAATACTATCTATTTTTGACACAACTATGAAAATTCTGCTTAAGTTTTTTTCTTTTAATGTCATTGGGACATTGACTTTTTCAAGCACCATTACTCTCCTATGGAGGTTATAACCTGAAAATCAAGCTAGCATTATTGGCAAAGCTATGCAATGTTTAGATGAACAAGGACTGCCACAGAAACACCAGGGACAAAAATCACCAATGCAACTTGGCATTCTCACATACAGGACAAAGTAGACATTGCTGAATGAATTAATCAAGCAACCCCACTTTTTTTCTCCCAGTATTTTGGGAGAGGTTCTTGCTATATAGACCAGGTTAGTCTGAAACTTGAGTTTTTCTGCTCCAGCCTCCTGTGTGCTAGGATTATAGGTATGTGCCACCACATCTGGCTCTGAAAGCATTCTCTGAACATTTTAAACCTGGAGATAGAGTTTATTAACTTCACATTAGATAACCCGTGACTCTTGTCTTCTTCGCTTCCTTGCCCCTTCCCCATACACAGCTCTCCATTTTATTAGTAGACTCTTTGATGGTAACTTGAGAATGTAAGATTACTTAAATTTTAGCTTATGCAATACATTTAAAAATATCGAATACTCAAATCATACAAAAAGCTATACCTAAGGGGAAGTTTTAAAATTTTTGTTGTATTTATAGTTATTATTGTAGAGGGTGGAATGCATATATGTCACAGAGGAGGACTTTTAGGCATCATGCCTTTTCTTCCACCAAACTCAGGTTATCCAGTTTGTGTAGCCCATACTTACCCACTGAGTAATCTTCCTGGACCAAAGAGCTATCTTTTATTTTTTTTACATTTACTTTTTTTTAATTCATATTACATCTCAATTGTTAGCCCATCCCTTGTATCCTCCCATTCCTCCCTCCCTCCTGCTTCCTCCCTTACTCCCCTTCCCTATGTCTGTGACTGAGGGGGACCTCCTCCCCCTGTATATGCTCCAAAGAGCTACCTTAACTCCCCATCACTGTCATCTCTTTTCCTGTCCTACTCATAGCCACTTTTGTTCATTTGTGTGTTCTTCCAATATTTCTGTAGACAAATACACACTATAAGCAAATATATATACATATATATTTGTTTTGACTAAGTTACCAAAGTGATATGCTGGACAAGGACTTGAACAGTTCAGGATACTTGTATATTAGCGTTCATTGCAGAGTGATGTAAAATAGTCCAAAGAATTATTTGTATCCTACAAGTCTTTTACTTCCTTAGTTATAGATACCCCCAGGATACTTTATATTATTTGAGGCTATTGTGAAAGGTGTCGTGTCCCTGTGTTTTTCTCAGACTATTTGTCATTTATATACAGCAGGGCTACTGATTTTGGGGGGAGGGTTAATTTTTTTAGGCAGTCACTTTGCTGAAGGTGTCTATCATCTGTAGGAATTCTCTGATAGAATTTTTGGAGTCACTTATGTATAATATCATCTGTGAAGAGAGGCATTTTGGTTTTTTTTTTCCTTTCCAATTTGTATTCAGTTAATCTCCTTCAGTTGTGTTACTGCTCTAGCTAAAACTTCAAGTACTATATTGAACAGGCATGGAGAGAGTGGACAGCCTTGTCTTGTTCCTGATCTTAGTGGAATTGCTTTTACTTTCTCTCCATTGAAGTTGATGCTGGATGATATTTTTGTGTGTTTTTTTATTTGGCTTGGACATATTTTATTGAAAAAATTTTGCATCTATGTTCATGAGGAAAATTGGCCTGAAATTATCTTATTTTGTTGTTGTTCGGTCTTTATGTGGTTTGGGTAGGATAACTGTGGCTTTGCAAAAATGAATTGGGTAGTGTCCCATCTGCTTCTATTTTGTGGAAATGTTGAGGGGCATTGTCAATAACTTTTTGAAAGTATGGTAGAATTCTTCACTAAAACCATATGGACCTAGGCTAGTTTTGGTTGGGAGACTTTAATGACTGCTTCTATTTTGCTGGGGCTTATAGTTTTATCTAAATTATCTGATTTAGATTTAACTTTGATGAGTGGTACCTATCAAGAAAATTTTCCATTTCTTTTAGATTTTCCAATTTGGTAGAGTACAGGTTTTTAAACTATCTCCTTATGATTCTATAGATTTCCTCAGTGTGCCCCTTTCATTTCTAATTTTGTTAATTTGTATATTCTCTCTCTGCATTTTAGCTAATTTAATAAGGGTTTATCAGTCCTATTGATATTCTCAAAGAACCAACTCTTTGTTTCATGGATTCTTTATATTATTATTTTTGTTTCTATTTTATTGATTATAGCCTTGATTTTGATTATTTCTTCCTACTACTCCTCTTGGTTGTGCTTACTTCTATTTGTTCTAGATCTTTCAGGTGTTAAGTTCCTAGTATGAGATCTCTCAAATTTTTTATATAGGGCTTAGTGCTATGAACTTTTCTCTTAGTACCACTTTCATATGTCCCAATGTTGGACCCTAGAGTCCATTCGGGTAGTAGGAAGTCGTCGCGAGAGACCACTTGAGGACCACAGTGTTGATGCAAAAGCACAAGGTTTATTGCTGATGCGCATCAGGGGGCCTCAGCACTCACTCGGGAGCAAGGGAGGCGCACCCCGAGTCACTGTTACAGACTTTTTAAAGGCTAAAACCGCAAAGGTTAGGAGGGGCTACGTGCCCTATGTTAGGATTGGCTCTGGTGGTCGCTAAGGGTGCTTGTCTAAATGTTATTGGCTATTGCTGGGGTCGTTGGTCTTGGGGGCTATTCTTGGCAGGGAGGGGTGTTGGGGAGTTTCCAGAGAGCTTCCAGATGGTACTTTTTTGAAAATTGTTTATCTCGGTTGGCCACTTCGATCTCAGAAACTGAAGCTGAGCTGGCCTTCAATTCTTTTTGGGTCATTTTCCCAAGCTTGCCTGGATCACTTTCCCAGGCTGGCTGAGAGAGAGAGCCTTACACCATAAATTTGCATGTGCTGTGTATTCATTTTCATCGAATTATAGAAAATCTTTAATTTCTTTCTTAGTTTCTATCTTAATGTTTTTCATTCAGTATTGAATTGTTCAGTTTCCATGAGTTTGCAAGCTTTCTCTTGTTGATACCCAGCTTTAACTCGTTGTTGTCAGATAGGATGAACAGAGTTATTTCAATTTTCTTTTATCTGTTGAAACTTGCTTTGGGACTGAGTATATGATCAATCTTGGAGAAAGTTCCAGAAGGTGAAGAAAAAAATGTATCCAAGATAGTCTGATAGGACAAAAGGAATTATTTCAAACTTCTTGTATCTGTTGAGACTTGCTTTGTGTCCAACTTTGGAGAAAGTTCCAGGAGGTGCAGAGAAGGTATATTCTCTTAGGTTTGGGTGACATGTTCTGTAAATATCTGTTAGGTCCATTTAATTTATAACATCTGTTAGCGTCAGTATTTCTCTGTTTGGCTTTTGTCTAGATGACCTGTCCAGTGGTGAGAGTTGGGTATTGAAGTCTCCCACTATCAGTGTATGAAGGTCAATATGTGATTTATGCTGTAGTAGTGTTTCTTTTACACACTTGGATGCTCTTGTGTTTGGAGCATAGATGTTAAGAATTGAAATGTCCTCTTGGTAGATTTTTCCTTTAATGAATATGTAGTGTCCTTCCCGTATGCCATTTGATTAGTGTTGGTTTAAAGTCTATTTTGTCAGGAAAATAATTACACCAGCTTGTTTCTTAGGTCCTTTTCCTTGGAATACCTTTTTCTAACCTTTTATCCCAAGACAATGTCATCCTTAATGTGTGTTTCTTGGATACAGCTGAAAGACAGATCCTGATTTCATACCCATTCTATTAGTCTGTGTCTTTTTATTTGGGCTTTGAGACCACTGATGTTGAGAGACATCAATGAAAGTGTTTGCTGATTCCTGTTATTCTGTTGTTGTTGTTGTTGTGTGTACTTCCTTTCTTTGGATTTGCTGGTCTAGAGTTACTTATTCCTTGTATTTTCTTGGGTGTTGTTAACTTTTTTATGTTGGAGTTTTCCTTCTAACACCTTCTATAAGCCTGTATTTATACATAGATATTGTTTAAATTTGGTTTTATCATGGAATGCCTTATTTTCTCCATCTACTGTGACTGAAAATTTTGCTGGGTATAGTAGTGCCTAAGTTAGGGTTACTGTTGCTGTGATGAAACAACATGAGCAAAGCAAGTTGAAAAGAAAAATGTTTATTTTGCTTACATTTCCATACCACTGTTCATCACTGAAGAAAGTCAGAGCAGAAACTCAAACTAGGCAGGAACCTGGAGGCAGGAGCTGATGGAGACACCAGAGGGGTGATGCTTATTAGCCTGTTCATCATGGCTTTCTCACAGAATCTAGGACCATCAACTCAAGGATGGTACCATCCACAATGGGTTGGTCCCTTTCCCATCAATCACTAATTTTAAAAATGCCCTATGGCCAAGTATTATGAAGGCATTTTCTCAATTGAGTTTCCCTCCTTTTAGATAAGCCTAATTTGTATCAAGTTGACATAAAATTAGCCAGCACAAGCAGTCTGGGCTGGCATCTGTGGGCTCTTAGAGTCTATAACACATCTGTCCAGGCCCTTCTGGCTTTTAGAATCTCTACTGACAAGTCAGATATAATTCTAGTAAGTCTGTCTTTTCATCTCATTTGGTCTTTTTCCCTTGCAGCTTTTAATATTCTTTGTTGTTGTTGTTGTTCTGTATGTTTAGTGTTTGGATTATTATGTGGTGAGGGAACTTTCTTTTCTTGTCCAGTCTATTTGGTATTCAGTATGTTTCTTGTACCTTGATAAGTAGTCATCTTCTTTTTTAAATTAAGAATTTTTCTTTTACAATTTTGTTGAAAATATTTTCTGTGCCTTTGACCTGGGATTCTTCTCTTTACTCTATTTCTGTTACATTTAGATTTAGTTTTTTTTGTAATGTCACAGATTTCCTGGATGTTTTGTGCCAAGATTTTTTTTTATATTTAACGCTTTCTTTGACCAAGGTATCTATTTCTTCTATCGTACATTCAGTGTCTGAAATTCTCTCTTCCATCTCTCATATTCTTCTGGTGAGGCTTGCCTCTGAGGTTCTTGATCAAGTTCCTAAATGTTTTATTTTCAAATATTCCTCAGTTTGGGTTTTCTTTGTTGATTCTATTTCCATCTTCATGTCTTCAACAGTTTTATTTTCTTCCTCTCTGTTTTTGTAGATTTCTCTAAGGGAATTTTTCATTTCCTCTTGAAAGACTTCCATCATATTCACAAAGGCTATTTCTACGGTCTTTTTCCTGTGCTTCAGCTGTGTTTGATTATTCAAGGTCTTTTGTGGTAGAGTTGCTGGGCTCTAGTGCAGATATATTGTCCTGGCTGTTTTGATTGTGTTTTCATTCTGGCATCTAAGCGTCTCGGATTGGGAAGATTGTAATTTTGTGTACCGGTATCCTGTCTTGTTATTGTTTTATGGTTGTTTTTTCCCTTATTTTCTATTACCTTCTCTGGTTCTAGGAGAGTGGGGTGGCTGTTTGTTGCCTAGTAGATAATTCTTCTGGGATTCTGACATGTGTGTCCACTGTGGGCTCCAGATAAATTATGTTTCTGGTTATTTGGAGCTGACATTTAGGAATGGGGATGTGTGGTGGGGGCTGAGGGGGTCCACATGAGGGAAGACAGAATGGTATTCCACCAGGATCTAATTAGTCTCCTGGCAGTGGGGGCAGAGTGTGAGGAGAGAGCCCAGCAGATGGTCTACTACAAAGCTGGGGATAATGGTGGATGATGGAACTTAGATTAACAAAGGGAGAGGCAAAGTGTTTTAGTCAGTCTATCTGCTTCCCTGGCCAGAGTAGTGTGGGTTCCTATGGAGTGCCTGCTGGAACTGGGGCCTGGGATAAAGCAATGAGTAGGGGGAGAGAGGTTAAGAGGGTAAAATCTGTGTGACCAAGTGAAGGTGGGAGCAGTGGGGAAAGGGAGGCCTCAGCAGGTGGTCATCTGCAGAGCTAGGGATAAGACTGGGCAATTGGATTCAAAGAAGCAGAGGAAAAGGTGAAGATGTGCAGTTATCCTACCTGCTTCCCTGGCCTGAGTCTGTCTGCCACATTTTAGCCTCATGGCATTTGTTTGGGAAGTGCCAAATTAAGGACAGAATAGGGAATTGGGCCAAGTGCATGAGTCAGGCACCCTAACACTGAGGTGCATTCCCAGCCCATGTCTGTCTTTGTTTCTTTTCCTGTTGCTGTTATAAAAATACGATGACAAAAGCAACTTAAAGAGGAAGCATATAAAGGGCTTATTTGGCTTCCAGTTCATGGTTACAGCCTACCACATCAGGGATGTCCCAGTAGCAGGAGCTTGGGAGAACTGTTCATATTACATCAACAACAGCGCAGCCAACAGCAGAGAGCCATACATACATCCAGGCTGGTGCTCATCATGCCCTCTCCGTTGTATATCATCCAGGCTCCCCTGCTCAGGGAACCATCCTTCCCACAATCAAGATGGGTTCTCCCCCATCAGTCCATACAAACCAAACAGGTGTTCCCAGAGGCCTAGCTCCAAGGTGTGAATTTGACAGTTAACACTGACCATCATGATGTCTTAATGTTTTTCCGCATGGTCTTGAACTCAGTGTATAGCCCAGTCTGGCCCTGAGGCTGTGGTCTTTCTGCTTCAACCTCCTGAGTAGTTGAGATTACAGGCCTGTACCATCTGCCCCAGCACCCCCACTCCCAGCAAATCTTACTTTCATCCTTAGTCTACTTTGTCCTATCCCATTGTTCTATTGTTTTTCCTTTTTGCAGATTTGCTACTAAATTTATTTATTGTTTTATCTTTCTATTTATTTTTATTGTATAACAACTTATGAACCAGTTAATTTACCCTAACATGAGGAAAATGAGAAAGGTGGAGAGTGAACTCTGCTATGCTGTCTGTCATAGTATCATGCTGTAATACACTGCGGGCAGAAATTGAGTATATAAGTTGTAATAAGGCTGTATATAAACTGTACTTATATTCCCATATACAGTTTTTCACATAACCATTTCCCTAAATTATTATAGTCTTTTAAAGATATAATGTTCCATGGTTTCTTTAGTGTTTCATCTATTGTTGGACATTTTCTATTTTCTCCTTTTGTTTCTAGTCTTTTTCAGAATAGAAAATGAAACAAAACAAAAGACAATTCTGAAATGAAACTCCTTAAGTGGAAGAAGTTTCTATACAATCATTGGCACCATTTTTACTATTTATACAATCATTTTAGTGAGATCACTGAAGCAAGAGACCCAGGCATCTTTATGAGGTGGCAGCTGTAATGTAGAACTTGCTTACATTCCAACATAGGAGGAGATGTGGCATCAGTTTTGCCATGCTTTGCTAGCAGCACTTGTTTGTTTCAGTCATTTTGAAAGTCACTAAGGATGTTATTAAATGGTGTTAATTCAACATGAATGGGCACCATTGTGTTAGAATTAAGAGAATAAGTGCATTGAAAAAATTAGTTTGGATATTAGCCCTTTGTTGGATGTAGGGTTGGTGAAGATCTTCTCCCGGTCTGTAGGCTGTCACTTTGTTCTGTTGACAGTGTCCTTTGCCTTACAGAAGTGTTTCAGTTTCATGAGGTCCCATTTATTAATTGTTGACTTTAGAGCCTGAGCTGTTGGTGTTCTGTTCAGGAAGTTGTCTCCTGTGCCAAAGAGCTTAAGGCTCTTCCCCACTTTTTCTTCTAACAGATTTAGTGTGTCTGATTTTATGTTGAGGTCTTTGATCCATGCAGACTTTAGTTTTGTGCAGGGTGATGAATATGGATCTATTTGCATTTTTCTACATGTAAACATCCAGTTAGACCAGCACCATTTGTTGAAGATGCTTTATAAAGAACTCAAGAAGTTAAACACCACCAAACCAAATAACCCAATTAGAACTAAACAGAGAATTCTCAGGAAAGAAATATTGAATGGCTGAGAAACACTTAAAGAAATGCTCGATGTCCTTAGTCATCAGGGAAATGCAAATCAAAACAACTCTGAGATTCCATCTTACACCCATCAGAATGACGAAGATCAAAAACTCAAGTGACAACACATGCTGTCGAGGATGTGGAGAAAGGGGAACACTCCTCCAATGCTGGTGGGAGTGAAAACTTGTACAACTACTTTGGAAATCTATCTGGCGCTTTCTCAGAAAACTGGGAATAGGGCTTCCTCAAGACCCAGATATTCCATTCTTTGAAATATACCTGAAAGATACTCTACCACACAACAAGGACATTTGCTCAACTATGTTCATAGCAGCTTTATTCATAATAGCCAGAATCTGGAAACAACCTAGATGTCTCTCAGTCAAAGAATAGGTAAAGAAATTGTGGCATGACTGGGAAAAGATCTTCACCAACCCTACATCTGACAAAGGTCTAATATCCAAAATATATAAAGAACTCAAGAAATTAAACACCACCAAACCAAATAACCCAATTGAGAAATGGGGCTTGGAACTAAACAGAGAATTCTCAACAGAGGAATATCAAATGGCTGAGAAACACTTAAAGAAATGCTTGACCTCCTTAGTCATCAGAGAAGTACAAATCAAAACGACACTGAGATTCCATCTTACACCCATCAGAATGGCTAAGATCAATAACTCAAGCGACACCACATGCTGGCGAGGATGTGGAGAAAGAGGAACACTCTTTCATTGCTGGTGGGAATGCAAACTAGTACAGCCACTTTGGAAATCTATCTGGCGCTATCTCAGAAAACTGGGAATAGGGCTTCCTCAAGACCCAGTTATTCCACTCCTTGGAATATACCCAGAAGATGCTCTACCACACAACAGGGACATATGCTCAACCATGTTCACAGCAGCCTTATTCATAATAGCCAGAACATGGAAACAGCCTACGTGTCCCTCAGTAGAAGGATGGATAAAGAAACTGTGGTACATATACACTATGGGATACTATTCAGCTATTAAAAACAAGGAATTCCCGAAATTTGTGGACAAATGGATTGAACTAGAAATTATCATAATGAGTGAGTTCACCCAGAAGCAAAAAGAGTTAAATGGTATATACTCACTTATATTGAGACACTAGTCCAAGGGGTATGTCCCCATGGAAAACTTTACCTACCAGGAAAGTGGGTCAGAGGGGAGGACATCCTATTGAGACTTTAGGTGAGAGAAGCCTGGGAGAATAAGGAAATAGAAGGATCCAGAGGTTCCTGGAAAACTACAAGAGGAACTGTATGACAAACGGATCTGGGCCCTGGAGTCCTCCTCAAACTATGGCACCAGCCAAGGAAAATATAGGCAGTAAACTTAGAACCCCTACCCAGACTAGCTGATGGACAGGACATTCTCCACCGTTAAGTGGAGGAGATCTGACTTTCACACAAACTCTGGTGCCCCATATTTGACCATGTCCCTTGGATGGGGAGGCCTGGTGGCACTCAGAAGAAGGATAATAGGTCACCAAGAAGAGACTCGATACCCTATGAGCATATACAGGGGGAGGAGGTCCCCCTCAGTCACAGACATAGGGAAGGGGAGTAGGGGGGGAAGCGGGAGGGAGGGAGGAATGGGAGGATACAAGGGATGGGCTAACAATTGAGATGTAATATGAATAAATTAATATAAAAAATAAAAATTAAAAAAAGAAACTGTGGCATATTGACACAATGGAATACTACTCAGCTATTAAAAACAAGGCAATCTTGAAATTTGCAGGCAAACGGATGGAACCAGAGACAATCATCCTGAGTGAGGTAACCCAGGCCCAGAAAGACATACATGGTATATACTCACTTATAAGTGGATATTGGCCCAACATAGATGTCCTCTGAGAGACGCCACCCAGCGGGGGATCGGTACAGATGCTGGGACTGGCTGATTGTCTCCAAATGAGTGAGAGTGATATGGAAGGATGGGGGGATGGAAGAACCCAGAGGGTTCAGGAGCCCCACAAGGAGACCATCAAGGCCAGCAGATCTGGACCCAGGGGGGTCTGCAGAAACTGCTATACCAACAAAAGACAATGCATGCAGTAAACCTAGACCCCCTGTTCAGATCTAGCCAATGGACAGCTCATTCTCTGCAGTTCTGTGGAGAACAGGGACTGCCTCTGACTTGAACTCTGGTGCCCCTGATTTGATCACTTTCCCCATGGTGTAGAGGCCCCAAGGGCACACAGTGGAAGGGGAAGCAGGCTATCCAGATGAGACCTGATAAGCTGTGATCATATGGTCCCCTTCTATCACAGGCCTAGGGGAGGGGAATAAGGGAGGGAGGATGGGAACAGGAAGATACAAGTGAGAGGATAACAATCAAGATGTAATCTGAATAAATTATAATCAATTAAAAAATAAAGAAAAAAGGTTTGACAAAGGTTTTCTTCCTCTTTGCTAGGTTCCTAGAATCTTAGGTAAAGCAGATTTATTTACAGAGGGGGACCAAAATGACTTCTGGAAGTTAATCAAATCTCTACTGCTCCTTCAAAAGAACTGTGGATTTGAGTTAGGAATATTGGTCCTATTTAAGGAGAACAGCACCGGTCAGGCCCAGTAACTTAACCAATCAATATGAGTCTTTTTTTTGCACATTTTTGCGATTGTATATGGTATGTGGAGTGTGTGTGTGTGTGTGTGTGTGTGTGTGTGTGTGTGTGTGTGTGTGTACCTGCACATGTGTACAGGTGTCTGAGCATATATCTGCATGTATACATGGAACTTAGAGGTTAATGTCTTTCTCAAGTGTCCATCTATTTCGAGGCAGGCTCACTTTTTTTGAACCAAGAGCTGGAAGATTCAGGTGGTCTAGCTAGGCCAGCTTTCTCCTCCATGAGTCTTCTGTCTCCTTTTGATGCCACCATGCACACCTAGCTGGATTTTAGGTGGGTGCTGGAGAGATCCAAATTATGGCCTTTGCATGAGCACAACAAGAGCACTGCCCACTAAAGCATGTCCCCAGTCCCCGAGTGAGAGGCTTGATGTGAAATTATCAGGAAAGCTAAAAGAAATGAAACCAATGGGTAAAGTTTGGCACCAGCTTGGAAGAGAAGGGAATGGCCCTCAACTTGAGAGTTTGAGAAATTATCCAAGGAGGAAGGTGTGAGGCTGTTTCATTTGTATAACACAGGTTGACTCCTCTGCTGCCAAATAACATTAGCTTGATTTTCATGTTGATCTTCATGGTGGACATTTTGTTTCTGTGTCTGTGACTCTCCCTCCCCAATCTCACACCTCCTTAATAACCAAGCCTTCTCCATTTGTGTTTAGATTCTAAGCTAGAGACTGTCTGAATGGAAATTCTCTCACTTGAATTTCTGATAAGTTCTTGAGATTGCATAGACGCGTAGAAAGTAGGATGGAGCTGAGGGACTATAGTAATCAATTTGAGCCATTGTGATAAAATATCCTAGACTAGTGGCTTAGGTAACAAAGATCTGTTTCTACAGTTGTGAATGTTGAAAACTCAAAGCCAAAGTGGGATCATCAAGGTGGGATTCTAGTGAGGTACCTTTTCCTGGTCTATTGATAGCCACTTCCTCACCATGCCCTCACACTTGGCTTAGAGGCAGCTAATGTTAAATAAGAGTAGGGTCCCAATATGATCAGACTGCTAGCCCAATAATAAGAGATACCACGGAGCATTTCCGGTCTCCACATGCTTACAGAGGAAAGCTATTTGAGATAAGGGGTTTGCATTAGTCACTTTTCTATCACTTTGATAAAACACCATAACCAAAGCAGCTTATAAAATAAAGCATTTAATTGGGTTTAGGGTTCCAGAGGGTTAGAGTTTATGATGGCTGAGTGAAGGCTTGGTGGCAGAAACAATTGAGAGCTCAATTCTCGAACCTCAAGCAGAGAGCAGAGCCTGCAATGGGCGTGGCAGATGTCTTTTGAACCCTCAAAGCTCACCCCTTGCTGATGTTTGTTTTTGAAAAACTCTATTTTATTTGGGGTATTGAAGCCTCTACCTCCTTTTCACCAACCTCTTAACCCTTGGTAAGAGAGAAAGGAGGTTAATGGGGAGAGGGGGGTACAAACCCCTTTACTTCTCCTGGCTGTTTAGTGCCATTTGGGTTTGGGGAGCAAACCCAGAAAGCAGTCGCCTCCAAGGCTCTGTGTTGAAAAGTTTTGCTCCATCTGCCACACTGCCACACCACACTGGTCTCTGGTCTCTCCAACTGCTACATGCCTCATGCCACCACCACCACAAGCCACAAGTTCTCTCTCTGCAGTCTCCTATTCGTCTCCCTCAGAGTCCTGTGCCATGCCCCATAGAGGCAGGTTGTTACCCCATAGGAGATCACTGTAAGCTGTGGAGAAATTAAAGCCCAAACTAAGACCCCACACTTGGAATTAAAACAAAAACATGTTTGCATAATATAACTGAGTTTACAAAGAATCCAAAACTTCCATTATAATCCCTGGTGGCACACCTCCAAGAAAATTCAGTTCAATTTTGGAGGGTTTCCGGGGTCACTAAAGATCTTGTGGTCATTTAGTGAATTTGAGCAAGGATGAACTACGGGACTTGTAAGAGTGTTTGGAAATGTAATCTGTATTTTGTAGTCAGGTGTCTAAAAAGCTCCAAATCCTTCCTCACTTTAAACTCAAGGCTTAATTCATTTTGCTTTTAGTAGAACATTGATTATGTATGCCAGTCTTTGTGCCCTTTGCTTTAATTATCTAACACTAATTATAAATGCGTATTTATCTGTCTTACTTTGTTGGTATAATTTCCAAGAAGACCCATATTTCCCAATCTGGTTTAATAAGCTATCAGTAGCAGGACCTAGCACATTGCCTAGTCCTTTGGAAGTGCTCAACAGATATTATGTGAATGAAATGTTGCAATAATAAGGAGCAAGAATAACGAAGACTGTAAGTGACTAACTACATCTAAAATATGCATGGCCCACATGTCCTTGGAGAATTAGTTCCAGAATCTACCCAGGATAACAAACTGTCCAGATGTTCAAGTCCCTTATACAGAGCACTACAGCATTTGAATAAAAACCTATGCTCACTCTATCAAATTAAAGAATGTTTAGATTACAGCCGGACGTGGTGGCACACACCTTTAATCTGGTGGCACACACCTTTAATCCCAGCACTCGGGAGGCAGAGGCAGGCGGATCTCTGTGAGTTCGAGGCCAGCCTGGTCTACAAAGCTAGTCCAGGACAGTCAAGGCTACACAGAGAAACCCTGTCTCCAAAAACAAAACAAAAAAAATGTTTAGATTACTTATAGTTTTGTTAACTTGCTATAAGCTAGAGTTACTTGGGAAGTGGGATTCTCAGTGGAGGGGTTGCTTCCACCAGACTGGCCCATGTGCATGTCTGTGGGGAAAATTGTTTTAATTAATGATTGATGTGGGAGTACCCAGTCCACTGTGAGTGGTGCCATCAATGGCAAGTTGGTCCTGAGTAATATAAGAAAGCAAGATGAACAAGCCACAAGAAGGAGCAAGTCATTAAGCTGTGTTCCTTCATGGTTTTGGCACTTTCTACCCCCAGCTTCCTGCCCTGCTTGAATTCTTGCTTTGACTTCTATCACTGAATGACTGTGGTTGGGATGTTTAAGCCAAATAAACTCTCTATACATCCCATGTTGCTTTGGTCATGGTGTTTAACATAGCAACAGGGAACATGTCAAGATAGTATCTTAAGAGCAGTCTTTTGTTCTCGGTCTCCCTCATTTCTCCATAGCCACTTGATAATTCACTACTGTTTTCATGACAGGGAAGTCGTTTCTTTAAGCACTGTATTTGCTAGAAATATGCCAAGTGTTGTTTGGCCCAGCTACCTTCTATTTTGCTTTTCCAGTTTATGATTTTTCCTTTCTACTCTTGCAGTGGCCCACCAGGCAATATTTTTTGGTTTGTTAATACTCCATTTTGAATAGGTCAGTGTGTGATTAAAGTTTACATCAACAAATGAACTACCCAAGGCAGTTGCTCACCTCATGGCATCTTGAAAACAAAATAGAGGTGTAACAAGGATGTCCTTGGCAAAAGAGAACCCCAGGAACATATCCCACTTTTTACAGGCCTCATTTTCCACAGTTCTATCAATTCACAATTTTGTACATCTTTGAGTGAATCCATTTGGGAAGATCGAGTCTGATAACCTGAGTTTAATCCCTGAAACCCATGGTGGACAGAGAGAACCAACTCCCAATTGTTATCCTCTGACCTCCATACAAACGCAATAATAATGATAATAACAACAAAAATAACAGTGATGATGATAATAATAATAAGTCCATCCTTGATATGTAATGTCTCTTCCAGCTGAGTTAAGAATGTCTCAGGTTCAGGGGTGGTATGGATACCTACCAAAGTGGAAACTTCCTAAAATATATAAAAGTGATTGTAATGAAACCTTCAAATAATGAGGGATATAGACCCCCAGTTGGCCATCTCTTGTCACAAAATGAAGCTTTCAGTACCAGGGCTGGGTTATATCCAATTGAATTGTTGGTTAAAGGAGTCCCATGAAAACCCCAAACAATCCAGGCTTTTCCCAAGAGAATAGGTTGCTTTCCACAAGCTGACAGCAAGGCTCTATTGTTGAAGACAACATCCATACAACTCATTGAACATGGAGAGGTTGTACTGGTGTCTACATAGAGCCTTCACCTCCACATTGTAGTGTCTTTGGTATGGGAAAGTACTCCTGCAGGCTACCAAAAGAGAAATGGAAACACCAACCCAGCCACAAAGTCTTTGATCTACCATTTGTCTTGCCTGCAGAATATGCTAGGGTAATAGTGGCACAAAGCGTGTGGGAGTAACCAGCCAATGACTGGTTTGACTTAAGGCTAACTCCACAAGATGGAACCCATATCTGGTCACTGCTTGGGTGACTGAGAACCAGAGACTAAGTAGCCCAGAGCACTAGGGGAAAACCAAATACTGAACTAAAAAAATAAAATGACTCCTGATGATACTCTGCTGTACTCAGATCAGTGCCCTATTTAGCCATAATCAGAGAAGCTTCCTCCTGCAGCAGATGGGAACAAATTCATTGACTCACAGCCAAACATTACACACACACACACACACACACACACACACACACACACACACACACACACAGAGAGAGAGAGAGAGAGAGAGAGAGAGAGAGAGAGAGAGAGACAGACAGACAGACAGACAGACAGACAGACAGACAGACAGACAGACACACACAGACACACAGACTTTGGACCACACAGCTCTTAATGAAATGTCTATATTAAATCCTCTCCTTTACAGCTCAATGAACCCTGCAGAAGAGGAGGCAGAAAGAGCATGAAAGAGAGGGGATGGAGGAGACCAAAAAAACAAGGCCCTCTAATCAACATGAGCAAAACTCATACGAACTTCCAGACTGAAGCAGTATGCACAGGGCCAGGGCCAACATGAGTCTTCAACAGGTCCTCTGTGTATATATTATAGTTTTCAGTTTAATAGTTTTATGGGACTCTAGAGTGTGTGAATGAATGGGTCTCTGATTCTTACACCTTCTCTTGGGGCTTTTTTTCTTTTGTTGACTTGCCTTGCCAGACTTCAATGTGATGGTCTTTGTTTCAGCTTTTTATATTTTACTTTGTTATGTTTTGTTGTTACCTCTTAAGAAGCCTGTTCTTTTGTAATGAGAGACAGAAGGGGAGTGGATCCAGATGGGAGGGGATACGAGGAGGAACTGGGAGGAGTAGAGGGAGGGGGAACTGTAATCAAGATATATACTGTGTGAGATAGAATCTATTTTAAATAAAAGGAGTGGGGAGAATTTCTCAGGTCCCCTCCCAAAGGTTACACCCCCTCCCAATAACAGCATCCTAAAAATCAAGTCTCTAACACATGGACTTTTCGGGACAGTCATCCAAACCACAACAGATGACAGTAGACAAGATGTATTGTATAAACTGAAGTCTTTTGTGGAAAATATGTCAATGAGGTGATCTAAACTTAAATATCCTCCTAAAGTCATTTTGTTTTTAAAAAATAGTCTTACAGAGAATAACTTCCTTTTGAGGAAAATTATGATAAATGCAGGAAAAATGGGAACTTACATAGGCCATTGAAGAAACAAGGGCTATAGGACTAATAAAAGGTTAACAAAATAAAACAAAAACTGCCCCCTCTATGTATCTCTTAAAAAGATAAAAAAAAAAGATAATGTGTAAATTGAATGGAAATATCCAGCATCTGGAGCCTCTAGGCACAGCAACAGCTGCTGCCTGGATATGTGAACTTGTACTGATCTTAGCCTTATGGAAAACCCAGAACAATTGGACAGTTATTACATGTCTAGAGCTCAAGATGCACATCATGAGATTTTCACACTCATGTTTTATAGATGTTGGACTTTCCATTCTATTCCTACATTCTTTTAAAAAGAAATCTTCTACTGGTCACATAGCCCTTAGTTCCTTCCAATGGCCAATGGCTCGGATACGCTCTCACTTTTCCTGCCATCCCATAGAACATGGATTCAGAGATATCTAAATCTGGCTTTTGAATTGCAATTCTTATGACCTTCATTTTTTTCTTTTTTTTTTTTTATGTATTGGCTTTACATCCCAATTGTAGCCCCCTCCCTTGTCTCCTCTCAGTCCCACTATCTCTCCCTCATACCCTCTCCCCCCTCCTCTAGTCCTCAGAAAGGGGGAGCCTTCCTCCCCTAGCATCTGACCCCAGCCTATCAAATCTCATCTGGACTGCCTGTATCCTCTTCCTCTGTGGTCTGGCAAGGCTGTCCCACCATGGGGAAGTGATCAACGGGTGGGCATCAGAGTCCATGTTAGAGACAGTCCCTCTTCCCTATATTATGGGACCCACATGGAGACTGTGCTGCCTATCAATTACATCTGAACAGAGGGTCTAGATCCTCTCCATGTATGGTCCTTGGTTGGTGCATCAGTCTCTGCGCCACCACCACCATCACCACCACCACCACCACCCGCCCCCACCTGGGCCCAGATTTGTTGGGTCCATTGCCTTCCTTGTGTAGCTCCTGTCCCCTCTAGGTCCTTCTATCCCACAACTCTTCCATAAGTCACCCCGTGCTCTGCCCCAAAGTTTGGCTGTGAGTCTCAGCATCTCTGACCTCCAAATTAAATCCTCATTCACTTTTGCATTTTCTGAGTTTGAATTGATTAGCAATCTCCATCCAATCCTAGCTTGTACTTTTGTAGGCCTAAGGCCAAGAAACCCTGCAAAAACCATCATTGCAAATTAAAGAGTATGAAGTTCCCCAGATCAGATGTATCTCATTGGGTATTTGACTTGACTCACAAATTCTTAACTCATGACCTAAACTAACCAACTTCAAGGGCATAATTTTGATATCTTGAACAAGGAATCTTTTTTGGTTCCATTCTTAATTTAGGAAGACATACGAGAAGATACAGGATGAGTGTAGGTTTAGGCACACTAATACTTTTAGGGACTGGAGACATGGCTCAGTGGTTAACATTGCGTGCTGCTTTGGCAGAGGACCCAAGTTTGGTTCTCAGCATCCACATAACTGCCTGTAACTCCAACTCCAGAGGATTCAATGTCTTCTTCTGGAGTCCATGAAAACACACACACACACACAAACACACACACGCAGACACACACACACAGACACACACTGTCTTGAAAAACAAAGAAACAAAAAATGAACTTTATCCCAATGTTACATTTAAATAATAACAACAATTCTTAAAATCACAGTTTGGTGGTAAATGCCTGTAATCACAACACTGGAGAGAGTGAGACAGAGGAATCGAGCATTGGAACCCAGCCTCGGCTACTGTGGGGACCCGTGCCAAATTCTGCCATGTCAGAAATCCTGTGCTTAGGCTGTATGCTGTGACCTTCGAGTTGCTGACCTTTACCTCACCACGAGGTCTTGTGTTCTAGGCTATCCTTGGACTATTTACCTTTGAAAGAAGTAGAGAAGTCTCAACTTGGAACCACCCAGAGGATCTAGGAAGTTCTTACAAGGAACTACTAAGAGAACTAGGAAGTTCTATAGGGAGCGATTTAGGCTATTGCATTCTTGCCCGGGGGCTAGGGTGAGTGAGATAAGAATAGATCCTAGCCGGGTGTGGTGGCGCACGCCTTTAATCCCAGCACTCGGGAGGCAGAGGCAGGTGGATCGCTGTGAGTTCGAGGCCAGCCCGGTCTACAAAGTGAGTCCAGGATGGCCAAGGCTACACAGAGAAACCCTGTCTTGAAAAACCAAAAAAAAAAAAAAAAAAAAAAAAAAAAAAAGAATAGATCCTATTGACCTTGCCCTATATATGTTCCTGCTAGTTGGCAATAAAATGAATCTTGATCAGAAATGTCCTGACTTGATTCGTTATTTCTCGCGTCTCTGTATCCTACTTTCAATCCCCACTCCCTCTTTCGGGTGAACCCTGATTCAATTTTTCCCGCGGGCTGGGACCCGACAGGCTACACAGTGAGGCCATGTGTAAAAACAAACAAGCCTTAATCCCAGTACTGGAGAGGCAGAAGGAGGTGGATCTATGTGACTTCAAGGCCGGTTTAATCTAATATGGCCTCCCAATGAATCCAGGGTTATGTGAAGTGTTGTCTGAAAATAACCAAACAAACAGACAAATATACAAGCTAAAGCACTCCTATACTTTCCAGTAACAGGGCACTACAAAAATTTCCTTCTCTTAATGAGCCTTTGGAAGTTTGAGAACAAAAAAAAATGTGGCTCGAAACAGGGAATTCTCATATCTTTTGCTGGTATAGTGCTTAAAACACATTTTTAAAAACAACAACAACAACAAACTTTTAAAATTTGTCCTGACACTTGTTAAATTGGGTAATGGATCTATTTCAAATTGGAATACAGAAAAAAAAAAAAAAACCTGGAGATTTATAGTGAATAATCTGATCGAGAAGGTTAAGGACTCTCTTAGGGTTCCTACAAAGAGGAGACGTCAGGGCAGGGGATTTTATTGCTAAGCGAATATAATAGTGTTCTTACTAAAAAAAAAGGTCTGAGTTGTTAGATAATCAAGAGATGGGGGGTGGTGGAATTTTCGTTAAAGTCAACAGGATTCTTGCAACAACTGGAAGCCAAAAGAGTACACCAAATCATAAAAACAGCTTCAGACAGTTTGACAACAAACTGGTTATCCTGTTCTGTTAACCTGTGCTGTTCCTCCATCCATTCCTTCAGCTAAAAAATAAATAAATAAATAAATAAATAAATAATTTTTAGAAATCTCTTTGAAACTCTAGAGGAGGTTGCAGGGGATGCCCAGGCCACAATGGAGAAGAGGGCCAGACTACATTTCCCACAAGCCCTAGTAGGGCGGGAACCCAACTATTCCTCCCCTAATCCCGAGCTTTGCGGCTGCGCATAAAGTACTGAAGGGTCCGTGCTGGGAAGAGTGGGCGGTGACAAGCCTGTGTGTCTGGAGGAGGAGACTGAGGAAAAGGAGAGACCATAGACTTCCATCTCGGCCTAGAGCGTCCTTTAAAGTGTTGGGGGAAGAGGAGGGCGGGCGGGGACCACCCCGAACTGGCCGCCGGCGGTATCATGGCGTCCCGGAACCCCCCTCCCCAAGGTGAGCAGCCAGGGCCCGAAGTAGTCTCTGGGACGCGGCCCACAGCTCTCGACCTTGTTCCTACGGTGCTTCTCCCTTCCCCTCCTCCAGTGTTTCTGGGGGGATGGTCGCTACACAGCCCCTTTGAGAACCATCCCCCCTCCGAAGCCGACGCTTCCCTTCCCTCTTTGCAGAACTGAATGTGCTCCCCTCACACCTACCAAGGCCATACCCTGCCCTGCCCCCAACCTCGAGCCCTTCTCTAACTTGCAACCGTAGCGGGGGTTGGTGGGTTGATCGCTTGGTTGCATTTTAGTCCTGCTCTGATTTTCTCTCTCTGGGTTCCTGGCCTGTCCTTTCATGGGAGGAACAGCCCCCTCCCCCTTTCCCTTTCCCACGGATGGAAATGTACCGTGCTCTGACCTTATTCTGATTGGGCGGGTGACTGCCCACTGCTGGCCCCTGGCTGCGTGTCCCTATGCCTGACTCTTGAGGCCCTAGGCTCAGGGATTGAGTTAATCACGCTCCTACGTTTCCATCTGGGCATTTTTAGTTGTAGGCCAGACATAACAGCGAGTTGTCCCAGGTTTTACTAAAACAATTTGGGAGACGTTTCTGACTGTAGATTGATTTATTCTATTTTATTTTTTTCCATTTTGTATTTTAAAGACTATGAAAGTGATGACGAGTCTTACGAAGTGTTGGATTTAACTGAGTATGCAAGAAGACACCACTGGTGGAATCGAGTATTTGGCCACAGTTCGGGACCTATGGTAGAAAAATACTCAGTAGCTACCCAGATTGTGATGGGTGGTGTGACTGGCTGGTGAGAATATCTTTTTCATTACATTTCAGTGAGAACCTGGCTATTGTCCTTTTGTAAACGGGCCGGTGTCCGTCCATTCATCTTCAATAGCTCCACACTGTTAATTCTAGAAGAGCACAACTTGGGGGCTTTTTAAAAAAATATTTTTTTTATTTTTTACACATATGTTTATATTATTACAACTTTGGACCTTTTACATGATAGAATTGGTTAGATGAACCTTCAGATGCTCCTTGTTGGATTTTGGTGATTTCCCTCTGTCA
Organism: Acomys russatus; assembly: GCF_903995435.1. Classification (NCBI taxonomy): domain Eukaryota; kingdom Metazoa; phylum Chordata; class Mammalia; order Rodentia; family Muridae; genus Acomys; species Acomys russatus. The sequence goes on from NC_067169.1 coordinate 10,961,145, forward strand.
CAGGCCCACCGTTTCCCCCCTTTATCCTTCCTTTGACTCATTATTAGTTTTCCAAATTTAGCAAGTTAATTATAAGTAAATTGTTACTTGCCATTTAGTGCCAGCAATTAGAAAAAAAACCCCATGAGAACCCCCACTGCAGAACTGGCCTCTAGGATTCTCAGCTTTATACATAGAGGCATTAATGCTCAGTAAAAATTATTCATAGTGATGCAGTGGATTCAATTTTCTGTGTGCTTTAAAGATCTGAAGACATTGCTTCTGTGTTAGAATTAATGAACTTATATTCTGCAATAATGAGGAGTACGATAATCAGTAGTTAATGACCATTACTAGGCAACGATTAGGAGCTTGAACCCAACCTAACACTGCAGATCAGTTCGAGACATGAAGGGTAACCTAAGGAGATTGTATTTAGCTGTAGGCTTTTGATCACAAAAAAAGGAAAACTAGTTTAAGAATAGGTGATTGCTAGTAGAACTGGAGGCCCTGAAGACCAGTTCTGGTTTGAGAACATGATCTAGAAGCAAGGTTATGAAATTCCAACATTACATTATGAAGTTAATGATGCCCTTAAGAGGAGAAAGCAGGATGCACAAGATGGCTCAGCATGTAGGCTTGATGCCAAGCCACAGGACCCACATGGTGGAGAGAACCAACTCACGAACATTTTGCTTGAACATGTCTGAGTGCTCGCCCCCCCCCCCCACACACACACTTAAAATAATAGAAAAAAACCAGATAATGATTTAGAGATGGGGTATAGAGAACTTTTAGCTGAAGATGAAGAAGGAAGTCTGAGATGAATATGAAGTGGCAAATGCGGAATGGTACCCTCAATAGACATTGGGACCTCAGTAGCAGTTGCTTTGGCTGTGTTTGTGTCCCTGTGACATGATTCATAATGAATTAAGGGCCTACTATGTTCTGGTATGACCTCATCTTATGTAATTACATCAGCATTGACCTTATTTCCAAGTAAAGTCTCATGAAGGACACTAATTTGGCGACGACACTAATTCAGTGCACAGGGCTAGGGTTAGAAATCTGGGGTTCTTTTGCACTATTTGTATCAGGAGTAGTGAAGGGACCGTGAGCCGCTCAGGAGGTATAGGCTGACACTCCAGAGTTAGATGAGACAAAACAAGCTTAATACAGAGAATCAATATAAAATCATAAAGTTGGAATGACGCAAAGGACAGGAAAGCTTTTCATAGGCAGAGCTGGGCAGGAATCTGTAGAACAGGGGAAATGAATAGCTCAAGTAAAGATGAGGATGCATTTGAAATTAATTGGGTTAGAGCTGGTTTGGGTAGAGTGAATGTTGGCATCTTTGACTGTATTAAGCAAAACAAATGACTTACTGTGGGAAATTTGAGCTTACACAAATGTAGAAGTATAATGAACCCAGGTACACATGGTTGGTTTCAGTAGCTGTTCTTTTTATTTTTTATTTTTTTTAAGTCTACCTTTTCTCTCCTTTCTTCATTTCCCTGCAAATCTCAGACATTGTAGAGTGAGCATTTTTAATCATCCTATGTGACTGAAGGGAAACACAATGTTTCTGACCAGGCAAAGGACACTATCAAAAGAAATGGGAAGACGTTAAGCTTTATTAGGAAAGCAATAAAATGTAGAAGAAATTTAGTGCATCACTGATTGTTCTCATCTTTTGTTATTTCTATCATTAAAGGTGTGCAGGATTTTTATTCCAGAAGGTGGGAAAACTTGCGGCAACTGCAGTAGGTGGTGGTTTTCTTCTCCTACAGGTATGTTAGACCCTTATGTACTCACTTCTGCTTATACAGGTAGCCTACGGAAACAGAGACTGTTAGCTTTACCCATTTTATTCCTGTTCACTTCAATAGAAGGTAGAGTTTGTCTTTTAGGCATTAGTTTATGGAAAAACTGCAATGAGTTCTGAAAGCTTGCATCTGTCTTGAAAGAAAACACCTTAAATATTTCTAGATTCTCTAATGTATGCACAGCGTGATGTGATGTCAACTATTAACTATGAATCGGGTGTGGCTGCATCCATCCATCATCCCAGCTACTTGAGAGACTGAGGCAGGAGGACCACAAGTCAAAAGCAAGACATAGTCCTCAAAGCAAACCAGACCTGGGGCAGTAGCTCATGGATTATGGTTATGGATGTGTGCAGCCATGTCTGGTTCACAGATCACACTTTGTATACATTGTAGTTTTTCCACAAACTAATGCCTAGTTATATCAAAAGCTGAGCAACTATTAACATTTTCTGACAGCTTTTTTAAAACTGAAGAACCAGAGCCAGAGGTGGTGGTAGAAACCTGGAATCCCAGCACTCAAAAGGCTAAGAGGCTAACACAGAAGGATCTACCTTGTTACATACTGAGACTTTTGTGGGGAAAGAAGAGAAGAGAGAGAAGACAGAAAAGAAGAAGCAGAAAGTGGAAAATTAAGTCTAAAAATATCCATAATCCTATCCACAATCCTATTTCCGAGACAGGTGGATTAAAATTTTAATTTTGTTCATCCTCTTTTAGGGATAAAAAATGCTTTGCTATTAGAGAATGTTTATGAGGATATTATCTGCCATTCATGTCTGCTTGGTATGTATTTTCCTCAAAATAGCGTTTCCTGAAGAAGATCAAATATAGTAAATCTCAAAATTGAAAATCTCTGAGAATGAATGTGAACAACTGTTTTAAAGATGCAGAGAATTGTCAGTCATACCAGATTTAAGAAATGATTGCTGTTTGTAGCAACTAAAATCAGACTTTAGTACCTAAGTCGCTGATCCTGTGACTACAGTGTAGTCCGCAATTGTAAAGAGATTGTATTTATATGATGTAAGTCATTTCCTAGCCAGCTGTTTTAAGGCTATATTTTTCTATTAATAACAGTATTAGAAATGTTTCATGTGGAAGAGGTGAACTAATGCAATTAATTTCTAAATTTGGTCCTTTAGATGTATGCTAGTATTTATACAGGAGAGGATTTTCTCTAAGCTGATTTTGACTTTCATTTGGATAGAATCAAGGGCATATTGAAGCCTGTCAGTATTTTGGAAACTGAGTTTTCATTTCTGTTCAGTGCAAAGGGTACTAGACTAAAGCAGAGTACACTAGAACTATTTACAGAATTGAATCATGTGTCTGTTTTAATATATTTTTGCATGCTAGCCTCTCCTAACCTATTTCAGTCCCTTCAGTAGTCATTGCTCAAGCCCACATTTTATCATTGTTACTTCCTCCTTTTCCAAGCCGGGTATTTTGAAGTCTGGAGGGTAGAAGAAGGGCACAGGTCCTGTCTGCATCAAATCATGTTCACCCACACATATAATTAGCCTTGAAAACACAGTAGGAGGAACCTGAAAGAAAAATTAGAGAAAGAAATGGCTTTAAAGCTAATTGCTTCATATTCTTAGGCCTGATTCCATCTTTCATAACATTTGCTTATAATTAAAGATAAGTATTAGTTTGGGTTGGAACTTAAAGATTTGCGAGTAACAACATTAAGTGTTTTTCAGTAGATATTTAGCATATTTGCCTTCTTAAAATAGACATTGGAGCTGGTCTGAGTACAGTAGTATTTACAACTAAAGAATCATAGCCAATTATAGATTTCTCCACTATCCCTGTGTAACTTTAAGAAAGTCGACAATAAAATATAAGTATTTCAGCCTTTTTAAAGAAAAGTTATATATACCTATAAATAAGGTCTGTTACATAATAATCCTCTCTTCTTCCTTCTCTGATTAATTTACGCTCCCTTCAAGCAACCACTCTTAATTTCTCACAGAGCCTCCTTTTCCCTGAGTTGATTGAGCAGTTTTTGCTCTTTCAGCTGTTAGGGGTTCACTATGGGCTTCACATTATGGAATATTCCCTGTGACTTTTTGAGTTGTCCTAGTCTATCCCTGCTTTCCCCAGTGGTACACATCTGAATGCTTGCTATCCCTTCCTCATGTCCTCAGGCCCAATCTTGAGTATTACTTCATAGTTGTGTAAGATTTGTTCCTGTGGTTAAGTGACTTTATGTTTCTTTTCAATAAAAATCCATACAATATATTCTGATCGTGGTTTCCTCTCTCCCATCTCCTCCCAAATTATCTCCACCTCCACACCCATCCAACTCCATACTTTCTCTCTTTAGAAACCCAACAGGCCAAAAAAAAAAAAAAAAAAAAAAAAAGCAAAGCAAACAAACCAGAATCAAAAAAAAGAAGTTTCCCCTTTAAAGTAGAAGCAGCACCAGATACACTGGGAAGGCTTAGGCCCTTATTTCTTTTGTGGGACTGTGCATTAGCTAGCCTCTTCAGTCTTCTAGAGAGGGCTGTCCTAGGCACTTCTGTCCTGCTTGTTTTCTAGGCCTCACACACACTGCTTGTCAGGGGATTTCCCTTTCAGTACCATTCTGGATGTTCTGTGTGCTTTGTCCTGTATCTTCTGTTATCTTGGTTTCCTATTTTCAAGGGACATATCTTCCCATTTTTATATCTGCAAGTAAGTTGTGGAGAAAGTAAGCATAGGTGGTATAATTTTTGAGATTGTGCATGTCTGAATTTTTCATTTTCTCTCACATTTGAGTAATCATTCAGCTGGATTTACATATTGCTGCATTGTCTTCCTAATTCAGTGTTGCTGTTAAAAATCTAAAGCAGTTGTAATGCCTGACCATGTGTGTGCAAACTTCCTTCCTCCCACTCCCCAGTAAATGCTTAGAAGTGTGTGTGTGTATGTGTGTGAGTGTGTGTGTGCGCGTGTGCGCGCCCGTGCAAGTGTGCTGGTTTGCCACATTGTAGTCCTTGCTGTGGGCCTGTTTTAACCCATTGTGATCCTATTCAATTAAACATTTTATTTTGTTACAAGCTAACAAGTTCCTGCTCTTTGTGCATTCTCAGCACTGCCTCGCCACTATAGTTCCTATGATATGGATCTCCTGGACTGGCTGTCTAATTTTCATAGCTTATCTTCCTAATTTTTTAGTTCTGTCCTTTTGGTTTACTTTCTGAGAGATATCTTCAACTTCATATCCTAGCTGTGTTTTTCATTTCTATTTATTTATATCTTTTTTGTTTGTTTGTCTTTTTTTGAGACACGGTTTCTCTGTGTTAGCCTTGGCTGTCCTAGACTCGCTTTGTAGACCAGGCTGGCATTGAACTCACATTGATCCACCTGTCTGCCTCCCTAGTGCTGGGATTAAAGGCGTGCGCCACCATCACCCAGCCTTTATTTATATCTTTTATTAACTTGTTGGTACTGAGAATTCAACTCAGTCCTTATGCATACTAGGCAAGCATTCTACCACTGAGCTACAAATAGCGCCAGCCTTTGTGCTTGTATTTTTAATTCCCATGAGCTATTTATGATTATTTAAAGAGATTCAGGAGACTGTGTTTATATGAAATTGACCTCCCCAAATCCCATTTCTGTCATGGAGTAGTAGAGCATTAGCATCTATGGAAACCGCCTTAACTGCTTGTTTGTAGCCCGTGAAGGTAGGGAGAAGTTGTGTGGCCTGATGCCTTCTCTAATTTGAATAGAAGACGAAAGGTTCTTAAAAGTGGCAGGGGCTGAAATTATTTTAATTGCTAGATGCTAGTTTGGAGTAACTGCCTTTATAGGCTACAGGTGAATGTTGGTTCAAATGGTCTGGCATGCATGAAGTTCTTGGCTTCTACATACTATGTCTATCTACCAGTTTATTTTTCAGTGTTACAGACCACATGGTTGTGATGGCTATTTGTAGTACTAGAGATTGAACCCAGGGCTTCATGCATGCCAGGCAAACCCTGTACCAATGAGCTACATCCCAGATCTTAATAAACCTCTTATTTTGATCTTTCACATTCCTCTGAGACAAGGCCAACATATTCAAACCTTTTGATTGTCAAGTGCTTCCAGTAAGTATACATCTATTGGATTTCTACTATCCCTTTATGAAAGTACCTACAATTTTCCTTCTTGTCATACTATGTGCTTTAGAAGAGAATCACTGGGGCTCACACTTGAGGGATAGAAGTGACCTCCTTAAGGACAAGTGTCTACATAAATTATTATTTTTTTAAACCTCTAATCAGGGGTAGTGGTATAGTATGTATATTCTAGTTATTAGGGAAGCTGAGGCACTTGAACTCAGGAACACGATGAGTAAGGCCTTGTCTCAGAAAGAGAAAAAACAAATCTGAAGACTTGTTTCTTTTGCATTTATTAATTTAAATTAAATTATATCAATATGGACTTAGTTTTTTTATTTCATATTTTGGGTTAAAATCTAAATACCACTTTCTTGCTCAAATTGTTCCAGATTTAGCCATGGGAAGCTCTTTCAGTTGTGTAGTATTCTCTCTGCTCATCAGTGCTCATGTTATTCATTTTTTATTTACATATTTATTGTGTGTGGCTCTATGTTTGTGTGGTGTGTGCATGTCTGTGTATATGGCGGCTGGAGGTTGATGTGAGGCACCTTCCTCTATCTCTTGCCACCTTATTTTCTAAGATAGAATTTCTCACTGAATGTGGAGCTTGATGTTTCTGCTAGACTGGCTGGCTATTGAGCCCTAGGAACCCACCTGTCTCCACCCCTAATGCTTGCGCTGTATGCCACTATATCTAGCTTTCATGTCAGTACTAGGGATGAAATTCAGGTTTTCATGCTTATATTGCAGATCCTTTGCCCACTGAGCCATTTCTCCAGCCTGTCTGCCTGCCCTTCTTAATTTATGTCCTTCCTTCCTTCCTTTTTTCTTTCCCTCCCTTGCTTCTTTCCTCCCTCGCTCCTTCCTTCCTTAGTGCTTTTGTTTTTTCTTAGGGTATTAGGGGGTCAAACACAGGGCCTTTTACATACTTAGTTAGGCAAATGCTTTACCACTGACCAACATCTTCAGCTCTTGTTTTGTTTTAAAGCCTCTCCCTACAGTTTTTGCTTCCCTAATTTTTTTGTGTTTGGTTGATGACTTTGTTTTGCAGTGTTAGGAATTAAACCTGCTAGACAAGTGGTCAGCCACTGAACTGCAGCCACAGCTCCTTGTCTAAGTGTTACCCTCCCCTTCCTTGCTTGTTTATTTTGGTCTCCTTCCTTCCTCGATGCCTGATGATCCTTGGATGTTCGTATTTAAGAACTAGGCACTAAAATTCCATGTAACTCTAAATCCTTGATGGGACTTTCCATTTCAGGAACTCTAACTGGTCTAAGAAAAATTCTCTGAAGACCTGAAATTGGCTTGGGGAGCTTTCCCAGTGGAACAGCAGTTAGATCATTTATGGTTGAAGGTCACAAGCTATCTACACGCTCTTTACCTCCTCACAGTTTTCAAGCAGAAATGAATCTTTGTCTGAAAGCTTGGTGCTATTTTTAACTTGTAGTTTTTTGTTTATTTGGGTTTTGTTTCCTGTGGTTCTAGGGATTTAACCCAGGATGTCCTATATGCCAGATAAGCACTGTACTACTGAGTTATACCCTCAGCTCCTTATTTTTAATGCAGAAGCTTTTATCTAATTTCATTAAATACTGAAATGCTGTAGGAAAGTCAAATATAGTTCAAAAAGTGACCATCGTTGTTCCGTTTCTTCTCCAGTCTGCTGAGTTGCAGTTCTTTTTTCTTTTCTTTCTGTTTTTATTTTTTTGGTTTTGGTTTTTTTTTTTTTTTTTTTTTTTTGAGACAGGGTTTCTATGTGGTGTAACAGCCCTGGCTGTCCTGGACTCACTTTGTAGACCAGGCTGGCCTTGAACTCAGAGATCTGCCTGCCTCTGCCTCCTGAGTGCTGGGATTAAAGGCGTGAGCCACCACACCCAGCTGCTGGCTTGCATTTCTTTATAATTATCTAGATAAATTAGAAGTGAACAAGACTAGATTAGGTCTTGGATGGACCTAGTTCTGAGGAAGCACTTGCCTGTTAGGTTAGATGTACTTGAATCTCCCTGGGAACAGATAGTCATCCTTGATCATTGTACTGCAGCATATTGTTCCGCTCAGGCTGCAAGGCTCATCAGTGGTCATCTGCATGTCAGGTGGAAAGCATCTCCCTAGGAAACATGATAGGACCCTTTGGGATAATCTAGCTCAGTTACTTTGTTCAAGCATTCTTTGAACCAGGTTGGGTAACACAACTTCAGAGACTTAGTATTTATTCCTGGTCTTTAGTATCACTCATCCACTATTTCTCATTAATCTTTTTGGATGACATTATCTATTACTAGGGATACAGAGATTTACAGTTGGAAGAGATAGATACTGGCAGACAAATTTAATCATGTTGCCAAGCTGAGTGGGTAACCTCCCTCCCCACTTCCCAGTTAAGCCTCATCCCCCATTTTCCTTTTTTCCCCTTCATATCATTTGTAGCCACTATTCCCATCTTCTGGCATACCCATACCTTTGGCCCCCCTTTTCCCTTCCTGATTTCTGTGGTTACTCTGGACTGCATACTCACATCTGAAGATTTGGAGCTAGGAGTCACAGATGAAAGAGAACATGCGGTGTTCGTCTTTCTGGGTCTGGTTTACCTCATTCAGTATATCATTTTCCAGTTCTGTCGATTTACATGCAACTGATTTCAGTTTTCTTTACAGCTGAATAGTTTCCCAAAGTATATACATACCACGTTTTCATTACCCATTTGCCAGTTGTCAGACTTTGAGGTTGTTTCCACTTCCTAGCTATTGTCAACAGAGGAACAATGAACATGGGTGGATGGGTGGCTGAGCAACTGTGGAGTAGGATGTCCAGTCCTTTGAGTACATTGCGAAGGAATGGTGTAGCTGCTTCATTTGGTAGAGTTATTTTTAGCTTTTTTTTTTTTTTGAGCATTCTCCACACTGATAAACAAAAGGGCTACATTAGTTTGCAGTCCCACCACCATTGAATGGAGGTTCCCTTTTCCCCACGTTCTCTTCTTAAATTAAGTAGATTCAGTGCTAGTGAGAGGTGCTTTATCAGGCTAGTTTAGATTGCCTTAGTGACCTGTCAATTGATTGCCTTCTGACTGCTAGCTAGTTCACATCTGTGAGGTTAAAAGGGACGTCTTATTTGTCATATACTTTGGATCAACCGTCTTTTTAGCCGATTCCCTATTCTGAAAAATAGCATAAAATCAGTTATAATAGTTATAATACAGCTTTTTGAATCTTTCCCAGCATGTACTATGTTTTTCTTAACCCAGTGTTCATTGCATGTAAGGAGTTAGTTCCTATATTAAATGTCTGCTTTTTCTAACTGAGCCAGAGCACTCCAAGGAGGAGTGGAGACTTAGGTCTCCTTTGTTCAGGGCCTCTTGAATGAGTAAATTGGTGAGTCAATAACCGTTTCTTACTTAGAAGTTCCAGGAATTCCTGGAAATCTAAAAGGCCTTTTACTTCTGGGATAATAGTAATTTTTATTGCATGTTTACAGGTTGCCAGTCACAGTGGCTATGTGCAGATCGACTGGAAGAGAGTTGAAAAAGATGTAAACAAAGCAAAAAGACAGATTAAGAAGCGAGCGAATAAAGCAGCACCTGAAATCAACAATATAATTGAAGAAGTAAGACAATAATCAATTCTGCCTTCTTTGTTTTGGTAATAGGTTTCAGTAGAAAATACAGCTGGGGGCTGCATTGTTTTAATGATGTTTAGCCAGGTGTCGTAACGCTGCCTATAATCCCACACTTGGAGAGACTGAATCAGGAGGATTGCCATGAATTAGAGACCAGCCTGCTAGCCTGAGCTACAAAATAAAACCTTGTTTCAAGAAAGCAAAACAGACAACAAACAAATAAAAGCAACAAAAGAAAATAGTTGGGAATGTTATTTATCTTGAATTACATAATTAAGAGGTAGTTAAAATTTGTGCATTTTTAGTGTTAAAATAAATAGAGTTTACCATACTTAGGTATACAATTCAGAGGCATTATATACATCCATGCTTCTGTACAACCATTCCCACTACCCATTTGAATAACTTAAAAAATAATCTTTTTTTTTTTCCAAGACAGGGTTCCTCTAGGTAGCCTTGGCTGTCCTGGACTCACTTTGTAGACCAGGCTGGCCTTGAACTCACAGCTATCCACCTGCCTCTGCCTCCCCAGTGCTGGGATTAAAGGTGTGCGCCACCACTCCCAGCTAAAAAATAATCTTATTAAATACTATTTCCCCTCCCCTTAAGCCTCCATTCTCCCTTTGGACTCTCAGTTAAAGTATACATAGGTAGAATTGTGCATTTTTTCCTTTGTTGTCTTATTTCATTCACTGTAATATTTCAAGGTTTATCTACTGTGTAGCATAATTAAGAGTATTTTTATTGACACTTTGATTTCAGGCAACAGAATTTATCAAGCAGAACATTGTGATATCCAGTGGCTTTGTGGGAGGCTTTTTGCTAGGCCTTGCTTCTTAAGAACTTGAAGGCTCTGTCTTAGTGGATCCAACAGTGAGAAGAGAACTGGTGGTAGCAGGGGGATCTTTCAATGACACAGGCCACCAGACTCTCCAGAGTAAGGAACAACCAGCTGGACAATTGCAAATGCAACAGCTTAGCATTTTGCCACCTGAAGCTTGACAAGCTAGTATCTGCTGTAAGACAACCATGTGGTGTGTAAACAATAGTATTCTTGAGCAAATCATGGCTTTTCCCATTTTTTAAATTTACATTTGTTTAGAAAGTAGCCTATGATTATCATCACTGGATATATTGGAGACAGAAAAAGCTATTATGTGTACTGCCCAATGAAATATTACCCTGTCTTATTTTAAAAGTTCTTTGTGCTTTACTGTATAGTGCCAATAATTAAAAACTGTCTTAAAGCTTCAATATTATGGCTGACTTTTTAAAAAAGATGTGTTTGCAGTAAACTGAAGAGCTATATTACCCCTTTGTGGAAGGCAACAACAGAATTATTATGATATTAAATTCATATTAAACTCTCCTGATGTATCAATCCTTATTTTTTTCCCTCCTGTTTCTTACTTTGCTAATGTAGTATCTGTACATTAAAGAAGGCTTTTGTAATGAAATACATGCCTAATACACTTTGTCATCCTCTAATGTCTACAGTTTTTAAAATGTTTCCTTGTGTGTTTTAGTCTTTTGGCATTTGTTTGATTTACTTATACCTGATAGCCTAGATAGAACTAATTTGGGAGTATATTATTAGTTGAGTCATATTACATTTTATTACCTTCAAATACATCTCATTTTTTAATCCCTAAAAATTTTAATTATTTGGCCTCTTCACCAAAAGGTACAGATTGCTTTAAAATACTTAATAATATAATATGAACTTACTGTCCGAAGGACTGTGATTTTCTGTGTAGTCACAAAATTATAGGTTAAATATAATTGCTTCCTTGATTGTGTGGTGTAAGCACTAGGGCTCTCTGGCATTGGTAGCAATATGCTGTTTGAACTCTAGGTCAATTTACTTGTTTCTCAGGGCCAGCCTCACACTTGTTCAGACTGTCCCTCGTATTGTTAGTCTTTTTCATAGAGTTTTCTAGGTTGGCTCTGGGGAAAGCAGCAGAACAGTATAGATTAGAGTCTTCAGATTGGCAAGACTGCAGCTTTTTAAACTATCTCCCTGTCATAGGAAGCTCCCATAGTATATTCTGTGTATTGTAAATATGTCATTTCATGTTTTTTATATTGGTTACAATCAAATGTGAGATTGATTTTTAATTTCTTTTATTCTCATTAGTGCCTCAAATAGAATGCTAAATAAAACTCAGTTTCTTAATATGAACTGATTGTGCTTACAAATACTTGTTCTTCTTTTTTTGAACTTTTCTCCGTTTTAAAATGACTAAGCTTTTCATTGCTGTATGATTTAAAGGAGCAAATATCTTAACTGTGTTCAGGTAGCTCTTTTGCAAAAATCTTTTGTCACAGGTACTTGTGATACTGAGGGAGGCTGGAGGCCAGCATGGGTCCTGGTATGCCAGTAGGTACCTTAGGTAGCCGTTTGCCTTTTCACCAGAGAGAAGGGAAGCAACTCATTTTGGTAGAGAGCTAGTTTCCTTTAGACCTAACATATTCTCTTCTAACTGCATCTCAGCTGAAGTCAGGACATTGCTGTCAGGACCCAGGAAGACTGGAATGCCACTCAAAGGCGGGGAAGGGGCAGGGTTCATCTGCCTCACTGCCCAGGTACTGCTGGGACACCTGGATCTAGCTAGCGAAGTGTAGGCAGCGAAGTGCAGGCAGCTTTGGAGCAGTGTGGAATGCTGGTCCAAAACGGGGACTGAAGCTGGTAGGAAATTCTATCAGAACCATCTAGTTTACATCGGCTGTCAGCAAGTCCACGGCTGGTTGGTTCTGAAGGACCACTCCAGGCAGGTGTGTTTGGGGTAGTTTGCAGTCTTTAGTTAATTAGAAATCTGGGACAGATATAGACGAGGGACAGAAGGTAAACTTCAGAATCTTAGGGGTAAATCTTAAATTTGAAATTTCCAGGCCTGTGGTCCTGGTAGTTGGGGCAGTGGAAAAAGTCCCAAGATCAGCGGGAGGAGAGAACCCCACCCTCAGGAAGAGGCAGTAAAGTGAGGAAACTTAGACTGTTGATTGACATGACAGGAGTCTTTATCTAGAATCCACTTGACCTGTGACAGGTGGATCCAAGTCACAACTCCCTGAAGCTTACATAAATGTTTTTTAAGTTTGCGAGAGAGAGAGAGAGAGAGAGAGAGAGAGAGAGAGAGAGAGAGAGAGAGAGAGAGAGAGAGAGAGAGAGAGAGAGAGAGAGAGAGAAGAGAGGGAGGGAGGGAGGGAGGGAGGGAGGGAGGGAGGGAGAGAGAGAGATATCATAGTAAGCAGAGAACAAAGAAATGTCAGACATAAGAGATTTAAGGGAACTTAACCAGCAGGCTCCAGTGAGCCAGCAACAGGGACAGACACAGCAGACATCTCCTAGGGGGACATGAGGAGAGACAAGGTTAGCCAGAGCTAGAGACAGAGTAAGCTACAGGCGGGAACTGAGAGGCAGAGCTACAGTCACACTCAGTATATCTCCTATGTCTGCAACAAAACGTATTGGCACATCAGAAAACAAATGCACCAGACCCAGGCAATGTGAAAAGAACATTCAGGAAGTCACAGGAGACCAGAAAAACAGAGCTACTGTGGCCACCTTCACTGATACACCAGAACTAGGACAAAAATGATGTCTCCTATGTCCTGGAGATTGGGTCTATGGTTGTGTCCAATCTCCCCTCTGTCTCTCTCCCCTCTGTCTTTCTAAATGTATGGATTCTAAAATAGAACAGAAAACTTAAAGATCAGTCTAAGTTTCAGATGTATGTTGGCTAGCAATTCTTGCTTTTGTTTTGTTTTGAAATTGCAAATTTTAGTGGTCACAGTCTTGAGAGTCCCAGGCCTCTCAAGTTCACAAGTGTGCCCTGCTCCCCATCCTGTTTAGGGCTATATGCCTCCTGGCCTCTGAGTTGTGGAACTTCCTCTCATCTACATCCTATCCCCATCTAGCAACCTTTAATTTGTGGCAGCCATGGTCCTTGGGCTTCCAAATCTGCCTCAGGCTTGCTTCTGCTTGGAACCTATTTCAGACCCCTGGCCCTGAGTCTGGGTCTGTCAGGATCTTGCTGGGGCCTCCAAGAATATTGTAGAGTTGAAAACAATCTTGGAAAAGACAACAGACTCAGTTTCAGATTGTAGTTAGACAAATATATGAAAACTGCTATCAGGGAGACAGCCTTAAAGCCAAATTGAAGGTTTGCCACCCAGAACGGGCTAAGGGAAGGGTTGTTAAAGGTGGATACCACAATTGTCTCATTTCTGTGGAGTTTGCATCTGTGTGAGAAATTGCTTTACTCCCCTTAGCTGAGGAGCTGACTCTCTCCCTATGTACACAGTGATTAAAAAAAAAAAAAAAAAGAGAGCTGCCTCACTCCCCTCTATACAGTGTTAAGCAGGTGTTACAGAATCCAGAGCATGAGGTTAATTATCTTACAGCAGTTACACCATTCTGGGGAGGGTATGGGTTGTTAGAAGCTCATCTTTCAGGAATTTAGGGAAGAGCCCAATGGCTGCTAAGGGAACCTGGGGCAGAGCAGAGTTTCCTTACCTATCACGGTAGATATTTAAAGAATAATTGAGAATGAGTAAGTATGCACAAAGCTATTATTTGTGTTAGATTTAGTGTCAACCTATAGGAAATCGTTCTTTAAAGCAATCCAGTGAAATAAAGGCACCATCAGAAATAATAACTCGGCAGAGCTTGGTTGCATTGAAAAGCCTAAATAGCCTGTTTTGTCTGAAATGGGAACTTTTATATTTTAAGGCATAGGAGTTGTGTTCAAGGTTTAATAAAACTTGACTATATAGAATGTTGCTGTTCTGTAGCGTAGATTTTGGAAGATATTTAAGGATGTTTTGACTAATTTTTAAGAAATGTGTATATACTTCTTATCCTCAAGAACAGCACATTTTTAGCATGTTTTCTTTATTTCAAATACAATATACATGAAATGTATTCTTTATAGAAATTTTTATAGAAGACTAAATCAGGATAAAGTTTTATTTATTTAAATACTATACTTTAATATTTCATTTTTTACTAGCTTCAGGTAAATCTCTTGATTCATTATAATGAAAAATGAATACAGTAGGCTCTCTTCCCTCCTGATATTTGTTAAAATTATTACCAGAGTTAATAATATATTCAAGTGACAGGATTATAAATGATTAAGAACAATGTAGAGTTATATATGTTGACTTAGAATGGTATTCACACGTTAGTGGTAAAACTAAGTTACATTGTGATCTGTTGTTGTTGTTGTTGTTGTTTATAATACCCTTCTGAGTGAACACATAGACACTCCTATTCATTTTGATTGTTACTAAAAGGATTTCTATTTTTGTGATGTCACCATTTCTGTGTTGTCTGAGGTCCTCCATTGAATGCATGCTAATTTACAGTTACATTAAGTTAATTGTCTAGAACCAGAGGCCAAATGTTAAAACTAATAACTTAGTGATAGTTTAGGGAATATTTCTGTCCACCATTTCTGCTTCATTTGCTGAATTTAGTTTTTAATTTTTTAAAATCAAGATACTGGAAATAGCTCAAGGAGTCAAATAGGTCTTTGTAGAGAAGTCCTTATGGTCATAGATAAGTGCTAGGGAATCCAGGAATGTTAAACAGGTAGTGTTATCTCTTCAAAGGAAAGATGTATAACTTGTTTTCCACCCAGAAGTCTGGGGATTGATTGTAATTAATAGCCTAGTGACTTCTGCTATCTTAAGCACTGTTTCTCAGTCAATAGAACCCATCCTTATGAAAGATGTCACATGAAATTTACAATAGCCTAGGTGACCTCTGTCCTCTCTGCAAGATCAGGCCACTCCTGACTACTACTCTAGACTTTTATGTTTATCTCAGTCATTCTCCCTAGACCTTTCTCTTGGAAATTGTTTCCCAGTCAATAGAAACAATTTTTATGAAAGAAGTTGTGTGTGCTTTGGAGAATTTCAATGTAAACATGCCTTAAGCTTTATTGTACACACAGGATTGAGTTAGTTATCATCAGGAAAGGTTTCTACAAAATTGTCCTATGCTTAAATATACCTAAAATAAACTGCCCAGTGTCAGACTCTAGAAGTTTGAACCAATACTGGCTACCTAGTTATGTTGAACTTGATTTCCTTCTTGCCTCACATCATCAATCTGCTGGCCCTGTTGGTCCACAGAGACCCCCACAGAACTCTAAGGATTCTAAACAAAGAGTACATTAAAAAACAAAAAAACACATCTAACTGAAAGGCCTTTTCATCATAGAAGTTTTTAACTTTTATAGATTTTTCTCTTGCAATTTACTACAACCATTAGTTCTTGGATTATTTTTTCTTTTTTGAGAGACCCTAGGCTGTCCTAGAATTCATGATCCTCTTGCTTCAACTGCCCAAGTGCTAAGATTTCAATACACACACTAACATACTTATAATTTATATTACGATGAATTTGACCTGGATATCCTATTATGGCACATGTAGATTTAGTTCTGTAATACCTTTCATTCATATCCTTATAATAATTGTTTCTTACAAAACTACAAATTCTATACATTATTATGACAAATGCCATTTACTGTTTCATGAATACACAACATCCTTTAGGTCAATAGTTCTCAATCTCCTTCAAAAGGGTAAATAAAATAGATATGAGAAATGGATGAAGGGAGAGAACTGCATGGGATAGGGGGTGGGGAGGGGAACAAGTGTGGGAATTAGGTTGGGGGAGAGACGGGGTGGGAGGTGAGCAGTCTGGGAGATGGAAGGGAAGTCTCTGGGACAAGCCAGCTATTGGGGGGATATGGGGTGACTCTAGCTGAGACTGCTAGCAGTGGGGGATATGGAGACTGAAGTGGTCACCTTCTGTAGCCAGACAGGACTTCCAGTGGAAGGAGGGGGACACCAACACACCCACAAAAACTTTGAGCCAGTATGGGCATGGTGGCACACGCCTATAATCCCAGCACTTAGGAGGCAGAGGCAGGTAGATCACTGTGAGTTCAAGGCCAGCCTGGTCTACAAAACTAGTCCAAGACAGCCAAGGCCACACAAAGAGACCCTGTCTTGAAAAACCAAAACAAGAACAACACAAAAACCAACCAAACAAACAAACAAACAAAGAAAAACACAAAAACTTGGACCCAAAATGTACCTGGCCTATAAAATATGCAGGCATAAAGTTGGAGCAGAGATTGAGGGAATGTCCAACCAATGACTGGCCCAACAGAAGACCTACCCCATAGGAGAGAGCCGCCCCTCTGACACTGTTAACTATACTTCGCTATGCTCACAGACAGCAGCCTAGCTAACTGTCCTTTGAGAGGCTCTAGCGAGCAGTGAATTGGAAACATGCACAGATCCACAGCCAAGCATTAGGCAGAGCTCGGGGAGTCTTGTGGAGTCTTGTGGAAAAGGGGAAGGGAAGGATAGAGGACCCAGAAGGGACAAGAACTCCACAAAAAGACCAAGATAGTCAACTAACCAAGGACCATGGAGGCTCACAGAGACTAAATCACCAACCAAACACCATAAATGGACTGGACCTTGGTTCTCTACACATATGTAACTGATGGCAGCTCAGTCTTCATGTGAGTCCCCTAGGAAGCTTATTTGGATGCTATTTCTGACATGGACTCTGTTGCCTGCTTTTGGATCACTTTCCCCCAGCTGGGCTGCCTTATCTGCCCTCAGGAGAAGATGATCTCAGAAGGTATCCATACCCAAAGTCTATGAATGTTAGGTTAGATTGCAAGGAGGAATTAAAGTAGCTGATGGGTTAAGGATGTTGATCCACAGATCTTAAATAAAGACATTTTTCTGGGTTGTTTCCAGCAGGCCCTATGAAAACATGAAAGTCAGAAGAGGGAGGCTAAAGAGGGATTTAAAGATAAGGACGAGAAAGTTAATGGAGACATTTCCCAAGGAATGCTGATGGCTTTCTGGAGCTGGAAAAAGCAAGAAAATGCATTTTCCTCCTGTTGTTCTAAGAGCATCTAGATTTTATCTTAGTAAGAACCATATCAGATATCTTACTCGTGACCTGTAAGATAAAAATGTGGGATTTTGTTGATACAGGGTTTCTCTGTGTAGCCTTGGCTATCCTAGACTCATTTTGTAGACCATGCTGGCTGCAAACTCACAGTGATCCGTCTGCCTCTGTCTCCCAGAACGTTGTGATTACAGGCATGCCCTATATGCCTGCCTAAAATGTGGTTTTTAAAAGCCATTAAGTTCATAATAATTCATTATGGCTGCAACAGACAACTATTGCAAGCACGTCTGCATCCTCTCCTTTTGTGGTTTAAGGGCTGATTTGTGTACCCCTTGTGTCAGTCAGGTTACAGTGTGCTTTCAGGGATTGGAGTTGGTAACCTTGCATTTTAGGAGGCATTTACCTCAAGAGAACAAGCCTTAGAGCAGGTTCCTGGGTATGCTGGCCCAACAAAAGGGGTATGGATAGGGCACCAGCTATCTTTACTGAAGTTGGCAAACCTAAGGCAACTCTGCATGTGTCAAACAGTAGTTATATCTAATTGTTTGATTGCGGGAGAAAGACAATAAAATAAGCATAGAACTGAAGTATTTTGAGTCCTTATATTATTCCAAAACATATGGTTAACATTACATCTGAAGTTTACTATGCATGCATGTTAAAACATTTATGGGCAATTCTGATATCTGTTATTAGTTGTAAACAAATACATTAGAAACATAAGCAGTCTGTCTTAGTCTCTGTCATATTGCTTCGAAGAGGTACATGACCAAGGTAATACTTAATTGGGAGCTTATTACTGTTTCAGTGGTTTAGTCCATTTTCATCATGGTGGGAAGCATGCTGGAATGCAGGTAGCCATTGGAGCAAAAACTGAGAACTAACTACATCCTGATCTATAGGCAGAGAGAAAGACACTGAGCCTTGTGTGGGCTTTTGAAACACCAAACCCACCCCCAGTGACACGGATAGTCCTTGGATAGTCCCTAATCATTCTGAAATAGTGCCACTCCCTCATAACAAAACGTTCAAATCTATGAGCCAGTGGGGGGGTCATTTTTAGTCAAACCACCACATTCTACTCCCTGGTCCTGATAAGGCTTGTAGTCATATCATAATGTAAAAATTTATTCAGTCCAACTTTGAAAAGTTTCCATAGTTTATCACAATTTCAATGCTGTTTAAAAGTCAAAATCTCTTCTGAGACTCATAGTAATCTCTTAACTGTAACTTCCAGTAAAATCAAAATCAAAAAGCAGATCACATACTTCCAATATGCAATGGCATAGAATATACATCACCATTCCAAAAAGGAGGAGAGGGAGCATAGTGAGGAAATACTGGATCAAAGCAAGACCAAATACCAGCTGGCAAGCTCTAAACTCTGCAGCTCCACATCTAATGTCAAAGTTCTTTTCAGAGGTCCAACTCTTTCAGCTTTGTTCACTGCAACACACTTCTTTTTCTAGGACTGGTGCCACATCCTGTTAGTAGCTCTCCTTGAGAGGTATCCCATGACTCTGGCATCTCCAACGTCTTGGGGTCTCCAAGGCCATCCAGACTTAACATTCACTGCTTCATACAATGGTCTCTGTAGGTCTCTATGCAAGGACACCCCAACATGTGCCTTGGTGGCTTTCCTTAGTGGTGGAAGAAGATTCCATAACTCCTTTCTTGTATCTTTGACTCTAAAGCCAGAGCAAGAGGCTGAAGCTGCCAAGGTCTTCGGCATGTAGGGGCTGGCACTTGGCCCTCCCATTTAAATACATTTTCATTGGTTTTCTGTGGTTCCCTTCAGTGCTTAAGCTTTTCTTTAATTTCGGTCTCAAGTTGGAAGTTTAGTTGGGTGGGGCCTTGGCCTGAGGCTACCACTCCTTTTATTGCATTTAGCATCCGGCTTTTCTTTGATCTGTTTATCTCTTTGAGCACTAGATTTAGCTAGATTCTTGTACTCCTTTTCTCCTCAAATTGTACATTTTGTATTTTTCCTTGCCTAACTTGCTCCTTTTAATTGCAGATCTGCATAAGAGCGACCATTAATAACCACAGGACACAGTCAGTATTAAGCTGTTTTGAAATCTCATCTGCCAAGGCCATTTACCCCAAACGCTTCAATTTAGCTTCAGGGAGATTTGTAGGACAAGGTTCAAAAGCAGCCACATTCTTCACCAAAATATCACAAGAATCGTCTCTAGGCCTAATATTCTTCCCTTCTGAAACTTCTTGAGCTGGGCCCCTGAAGTGCAAATTGCCCTCAGCACCACGGTTTTCCATGCTTCTGCTAGGATAACCCATTAAACTCTACTTAAAGTGTTCAAGCTCTTTTCAAGTCCACTGTTCTATTGCTATGAAGAGACTACATGACCAATACAACACTTAAACAAGGAAGCATTTAATTGGGGGCTGGCTTACAGTTTCAGAAGTTTAGTCCATTATCATCATGGTTGGAAAGAAGCAGCAGCTAGAGTTGTAGCTGAGAGTTCCATCCTGATCTGTAGGCAGAGAGAGAGATACAGAGACAGAGAAGCAGAGAGAACCTGCTATTGACTTCTGAAACCTCAGTGCTCACCCCCCAGTGACACACTTCCTCCAACAAGGTCACAGCTCCTAATCCTTGGCAAATAATGCCACTCCCAGATGACTAAACATTCAAATAGATGAGCCTATGGGGGAGCATTTTTATTCAAACCTCCACACAGCCTACCTTAAGTATAGGTAGAAATGAAAATGAAACAGAGAAAGTAGTAAGGTAAGTAGAAAGCACTAAAAATACATCAGAAATAAGGTCTGGAAAAGAGGATTCAGTAGTAAGGAGTGCTTGGATGCTCTTCCAGAGGATCCAGGTCAGTTTCCAGCACCAATGTCTAGTAGTTCACAATTGTCTAACTTCAATTCTAGGAGATCCAGTACCCTTTTCTGGTCTCCAAAGGTGCCCACGCTGGTGTGCACAGATACATACATTTCTTAAAGTCATATTTTTAAAAGACAGTCCCAGAAAACCAGTCATAGTATAAAAGAATAAAGGAACCAACTTTACACTGTGATTTCATATAAACATTCTGTATAGAATCAAGTAGTAGGGTTAGTGGATAGAAAACATTTCTCAAACTGTATCAATTATGATTAAAAAACATTCATTGCTCAATGACATGTTCTCCAAAGATTTATCCATGTCTATTTATTTTATTTATTATTTTCATTTTCAGACTCAAACCAAGGACCTCATATACGATATCCCTAAGTCTCTGTTTTTTATCATCCGGCCCCTGCTCCCAATCTGGAAATACAATTTGGGACAGACTTAGCACTTACTGATTATTGTATCTATCATCTTTCTTGGATTACTTATATTTTTAGTTAAAGTATTTTCTTGAGAAATTTAGAGTGTGGGAGTTAGATTTGCATGTTATTATATGCCTTAAAATATCTTGTTCTTCTATGCTTCAAGATCTACAGTATTTTTCATTTTTATACATTTTATTATTTTTGAAATTAATTTAAAGGATGCCAGGCTTCCTTAAGGCATTTTCCAACATATGTTTAGCTGACCCCCTTCCCAATACTTCCTGTCCCTTTCTCTCAGCTCCCTGTACCTCCTCTTGCTTGTACCCTTCTATTTCCATATCAAAGATGTTCTTTTTTTTTTTTTTTTATCTGCTCTCCTTAAAGCCTCTTTCCCCCCTCTCATGGATCTCTTTCTAGTTTCCTGGCCTTCATACATACTTTAACATTAATATACATATATAAAAATTAGAAGCTAGGATCTTGTGCTGAGTAATTTTGTGTCAACTTGACACAAACTAGAGGAGGAAGCCTCATTTGAGAAAATGCCTCTGTAAGAGGAGAGCCTGTAGGGCATTTCCTTAATTAGTGATTGATGGGGGAGGGCACAGCTCATTGTGGATGGTGTCATCCCTGCACTGGTGGTCCTGGGTTCTATAAGAAAGCAGGCTGAACAAGCCATGGGGAGCAGCAAGCCAGTAAGCATCACCCTTCCATGGCCACTGCATCAACTCCTGCCTCCAAGTTCCAGCTGTTTGAGTTCCTGCCTTGGCTTCCCTCAATGGACAGTGTGATGTAAGTCAATTAAAACCTTTTCCCCAAAATTGCTTGCTGAATAAAATTCCATTATGTATAGGTATCACATCATCATTATCAGTTGAGACACCTAAGTTGATTGCATAGAATTATCTATAATATGGATCACCTATACCACTACTGGGAGTATATCCAAAAGACTATGTCGTACCAACAGAGATGCTTGTTCATCCATGTTTATTGTATCTCTATTCATGATAACAAGGAAATGAAAATCATCCACAATATTTTTTCTCTATTTTTTTGGAGGGATGTCATTACTGCAGACTGAACCCAATGTTTTAGTGTGTGCCAGGCAAGCACATTGCCATTGAATTACATCTCCAGCCTCATTCATTTATTCATGTATTTGCTACCTGTGTGCTTGCCCGCATGCCTTGGCATATGTGTAGAGGTGGAGGTCAGAAGATAACTTGCAAGAGTTTTCTCCTTCCACCATGTGGGTTCCATGGATCAATTACAAGTTGTGAGGCTTGGTGACCAGCATATTTACCACTGGAGCTATCTCACTGGCTCTCCATTATGAACATATTGCTTTGTTATATGCTAGTGTCTTACTAGCTGTTGGATCCCCAAATCAGTCTGATTTTGAACTTCTCTAGACAATCTTTCTCTTTCAAAGCTTTAGTTTATGAGTTTTTGTTTCTAGTTCGGAATCTTATAGGCTTATTTCTGAGTTTTTAAAAAACCCATTGGAGAGCTTATAAAGTGCTTGTTAGTGCCTGTTTGCCATGTATTCTTGTGATTACAGAGAATATACATAGGTATACGTAATGTTTATAAATGCCAAGGCTTGAACTTATCTCCTTAGTTTTGTGAGGTAAGGATTACTCCAGATCTATTCCCAGTAAACCTGATAGGGAAGGATTCACAATTGTGGAAATAAAACAAATAATATCACTGGATGTTTTTCTTCCATTGACATTCAGTGTACTTTGTGGTCTTAGTCTGAAGGTTCGTGCCTTTACCTCAAACAATCAAATGCGCGCGTGTGCGCGCGCACACACACACACACACACACACACACACACACACACACACACACAGAGACCGAGACAGAGACAGAGAGACAGAGACAGACAGAGACGGAGACAGACAGAGACAGAGACAGACAGACAGACAGACAGACAGTCAGACAGACAGACACAGAGACAAAACTCCATGTTATTTTTTTTTAACTTTTTTTTTATTATTAATTTATTCTTGTTACATCTCAATGGTTATCCCATCCCTTGTGTCCTCCCATTCTTCCCTCCCTCCCCTTTTCCCCTTATTCCCCTCCCCTATGACTGTTCCTGAGGGGGATTACCTCCCCCTGTATATGCTCATAGGGTATCAAGTTTCTTCTTGGTAACCTGCTGTCCTTCCTCTGAGTGCCACCAGGTCTCCCCCTCCAGGGGACATGGTCAAATGTGAGGCACCAGAGTACGTGAGAAAGTCATATCACACTCTCCACTCAAGTGTGGAGACTGTTCTGACCATTGGCTAGATCTGGGTAGGGGTTTAAAGTTTACCGCCTGTATTGTCTTTGGCTGGTGCCTTAGTTTGAGCGGGACCCCTGGGCCCAAATCTGCCTATCATAATGTTCTACTTGTAGGTTTCTAGGACCCTCTGGATCCTTCTACTTTGCCATTCTCCCATGCTTCTCTCTTCTAGAGTCCCAATAGGATGTCCTCCCCTCTGTCCCAGTTTTCTGGTAAGTGAAGGCTTTCGTGGGACATGCCCCTTGGGCTAGTATGCAGATATAAGTGAGTATATACCATTTGATTCTTTCTGCTTCTGGGTTAACTCACTCATTATGATCATTTCTAGCTCAATCCATTTATCCACAAATTTCGGGAATTCCTTGTTTTTAATAGCTGAGTAGTATTCCATAGTGTATATGTACCACAGTTTCTTTATCCACTCTTCTACTGATGGACACTTAGGCTGTTTCCATGTTCTGGCTATTATGAATAAGGCTGCTATGAACATGGTTGAGCAAAGTTTCTTGTTGTGTGCTGGAGCATCTTCTGGGTATATTCCAAGGAGTGGAATAGCTGGGTCTTGAGGAAGCCCTATTCCCATTTTTCTGAGATAGCACCAGATAGATTTCCAAAGTGGCTGTACTAGTTTGCATTCCCACCAGCAATGAAGGAGTGTTCCTCTCTCCCCACATCCTCGCCAGCATGTGGTGTCACTTGAGTTTTTGATCTTAGCCATTCTGATGGGTGTAAGATGGAATCTCAGAGTTGTTTTGATTTGAATTTCCCTGATGACTAAGGAGGTTGAGCATTTCTTTAAGTGTTTCTCAGCCATTTGATTTTCCTCTGTTGAAAATTCTCTGTTTTGTTCCAAGCCCCATTTCTCAATTGGGTTATTTGGTTTGGTGGTGTTTAGCTTCTTGAGTTCTTTATATATTTTGGATATTAGACCTTTGTCAGATGTAGGGTTGGTGAAGATCTTTTCCCAGTCTGTAGGCTGTCGCTTTGTTCTCTTGACAGTGTCTCCTGCCTTACAGAAGCTTCTCAGCCTCATGAGGTCCCATTTATTAATTGTTGACATTAAGGCTTGGGCTGTTGGTGTTCTGTCCAGGAAGTTGTCTCCTGTGCCAATATGTTCCAGGCTCTTTCCCACTTTTTCTTCTAAGTGACTTAGTGTCTCTGGTTTTATGTTGAGGTCTTTAATCCACATGGATTTGAGTTTTGTGCAAGGTGACAAATATGGGTCCAGTTGCATTTTTTTACACATAGACCTCCAGTTAGACCAGCACCATTTGTTGAAGATGCTATCCTTTCTCCATTGAATGGATTTGGCTTCTTTGTCAAAAATCAAGTGACCATATGTGTGTGGATTCATATCTGGGTCTTCGATTCGATTCCACTGATCAAAACTCCATGTTAATAATAGCAGCATTTGGTAGGCTAAGGCTGGAAGATTGCCATGAGTTTGGGATTAACCAAGGCTTTATAGTTCCAGGGTAGCATGTGCTACAGAAGACTATGTCTTGGAAAAGAAAAAAAAATCTAGTTGCATGATCTGAGCATTTGGAGATGTGTAAGATGATTGAATTGAAAACTCAAGGCCATTGTGATCAGAATTATGAATTCTAGGCCATCCTTTAGCACATAGCAAGACTCTGTCTACAAAACAAAACAAAAAAATTAGAGCCTGGCATAGGAAGGCGTGCCTTTAATTCTAGCACTCAGGAGACAGAGGTGACCAGGACCTCCGTGAGATCCAGACCAGCCTGCCCCAGCCAAGGTTAAATAGTGAGATTATTAGGATAATGTTATGCACTGTGTAAAGATTGTCTCTGTAAGCTGGGTGTGGGGGCAGGCGGACTTCTGTGAGTTCAAGGCCAGCCTAGTCTATAAAGGGAGTCCAGGGCAGCCAAGGCTACACAGAGAAACCCTATCTAAAAAACCAAAAAAGAAGGAAAGAAAAGAAAAGAAAAGAAAAGATTGTTTGTTTTATTGAAATGCTGATTTCTGTGCCAGTGCAGATCTGATTACAAGCTGGACTTTGGCATTATGATTTTTATGACGCATCTCCTGTTTCAATGTTGTGTAAACATTGTTCTCCATCACCATCTGACTGGGTAATAAAGAGCTGACCACCTATAGCTGGACAGGAGAGTTAAGGTGGGACTTCAGATACCAGCGAGGGGATGGGAGTCTCAGGTGGGGACCAAAGAGAAGGAAGTTGCCATTGGAACAACGATAAAGAAGCAGATGCCAGAGGGAGACTAAGATGGCAGGTAGCAGGCCACATGGCTGGGAACTAGGCCAGACCAGCCTAGTCGGGTTAGAATAGCTCAGTATCTGCCCAGCTATAAGTACCTGAAGCAATTAATATAGAAAGGTCTCCATGTCATTATTCAGAGCAAGGGCAGGCATAGAAAACCCATAATTTTACATAGAAAGCCCTTATCTCAAAACAAAACATATTTAGACTTTATTTTACACACACACACACACACACACACATAAGCTTACATATCATTTTTAGTTTATATGTATTTAGGATTTATAATATGCTGTTATACATTGTGGAACTGTCCCGTCCAGCAGGACCAGTAATTACGGGGTCTTGAGGGGAGCCATACCTGAGGGATGAGACGGGAAAGAAAGAGGCGAGACCAAGTAGCGTTCCTATCAAGGTCCGTTTATTGAATCAAAAACAAGCTTATATGGGATGGAGGCAGGAATTAAGCAGTGGGGGGGGGGGGGCACGAGAATGTCTCCAGATAATACCATCAGGGGAACATCCTGTGGTTTTTCTCAGAACAATTTCTATCTTATCTTAGCTAACTATCTCTAACTATCTCCCAGAAAGTCCTGAGCTAACCTGCTAAACAACATCTGCAGAGGCTGAAAGGAGGAAGTTAGCTTTGGAACGGGGCATCAGTATCTTTCCATAGCCAGTAGACTCTTTTAGCCTTGAATGACCCCGGGCTGGCTCCGAACATGGAACAGCTACATTGAGCTCATTACCATATGCATTACCTTATATACCTTTTTGAGTGGTAAGAACACTTAAAAACTATTCTATTGCAATTTTCAAGTATACAGAATATTGTTATTAACTCTACCCAACATGGTGTCCAATATATATCATTAGTCTATTCCTCTGGACAGAAGTTTTAAATCTGGCCTAAGATTTCTCTTCCAGCCTATACCTCCTTTCAAATTCCAAATTCTAAAACATTTTGGTCTATTAATGGCACCTTTGTTTTCTAGCACTAAGGATTTTTTGCTGCCATTATTTTGTAAGAGACCACAAAGATGAAATGAGAAACCTTTGAAATACAGGAATTTCTATATTATATAATTTCTTCAAATCAGTATGTGATTCAACGAATAAATTCTAAGGGAAACTAAGAAAGGCAATGGCTCCAACAAATTAAAAGAAAATTATCAAACTTAACAGCAGCCACTAATGTGTGTGTGTGTGTATGTGTGTGTGTGTGTATGTGTGAGTGTGTGTATGGTGATACATTGTTCTGAATATATATTCTGACTCCAAAGAGACTGAACTTTTTTGCTGCACCTTGCTTGTTGTTCTAGAACTTGTTCTGCTATGTATTCAGCCCCCATAAGTTCAACTTGCCTTTAAAAGAACGGTATAATCAACATTACTATGTCTTGGATTTCCTATGAAGCTAGCTTTTACAACCTAAACTAAACTCATAGCTTTAATCTTAAATTATTCTATGCACCTGACCCAAAATAGTGTGTGTGTTTGTGTGTGTGTGTGTGTGTTGTAATAATCATTTTCAGAAAGCAGCCAACTTATTGAAAACAACCTTAAAGAAAACAAATATCCACCAAAAATGTTGGAAGCAACTTGTGGATATAGGCTGACTCCATCTATGTGGTTTTTAGTACTGTTCTGGATCAGTTGGGGGTCGGTAAAGTAATTTCTTCCATTGTAAAATTGTTAAAGATATCTGTAAAATAAGTATCTTTCACTCTTTTACCATATCATGCTTTCTGTGCTGTTTAATAAATACTGAACAAAGGCTCTAGGGACAGATATAGATATGGGCTCATCAACACATAGATACAACAGATCAGAGAGGCAACAGGCGCAGATCAAACTACACAACAGAGGGGCCAGTAACCAAAGACTACATACAGATGAAAGATACACGAGAAAAGTGAGAGTTCAAATTTGAGCCCACTATTGGTCAAACTAATCCAAGAGGATTAGTGTCTATCTCTATTCTTTATTGCCACAGTGATACATTGCCATGCCCCCTCTGAGATTACTTTAATGTATGAACTCTCTCTCTCTCTCTCTCTCTCTCTCTCTCTCTCTCTCTGTGTGTGTGTGTGTGTGTGTGATATAGTGAAGCTCTGTACTCACTTCTTAGCTTCAATAACCATAGATGCATGATCCATCTTACTTAGCTACACTCTCCTACTATCTCTAACCAACTCCTGTAATTATCTTGAAGTGTATCTTAGATATATCTTACTAATATTTTTCTCAGTATCTCTAAAAGCCAAAAGCATTTTTTAAAAATCATATTACTGCCATCATGCCATTAAATTAATAAAATAATCCCTTTGCAGTATCAGGTATCCTCAGTGTTCCAGTTTTCCCAATTACATTAGTTTTTTTCCAAATTGGTATCTAAATGTGGTTCATGTACTATATTTCATCATTTTCTTTTAATCATAAGACTCATTTTCTCTTTTTGGGTTTCCTTAGGATTTATTTGTGAAGAAACCATGTCATGTAGAATTCCTGTATTTTGGACATTGCTGATTGCATCTTTGTGGTATTAGTCAGCTTGTTCTTTTATCGCTTGCATTGCCCATAAACTGGTGTTAACATCTGTAGACACAATCTGATTCAGGTTTTACTTTTCCCCCAAGAACATCTCATAGGTAGTGGGATATAGTTAATGTTTCATCACAAGAAGGAACACGTATTGAGTGACTGTTGTACGTTGAAGGAAATGTTAAGATTGAACAGTGCATCCTGCAACATGAGCCTAAGTCAGCCATTATAAAATTTTCTACCAGCCCATAACCTAATCTTTTGAACAACCATTAATAATCACTGCCTAGGTTTTATTTTATTTGAGGTTATGAAATAACAGGGTCCTAAACTATACATTACTGAGCAAGTAATATATAGGTTTGAAATATTTTAGAACAAAAACCCCTCCTCAACTATTTGTTAGGTCTTTTGGTGCACAAAAGGCTGGATTTCAAAATTTGTATGAAATAGATGATTTTTCTGCCAAACCCCATAATTTACCAAAATTTGCTCAAAAATAGGAATTCTGAGTAAAATATAAAGATCTGTATACCTATTATTGACCTAGAATCTATAATTTGAAACTTTTTCTAATTTCTAGGCCCAAATGCCTGTAATGGTTGAATTCTTCCAAACATTTAAAGATGAAATAATAATATTCTTATTTAAAAATTTTGCAAAGATAGCAGCATTGTCAGACTTTTTTTTATGAAGCCATTATAACTTTAATAACAAAACCCAACAATGTTGTTACTAAAAGAAAATTAAGAGCTACTGCATCTCATAAATATAAATCTCAAAATTCTAGAAAAATATTAAAAATGAGAGCCAGCAATGTGTTTTAAAAAATTATACCACAACCAAGTGAGATTCATTTCAGGAATGCTAGATTCATTTAACATTTGAAACTCAATATATTCTACCATAGTATAACAGGCATCTAGAAGGTGCTCTTCTTGTGCTACATGCAACCATCTGCAAAAAGCTTGCAATAATGTTTTCTGACCCAGACAGAGCCTTGCAGAGCATAGTGGCCACCCCTCTCCTTCTTTCTTGCTTTCTTCCTTCCTTCTTTCTTTTTCCTTCCTTCCTTCCATTCTTTTGTTTTGTTTTGTTTTGTTTGTTTTCCAAGACAGCCTTGGTTGTCCTGCAACTCACTATGTAGACCAGGCTGGCCTTGAATTCAGTGATCCACCTGCCTCTGCCTCCATAGTGCTTCGACTAAAGGCGTGCTGCATGCTTGGCCATAGTCGGTTTCTTTAATGACAGTCTTTGTGCTACTTACTATAACATTCTTGAAGAATCTACCTCTGGGGACACAGTTTTCCAAGTAGAGGAAAATATTGCAATAAAGGAATATGTTATAAGGCAAAAAAAAAAAAAAAAAAAAAAAGAAAGAAACAAGAAAATGCTTTTGTTAAAAAAGCATTGACTCCTCAGGCCTGCATCACAACTAGAACAAGGTGGGAGCTGGCATCTTTCCTCATCTTTACTTTAGGTCACCTGCTTGTCTCTACATGTTAATCACTCAAGCGGTGTCTTTTCCAACCTTTGGGCCTGCAAACACAGGGATAAATTATTGTGCTTCTAAAATTGTTAGGATCCGAGTCTGGGCTTTGGCAGCCCTAACAAGTTAGATTTGGCCACCTTTTCTCAACAGCCAACTGAAGTCACAAATAATCCTGAAAAGCAGAAAAAGGAATCTAGTTAATAGGCCACATTGGGAAGAATAAGAAGGCCCAGTGACCTTTCAAGGTCTATCTTTTGGATCCTGACAGGAAGTTCAGGGTTTTTAAAAATTATTTATTTTACATCCCAATCCCAGCTTTCCATCCCTCCTGTCCTCTCAGTCTCTCCCTCTTACCTCACCTCCCCACCATCTTCCAATCCTCCTTTTCCCCTTAGAAGAGGCTAAGAAAAATGTGAGGCCTCTCATGTATACCAAGCCATCTTGGCATGTCAAGTTGTAGTGGGACTAGGCACATCTTCTGTTGTGTCTAGGCAAGGCAGCCCAGTTAGGGGAAAGGTTCCCAAATGTAAGCAACAGAGTCAGGGGCAGTCCCTGCTCCTGCTGTTAGGAGTCCCACATGAGGATAGAGCTACACAGCTGTTATGTATGTGCCAAGGGCTTAGGTCCATCACATGTGTACTTGCTGTTTGGTGGTTCAGTCTCTGTGGGATCGTATGGGACCAGGTTAGTTGGTTCTGTATGTTTCCCTGTGGTGTCCTTGACCTCTCTGTATCCTTCATTCTCCCCTCTCTTCCATGGTATTTACCAATCTCCTCGAATTGTTTGCCTGTGGGTCTCTGCATCTATTTTTATCAGTTGCTAGGGTAAGCCTCTCGGATGACAGTTATGCTAGGTGCCTGTCTAGAAGTATAGCAGAATATTTTTAATAGTGTTAGGAATGGGCTCAAGAATGGATAAAGAAAAGGTGGGTCATTCATAGAATGGAATACTACCTATTACAAACAAAGACATCATTCAATTTTCTGGCAAATGGACAGAACTAGATAAGATCATTCTTAGTGAAGTAACTCAGACCCAGAAAGACATACATAGTATGTACTCACTTATAAGCAGATATTAGCCCTATAATACAGGATAACCACACTACAATCCACAGACCTAAAGAAGCTAAGTAACAAGGAGGACCCTAGGGAGGATGCTTAAATATCCCTCAGAAGGCAAAATACAAAAACATCAGGAGTGGATGCAAGGAGGGAACCAGATGGAAGATGGAGTGGGGAGGGGGGAGGAGGGATCAGTTTGGGGTAGGATGGAGGGACAAAATATGGGGAGAGAGAATTGGAGTCAGTTTTTTTTTTTTTTTTTTTTTTTTTTTTTTTTTTTTTTTTGATTGAGGGCCAGCTCTGGACAGAGCTAGAAACCTAGGACAATGGAAACTCCCAGGAACTTATGAGGGTAACCCTAGCTATGATTTCTGGCAGTGGGGGTATGGAGCCTGAACTGGCCATATCTGTAACCAGAAAACACTTTCAATAGAGGGATTGGGACACCAACCCAGCCACAAAGCCTTAGACGGTTAATTCCTCCTGCCAAAAAGCTATGGAGAGGTCAAGATGGAGCAGAAATTATAGGAATGGCCAAACAGTGGCTAGATGTTTAGGTTTAAATAAAAGGAAGGAGGAATGTTGTCCATCCTATCATCATTGTCTTGGCTCCAGTCTTCTTGAAAGTTGGTCTAGCAAGTTGTGAAATGTTCCAAGGACACAAGCTCCCCATCTGGCTGGCACCAAGGACCCACCCTTTTCCTTCTCCCAATATGAGTCTTCTGTGGAAGTTCTTAGCACTAAAACCCATTGTTTTAGTAATCTCTCAGCCAAAAAGGAGAACATGTGTCTCTTTGGAATATTTTCAATAGTGCTAGGATGCTTACAATTGTTTTAACTCTGGATTCCAAGAACAGTGAAGCCATCCCAGAACAGACAGACCACCTGCTAGGGGAGGGCAGTTATCCTTGAGAGGAAGGTCACACCTTGGAACAGGAGTAATCATCTTAACTAAAGGAATCACATTGATTCCTTCAAAAGATGACATTGAAGAACCAGAACGGAGACACTGATCAACTAGACCACACTTCATAGAATTCCTTGGTCACAAAACTGGATTCCTACAAAAGACCTTGCTAGGTCAGTGGGTCCCAGAAAGGAATATTTGCAGACAATTCAAGGAAATGTAGATGCAAACAATACCCTCACCCCACTCTATAAAGAGTCAACCATCTTTTACCCCTGACAGATATTCTCTTTCCTGAGGGAGAGTCTGGTGTTTTGCTATTTGAAATCAACAGTCCAGTCTGTTGAAATCAGGCTCTAGTCTCTTTCCTGCCTTTTGTCTCTTTATGCTGCCTCAGAAATCTAACACCAACACTAAGACCAAGACCATAGTTCTGAGTGCTTCTGGCCCTTTGCTCCTCTTCTTTCTCTACTTTAGACCTAATGTTATGTCAGCATCCCAAAGAGGAAATTGGGCACAATGGCCCTCTTTATCTGTTCCTTTTCAAAATGTGTTTACATTGAATACATTTCTACTTTTCACTATTACCCATCTCTTTAATTGGCATATTGGGATGCTTGGCTGAGCCTATCCTGTTGAAGCTGTGGGAGGCAGGGAAGGCTCTTGTTCTAAATCTACCCTTACGTTAACAGAATAAGGGGGTGGGGTCGATATTATACTGAGAGATACAGAGAAAGAAAACACTTAATAAAATGTAACAATTATATATAATTGAAAACTGGAATCAACAAACTCAGAATAAAGGTAACATTTACATTCTGATGAAGCATTTGTACAAAAGGCCTATAGCTAGCATCATTCCTAATGATGAAATTCTGGGTGTGTTTGGAATGAGGCCAGGAAGTCTATTTTAACAGTTCTATTCAACACTGCACTAAAGGCTCTAGTTAGTATATTATTAAACTTTGGGTTTTTTTTTTTTTTTAGTTTATTATTAAACTTCGGTTTTTTACATTCTGATAGGTGAGAAATGGTTTCTTAGTGTAACTTTAATTTGCAATGCTTTCATTACCAGCAGCCTGAGCAACTTTCACATGCTCAGGGGCTGTTTGTGTTTCTTTTTCTTGAAATGTGTGTTAATTTCTCCTTTCCATTTTTCAATAGAGTAGATGGTCTTTTCTACGTTCAAACAAATAATAATTAAAGGAATTAAACCTTTATCTGGGATGCAAATTGTAATTGCTTTTTCCCAATTGCCACTTAGTTATTTTTTTGTTCTTGGTGTTTTTAGGATTTTTTTTTTTAAGCATGTAGTTTTTCTTTTCAACTTTAATGATCAAATTTAGCCATATTTTCCTCTTTGTTTCTGTTTTTTTTTTTTTTTTGAGTTCTAATTAGGAAGGCTTTTGTAAATGACAATAGAATTCATACCTGATTTTTCTAGATGTACAGGACTTAAATTTCCCATTTGGAACATCTCAGATCCTACTTTGTCCTTTTCTGTATGGGTAACGAGTCAATCCTGTTTATTTAAAAGACCTTCTTTTCTCCACTGTATTGGACCCCACCTTTATCATGCCCAATTTCCACAAGCAAGCAAGCACATTTCTGAATACTCTGCTCATTATTAAAATTTTATACTTTCAAAAATTATATTTTTTAAATGAACATTTTAAAACAGAGTTCTTATTTCAGTGTGGTGCTGAATGAAAAATGGGCACAGTAAAGAAATCAAAACAGCCATTCTGTGGGTGAAAAGGGGAAATTTTATTTCAAACTACCAAGGCTGTCTCCCAGGAAAGCAGGGAGAAGGGACAAAGAAAAAATGTACTGAGTTATATGGGAACATGAGAGATGGTGCTCCTGAGGTGGGGACTAGTGGGACTGAGGGAACCTAGAGGCAGGCATTGACCTTGACAACTTAGTAGGCATCACAGTCATATGTTAATGGAGAGCCATGTGTTTTTGTTTTGTTTTTGCCAGAGCTAAAGAGACAGACTCCTTAGGATGAACTGAGACTCTAGGTAAGAGAAATATAGGAGATGGGAAAATAGAAGGACACAGAGGGTCCTAGAAACCTACAAGAAGAATATCATGATGGGTGGATTGGGGCCCAGGGGGGTCTGCTCAAACTACTGCACTAACCAAGGACAATACAATAGTAAACATCGAACTTCTAGTCTGATCTACCCAATGGGCAGGACATTCTCCATAGTTATGTAGCGAGCAGGGACTGACTCTGACATGAACTCTGGTGCTCCATATTTGACCACCTCCCCTTGGTGGGGAGGCCTGGTGGCACTCCAAGAAAGAATAAGCAGGCTACCTAGATGAGACTTGATAGCCTATGACCATATAGTGGGAGAGGAGGTCCCCCTCGGTCATAGACCTAGAGGAGGGGAGGGGAATAGGGTGAAAGTGGGAGGGAGGGAGGAACGGGAGGATACAAGTGATGGGATGGCAATTGAGTTGTATTCTGAATAAATTTTAAAAATTAAAAAAAAGAAACTTCACCATTAAATTTATGTGCTGATTCTGAGGAATAAGGGAGGCATAGGGAAATTAAATTATGGATTGTTGGAATCTGTGTCAGCAAGAAAAAAAAGGAGACAGACTCCTTTATTTTATTTTATTTTTATTTATTAATTTAGCAAGTATGAACTTTCTTCAAGCCCTTGAAGGAATGCTGGCTTTTGTCTAAATGCCTGATCATGGGAAAAAGAATTTTTTGGGGTGGAGGCGGAGGGTGGGATGAGGACAGAGTTGTCTCTTAGAGCAACAACAGAATGTAGTTGTGGTAGGAGAGCCTAATGTGGAGAAAGAGACATTAGCATTGACGTATGAAAGAAACCAATAGGTGAGGAAGACTGGAAATCCCCCAAGCAAGGAGTCACAAAACAGCCTGTTGGAGAAAATGCCATGCTCTAGAAATGTGAGAGGAAGCACATGCTAGGAAATAATCTACAAAGACTAGACTTGGGAGCCTGAGAGCTTTTCTAGCTCTCTAGTTTACCTGCATTCTTTGGAGTGCCTTATGTTACCAGAAATTAGGGTCTTCTCTCAGAGTTTCTTAGTTTGGTTAGCAAAAGAATTTAAGAATGAACTCATCTGGGCAGTGGTGGCGCATACCTTTAATCCCTGAACTCAGGAGGCAGAGGCAGGCAGATCACAGATCACTGTGAGTTCGAGGCCAGCCTAGTCTACAAAGTGAGTCCAGGACAGCCAAGGCTAATGAAGAGAGACCCTGTTTCGGGGGGCGGAAAGGAAAGAAAAAAAGAAAAAAGAATGGACTCAGAAGTAGGAAGACAATTTTATTAGTTTAAGAAAAATAACAGGGCAGGCAAGCTGTAAGGCTATGACTCAGGGTCCCCAAGAGCCCCTAGTCAGCTTCCTTTCATTTTCTAGAGCTGCTATCAAAAAGACAGATGTACAGCTAGGTGGGAGAGATGTTCAGAGCAAGGCTTCAGGGCAAGGATGCAGAGTTTCCATGCCCTCTCCAGATGCAAGACCCTCCTAAACCTCTACTATTCAGAACCTCTCTACAACTCCATCATTTTTTTCAAATGGAGACTGTGCTGCATAATCATGATTGATTATAATAAACACTGGCTGACAGCAATCAACTGGGCATTCAGCTTCTCTCCCTGGAGATAAAGAGAGAAAGGTTAAAAGTCCTAAGCTTCTAACATTTTTCCATCTTTTTTTTCATGCTATGAGCATACAAATGACATTTTATCACTCTATAGACTGAAAGTATTATAGAACCTCTACACTAGGAAACAGAAGGAAATTGAATATATATATTGTGCAATACCACATTTCTTTCACTAGCCTTTGATGACTTCAATTCTGTTTTCTGCCTGACTGGACTTGTCTATTCCATAGAAATAGAACCATATAATATTTGTCATTTTGTATTTAGTTTATTTCATTGAGCATAATGTTTCAAGGTTCATTCAGTTGCAGTTTCTATCAAATCTTCATTTCCTTTTATTGCACAATAGTATCCTTTATACAGTTTTTCTTGTAATTCATTTTGACAGAGAGAGAGAGAGAGAGAGAGAGAGAGAGAGAGAGAGAGAGAGAGAGAGAGAGTCGGTGTCTGTGTTTGGCACATTCATGTGCAGGCCAATGGACAATTTGTAGGAATCAGTTCTCTCCTACCACTATGTGCGTCTTGGGGATCAAACTCAGGTCATCAGGCTTGACAGCAAGTTGAGCTATCTCACAGGCCCATATTTGGTATTCTTTTATTTGGCTTAATAAATGTTCTAATTTTATCTCAATCCTTGCCTGAAATTTTTTCTTTTTAAAACATGCCTAAACATTACTGATTCGTGATGTGTTCCAGGTCCAGCTTAGTGTTTTGATGTAAAGTAGCACTACAACATAGAAAACAAAATAAATGAAAAGTTAAAGACAAGTGGCATCCATGAAAAAGGGATTTCTCTTTGCAGGCAAATGGATGGAACTAGAAACACTCATCCTGAGTGAAGTAAACCAGACCCAGAAAGACATACATGGTATATACTCACAAGTGGACATTAGCCACATAATACAGGATAACCAACCACACTACAATACACATACCTAAAGAAACTAAATAACAAGGAGGACACGAGCCTACCATAGAGGTCATCTGAAAGACTCCACCCAGCAGGGGATCTAAGCAGATGCTGAGACTCACAGACAAACTTCGGGGTAGAGCACAGGGAGTCTTATGGAAGAGTTGTGGAATAGAAGGACCTGGAGGGGACAGGAGCTCCACAAGGAGACCAACGGAGCCAACGAATCCAAGCTGGGGGCAGGGGGTAGGGGAGCAGTGCTGTAGAGACTGATGCTCCAACCAAGGACCATGCATGGTGAGAACCTAGACCCTCTGCTCAAATGTAGTAAATAGGCAGCACAGTCTCCTTGTAGGTCCCATAATATAAGGAGTAGGGACATGGACTTCAGACACTGACTATGCCCCCCACATGTTGAGCACTTCCCTGTAGGGGGCAGGTCTTGCCAGGCCACAGAGGAATAGGACACAGGCAGTCCAGATGAGACTTGATAGGCTGAGGTCAGATGATAGGAGAGGAGGACTCCCCCTTTCTGAGGACTAGGGGAGGGAGGGAGAGGGGATGAAGGAGGGAGGGAGGGATTGGGAGGGGATAAGGGAGGGGCCTACAATCAGGATGTGAAGTGAACAAAGTGAAAAAGAAGAATGTACAGTGCCAAAAAAGAGAGAGGTTTCTCATATTAGGAATTGTCACGTATTTGTAGTATGTCAGGGAATTCAGAATTGGAACAAAGTATTCTGTTCTTTACAAGCATAAGCAAATTTGTTCATTGTAAGAAACATGAGTATGCCAGGTGCGGTGGTACACACCTATAATTCCAGCACTCTGGGAGGCAGAGTTAGAGGCAGGCAGATCGCTGTAAGTTTGTAGGCCAGCCTGGTCTACAAAGTGAGTCTAGGACAGCCAAGGCTACACAGAGAAACCCTGTCTCTACCTCCCCTCCCCCCAAAAAAGAAAGATGAGTATAGGGATGTGAATTTTACTACTGGTCACAACATATTAAAATCTTCACATTACAAAACAAAAGATAAAAGCGTGGTTCAGTGTCTGGCGGTTGCCTGGGTTCCATTTCCAGCAGGCTGCTCCAGGTGCTGCTTGCTTCTCGGTGAGAACAGATGGACCTCAAGATCAAAGGTCCCATTTTCTTGCTCAGGGGTGGGCCTAGATGCCTAGGGCAAGGCTGGTGTGTCAAGTGGGGGGTGTGTGAAAGGAGTTTCCCACTGAGTGTCAACAGTTAGCTAGCTCTTTTAGAGTGAGATTGCTGGTATCAGATGGCAGTGGAGACATTGGAGCTCCATAAACCATGATGATACGAAAAGTGTTACAGCCCCTTGGTGAAGCTCTTGTGCTAAGCATGGCAAAGGATGATATGCAGGCCCAGCGGGTACTTCACAGGCAGCTCCGCCATAGCTACCTAAACACTGGTATTCAAGCCTGGGGTGTCCATTGGAGATTCTCCCCCAGAATGAATGATGAGGCTCAGACGGTCATGATGGAAACATGGAGTTAGGGGGCAAGCCAACCTTTACTTGTGAACCAGGAATTTATAAACCTTGAGTAGTGGGGAATGTGGGTGAATGTGTCTGATTGGCTATGGCTAGAGGTGCCAGAATACTTGATTTACATGCAGTGGTGTAGTACCTCATTTGCATGCTGTAGGAAAAGGTCCTATCACAAGGAGAAAAACACAATACTTAATTATCCTATGGGTGAGGGAAGAACTTCCAGGTATGAATAAAGGTCATTTGCTTAAGGCTAAGATCTCCTTAGCATAGGCTGGGATATTTCTGGGAATCCCCAGGTGCTTGCTGAGCAGGTTCTATCAGGAAAGGGTGAGGTCTGCAATCTTCCCTGTTGGCTATGTTAGAGTTTCTAGGGTTCAGAGAGGGGACCCCACTGAGAAAGGGAGACTATCCAGAAGGCCCAGACTTCGACCTCTCTAGGAGAGTCCCACATAGAAGTATAAAGCAGTGTTTGAAAATAGAAAGATATAAATGATGTAAGCATTGGGGATCATTATGATGTAACATGAGTCTCTTGAATTTATGACTTGTCCCTAGAAATGCTTTTGATTTGTTTAGGAAATAACTAAATGCAGCTAATATTCAAGGTTGGTCATCCCTATTCAGTTAAACCTCTCTGGAAACACTTTCCTGAACACATCCAGAGGTGTGTTGCCATGGTGATTCTAAATCCAGTCAAGATGATGGTGATGATTAACCATCAACTTGAAAGGCAAATTTAGTAGTGGAAAGAAGTATGATGAATAGAAGTAATCTGTATTTTCATGAGGCTAAATAGTTACTATTAAGTGTTCTTAATACATATGTACGATTATTGCAACATTATAATATTAATAAAAGTTGGAAACAATCTAGTTAATCAGTGACTAATTAAATCCTGATATAGTTACTCAACAGAAATCGCACATATACCATTTAGTTAGCAAATAAGAAAATGCTTTATATACTGATATTAAAAACCTGCAGGCACCAGGCACAGTGGCACACACCTGTAATCCCAGCCCTCAGGGAGGCAGAGACAATCAGATCTGTACAAATGTGCTCTATCAGTAAAATTAAGAAAGTTCCAGTTATTCCACACCCTCAGTAGTATTTGCTATTGGCACTCATAAAGTTTGATCATTCTAATGAGTTTGTAACAGTATCTTATTATCATTTTGATTAGGATTTCCTTGATGCATATGAAGTTAATACTATCGCATATACTTTATAGTCATTTGCATATTCTGTTTGTGAATAATTATTCAATTATTTTTCAGTTTCCCATTGGGGGAATTACATGTTTTTATTATTTTCTTACTATACTCTACATCTGAGTTGCCATGAGTTGCCATTCAGACTTTTATTGCTGTCTTTGGAGGAACAATACTTCTTATAGTAACTCAGTGTAGTTATAAATATGAGCCAAATTCATTTACCTTCTCCTTTTTGCTTGATGTCTTTTGGATTCAATTTAAAAATCTTTCCCAAGGAAATGAAACACATCTCTTATTCTACCTTCTTTATTGTTTTATCTTTTCCACTGAAGTTCACAATTTATCCGGAATTAACTTCTGGTTGTAATACAGAGTAGATATTAAGTTTTGTGGGTTTTTTTGTTGTTGTTGTTGTTCCACGTAGTTTGCTAAATGACTCAGCACCCTTTACCAGTAATATATCATTTTCCTATCAAAATGGACACTTCATTGTGTTGTGAGGATAAAATTCTCAGTCTTGGATTTACCATTATTTCTGGTGGACAAATATTAATCTGAAACTTAGAGTCAGAGTGCAAGTCCAACAGAAAGCCTTTATTACCTAAAACTGCGTGGTAATGGGAAGAGAATTGCTTTTCTAGACAATCTTAACGGAAAATCATTATCTATCTGAATTCCATAAACTTTTTGAATTATTTATGGACATGCTGTTAGAAATACCATTGTCTCAGTATTTCCCCCCAGACTTCATGTCTACCCTCAGATACCTGTGCAGATGACACTGAAAATAGTGCTGGATGCATGCCTTTAATCTCAGCATTTTTGGAGGCAGAAGCAGATAGATCATTGTGAGTTCAAAGCCAGCCTGGTTTACAAAGCCAGTCTAGGACGGCCAAGGCTACACACAGAGAAACGCTGTCTCAAAAAACCAAAAACCAACCAACCAAACAAATAAAAACCTGTGGGCCTAATTGTTAAGTGAGATCAAGAAGGTAGAGAGCCGTGAATGCCACCTTTCCTGAGGGAGGAAGATGAAGTTATATTAAATATATTCATACTGGATTGTATACATTTACTTAGGGAACTCATATAGGTAAGTTACCTATGTGAGATGAAGGAGGAAATGAGACTCACAGGAACCACACCAAGATCAGGATTTCTGCATCTGCACTCTGATTTGATTTTTGAATCATATGAATGTATAACCTACTTTTAAAAAGTTAGAAGAATGTAAACTTTAAGTGTGAAACATATCTTCCCACTGACTCTAAGTCTTGAGGCAAGGCTATACTTTCGACAGTCATTTATTATAACTGCACCAGAAATATTGAAGTACACAGTCATTCTTTAGAATGAATGGTTTTTTTTCCTTTCCATGTCTTTAGTTTTAAAAAGATCATGGAATTTCTGTTGTTGTTGTTTTTTTAATTTCTGGTTTATAGTAATTCAGGTAATATTTACGCTGCCTGTTTAATGATAGAAGAAGAAGTAATTTTATTTTCTGTAAAGCAAGAATTGATTGGGAATTTAGATGAAACTAAGATAAACTCCAGGAATAAATGATATTGTAGAGAAACAGACTCAATAGGGATGAACAGGGTAAAGGCTAAGTTACTACCCAAGGTACTTAACTGCCTAGAAGGTATAATCTAATGTACAAATCTCTATTCCTCTACTCGTGAATGTTTTGTTTTGTTTTGTTCCGAGACAAGGTTTCTCTGTGTCGCTTTGGCTGACCACTCTGTCGACCAGGCTGGCCACGAACTCACAGAGATCTGTCTGCCTCTGCCTCCAGAGTGCTGG
The DNA here is from genome assembly GCF_903995435.1 of Acomys russatus. Lineage (NCBI taxonomy): Eukaryota > Metazoa > Chordata > Mammalia > Rodentia > Muridae > Acomys > Acomys russatus. Next base: position 11,001,534 of record NC_067169.1, read on the forward strand.
GATAACAGGTGGGTAACACTGTGCTCTGCTACTTGTGAACATTTTAATTGAGGATATTATGGAGATATTAAATACAACATCAGGAAAGTTGTATCAAGCTTTCCTAGAGGGTTGGGAAAGCATTAGAAGAAGCAAACATTAAAAAAAAGAGAGTCTGAGAAGCCAAGTATGGTGGTGCATGCCTGTACTCTCAACACTTGGAGGTACAGGCAGGAGACCCCAGTAGTCAGTGAATCGGCTATACATAATGAGTTCAAGGGCAGCTTAGGCTACATAAGACCCTGTTTGAAAGAACAAGGAAGGAGAGAAGAAAGGAAGAAGGGGGGAAAAGATTAAGATAGGCTGAGAATAAATTTTGGTGCTCCTAGTTTCAATCTCCAGCACCATTAGAGTGGGAAAACTGCAGAAACAGAATTCATATAGCTTAAGCTTTAAGGTACAAAACAACAGCAATACAACATACAAAAACCTGGCATATACTTACTGGGTGAAATGGCAAAGACCTTGTGAAAGATGTGCAATTAACTTGGGAAGAAAGGGAAAAAGTCAGTCCTATAAGGCCTTGATGGAGAAACACAGGTGAGTGGTAGGGAAGGAGAGTAGGGCAGCCACTGAAGATGGGAGCCTTCGGGAGAAGAAAGAACAGCATCAGTCTGTTCTCCACACAAGCCAGGCTGTAAAATAAATATTGGCCTTTTGGAATGAAGACTTGGAAGAACATGACCCAAATTGATGAAAATTACATTTCTTTCAGCATTCTGGGTTTAACAAGGAAAAAAAAGTCATACACTATAGGAAGACACAATTTTTAATTTAAATTTTTATTATTTGAATTATTAATTGAGGGCCAAGAGTGTAGTTCAGTTGTAGCACACTGACCTAGCATGAGCAAGACCTTGGGTTTGATCCCCAGCACTGAAAGACATTTTTTGTTGACCCATAATAATTGTACATGTTTATGGACACATTATGATCATTTGATATTCATATACAAGATACAATGACCAAGTAAGAATAATTAGCATTTGAATCCACTTAAACATTTACCATTTCCTTTTGTTGAAAAAATTTGAAGCTCTCTCTTCTAGTTCTTTATAAACTCCATAGTAAACTATTGTCTCCTTACTGGGATGTGAGACACTGGAACATAATCCTCTCTGGTTTTACTTTGGTATCTGATGCTTGACTTTAGAGAGAGACCTCCTTTCCTTCCTTGCTTCCTCCCTTCCTTCCTTGCTTCCTTTCTTTTTCTCTAACATTCACTAATTTCAATAAACATTGGCCCAACTATGTCCTAATGAAATGCTTCAAGGAAACAGTCACCATAATTAAGGGTCAGAAGGGTTTCACAGGAGGTGATGTATGTAATTTAACTTGAATATTTGAAAATTTCTGACTTCATTAGATGTCCTAGGGGGAAAATAGTTTTTAATGGTTATTTTTAATTAATGCAGTGTCAAGATAATGATAGAATTCCTGAAATTGGAAAACAGAAAAAGATTACTGTGCAAAGCAGTTCTCTGAAAATACAGGGCATGATCTCTGCAGGACTTAGCTTCTCCAGCTACAAAACAGGACAATTAATGACTCTGAATCCTCTTTTAACTCTGGCCCATGTTCACTATTTGGAATTGCTCTGTGACTACTAGGTAGCTTTTTTTCATGTGATTAAATTAATTAGATGTAATAGTACAATTTTGGAGGAAAAAGAATATCCCTGTCAGGACTGACAAGTTCCCTTCCTGCAGTTTTTTTCTCTAAGATAATTAAGTGAATTGAATCTCTTGATATCCTAGCTGTGATACTTAAATATGCATGAATTCTTTTTTTGCCATTATTTTACTATGAACATTTTCAAACACACAGGAAAGTTGAAATAATGTTGCAGTGAACGCTCAAAAACCCTGTCACCTAGATTTTGCAATTAACCTTTTGCTCTACTTAATTTGTTAAAACTGTATACTATCCATGATTTGTCTTTAAGTTAATATATAAAAACATATTTCAAATGAAGTGACTGACCTCAGTACATATCTTTCTGTTTGCTCCTTGTACTTTTAGATGGACTTTGGGTAAGTTGATACACTGTGGCACACGTGTTCTTTTCTAGAAACAAGAGATGGCTAGTGTTGTTCCTAGAATAAATATTTGTATATAACATTCTCTAGGACAGTGGCACTCAACTAGGGGCAATTTTGTCCTGCCCATGTGACCCAGAGGCCATTTGGCAGTGTCTGGGATAGCTTTGGCTATCATGACTTGAGTATGCTAGTGACATCTAGTAGAGAGAGGATAGGGATGCTACATAGGAGACCCCTCACAACAAGGAATTACCTCCCATTCCCAAACACTATTAGTGCTGAGAGTGCCCAATCCTGTTATAAGAAATGATAGATCAGGGCCAGAGAAGTGGCTCAGCAGGTACAGGTGCTTGCTATAAAGCCTGCCAACCTGAGTTTGATCCCTGGGACCCACATGGTGGAAGAAGAATATCGCCTGTGAATTGTCCTCTGACATCCACTTGTGTGCCATGGCACGTGTGCACTGTGGCAGGTACATGTCCCTACCCCCAATATAATAAGTAAATAACATTCAATTAAAACTTTTAAAAGAAATGGTAAATTCATCTCTCGAGCAATTCAGAAATAGATAGTGTGTGAAGCTGTGCTGACATACTTCAGGCACTTCAGCATGGCTAAGGAGAAACAAAGGGTTGAAGAGCGTTGCTTCTTTTAGCTTTCTCATTCTGTTTGTGAAATTATTTCACTGAGGTACTTTGTGCTTATGATTTAGTTTTCCCCCTTCTTTCTTTTTCTTACTTAGAACTGAAATACTTATACGTTTTCTGGCAAAGTGATATGAAATCTTTAGACAATAGAAATCAACCTTTCTTTTTCAGGGTGACAACTGTTACTCTACACACACACACACACACACACACACACACACACACACCCCAAAAAGTGAAGGCATTCATTGCTGTGCATGCAGCTCACTTACAGAACACTTACCTAACATGTGTGAGGTCCCAGGTTTGGTTCCCCAGCACCACCAACCAACCAACCAACAAGAAAATAACAATTCATCTCTCAGGAGTGAGGGCTGGAGGGGCAAGTTACATAGGAACAAGAATCTAAAAGAAGCACATGGGTTTCATTTATTTTCTGAGCTTTCACTGTGTTTCCTTCACTTCAGTCATTCTCAGTTTCATTTATCTAAGGACTTTGAATGCTTCATCTGTATGTCTGTGATGTGCACAGGCCAGGGACTAAAGACAAGGAAAGCCAAGGGTTGAAAGACAAAAACATATAGAAGCCAACCAGAAACAACTATTCATTCACGCTAATTGTCAATGTATACTTGCTTCCATATAAATTAGATGTTTCATGTTCAGGTACCCACTAGCCTGGCCCTTGGTCTCCATCAATAGCTGAATGTAATGATGGCTAGCATGGAGATAAAGAGTGCAAATTGTAGTTGCTACAGATAGTGTCCCTGAGAGTCTCCCCCATAACATGCATTGTCTCAGAGTATTGCAGATGTGGACCCACAGCAGCTGGGTGAGGATATTTATGGGAACTTGTGGGTTTTTTTTTTATTGGTTTTGTTTTTTGAGACAGGGTTTCTGTGTGTAGCCTTGGCTGTCCTGGACTCACTTTGTAGACCAGCCTGGCCTCGAACTCACAGAGAGCCACCTGTCTCTGCCTCCCGAGTGCTGGGATTAAAGGTATGTACCACCACACCCGGCTTAGTTTTGTGATTTTTTTTTAAGAACATTTTTATATTACATACGTACTGACCTATGCCACAGTTCACATGTGGAGGTCGGAAGACAACCTGTGGGAGTGGGTTCTTGCCACCATTAGGGTTCTAGGAGTCAAACTCAACGTCTCCAGGCTTGGCTGCAACCTTGATTGAACCATCTGGCCAGTCTGGTTTTATGTTTCTTTTTTCCTTGAAATTAGTTATTCACTAGAGTTTAAATAGTTAAAGCAATCCTTTGGTAAAACTGCATCAGACACAAGAGGATTGTCTCAAAGTGCATCCCTACCAACAAGTGCTTTCTATGCACCCAGACCCACCTGATGCCTGTCCAGTCAGGTGCTCAGGGAGTTCAAGCTTCTTTTTATATGCACAGGAACTTTCTGTACATATGTTACCATATCTTTAAAATAAAACCTGAAGTACAGGGTACATATAGAAAAGGGCATGGGTCTCATATACAACCCAGTGAATTGTGATCTATGTGTGCACCTGTGAAACCACCTGTCCAAACACAATGAAAGTGTTATCAGCTTCCTAGAGGCTTGAAGATATCTAGAGCAACCAAGACTCTTTACACGAGGCCTACTCCTTTGAAGCTTTGGAGTGGCTACAATCTTTTTCAGTTTTTTATAAGTAATAACAGTCCAGCCATTCCTTTGCCCCTTTGCCAACTCAGTCACAGGTGATTTTCTGGGTATCTCCCACCTATCATAAACAGAGCCAGATGCATTAAGTATAAATCATAGGGCTGGAGTCGTGCCATTTAGTCTGGATTCAAAGTAATCTGGAAATTGCTGGCTGTTTTCACAGAGGTAGAGTGGCTTTCAAAGCGTCGTTCTAATTTTGGCTCTGCCGCTTAATGGCTTTGTCAGTATAGGCAAGTCATTTGACCTCTGCGACACTTGGTTTCTTCTGTGTAGGAGAAATAACAATCCTTACTTAGAAACATAGTTGTGAGAGCTGCAAATTGTGTTTGTCGCATGGTAGCGGGGATCAGAAGGGAGGGCTGTGGGTCTCAGGGGTTGAGATTGGAATGCTGGAAAGTTTTCAGATCTAGAGCAGAAAGAATTCTCCTCTACAAATAACACAGTCAAGAATCTCTTTTCCCAGAGTTAGAGTAGTTGGCAGAGTGCTTCCCTTGTATTTAAGAGGCCTTGGGCTTAATCTCCAGCACTGCTCAAAGCAAGCATGGTGGCTCACCTGAAAGAACAGCACTGGAGAAGTAGAGTCAGGAGGATGAAAAGCTCAAAGTCATTCCTAGGATGCCTAGTGAGTTTGATTTCAGGCTGGGCTATGTAAGCCTCAAAACAGAAAGTGTGTTTTTCCTCCACAATTTGAGAAGCTCCTCATCAAAAAGGTATGACTCTTTTTGAGGAGTATATTGAGCTCTTTGTTGGGAACATCTCCCTGGAGGTAGTGGGGCTATGGTATGGTACCTTCAAGAAAAGATGATATGCAAGCAATGACAAAATGACACTTCCTCTAGATGCTATCGGTCCATAAGTGTTTAGAATCAGAATGCCATTAACTCAAAAAAGTCTGTGGCACTCTGATTCTAAACACTTATGGACCGATAGCATCTAGAGGAAGTGTCATTTTGTCATTGCTTGCATATCATCTTTTCTTGAAGGTACCATATTTAGGAAGTGCAGGCATCAACGTCAAAGATTATTCTAGGCTAGGCAGATCCAGCTGCTCAGGTTTCCTTCAACCTTGCAGATCAGCTCTGAGCTTTGTCAATGGCTGCCGTATGGTGTGTGCTCTGAGGGAGCTGGCCTTTGTTGATATAATGGAAACTTACCAAAATTTCACTTTAGGGGCCGTTTGGACTTGAACACCAGAGCCTCCTGGCTCTCAGCCAAGCACTGGCTCCTAGATGATGGAGTTAGGGAGCATGGCATTGTTATGAGAGTGGGGAGGGTAGAGCCAATGGCTATGGCAAATGAACTGGAAGGCTTGCTCATCTTGGCTGGAAATAGTTCATCTCAGACACTACTGAGCAAGCATGCCCTGCTCCCTCAGATCCTTTTTTTCCCTCCTAGTCTAAGTAGATGCAATTTAAGTGATTTATTTCCAACTACTACTTATAACCACATTTGGCCATTTTCCTTTCTGAACTGGTAACCAGGGTGTAGACAGAGATCTTGGGGTGTGTGTGTGTGTGTGTGTGTGTGTGTGTGTGTGTGTGTGTGTGTGTATGCAAAGGTTCTCCCTAGAAAAACACATTTGAATATGAGTTTTTACTGAGAAATTATTTTTTTTAAATTTTTTATTAATTTATTTTTGTTACATCTCAATGGTTATCCCATCCCTTGTATCCTCCCATTCTTCCCTCCCTCCCATTTTCCCCTTATTCCACTCCCCTGTGACTGTGACTGAGGGGGATTACCTCCCCCTGTATATGCTCATAGGCTATCAAGTCTCTTCTTGGCAACCTGCTATCCTTCCTCTGAGTGCCACCAGGTCTCCCCCTCCAGGGGACATGGCCAAATGTGAGGCACCAGAGTTCGTGTGAAAGTCATACCCCACTCTCCACTCAACAAAATTTCAAAGACTGTGTATTTAGAAATATCTACTACCTCTCTCCCCTCACCCTCCGGGGCTGGGGAGATATAATGAAGCAATCTATAGAATGAAAAAGAACTTGGAGGGTGGAGCTTGGTGGCGGAGTTTTGCTGTGCAGGTGCCAGACTCTGGCTTCTATTTCAAGCCTGCAACCCAAATATGACAGTGAAAAGAGACAATGCTTGCCAGGCTTGGTGTCACAGACCTTAATCTCAGGAGGTAGAGGCAGGTACATCTCCGTGAGTTTGTGGCCAGCCTGGTTGGCACAATGAAGTCCAAGTCTAAAAATTAAAGCAAGAAAGACATGAGGAAGAATCACAGGTCTGAGGTGAGTAGTGCCTCTTGTGGACTTTCTAGAAACATGTGGCTACATAAACATATAGCTAAGCATCCTTCCAGGATCCAGGTAGTAAGGGCACCACAGAAAAGCTTCATAATAAACCCACATCTGCCATCTGTGAGATGCTGCTCACAAGTTACCTCTTATACTCCCTTATGGACTTTGCTCCCCACATGAGTTTACAGAAAAGGTCAGTTATGATAAATGATTTTAAATTTATATTTTACCCACTGCCATGCCATTGAGTCTTTCCCTTTTCCCCACCTTTTTTTCTTTTCATTTCCTTTCCTTCCTTCCTTCCTTTTTTCTTTCTTTCTTTCTTTCTTTCTTTTTTTTTTTTTTTTTGTGTGTGTGTGTGTTTTCCTGAGACAGGGTTTCTCTGTGTAGCCCTGGCTGTCCTGGAATCACTCTTTACACCATGCTGGCCTTGAACTCACAGAGATCCATCCACCTGCCTCTGTCTCCCCAAGTACTGGGATTACAGACATGCACCACTACACCTGGCTTCTTCTTTTCCTTCTCTTTCTCTCTGTTTCTCTCTGTCCCTTTCTCTCTCTGTCTGTCTCTCCCTGTGTCTCTGTCTCTCTCTTTTGAGACAGGGTCTCATGTAGCCCAGGCTGGTGTTCAGTGTTCTCTGTGTCTGAGGATAACCTTGAACTTCTGATCCTTTTACCTCCATAGGCTTGTGCCACGATGGTGGGTTTTCCTGAGTGCTGGGCATCAAACCCAGGCCTTGGCACATGCTAGGCAAGCACTCTACACGCTGAGGTACACCCAAAGCTCTGTGATTTTGAATACTGTACCCATGTGGAGTGTTGCATGGAGGGGAAGGGATGGGGATAAGACTGACTAAGAGAGGCACCATGGATTACAGATGATATGTGAGGTATTACTGCATCCAAGAAAATGCTTGTGACTCTAAGGGACTGCCCACAGGGATTGCTACCTATATCCATGGGAGTTTTGATTAGCTCAGGCCAGCTTTATAAGTGAATTTTCATCCTGAAGAGAATGACATTGAAGAAGTGACAGCTGAATGTTTACTTTTTCTGAAGAAGACAGGCCACGAAGAAATTGGTCTGAATAACAGCAACAGATTGAGGTTAGATATAAAGAAAGACAATTTTATTTTGAGGGCAGCATGGACCATTAGGGCAATTTTGGATCAATGTTCCTAGTAGCTGTTAGTGGATCATCAATTTCTCATCATTCTGAGGCAATTTAGACACAGGTTTATTTCATATTAGGAGACTAAGTAAAATCACTGATAAGGAATACTTCCAGTTACAATAGCATTCTGTGAATGTTTGCCTAGTGTATGACAAATTCAATGTCCTGATCACAAAAAGGATGAGAGGCAGGAGGAAGTAAGCAGAAGTAGAATATGGGATAAACATTATGAAAAATCCCCCTTTCTACATTATGACGGGCAGATCTGGACCCAGGGGTTCTGCTCAAACTATGGCACCAACCAAGGACAATACGTGCAGTAAACATCAAACCCCTACCCAGATCTAACCAATGGACAGTTGAGTGGAGAGTGGGAACTGACTCTCACACGAACTCTGGTGTCCTATATTTGACCACGTCCCCTGGATGGGGAGACCTGGTGGCACTCAGAGGAAGGATAGCAGGTTACCAAGAAGAGACTTGATACCCTATGAGCATATACAAGGGGAGGAGGTCCCCCTCAGTCACAGTCACAGGGAAGGGGAGTAAGGGGAAAATGGGAAGGAGGGAGGAATGGGAGGATACAAAGGATGGGATAACCATTGAGATGTAATATGAATAAATTAATTTAAAACGTATAAAAAAGATCCCCCTTTCTTTTCAAGGGGCTGTGTGATTGAGACATGATCACATGGTGCTGGTCCAGGCTGACCTGAATTCACTCTTTCTGCTTCAGCCTTTGGAGTGCTGGGATTACAGATGCATACCACCGTGGCCAGCATGAAAGGACTTTTCCTGTTTTGGAGGATTTTGTTGTTGTTTGGTTACTTATTTATTTTGAAATGATTTCTCATTAGGTCGCTGAGATACTTGTCTGGAACTCTCAAACTTGGTATACTTCTCTTTGTCTCCTGAGTCCTAGGGCCACAGACAACTCCAAATAACATCAGAAGTCTCTGAAACTGACCAGGTTCACTAAGTCTCTCCTTCCTCCAAGACTATATAAATAATAAAGACTATATAAAAAAGCTGAGAGTCAATCTCAGACAAACCAGACTGCAAAGAAGACTCCAAGACCAGGCCAGCTGCCTGGAAGAGGTTGAGATCAATGGAAAGGACATTCTCTAGGCTGTTGTGTGCCTCAGTTTCCCAGCTTTTGTGAGCTATCATCTGTGATGGCATGGCCTTTGATGATGTAGCTGTCTTTGAGTCATCTGTGCTCCTATAAGTAACACTTCATCCATATTCCTTCAAGTGGCCCCAATAATATGCATTGGCTCCCCAAGTTGGACTTTAGTGGTATCTGGACTTTTAGTCAGTTGTAGGCTCCCTATCTGGGGTGAGTAAATGTATGTTGTGACTTCCCAGGAAAGGTCTTATCACATAACAAGAGATCATGGAGGAATGCTCTTTACTGGCTTGTTCTCCATGGCTTCCTCAGCCTGGGTTCTCATACAGCTCAGGACTACCTATCCAGGTGGTACCACCCACAGTGGGCTGGACCCTCCCACATCAATCATTAATTAAGATAATGCCCCCACAGACTTGCCTAGAAACATCTGACTGAGGTACTTTTCCATTTAGGTTCCCTCTTTCCTGTGACTCTGACTTGTGTCAGGTTGACAAGCAAAACAACACAAAACAAAAACTGTTCAACACACTGAAGTCACCGCACAATGAAAGTTCACTTCCAAAGTGTAGCTTCAACGTTGTCATTTGCAGCCACCAATCCTGGCTTAACACAGATTTTCCTAGCCCTCCCTGACTTTGAATACACAATCCTCCTGTCTTTATGTGCAAAGTGCCAAGACTACTGGTGTGCCACCATGACTGTATACAGTTCTTATTTTAATCTAGACCAAATGTAACTCACTTTAATTATTCCATCTATTAGAAAGTTTTTCCTACCTCCAATTGGCTCTTGCCAGCCCCAGAATGGCAAACATGGCTCTAATGGGCCTTGCTCTTCTTCCCTATTCCCTCTGTCTTGGTAAAAACCATTACATTGTATCCCTAAAGCTAGCGACCAAGGCCTATTCTCTTATTTGGCCACTTCTTCCTCCTGAGGCTGTCCACCAAGGTCCAGCTATCAAAACTTTGAAGTTCAGCAATCAAAGGCCTCCTTTGGCTCACCTAATTAACATGCCCAATTAAAACTAAACACATCCTAACATGGGGTTTCCCCTTGTACCTTTATAAACTGCCTTTTTTCTGGATACCATTTCTGTCTCCTCTCTATCCTGAGGCAGTCCTTTGTTCTCTAGTGCAAATATCCCTCCCTGTCTCCTTTGTTTCCTTCCCATTCTCCTTCTTTCTCCATCTTCTGTCTTTGTCTCTTATCCCTTTTGCCCTCTGTCCCTCTGGGGCAAATATATCTCTTTTGTACTGAGCACTTGGTCTTGAGGGTCCTGAGCTGATACCAGTCTTTTCCATATCGAGTGGTATGTTTGAGTATGGTCTGGTGCTCTGTATTTTGTTAATTGCTTGCCCCCTGAAATTTTTACTACAGAGTGTCATGTCATGTACCCCAAGTAATGCTGTTTAACTTTACATCCCTGTTTGACTAATAAAGAAATCTGATACCTGGGCAGGCCGGGAGCAAGGTAAGAGTGGCAAAGGTTCTTGGGCTTTTGCGACATAGGGGATCCTGGGAAGGAGAAGCAGACAGTACTGGAAGACGAAGGAGGAGAATCACCCTGGAATAGGAAAGAGTCATATGACCTAGAGGAAAGAAATGACCCAAATGAGCAACTTTATTAAGTATTTTGGGATTACGGATGGGAGGAATCCCAAATAGGAATTATTAAAGGCAGATGGCATGGGATGGAGGTTGGGATATAATGAAAGGTAGCTTAGGACTTATTATCTGCCATGCCCCAGGTGATAAAACTATTCTAAAATATATCAGATGCCTGTGTCTTTATTGATTGAAAGTGGGTTAAATAGTACCACCATAATAAATGTAAGTCTATGATAGCCTATGAACATATAGTGGGGGAGGAGGTCTTCCTCGGTCATAGACCTAGAGGAGGGGAATAGGGTGAAAGCGGGAGGGGAGGAGAAACAGAAGGATACAAGTGATGGGATAACAATTGAGTTGTTATCTGAATAAATTAGTCAAGGAGAAAAAATAATTGTAAGTCTAATAATAAACATTTATTAAGACATACCATTAAACTGACAGCAACAGTGACATCTTACTTGCTTTATTAAAAAAAAAAGTAAAATGTGGACTTCTGATTGCTGTTCTCTACTAGATTAGCCTGAAACAAGTGAGTGCTTAAAGGCTAGAGTTGTTGCTCAGTGGTATGGTGCTTGTCTAGCCTGGATAAGGTCCTATGTTCTGTATTTAATACAACCAAACAAAACAAACACCTATACCTATGGGAAACTAGTTTCCTTACAAAAGTGGTTCCATGTTTGCAGAGAGCATATATTCTTCCTCTCATGTATTTGTAATCCTACCAAATTATTTGCAATAATGAATACAATGCAACTTCTATGCAAATAGTTACTATATTATATTATTTAGGGAATAATGACAGGAAAAGAAAACTGTACATGTTCAGATCAAATGTATGGTTTTTTAAAAATAATTTCATCTCACGTGTCTTAGTTTCTATTCTTCTGCTTTGATAAAATGGTCTGACAAAATCAACTCTAGGGGTTTTAATTCTGGTTTACAGTTCAAATTTACTAAACGTTTTAGTTACTCTTCTACTGCTGAAAAAAAAAATAGCGTGACAAATGCAACTTATAAAAGAAAGTATTTAATGGTGTCTTGCAATTTCAGATAGTGAGTTCACGACCATGATGGTAGCAAGCAGAGCAGCAGGTAGGCAGGCATGGAACTGGCTGGAGAGGTGGTGAGAAGTTCTATCTGATCCACTAGCCTAAGGCAAAGGGAGAGGTTGGTGGAGGGTAGAGCACACACTTGGAAAAGCCTAGGCTTCTTGATAGTTTCTATTAAAGGCTGTTCTGGAACCCATCTGTGCCCCCAGACTCCTTGGGGTTATGGAGAACATTCTTTGGTTCCATCTTCCCAGTTATAAGTCCTTATGAAATAGAGCGTCTGTCGTTGGACACACTGGATGTTTTTATAGTCATTTCTCTGGGCACCAGGGATCCAGCCCAGACTTTCAGCTCACTCAGAACTTGCCTACTAAAATTTGGAATTCAAGACACATAAGCTCTGAGGCCTCATTTTTCTCATTTGAAAAAACGTGGTGAAAACAATGACTACTGTTGCTGACATGGGAAAACAGTACTGGGACACAGTTCTCTGCAGTGCCTTGGCATAGCTGCATGCCATGCAAGCAGAGATACTTTTCACTAAAACAGAGAGGTTTTGTTCCAGAGGGTCTTTTCAAGAATATTGGTACACAAGGAACCCTGGAAGTAGAACGCTTGTTTCCATAGTGAGCTGAGGGTACAATGGCTTGCCAACCAGTTTAATGTTTCTTTTTGGACAAAGCTCAGGTAGTAAGTCTATTCTGCCCATTATAAAAGACTTGGATTCTATAAATTTGGAGGGCCTCTCCTATAATGCAGCTCAGTGTAGAGAGGCTTCAATTGGCCTTCATTGCATCTCCTGTTGGAAACTGGGCTTTGAGAAGCTGAGACAAGTGAGGCTGTTGCCATTACTGGAGTCAATAGTGAGCTGTCTTTTGCCTCTAAGTGTTGTTTGCTTCTTTGAGAGTGATGGAACATGGTTCTTGGTTCAGATAATCTTAGCCTAGAGAATTAGGGTCCTGAAAACTCAATGGCCACGCAAGCCACTCTAAGCTAGTGACTCCCAAGTTCATTGTGTAACCATCATGAGGAATGATGAGTGAGGATAAAAGAAACTGGGCAGCTGGAATTTGATGGAGGTACAGAAACAGCTCCCTGTAGCCAGGGAAGGGAATCAAAGCTGGGTTGCCAGCCCTACCTTCTTGGATGGGTCCGTTTATGCCCAGCACCTGAGCCTAATTGGCTTAGGACTGTGTGTGAACTAGGGATTAAGTTGTAAGGCCTCTGGCTGAACTGAATCAGTGTGGAGGACTGTGTTTGGGAAGGAGATATAAGAGGGCACAAGCTCAGGATCTACCTACCATCTGGGAAGGAGACTTACCTAACGTTTCAAGGAGAGGAAAACAAGCCAGCAAGAGAGAGAAAGCAAGAGACCATGGTCTGCCATTTTCAGAACAAAGCCTGTTGGTGGTCAGAACATAGATCAACTGTTATATTGGTGAGTTAAGGCTTTTTGAAAATTCCCAGATTCTAAACTGGATTCACAGCTTTTGAATCTAGCTTCTACATTCACTGTCTGGATGGAATCCACTAAGAGACTGGTTCTGCTAGTTTGCAGATGTTCCTTCTTCTGAGGTAAGCTCAGGACTCCTCTGCCTGTTATAGAGCTCATAGAGAAACCACTCAGCCAGGGTTCTGTCTCTTCCTATCTACCTATCTAAAAAAGAACTTTCCCTACTCCTCAACATTCTCCTCATGAACCATGTATCTTCTACCAGCATGCATGATGCCATGAGGCTAACCCATTAGCTTGCCAAGTAAGGCAAAATTTTGACCTTTCACATGTTTTTTGAAAAATATCCATTTAATACCCACATTTGATCTCATTCTTAACATGTACATGGCAAGTTATCAATAAACAACTACTTAATGTATAGCAGTGGTTGTTACAGTTTATATATGAAGCATTGCCCTACCCCAAAGGATTATGTGCTAAAAGCTTGGCTCCACATTCTGCAGTGGTCAGAGATGGGGCTTTGGGGCAGTAAGGACAGCTTCATTAATGAATTTATTTCCTCGTGAATTCCTACTATAATGCCATTATTAGGAGATTATGGAGACATCTAGAGATGAGGTCTAGTTGGAGACAGTGAGAAATTGAAGACATCATATCTTGTCCCTGTCACCCACCTCTCTCTGCTTCTTGGCTGCCAGGAGTTGAGCAGCTCTGCCCCACCATGCCCTTCTACCATCATGTGCTGACTTGCCACATACTCATAGCAATGGAGCCTAAACTGAAACCTATGAAACCCTTGGCCAGAGTCAATTGTCCTCTCTATAAAGAATTCCTTTTATGTCTTTAATATAGCAGTGAAAAGTCTGAGTAACGCAGTGGTAAAGAGCAGAACAAAAGCAATGACACCCACAATAGCCTTTCTACTTTACCTCATCCAAATGTAAAACCTGAGAAGTTTAGGGGTGGCTGATGGAGAGAAAAATAAACAGAGGGAGTCTTGTCAAGGAGCCCGAGCCCACTGGGACTAGGGGGCCAATTTTACTTTAGAATCTCATTTTCTCAGGCCCTGGGCACCAGCTTCTCTCCTCCACCCCCACCCCACCCATGCAATTCCATTTGCTTTCTGATATCCAAGATTTGGGAAGAAGTAAGGGAGCACGTGGGAGACAGAAGCGTTGGTGCAAGTGACACCAGGTGACAAGAGTGTATTGCATGAAATAGTAGAAGCGAGATCAAGCAGCAGGATACGTTCCTTTATTGGGACTTCAGCTCATGGGCAAAAGGGAGCTCAAATTTATCAAAGAGGGCAGCAGGCTGTCCTCTCACCAAAGGGAACAGAAAGCTTTGAGTTTCTCTGGAGCACTAGAGTTTGGTAGCTGTTCATTGCCCATGGGCACAGTTTCAAAAGAGTGTTTTGCTGCTGGGGCATAAGCATTCTGGCCTTAAGCATAGCGCCCACAGGCTGGCACCTTACCCCAGGAACTGCTGAGTTTCTCTTCTGGCTGGCACCACGCATTGCATAAATATCTGGACCGAGCCTCGTGGTGTGGTAGGACCCAAAGAACTCTTCCATGCTTTAGCTGCGGAGATAGCACAAACGGGGGGGGGGGGGGGGGCGGGGGGAGGTAGCAAAATGTGTATCTGCAACAATGAACAAGAGAAGAAGTTAAGCCTGTGTTGCAGTCATGGGCAGAACACTTAAAAATGATAGTCAGATTAGAGTGTGACTTGCAAGTTAAGAAAGCAAAAAGGACAGATGTAATATGAAAATAGAGATATCAAGTTTATGTACCCATTTTAGTCAGACGTCAGATAGATATAGGCTACAGTGAAGGGTCAGGGTTTAAAGCAAAAATAGCCTTCATGTTTCTTTTCTAGAAATTACATTTGTATTTATTTAGTGTGTGTTTGTGTGTATGTGCGTGCACACAAGCAATTGGAGGTTAGAAGAAAACTTAGGGGACTTTGTTCTCTTTGTCCACTGTGTGGGTCCTGAACTCTTGCCAGGCTTGGTAGCAAGTGCCTTTACTCCCTGAACCATCTCCAATTTCTACTCAATAGGATAGGCAACTGGCATCATAGGCACATACCAGAGATGTCATTTTACAGTAACGCTAGTGAGATGTGAGCAATGTATTCGTTAGTTGGGCAGCCTCTAAAATCGATGCTTCTTTTTTAAGTAAGAAAATTAGAAGAGCTTATTTAGGCTTTTCTTTGGTAAGAATGGCCACGTATGCTTGTCACTGTGTGGCCAGCTCTCTCGAACCCAAGTAAAACCTATCTTTAAGGACTCTGAGTATGTAAACAGTGTCTTGTGATGGCCTGATGTGGTATTTTATAACAAAGTTTGAGAGAATACATGATTGGTGGCAGAAGAAATCCGATATTCTCTTTCTAATGAGTAACTGGCCAGGACCTAGGGCTTATTTGCCTTCTGCCCTGCGGCAGTAGTCCCTACCTGAGACCTTTCAAATTCAACGAATTCATTATTGTTTCTTCAGTATTCTCATTTCTCGGATGTACAGATTTCATTGACTGACTTTTAGCATTTTAAGAAAGTACTCCACTGTATGCTTTTATCGTGTTTTACTTACTTTGATATGCCAGCTTCCATTTTCTTGTATAATATGCTCTCTCAAATTCTTTCTCATCTTTGGCTTTTACTCCATGAGAGAAATATCTCATCAAGCCCAACATGGTAGTGCACTCCTGAAACCCTAGTACTGAAGAGGCTGAAGAGGGGGATAAAAAGTTCAAGGTCAGCCTGAGCCAAACAGCAAGTTCAGTTTCCAAACTAAAACAAAAATGACCCATCTGTTAGACTAGAGTGCTACAGGCAGACGGAATCTTTCTCCCATATGCAGATACTTAAGAGAAGGTTTCTAACATGAAACTTTATCATTAGCAGCTTTAAAATAAGAAAGAATATTCTAGGGCTGATGATATAGCTTATGGTAGAGTTCTTGCCTATTGTATATGAGGTTCTGAGTTTGAAAAAAATTAAAGAATGTATTATTTTCTTTCTTTCATTGTATAAAGTAAAATCATTTTATTCTAACTTACATATAAAAACATCACACAGATTGCTTAAGGAATGCACGAAAGTACTTGTCCAGGCCCACATTCTATATATTTCAGTGAATTTCTGTACAGTTAGAATGAATCAATCAATGGAGCTTTATTTAGAATTTTATATGTTCAATACCAGTTACATCTTTAATTCATCAATTAATTAATTTTATGGTTATTGTTACTTCAATACACAGAAAGTTTAGTTGCCTTACAACCAATAAAAAGGAAAAAAACTGAGTTAAAACTAGAAAAAGAAGTGAGTTCTTAAGTTCAAAGGCAAATAATTAGAGATGTAAACTGAAAGGAATAAAGATGAACAGAAAACAAAATATGTAGATTAAAATACAAGTGGGATAATACTAGGAACAGGGAATGATGCATGGAAATGAGAAATATAGAGAATTAAAGTCAATAACAAAAACCGGAACATGGTGTTGCACACCTTTAATTTTAGTACTCAGGAGGCAGAGGAAGGTAGATCTCTGTGAGTTTGAAGGCATCCTGTTCTACCCAAGGCAGCTAGGCCTACATAGAGAGACCCTATCTCAAACAAACAAACAAAAAATCATGGCAATGAAAATACAGAAGTCAAGAAGAGTAAAACCAGAGTTAATGTTCTAAGATTTCATTAGCATTTGGGGAAAGTGATAAGATTTGTATTAGAGTATACAAAACAGTCCTGATTTAGTCAATAGCACAAGTATACAGATTATAACAAGCTTATATAGAGAAAAGTAAAGCAACAAATTATTTAATTGAAAACCAGTCAAGTAATGAGACTAAAGAAGTACTGAGAAATTAAATCAAAGGGTAAGAGAGGAATATGATGTTCGAAATAATCTCAGATTAACCAGTAATTACATGAAATGTTAATGTATGAAATACTAATTTCTTTTTAATAGTTGTGTGGTATATTACCTGGAGTTGTTGGCAAGTGCTTAGGATATTTTACTGATTAATAGTAAATATCCCCTAATCTTTTTCTATAATAGCCAATATTGTATGAAGATTTATGTACATAGATGCTTCCATTTCTATTTTTATACAATACTTAAATAGGTTGAAACAGTGGGAGAAAGTGGAAACATTTAAAATTAATGACAGGTTGTTGAAGTGATGGACATGTTAATTAGCTTAATTAAATTTCCATAATATATATTTGTCTACTGAAATCTTAAAATTCCACTAAAATGAAATGCTGTCATGAACTGCAAACATTACTTTCTCTTGACAGAAATATATGGAAAAATTTCATTTACCGACAGTATCAAACTGTCAATCATCCTACATTTTCATTTATATATAAAGATTACAATTTCCTCAAATTCTATAGACAGAGACAAAATTGTCTCCAGTGGAGTATCCACTAAATTGGCTGCCCACTAAAATGGCTCACATATGAATTAACTGATTAGGTCAAGCACCATTAGATTAGATCCTATGAGATTAGAATCTGGATATGGTGGATCAAACTTCTGGTTAAGTTAGACATTGTTGGACCAACTGAAGATTTGATACAAGGCAGATGATACTGCCTTTTTTTCAAGAAGTGAGACCTCATCTCATGTATTCTAGGATGGCCTTGTACTTAACTGAGGATCTGAAACTCAATCCTCTTGTCTCTACCTAGTGTAAGGATCACAGGCCTGAGCCACCATTTCTGGGTTATGAACTCAGGGATTGAACTCAGGGCCTTGTGCATGGTAGGCAACCACTCTATCAACTGAGCTGAAGCTCAAGCTCCTTCCATTGACCCTTGATTGATCAGTCTTTCTTTAGTACAGCAATTCCTGATTCCATCAGCCACAGATAGCATCCTACTTTGCTTTCTATTGATGTGGTTAGAGACTATGATCAAAAGTAACTTTGAAGGAAAGGATTTATTTGGCTCACATGTCCTGATCATACATAGTCCATCATTAAGAGAAGCCAAGGAGCGGTCTCAAGCAGGGCAAGAGCCAAAGCAGAGACCATAGCAGAATGCTGCTTACTGGCTCTTTCTCCGTGGCTCTTTCAGCCTGTTTTTGTATTGATTCAGTATCACCTTCACAGGGGAGCCTTGCCCACCGTTGGTTGAGCTCTCCCACATCAATCATTAATAGAGGTAATCTGATGAAAGCATCTTCTCAATTGAGGTTCCTGTTTCCCAGATGATTCTAGCTTGTGCCAAGTAGAGCAATACCTAACCAGCACAGATAAATAATTCATTAGGTTAGCTACTGAGACACTCAAACTCCCGGTTATATTAGCTACCATTCGAATTTGTCATTGAATGGTCCAAACACTGATTGGATCAAGTTCTAAGATGAGTGCCTATTTGGACCAAGCACAGAATAAAATAGATCAACTCTTGACTGAATCAGTCTTCAGTTGAATCAAATTGGACATTCTCCAAATGTCCAAAGGAGTCCACTCCTGACAGAATCCAGACCTGACTGGGTTATCCCTTTGATTGGCTTAGGACCAAATACATCACTCATTGGATTAGCCCCTTGTGGGGTTGCAAACACTGACTAAATCAGTGATTGGGATGGGAGATGTTATGAGACTATGGATTATATCCAATCTTGCCAACTTTACCTCTTGTCCCTCTGACAGGAAGGCTCATAATCTTTCATGTCCATCGTTTCTGGACCACTGCTTACCTCTAGTTTCATCCATGTAAACAGGCTTGTCATCCCAAACTGCTTATCTCTTCACATCCTATTTCATCATTTATAGTGCTCGGCTTGACCTATTCTCCAGGCTCTTCTCAAAATTCCCTTCACTCAGTAGCTTTCTATAGCTAACTACAGGCATGTTCCAACTCCTGTCATGAACTCTGAGATCTTGAGGCCTCACTAATACCATGATCATGCATGCATGGTGCAGAGTATTTCCCACCAGACCCGGCAGCAGACAGATGACAATCCATATGTAAAGGCTCCCTGGAAAATATCTTGTCTGTATAGAAACCCTCACTTGGCGTACGTTGCCAAGAAAGCTCTCTTGCCCATGGACATGGTGATAACATTGTTGTCTGAGCCTCCCTCTCAGACCTCTCTTTTGAACTTCTGCCTGGGAGCTCATAGAAAATTCCCCATTGTGCCTTGAAGACATGCCTGTAACAGGGACTACCAACTCAGATGTAGAGGAGTCACAGTAAGTAGATAAAGATAAGGTGGCTGTTATTAAATTATTGTTAAGGCAGGCATTATTACTTACTAAGCCTAGGTGACACATATCCTTCTTGCTTCCTTTGGGGATCTTTTGCCCCTGCCAACTACCCGTTATTGGTTTCCTTGCTCTGGCCAGGGATACTCAAGTGGCTCATTATTTATGACAGGTTTCCCGAGCCAAGCTGTTCCCTGTACCCTCTTTCCTCTCTTCAGCTCCTCAGTTGCCTGGACACTAGGAAGCAAACAGCTTGTGCCTTATCAGACTAAACCTGCATTTTTTCTAGGATACACTACGCAACCCTAGAACACTGTTGCCCACTCAAGAGGCACATAGGCTTCTGCCATGTCTCACAGAGGAGATTGCAGGGATGCAATAAGTGACTAGCTGGGAGCCTTCACTATTATCCTGGAGGGAAGGCATTCTAGAACCCAAATAAACAATAAATTTGGCTTTATGTTTTATCTTATCTGACAGCTCCTAACTGCTCATCTTAACCCTTTTCCCATATTGTAGATGTTCCTCCCACTCTAAGATCTATCATTTACTTTTGCCTAGTACTTGATTGGCTCTTTATTGTCTTCTACTACTCTCTTCTATGCCTGTGTCCCTAATGGCTCTCTGGGGATTGGTGGGGAGACTTAAGTTTCAGGTATGGAACCAACAGCAACTGGGAATGTATCAGTGTTTACAGACACAGACAGTTGCTTAGGGTGGACCCTTGACTCAGAACCCGGTGCAAGGTAAGGGACTTACCACATCCCACACACCTCTAAGTGCCTACCCACCTTCTCGGGGAACAATTTTAGTTACTTGTTTTTTTATTACTGAGAAGAGACACCATGACCAAGGCAACTTATAAAAGAGAATATCAGGGATTATAGTTCCAGAGGGATAGAGTCAATGGCCATCATGACAGGCGTCATGGCAGCAAGCAGGGAGGAATAGCACTGGAGTAGTAACTAAGAGCTTACATCTTTATCCACAAGTAGGAAGGAGAGAGAGGGGAGAGGAGAGGGGAGGAGAAGAGAGGAGAGAGAGAGAGAGAGAGAGAGAGAGAGAGAGAGAGAGAGAGAGAGAGACAGACAGACAGACAGAGAGAGAGAGAGAGAGAGAGAGAGAGAGAGAGAGAGAGAGAGAGAGAGAGACAGAAAGAGAGAACTGGGAATGGTGTGGGCTTTTGAAACCTTAAGGTACACCCCAGTGACATACCTCCTCCAACAAGGTCATACTTCCTAATCTTTCTAAAACAGGTCCACCAACTGAGGACCAAACATTTAGATACTCATAGATCAGTGTTGTGGAACACTCAGTTCTAGATGAGATGTCTTCATCAAGCCTCTCCACTCGGGGAACTATGTAGAAGAGGAGGTAGAAAGATTGTAAGGGTCGGAGGGGATTAATGACTTAAATGAAACAGCATCTTCCAGACACAATAGGACCAATGAACATATGAACCCAGAGGCTGAAGGATGCACTGGGCCTCTACAGGTTTAAGCCAGACAGGGTCCCAGTGCTAAGAAGGAGAAGTGGACACTGGTTCCCACCACTAACCAAAAAGCTATCTCTATTTGACATCCACTTAAAAATGAAAGATTAGTTATTTCCAATGGAGTCTTACTGGGTATATTAACTGCACTTAAGGGTAGGCCCAGCAGTTAAGTGACCAACACAAAGCAACCACAGCAGTACTTTTGTAAACTTTTTGTCTCATATTATTTTGTCTCAGCACGTTTTCTTTGATCTTACTAGTATTTTGCCTGCGTGTTATGGTTTTCAATTTTGTGTGTTATGGTTTGTGTTTCCGTGGTTTCCAATTTTGTGCTTTTATGACTTATGTGCTTGCTTCTTGTGTTTTTTCTTTTAAAAAATCTGGTTTGCTTTCTTTTTTGTTTACTTATTTTCTAAAAAGAGAGGAAAGACAGCAGGTAGCCAAGAAGAGACTTGATACCCTATGAGAATATATAGGGGGAGGTAATCCCCCTCAGGAACAGTCATAGGGGAGGGGAATAATGGGAAAATAGGGGGGGGAGGGAGGAATGGGAGGATACAAGGGATGGGATAAACATTGAGATGTAACAAGAATAAATTAATAAAAAAAACCTGATGATCCATGAATAAAGTTTCAATTAATACTCTCCCCAGAAAAAAAAAAAAAAGAAAGATAAAGAAATGGCATTGAACTGGGTGGGTGGAGAGATAGGTAGATGGGAAACCATGATCAGAATATAGTGTATAAAAATTTTCCCATGGGGTCCATTCTCATTCAGACTACCACAGAACCCCATCTCAAAGAATCAAGTTGAGCAAATAAGAAGAAAAATCTCCACTTTCATATTCGTATTAAACTCCTGCCACGAAGAATTTTCATTTAATTAAAATGATAATAAACCCAGGTAATTAAATTATTATTACTCATAAAATCATTAATTAAAATCCAACTCAATACACTTGTAGCATCTCATACATAGCCTGGCATTGAAATAGTTTCAGAAAATACATTATTAGAATTTTCAATACCACTTCATTATAAGTATTTATCAACAAATATGGAAGAATGTCTCTTAGCTAGTTGCAGTCAAGTCTTAGAATGGAGGATGCTAGAGAATATCCAGGAAGCACAATTTTAGGTAATACAATGTATGCCCACTTTGCATGTGTTCTCCCTGATAAACATCTGACACAAAACACCCGAGAAAAGACACTTAAGGAAGAAGTGGTTTATGCTTGGTCACAGGGTCTGATTTATTCTGCAAGGGAAGTCATGGTGGCAGGAACATGAGGTATCTGTCCCACTGTGTCCACAGGAAGCAAAGATAGATGAATGCTGGCATTCTGCTCCATTTCGCCTTCAGTTACAGCTTTCTGGAAACACAGTGGTAGACACACTGCAAAATTTTGTCTCTTAGGTGATTCTAAATCCAGTCAAGTGGACAATCAACATTAACCATCACAAGAAATAAAAGATACAATTAGATCTAGAATTAATATTTGAACATATCAGAAGTACCATTGTTAGGAACAGATAAAAGACGAAATAATCCGTTTTCCATATTATAAAAATTTATTGTGCTAAATCTGTACATAAGGGATATCTTGAAGTTGTCTCTTGTTTTTGCTAGCCTAGTGCCTATTCAGTTTTCCCATCTGAGACAGGAATGTGGATAAAAGCAAAACAAAAGGTGATTTTTCAAAGCTAGGTGTATTTTAAACCACAGAAAATGACTCTTAATGTTTGGAGGTGTCAATATATTGATCTTAAGGCGGAAGGTTTTGCTTGTCTCAGTTTCATTAAGTGAAATTAATTCTCATGGGGACTCTGAGGTTCTTTTCAAAAACAGGTTTTCAAGCCTAAAGAGATGGATCAGTGGGTAAAAGTGCTAGCTCTTAAGCCTGAAGACCTGAATTAGAGTACCAGAGACCCATATGGTGGAAGGAGAGAACATATCCCCATAAGTCACCCTTTGACCTGCATAGGAGAACCACTGTGTGTGTGTGTGTGTGTGTGTGTGTGTGTGTGTGTGAGAGAGAGAGAGAGAGAGAGAGAGAGAGAGAGAGAGAGAGAGAGAGAGAGAGAGAGAGAGAGAGACCTTAAATATCCTTTTAAGTTTTTTGAGTTGCCAATGGCATCTCCCAGTCTACAGATTTCTGTTCACTTTTGTTTGGGGCATTCTATGGTCCAGACGTGTGTGATGGTAGTAAAGTGGAGTTTGTTGAGCTTTTCCTTTAAACTTTATGCCTTTTAGGAGTTTAAGAAATCCTTCCCGGACCCACCTGTCATGAGTATAACTTTCCAAATTTAATTTTAAAAATTGGGAAACACTGTTTTTCATAACTGGAATTTGTCATTTTTTAAAAAATTTATTGTATGTGTTGATCTCTTAAAACCAACAGATTTCCACCAATTTAGCCACTGAAGACGGATCACCTGTCCCCACTCAATTCCTGCATTCTCAGAAGTCTGGTAAAAGAGATAGAATTTGTCCTCCGAGAGGCTCACAAGGTTTCAGCAAGTTGGTTACTGTCTACCTGCTCTTTTAAATGGAGGGAATCTTCTTCAAGCTACCGTAATTGTGGTAGAGTTAAGATCAACTGATTTAGGAATTTAGCTCCACCGGTAAACCTCTTACACACCGCTGTGTATGTTAGAGTTTGATTTCGTAACTGGGAGAAGGTGTATGTGCACCATAGAACTAGGGGCCATCTTAGGACTCTTCCTATATATGGTATGAAGTGGAGAATCCTACTTTTTCTACATGTTATTTCATTTCAGAAAATTAAACTATATACTGAAGTAAGCACAATAGTTGCCCATGCTCATAGTTATCTGTGACACTTTAAATACTAACTCACTTTTCCTAACTTCTTAGGTTAATTTGCTACAAACCTAAGGCATACTTCACTGGTAAATATTTCCATATAGGCCTTCAAAGATGTATTTCCTTTCATTTTCCTTCTTTCTCTTTTCTCTTCTTATTTTTTTCATACTTGGAACTATCTATGAGATTAAGAGCAAAATCATCCATATTGCCAAATCTGACTGAGATTTCAGATATCAACCACAAGGTCAAGGGTGTTCTCCAAGCTCCCCTTGGTTTTGACAGTCTGCTAGAAAGGTACAAAATTTACTGAAGCCTGACATATTCACACCCATGTATACTATGGGCAAAGATGCAAATTGCAAAACATACATGGAACAGAATCTTGAACTTGGAATGTATTAAATGTGAAGCTTCAGTGTCCTTAGAGATAAGGGTACCCTCTCAGCATCAATATTTGGCAATAGATGGAAGGAGTATTACTATCCCAGGAAGCTTTAGTACTATGGGTCTCAACCTTCCTAATGCTGCAGCCCTTTAATACAGTTATTCACATTGTGGTGACCACCAGTCTTAAAATTCTTTTTGTTGCTACTTCATAACTGTAATTTTGCTACTGTTATGAATCTTTTAATGTATGTTTTATTTATTATAATTTATTTACATTACATCCTAATTGTTATCCCCTCCCTCTTATTTTCCCATTCCCACTCTCCCTCCTTCTGGCTATTCCCTCTCCTGGATATCTTATAGGGGAACTTTCCTACCCCAACTGTCTGGTGACAGCCTATTAAGTCTCATCAGGATAGCCTACATCCCCTCCCTCTGTGTGACCCCCGAGGCTGTCTTGCCAAGGGACAGTGACCAAATCATAGGCACCAGAGTGCATGTCAGAGGTTCAGCAGCAGTCTCCCCCTCCCCCATGTGGAGAATCAGCAGTTGATCAGTTACATCCAAACAGGGGGTCTTGGTTCTCTGCATGCATTGTCCTTGGCTGGTGTATCAGTGAAGGAGAGATAAACCTGTTTTTTAGGATTCCAAGTGTGGGATTGGAACGGTCTCATGAGAGAACACGTGAGGTTAATTCACCAGAAGAGCAACCACCTCATGCAGGAGCTTAATTGTTGCCAGCTGAAAAGATCCCGTGAACAGACTCTGGGAGGAGATATATAAATGAGCCCAGAACTGGAAGCGGGGTTTTTTGGAGACTCGGAATAGTTATGGCTGTTCATCGCTGCACTTCAAGACGTTCCTAGAGAGAACCGCTTGAGGGAAGGATTCAGGGCTCCAGCTCCTGCTGAGGTTCTGGGTTCTGGTTACCCCAGGTTCTAGCAGAAGAAATCCTGCGGCTCACGCCCGGAGAATCATTCCTTGGAACTGATATCCTTAAGGTTTTGTTATTGTGTCCATTAATCCTCATTTCCTATTGTTTTGGTTAGTCAGGTTGTAAGTGACGTATGCTCGGTCACTAAGTTGTTAATAAAATATATTGGTTAAGAAAATTGAGCCTACACATCAGTTTGTGCAGGCCCCCTTGTGTCCAGATCCATAGGCCTTGAAGATCCCTCTGTGGAGCTCCTGCTCCCTCCCAGACCTTCTATCCCCTCACTCTTCCTTACAACTCTCAGCACTCTGCCCCAAGTCCAGCTTCAATTCCCACTATCTGTCCTGATCCCCTACTGGGTGGAGTCTCTCAGAGGACTAGTATACACTTATAAGTGAGTATGTACCATGTATGTCTTTCTGGGTCTGTGTTACCTCACTTAGAATGATCATTTGTAGTTCCATCCATTTGTCTGCAGATTTCAAGATTTCCTTATTTTTAATAGCTGAATAGTATTCCATTGTGTAAATGTGCCACAGTTTCTTTGTCCAATCTTCATTTGTGGGACATCTAGGTTGTTTCCAGACTCTGGCTATTACAAATAAAGCTGCTATGAACATAGTTGAGCAAATGTCCTTGTTGTGTGGTGGAGCATTTTTTGGTCATATGCCCAGGAGTGGTATAGCTGGGTCTTGAGGTAGAGCTTTCCCAATTTTCTGAGAAAGTGCCAGATTGATTTCCAAAGTGGGTTGTACAAATTTGCACTCTCACCGGCAATGGAGAAGTGTTCCCCTTTCTCCGCATCCTCACCAGCATGTGTTATCACTTGAGTTTTTGATCTTAGCCAT
Organism: Acomys russatus; assembly: GCF_903995435.1. NCBI lineage: Eukaryota > Metazoa > Chordata > Mammalia > Rodentia > Muridae > Acomys > Acomys russatus. The sequence continues at coordinate 11,027,341 of NC_067169.1, forward strand.
TCTGATGGGTGTAAGATGGAATCTCAGAGTCTTTTTGATTTGCATTTCACTGATGACTAGGAACACTGAGCATTTCTTTAAGTGTTTCTCAGCCATTCGATATTCCTCTGCTGAGAATTCTCTCTTTAGCTCTGTACCCCATTTTAGTTGGGTTATTTGATTTGGTGGTGTTTAATTTCTTGAGTCCAAGTGGATCAAAGACCTCAACATTAAACCAGACATGCTAAATCTGTTAGAAAAAAAGTGGAAAAGAGCCTAGAACTCATTTGGCACAGGAGACAACTTTCTGAACAGAACTCCAACAGCCCAGGCTCTAAGATCAACAATTAATAAAGGGGACCTCATGAGACTGAAATGCTTCTGTAAGGCAAAAGGCACTGTCAATAGAACAAAGCAGCTTACAGACTGGGAAAAGATCCTCACGAACCTACATCTGACAAAGGGCTAATATCTAAAACATATAAAGAATAGTTATGAATCTTAATGTAAATATCTGATATGCAGGATATCTGATATGCACCCCCCATGAAAGAGTTGTTGAGGACCACTGCTTTAGTGAATACATTTTTACTGGGTTTTCACTGTATAGGCATGGTTAATGAAATTGTTGCCTATGTAATGTTGAACTTAATCTCCAACCGCTTTGACCTTCTAGAGGTCAGGCTGAAATGTGCCTCACAGCCCTTAGTTTCTAATGTATTGGTCATTCTGAAAAAGCCCAGTGCCATCTCTGAGCTGTCAGCTGCTTAAACTGTTAAGTGTGTGTGTGTGTGTGTGTGTGTGTGTGTGTGTGTGTGTGTGTGTGTGTGTTACCACATATAACAAAGATATTCTTATCACTTATGAGACTTCAAGGGTTTAGTTACTTCTCAACTGAGAACAAAGGCCAAAGTGATTTCCTCTGTCCTTCTTTTTCTTCCTTCTCTCCCTTCACCATCCTACTCCTCTCCTCCTTCTTAACCCATCTCCCCCTTGGTTATACCGGAGATTCAACCTAGGGCCTCTTGCCTGTTAAACAAGTGGAGATAACACCCCAAGCCTTCTTTTTGTTTTTTTGTTTCTTTGAATAGGGGACTCACTGTGAGCCGATACTTTCCTTGAATTTGTAATTCACCTTGATTCAGTCTCCCAAGTAGCTGGGATTATAGACCAAGTCACTAAGTCCAGTTTACCCTTTCTTCTTTCTTGCTTTCTCTTGCTAACTTTGCTTCCCCTCCCTTTCTTCATAATCACTGTGAGGAATAGTTTGTTTGTGTTTGTGTGTGTGTGTGTGTTTGTTTGTTTGTTTTGCTTTTATTTGTTTTAAATTAAAGGTAGTTAGTGGGGCAAGGACTTATATTTCCCAAGCCCGTCCCTTCCTCCTAGCTAATTACAATAGATTTGGAAGTTGAGCTTTCACCAATGGTATCAGCTGCAGTCCCCACGTACCACCTATGTCAGGGTCAAAAGACAGAGCCATCTTGGTCCCCATGTGTGGCTAAACTGATAGGTTTTGGCACACTCATTTTTTGTGTGTGCATGTGTGCAAAGAGAGTCGCCTTGCTGAGATGCTTTCACTTTGTGTCTGTGTCCCTCTGTGGAACAAGGATATCCACAGTTTCTTGCACTACAGTATTGTCACACCTCCAAATCTAAAACAATGTCCTATTTTCAGGAAACATCTAATAAGTATTAAAGCTTTTTCCCAATTACTTCATCTTAGAGTACAACAATTGGTTTCTCGTGTTAGATTTTAGGGCCTGAAAGGAGCAGGAGGGGTTCAAAAAGCAGTGTGAATAGGATGAGCTTCAGGTGAGTCATATATACTCTACTTTTGACTGCAGCAAGGCTATGCTGTCAGTGGTTCAGGCTCCCTAGTGCAATAGCTCTCAACTTCCTAATGCTGCAACTCTTTTATACTCTTCCTCATGTTGGGGTAACTCCCAGCCATAAAATTATTTCATTGGTACTTCATAACTGTAATTTTTCTACTGTTATGAAGTGTAATGTAAATGTTTTTGGAGAGAAGGGGTTGCCAAAAAGGTCACTACCCACAGGTGGAGAGCTACTGTCCTAGAACAAGCAACACCTGTTCTTTTAAGGTCCTGTGTGGGAGCAGGGAGGGAGTGAAGGTGTCATGGCAGGAAGAAATGGGTTCAAGGTTTGCTGACTAAGGACACTATGTTTTCTTATATTTCTAGCTGAGGTAAGGTTTTGAAAAGTCCCAAGAACACTGCTGGATGAAGGATATCTGGAAGAAAAATGACCTAGTTAGTGTGCAATATGACAGTGGTCACTTGTCCTATCTGTAGCCTTTCTCCACTCATGGTTTTGGTATCTGGAACAGCCTGTTCTTCCAGTCAGTGAGGAGGATGGTGGTGGTGGAAACGGTTTCCCTACCTCTGTGATCTGACAGAACAGTATAGTAACAAAGCTATGCACATTTGCTTGCTATTTTGCTCCTAAAGGTTCTTTAAGTTTATTGATTCCCTCTTCCTTCTTACAATTTTTTCCTTACAATTTATTTGTGGAAGAAAATGAGTCATTTGTTCCATAGAGTCTACCACATTCTGGATTTGGCATAAATTACATAACTATAAAATTCACCCAGATACTGTTTATAATTAACATATCCTAATTATCTTGAGCAGACAGTTCAAATATACCTTTGTAGTAGAAATTACAGAAGCACAAGTCTAAAATCTCATATTAGGTAGTTAATTAGGAATGAGTAGGCTTGTAGGTCATCAAGGATGGATTCCCTTCCTCATAATGAGCTTTGGGTTCTACTTCTGGTGATGTTGTACTTTTAATAAACAGGGAAGTATCGCAATTTCCCTTCCTTAGAATTTAAAAATACCATGGAACAGAGCAAGAAAGCATCACAATTGTCCCTTTTTATAGTGAAAATATATTTTCTTTTGTTTTTTCCAGACAGGGTCTCTCTGTGTAGCCTTGCTTGTCCTAGACTTGCTTTGTAAACCAAGCTGGCTTCGAACTCACAGTGATCCGCCTGCCTCTGCCTCTCAAGTGCTGGGATTAAAGTCATATTGCAGAAAAAAAAGATTAAAAAAAAAGGTCAATACTAGTTGTCTTCCTTTATCACTCTATAATTTACTGAGTATACTCAGTATACTTTTTTTTGAGTCATGGTCTCTCATGGAACTTGCTGTTTGGCCTGGTTAGCTGGCCTCTGGGGATCTACTTGTCACCTCTCCTTCAGTGCTGGGGTTACAAACATGCACCACTGTGTCCAGATTTTATGTGGGAACGAGATCAGAACTCAAGTCCTCCTTTGCTAACTGAGCCATTTCCTCAACCTCAAGATTTAAAAATGAACAGATGGAGCCAATAGGACTTCTTTGAGACTCATATGACTATTTTTATAGATATATTTTTAATTTTTTTCCTATTAATTCTCTTTAATTTGCTCTGTTGCATGGTTTTTGGTCCAGAGAATGCGATGTGAGTCATAGCTCTAGCCTTGGATAGAGATGTGAAATGTTGAGCTGCCAGGAAGATTATAAGATCTATCTAGCAGGAAAGCTGTCTGTTTCAGACACTTTAGGAAACAGTTTAAAGCCTACCTAAACATGTAGGTTGGCACAATGGTCTCTCTGGTCATTGTCCATTCTCATACCATGATAATGTTTTTCTCCACGGTGGCCCTTTTCATCACTGACCACTGTCACCTTTGAGAATCCCTCATATTATTTCATAACTAACTCTGTCTGGCTTTTACATTGTACTCTGTGTTGTGTTCATTTGATACAAATCGTATGAAGAAGGGAGCCAGCAGGAGGCCCTGGAAAATTGTGACACATTCAGTGAGCAGCTTGTTGATGTGGAAACTCTAGAATTTCTTTCTGATCTCATCTATTCTTGATCCAGCCTGAAAGCTGAATGCATGTGTGTTTCCTTAAGCTGCTATAGATTCCACTGTGTGAGGTCCCAGGACTTGAAAGCCTATATCTGTAGGATAGAGTCTTCTAGAGTCCTGTTATTACAGTGTTACTTAAGGGAATTTCCAGGAGCAATCTGTGACATGCAGCTGCCATAACCTTGGCTAGTAATGGAACTTTGGATCTCTGGTATCCACTGTTAGTAATTCTAGAAAAACAAAAGTAAAATTCAGGTCCAATTGTAAATCTGATTTTCTAATCACAGACACACTTCAAGTTAGGAGATCACATGTTGAAACTGTATTAAAAAAAAATCAATTAAACCAGACAAGATGGTTTACGTCTGTAACTCATCACTCAGGAAGCTGAGGTGGGAGGATAAGAAGTTCAAAGTCAACCTGGGCTATATAACATGATTCTGTCACAAAATGGCTCTGTCCCATAAAACACTAAAATAGATGTGAATGGTCTGATTCTGCTCCAGCATCCATGCACTGGAATTATAAGACAGGCAGTAAGCAATTCCATCCTATTTAGTGCTCTGGTGAAAACCCAACCCTAATTAAAAAAAGAAAAAGAAAAGAAAAGAAAACCCAACCCTAAATAAGTGCCTTTAAAAGTCCTTCCATAATTGTCTAACTTGATGAATCTATAAAATCTTTGTTGTTAAAGAAATTTCATTGACTGCTCATGGAAGACTGTAGTAGTCAAGTACGGTGGTGGTAAATATCCTTAACATGTTTTCAAAGAGACGAGGCTAGGTCTCTCCATTGTGCCTTTAGTCTAAATGTTTATCGTGGTTGGACTTATAGTCTGAAAGACAAGTTCATGAATCTCTTTGTGGCCACAAGAGCCTTTTGACCAGTGGGAGTCGAGGAGGCACTATGAACAAATGCCAAGCCATTTGGAAGATGCTTGTAATCCCAGAACACAGGCTGTGGTAGGAAGATCCCTGTAAATTTGAAACCAGCTTGGCCTGTTGAGTGAGCTATAAGCCAGCCTGGGCTACACAGTGCAACACTGTCATTAACATAATGCCTGGCCTGGTGACACAGGCCTGTAATCCCAGCTACTTCCTGGCTTCCAGAACCATGAGCTAAACAAATGTCTTCTCTTTGCAACTTACTTAGTGTGCTGGTTAGGTTTTTGTTAACTCGACCCAAGCTCAGGTTGTCTGGGAAGAGGGAACCTTCGTTGAGAAAATGCCTCCATCAGATTGGTTTGTGGATATGTCTGTGAGACATTTTCTTAGTTCATAATCTTTGTGGGAGGGTATAGCTCACTATGAATGGTGCTAGTCCTAGAACAGGTGGTCTGGGTGGTAGAAGAAAGCAGGCCGAGCAAGCTATGGGGAGCAAGCGAATAACAGCCTTCCTCCCATAGTCTCTGTCTCAGTTCATGCTTCTATGATCATGCCTCCAGGTTCCTGCCTTGAATTCCTGCCTTGGCTTCCCATAGTAATGGATTATGATATGGATGGATGTATAAGGCAAGTAAGCTCTCTCCCCTCATGTTGCTTTGGTGAATGTTGAATCAAAGCAACAGAGAAGCAAAGTAGGACACTGAGCCTCTGGTATTTTGCTATAGCTAAGACAGCCCTGTGGAATTTGCTGATCATTGTTTTCTCACAAGGCTCGCAGAAATGGAAGGGAAGGATAGATGCTTATGGCCTAGGGGCTGAACTGCCTCTTGAGACAGCCATGGAGAATCAGTCAGAGAGATTCAGAGGAGGAAGGTTGCATTTTGGGAGGTTGGTGCCCAATGGAACCAACTGGCATGCCAGAGAGAGGCCTTCATACTGTTGACAACGTTCATAAAAGATTGATATTGATCTAGGCTCTCAAGCCCATGAGTACTGTGGTTCTAAAGTTGAGACTGTTGTTCTTCTGGAAGCTTTTTTCTCTGTGGTATCCTAGCAAGAGAGCTTTTTGTAGTCAGAACTCCTGGAGGTCATGAAGTATTTCCCCAATAGTCCAAAGACAATGAGGCTGTCCATTTAGACTGATGGGATAAAAACATTACCAGCTATAGTCCATGATTTCTTAACTTTGACTTTGGAAGGGTCATTATTTTCTTTCTGGTCAGTGTATGTAATACATGCTGGGTGTCAGCCTGAATAATTGTAAGATGTCTAGATTTTGCCTAGGCTGCAGCCACAGGCCTTTAATCCCAGCTAGTCAGGAGGCCAAGACAGAAGGATAACAAGTTCAAGCTCAGCCTGGGTTACAGAAAATTGCTTAGTTAGCTGGTAAAGCCTCAGGGTTTTTTTGTTTTTTTTTTTTTTGTTTTTGTATGTGTCTATGAAGGTATTCTCAGAGAAACTTGGTATGTGAGTTGGGACCGATGGGCAACGTGGGAAAGTAAAATAAAAAGATAGAAGGGGACTTGTCTGTCTTTGCCTCAGCCTTTCTGTTTTTGTCTCCCTTGTATAGTGAGACGCAGTAGTGTATGAAACACTAAATATTGCCCCCTTCCCCATAAGACTTTACTCAAATCTTTTTATCTCCCCCTTCTGTTGTAAAACCTTTATGCAAATGTTTCACATGCCCTACCTTGTAAAACCTTTGTTTACACAGAGCCCCTAGTGTGTTGCAGGAACTTAAGTGACTACGTGATTCCTTCTTGCTCCTCTTCTTTCTTTTTGTGCCGATTCTTTTAAAACTAGCCAATCTTGAAAGACAGTGAGGTCTAAGCCTCGCCAATAGGGAAAAGACACAGTCATTGTCACGGGTGTTAGACAAAAACCCAAGTGAATTTCCTGTCCTGGTGTGCTTGCCAGCTCAGTTCATGTCATTTTGAGAAGGAAAAAAAAAAAAGACCTTGCTGAGCTACTCAGCACGTTTGCTTTGTTCATTTGCTCCTTTGCACAACAGCAGCATTATTCTTTGTTTCTAACACTAGTCTTCTTGTCTGTGGGCATCAGGATTCTGAGTCCTTCAGTCTTCATCTATGAATCCTGCACCTTGGTTTCTTGCAGGTTATCAGGCTTTTGGCCTCATATAGCGGTTGTCTTACCAGTTTCCCTTTGTTTTGAGGTTTTCAGAAATGGACTAAGCCATGCTGTCTGCTTGCGTGGCTCTCCAGCTTGCAGACAGCTTCTTGCAGGGCCTGTCAGCCAATTTGGTCACATGGGGCCCATCACCCTAATACACCTCCTTTCAGATATTGTATCACTTTGTTTCCTCATTGCTATGACAAAACTTTTGGCAACAGTTTTGGCAAACTCAATTTCAGGAAGGCTATTGTCCAGCATGACAGGAAAGGCATGGGGGCAGATGTACGCATGAGGTGGCCTGTCAGGTTGCATCAGCTGCCAGGAAGTACAAAGAGATACCTGCTGGAACTCAGCTTGCTTTCTTGTTTAGTCAGTCTGTGAATGAAGCCCAGGAAGTAGTGCCAAGCAAATTGGGGTGAGTCTTCCCCGCTCCAATTAAACTTTTTTGAAAATGCTCTCAAAGACATGTCCACAGCTGTTTCTCTTGGGTATTTCTAAGTCCAGTCAAATTGGCATGACAGATTAACCATCACACATATTTTCTTTCTGGGGAAATCTGTCTAGGGCAGTCAGTGGGATGTCAGGACTCATGACATGGGCTGCTTCCCCAGTATAGAAGCTGGGTTTGTATTCAGCCTCGAAGCTAGAGTTTGCCTTTTAGCCAATCTTCTCAGAGTCCTCGCCCTCTGGACGTGTTTCCTTCTAAAACACTGCCTTTCAGATTCATCTGTACTACCAGGTGGAGTAACCCCCAACTTCACAATCCCATTGGAAATGAATAGCTTCTGTTTTCCCTTCTCGTCTTTACCAGAGCAAGCCTGTCCTCCCTGCTCCTCGTCCACTCTTCTTCAGAATATTTGCCTATGTGCATGCCTGGTACTTGTTCTGGAATGTGGCCATTGTCTGGTATTGAGCTTCTATTGACACTTCTTCAGACACATCCCTCTGCTCTGGGGAAGTGTGAGATCAAGTCTGACTGAATGTCCTTACAACAGAACAGTCATATAGCAAGGTGGCACGTGTGTCAAAGCACACCTGGATGCTCAGCTTTCACTCCTATACCTTTTAAGCCAGTAGGACGCTGTTGTATGCTGGATGAGGAGCCTGAGCAGGCTCCTTAACATGCTTCTCCAGGGGGCACTGGCAGGCTTTTAGGGGTTGGTGGTGAGTCTCAGCTCCTGTTCAGTCCTACTCCATTTTGTTCTGGAAAGGATATCTTTATGGAGACTCACTGAGCGGTTGCTTCAAGTTCAAATCCGAACACTCAAGGAATTGGCTGCCTGAAACAAAATGTTGCCTTAGGAGAGCACACTGGAGGCTGAATCCCAGGCAACAAAATAAACAAAACCCCACCCAAACCCAAGAAACAACAACGGAGCAGAATAAAAGGCTGAAAGAAAGGGCTGAAAGGGGTACCCCAATTCCCACAGACTCATGCTTATGTTTTGCCTGGGTTGACAGATTTTTCTTTCTAAAGATTTTCATATTTCCACACATCTCTTTACAATATAACTACTAAGAGCATTTGTTACCTGTCAGCTTTGCCACAGTGGATGAAGGCAACATTGGGAAATCCTGAGCTTTTTCATCTTTGCTCCTTGCTTAAGGGGCCATCTCATCCCTTCTTCCTCTTTTCATCACCTTTCTTAACTACTTTAGTGATTATCCTCCTTTCCTAAAATTGTATTTTATTTTCTTCATTGTTATATAAAGCTGTGCATATATACCATATATAACAAAATGGTTTAATGAGTAATTATATTGTGGGATGGTCACCTCACATAGTTACTTTTTTGAGGGGAGAACATTTTTGCAACCACTCTCTTAGCATTCCCCACCCCCAACTTGTGATCCTCTTACTTGTGCCTCTCAAGAGTGGGGTTTATAGGAATATGCCACCATACTGTTGTTAGTATTCCCTGCCCCTCTGGTACTGAAGATAGAACCCAGGGCCTCAAACACACTAACAAAGCCCTCTACCCTTAAGCTACATCTTAATGTAGCTTTTAAATAACTAAAATTGTATTAGTCAGTCTTCCATCTCTGTGATAACATATCTGATAAAGTTACCCTGAAAGAGAAGAGACCTATTCTGGCTCACTATTTCAGACCATGATCACTTGGTTATGATGCTTTGGGTCTATAATAAGGCAACATTTTATGACTGGAGCTCACCGTAGTGGAAAACACTTACTTTATAGCACCTAGGGAAAGAAGAAAGAAAGAAAGAAAGAAAGAAAGAAAGAAAGAAAGAAAGAAAGAAAGACAAGAAAGAAAGAAAGAAAAGAAAGATAAGAAAAGAAAGAAAAGAAAGAAAACGAAGAAAGAGAAAGAAGAAAAAGAAAGAGAAAAGAAAAAAGAAAGAAGAAAGAAAGAAAGAAAGAAAGAAAGAAAGAAAGAAAGAAAGAAAGAGAGAGAGAAAAGAGGTGGCTAGAATACCACAGTCCCCTTCAAAGGTATACCCCCAAAAGATCTAAGCTCCTTCCCCTAGGTCCTACCTCCTAAAATTTCTACCACTCCCAAATAGTACCAAGCCTTTAGTACAGACCAAGCCTTTAACATGCGAACCTTAGTGGAACACTTTGATTCAAATAATAGCAACAATACCTAACTGTAGCCATCATGTTGCACACTAGATCTTTTGAAGATAGTCCCCCCCCCAGGCCTTGGTAACTAACTAGATCAGTTACCTTCTCATCATGTCAAAATGCCCCACAGAAGCAGCTTAGTAAAGGGGGGGATTTTTTTTTTTTTTTGCTTATACATTCAGAGGTATTCCAGTTCACTGAGGTGGAGAAGGCGTGGCAGACTGACTCCATGGTGCAGAAAGGCCACGGGCCAGGAGGCAGAAACTGAACATGAACACAGGAGTGAAGTTACCTCATCTACATACTTGCTCCGTTTCTTTGCATAGCAAATGCCCTTAAGGATTTGGAGCAACAACTCAATGAACGAACTCTCATTCATTTCGGGTGAGAATGAAAAACCACACTCTTTTGCAACAATTATGTAATTTGAGAAGTTTGGGAAGTTGTTGCATTTTCCCACAATGACTACCACATAGGAGATTTTGGACAGTTCCAGGAGGTTGGGGCTGGCAGACAGCTCTGAGAAAATGGAATTTTCAGAGGAATCCATAGAAGCTGGGCCTACAAGCCCATATAATCCTAGAACTTAGTGGAGACTAAGGTAGAACTATCACTCGTTTGGAGGTAGTCTGGGCTACATAGGGTAGTTTAAGACCAGCCTGGGCAACTTACTGAGACTCTATCTTAAAATAAAAAGTGAAAGAGCCGGCTAGAAATACAGCTATGTGGTGGAGTATCTATCTGCATGCATAAGGCCCTAAGTTTGATCTAAGTACCACAGAAAAACAAGAAAAAAAAAGGCAGAATGGGGAAAAGAAAGTCAGTATAAGCATGCAAAATAGATAATTGATAGTTAAAAGCTGAGACTGCTGAAGACAAGAAAATGATCGTTTATTGAGGGCTTCAGGTATTCACCCAGAACAAAACCAAATGACCATTGTTTTAGTTAGGGTTTCAGTTGCTGTGATGAAACACCATGTCCTAAATCAACTGGAGGAGGAAAGGGTTTATTTGGATTACATTTCCATATCACACTGTTCATCCTCAAATACAGTCAGGATAATAACTCACACAGGGAAGGAACCTGGAGGCAGGAGCTGATGCAAAGGCCGTGGAGGAACACTGCTTACTGGCTTGTTCCTCATAGCTTGCTCAGCCTGTTTTCTTCAGAACCCAGGGCCACCAGCCCAGGGATGGCACCCCCTACAATGGGCTAGGCTCTCCCACCTCAGTCACTAATTAAGGCAATGCCCTACAAGATTGCCTACAAACCCATATTATGGAGGCGCTTTCTCAACTGAGGCTCCCTCTTCTCTGATGGTGGCTTTCACTTGTTTCAAGTTGACACAAAACTATTCAGAACAATCACTTAAGATTCCTCCACATTTTCAAATGTGTTGAATATTTCATAGGATTCAGAATATTCCCCTTGTAGCCTCTTCAGTAGTCAAGAAGTGAGAAAGCATGAAGCTGGTAAAATGACAAGATCCCCTTGCACCCAGCTCTGCACTTGAGAGGGATGTCCCCAGTGCTTTGGCATTTTTTTTTCCTATAATTTGGCTCTCCTCACCTAACTAGTCTGCCCTCAAATTCTCCCATTGATTCTGTCCCCTTAATGTTTGTGCTATGATTAGGTATTGAGGAAGTCCTTTTTCTATTCCAGTTTACCTGCTCAGTACTAGGCCTGGAATGGCAACATTATTCCCAATTTGGCTGGAAAAAACAGAAACTCGTAGCCTCCTCTGTGTCTCTATCCTATTGTTATATATGCAAGATCCGGAGACATGGATTTATGCCTTCTTCTCTCTTGAAAAATTATTCCATTCTTTTGAGACTTTTCCTCTTGTCATTGTTGGATTTGGATTGTTTTGCTATCTCGTTACTTCATTTTTGAGACAGGGTCTGGACACGTACCCCAGGAGCCTCTTTCAACCTCCTGTATCCTGAGATGGCAGGCATGCACTACAACACGTAGCATTAGATCTCTTCTTCAACTACCCTGCTTTGTTCTCCTTTCTTCACTGGATATGTAAAATCTTTATTGTGTGTTACAAGCTTGTCCTATAGACAAGGCTTTCAAGATCTGCCGATTGTGCATTCCTAAGATACTCTTGAGTTTTGGCTGCTAATGCTATTATACTGGACTAGAGAAAAGATGTCTGTGGTTATGTAATCCTCAGACTTGTTGATGTCTAATTTTATCAATATTATATATGCTTACATGAGGGTTCTCATTTTTTAACTTTATTGTCCAAAATGAAATAAAATCTCTCTGGTGCTTTCTTCTTATAGTCAGTTGTGAAAGGAAGTCAGCATTTTCTTTTATCTGGATGCTCAATTTTACTATCAAATATAAATATCACCGAAAGACTGAAGTGACATCGATAGTCTAAACAGAGGACTCAAAGGGGATACCTGGTGGCACTCAGAAGGAGGATAGCAGGCTACCGAGAAGAGACTTGATACCCTATAAGCATATACAGGGGGAGGAGGTCCCCCTCAGTCACAGTCATAGGGGAGGGGAGTAAGGGGAAAATGGGAGGGAGGGAGGAATGGGAGGATACAAGGGATGGGATAACAATTGAGATGTAACATGAATAAATTAATAAAATATTAAAAAAAAACCAAAGGTGGGCTCTTCCCCACTATTTCTTCTAACAGATTTAGTGTGTCTAGTTCTATGTTGAAGTCTTTAATCCACTTGGATTTTGGTTTTGTGCAGGGTGATAAATATGGATCTATTTGCATTTTTCTACATGTACACATCCAGTTAGACCAGCACCATTTGTTGATGATGCTGTCTTTTTTCCATTGTATGGATTTGACTTCTTTGTCAAAAATCAAGTGTCCATAGGTGAAGGTCCCTCTAGATCGTCAAGTCGATTCCATTGATCAACCAGTCTATTTCTATGCCATTTTTATTACTGTTGCTCTATAGTACAACTTGAGATCAGGGATGGAGATTTCTCCAGAAGATCTTTCATTGTACAGAATTGTTTTAGCTATTCTGGTTTTTGTTTCTTTGTTTGTTTTTCCATATGAAGTTGAGAAGTGATCTTTAAAGGTCTGTAAAGAATTGTGTAGGTATTTTGATAGGGATTTCATTGGATCTGCAAAAGATCATCCCAAGTGAGTTAACCCAGACCCAGAAAGACATGCATAGTATATGCTCATCACTTATAAGTGGATATTAGCCCAACACAGATGTCCTCTTAGAGACTCCACCCAATGGGGGACCTGGATAGAGGCTGGGACTTGGCAGCTGGACCCTGGGAAGAGCACTGAGAGTCCTATGTAAGAGTGGGAGATTGGAAGGGACCAGAGGGGTCAGGAGCTCCACAAGGAGATCATCAAAGCCGGCAGATCTGGACCCAGGGGGGCCTGCACAAACTAATACACCAACTAAAGACAATGTATAGAGAGAACCTAGACCCATGTTCAGATGTAGCCAATGGATAGTTCACTCTCCATGTGGAGGTGGGGGAGAGCAGAGATTGACATGAACTCTGGTGCCTGTGATTTGATCACTTCCCCTTGGAAGGGTAGCCTTGTGGACACACAGAGGAAGGGGATGATGCAGGCTATCTTCCCTAGACCTGATAGGCTGTGGTCAGATGGTGGGAGAGGAGGGCACCCACTGTCAGAGGTCTAGGGGAGGAGAGTAGGCAGAAGAAAGAGGTGGGGGATTGGGAAGATACTAAGGAGGGGTTAACAATCAGGATGTAATATGAATAAATTATAAAAAATTAAAGATATGAAAAGGAAGAAGAGCAGCCAGTGCTCTTAACCATTGTGCCATCCCTCCAATCTCTGATTTGCTTTTTTGACTGAGTAGAATGTGTTATAATTTTCCCCTTTTAGTACTGGTAGATTCATCTATACAGTCATTCAACAAATACCTGCTGATCACTACTCTAGATTTCATAGTTTTTAAGCAAATACTGGTTCTCCTTTTTTACACTTCCAGAGAAGCAGTATGTTTCCCTGTCAGTCCCAGTACAATATAGCCTGCTCATATGAATTGCTAATGCCAATTGAATGGAAGTAATGGAAGTGAAAGCATCCCAGACCATAGCAGAAACTTTGAGAGGTACTGAAAATTCTAGTTTTTTGGGATTCTGTCTTCCATGAAAAGATTCTTGTGTTTCCCATGTATTTCTACCAGGTCCCTGGCATAGGAAGCTACCTAGGACAGATTTGAAGCCAAATCTCATGAGGCCTGGCATAGATGTGCTCCAGCTGATGTTAGGGCCACAAATGAGGAGTAAGTGCTTGATGCTGTAAGCCACTGATATCTTAGAATTTCTGTGGTTAGGTGTGGTCAGAGCAAAGCTGCCAAGTGAACCCACCTTTTATTTGACACCCATTGTTCTGAATGCTGAGGGGGTGGGGTTACAAAAATAATTCTCCATGTAGAATTTAGCAAAAAAGCTGTGTAGTATTTCATGGGCTGTGACAGAATCTCACTATATAGTCCAGGCTAGCCTCAAACTTGAGATCCTCCTGTCTCTGCCTCATGAGTGGTGGGTTTACAGGTGTGTGCCACCATATCCATCTCCTTTATATTCCTGTCACTTCTATCTCCTCCTTCTCATTTTTCTTCCATATGTTCACTTTTCCCTTCTTTGATGCCTACTTGGAGCATGGTGCATGAAATATGGTCATGCAGCTTCTAGCCATGACCTAGCCTCAAATACAACTAAAGGACCTTGCCTCTTCTTATCATTAAGACTGGACTCTCGTTTTCCAAACTTTATCTTCTCCTTCCACTTGCATTTTCATGTTTGGCTGTATTAATGTGCCTGCTCATTAAAGCACACATTCTATGGCACACTATCTTCTGATATACCTTGAATCCCCCTACAGGACCAATGTCCTGATTCCCCTAGCTGCTGGAAGTGTTGGTGGATAATGACTTCCACAGGTTTCGCTCTCTAGACATTGCACTCCCTTGAAGACAGCCATCTCACTCTTAGAGTTATACTTCCTTCTCATAGGCAACATAATTCTAATAACCACTTAATGTGGTGGTGGTGAGGAAAGCTGTGAAGAGCTCTCTTGGGATGGGAGATGACACCATTGATAAAGAGCTGGCCATGCAGGCACAAGATCCTGAGTTTAGACCATGGGAACTCATGTTTGAAAAGCTAAGTTCCTTGAGTGTTTATAATCCTAGCCCTGGAGAGATGGAGACAGCCAGTCTAGCTGAACTGGTGAGCCAGATCCAGGTTTAGTCAGAGTTTCTGTCTCAGAAAATAAGATGTAGGGGAATTGAGGAGGGCATTCAATATCCACAGGGATCACAAATGGAAAAAACTTGAAGAAGCCATGGGATAAAAGGTAAAACCTACATGATCTCACACACACACACACACACACACACACACACACACACACACAGAGAGAGAGAGAGAGAGAGAGAGAGAGAGAGAGAGAGAGAGAGAGAGAGAGAGAGAGAGGGAGGGAGAGAGAGAGAGAGAGAGATCTGTCATGAAGCCACTTAGCTATATCCCCATCCCAAGATAAGATTCTTGAATGAGCAAATGAATAAAATGAATAGATGGATGAGTGTAGCTGAGCCATGGATGAAGGATATTTCCTTCTCTACAGATACCATGTAATCATTTTTCAGAGATGTCTTTCTTCCCCAGGTAGCCTCTCTTGGGCGTAGTAACTAGGTTAAGTAGGAGGATGTCCCTGGTGTCTAATAGCATCCTTTCTCGAGGGACATATAGGCAGTGATCCTGCAATAGTGTTAGAAGGCAGATTTTAAGATCTCCCTCTGTCTCTCTCTCTGTCTCTCTGTGTCTGTCTGTCTGTCTGTCTGTCTCTCTCTCTCTCTCTCTCTCTCGCTCTCTCTGTGTGTGTGTTTGTGCTTCACATTTAAGTTTCT
The DNA here is from genome assembly GCF_903995435.1 of Acomys russatus. Lineage (NCBI taxonomy): Eukaryota > Metazoa > Chordata > Mammalia > Rodentia > Muridae > Acomys > Acomys russatus. The sequence goes on from NC_067169.1 coordinate 11,042,698, forward strand.
CAGTAGGCATTAATGATCTGTGTCACAGTTTAGGTTTCCTTGGAAACAGACCCTGAGACTGAGTTCATGTGCAAGTTCGTTATTAAGGAGAGCTTCTGGGATCGATGGCTATGGAAGGCAGAAGGAAATAAAAGTGGCTACAGGGAAAGGCTGAGCTACATTCTAGACCCAGAGACAGCCTCCCCTCTAGGGAATTTGAGAGCTGGGTTGCTCTTTGAAGGTGTCTCAAATTAAGCTGAAGTGACCACTCATTTATACTCTTGCTTTAGATGGCATTGTATGTGCTCTGGCCACAAGATGGTATGATTTTATTTTCTGTAAGATGGTTCTGTGCATCTGTGGCTGACCCTGGAGGGGCTGAAACTTGAGTAACAATAGCTCGTTGGGCTCCCATGACGATCAAGCATTTCTTTGTAGGTAGATTTGAGAAGTGTATCTCCATATTCAAAACAGCCTGTTAAATATACTTTCCAACTCATCCCTTCTCACCTTCTGCTGTTGTTTCCTTTCCTTCCTGTCTTAGTGGCAAAAGAAGGCTCATCATCTCCATCTTTTGTTCATACTTCCTCTCTTACTAGAATAGTAAGTTGAGTTAACTTTCACATACTTTAAGGTGACTCTTTGGGCATCATCTCCTCACAAGATGTTTCTCTGGGTTCCTCAAAGCACGAGAAGATGATTTCAGAATTGAGGGCAGCTCAATGGTAGAGTGCAGTTCAATCTCTAGCGCCTAAAATATGTGATTATCCACAATGTTTTTTTTTTTAAAAATCACACCCTGGGGGTAGAGAGGTGCCTTAATGGTTAATCATCTTGCAGAGGATTAGAGTTTGGTTTGGACCATCCACTTTGGGAGACTCTCAGCTGCTTGGAACTCCAGTCTCAGGGTATCTGACATCACCCTCTTTTGGTTTCTTCAGGCACTCTCATACACAAATGTATATATACACATGCCTAAACATAGATAAAAATCTAATCCTAAAAATAGCCTATCTTTTGATTATAAACTAGCCTTTCTGTACTACTGTGTTATTATGTAGTCATCTATCACCTCAGACCAGAAGTTCTTTCAGAGCCCAGCCCCTGGCAATGTCTGACTAAAACCAGACTGGGGATTCAGTTTGTGTTTGCTGGATTCATGGGTGAGGGGCAGCTCTCCTTACCAGCAGTGGTATATGTGTATAGCTCCATTGGCTAAGAAGCTATACAATCTGCCTACTGTAACATCAAGTATGTTTATTCAACTTTTTTCATGTAGGGCTTACGCTTTCTGAATACTTTGCACTTGGCTGGCTGTTTGTCAGATGAAAAGTATATATGCTATTTTTCTAAGCTGTTTTTTAACCAACCAATAATAGGTTGGGGCATTTTGGTGGATTATAAGAATATTCTTGATGCATTACAAGATCTTGGTTCCCTCATTCTCTGGTATCAATTTCTGATCTGTAGGGTAGAATAAGGGGAAATTGTGGTAGAGAGAAGTGGGATACACAGGCGAACACAGCAGTATCTAGAGAGCAGGCAGTTGAGCCGAGGAGCACCAGTTCTGGCTTAGGGTCACGCCACCAAGTAGGAATATGCATACATTATGTTGTTTGTATATCTATTTTACATAAGGCTTGTGAACTAAGAGAGTTCAAACATGGAAAAATGATGTCACAACTGAAGCCTCCTAGTGTGTAGTAACTACTAACAACATTGCCAAATCAGGGCAAGCTCAAGGTGGGAAATAAGACAGTGAGGTAAGGATGCAGATCACTCTGAGAGGCTATGTCTAGGTGAAAGAGAAAGCTAGTCCTGAATACAGATGTGAGGATGCGCCCCACCCACTGGTCTTGCACACTTTACACTGAGTGCTTTGATGGTCTTAGGGAAGACTTTTACTTAGTGTATGAGACTGGTGATTAGTAGAAAGTTCTGTGTGGACTGACTTTATTTGAGTTGCCTCTGCTTCTGTTTTCTTTGTTAACAATGCAAAGTAAGGAAAGGTTCAAGTAAACAGACCGGTTAGGCACTTACTGCAGTAATCCAAGTAAGAGATGACTGAAGCAGATTGGCTCATAAGGCTGCTGTCTGAGAGGGACAGCTCTTATTCAGTTCCCGCAACGTGAGGGCAGTATGTGAAGGCCAGATGGCCATGTGGGTCACAAGGTCATAAGTGTCCTAAACTAGAAGTTGAAGTCTGCCACTTAAAGTTTTACTAAAACTAAAACAAAAACAAAACCAACCAAACAAGAACCTGGGTGACAGAGAGGCAGTAATAAACGGAAATGTGTCTGTTTCCTGAGGAGGGAAAAGTTAAAAGTTCTCTGTGCCTGGCCTATAACAGTGTTGCGATTTATAGAAAATATGAAACAAATATCAAGCAATTATGATATGTAAATTTTCTGTGAGGTAAATGATCTAAATCTTTTCCTGGGAGAAGGCCTCTCCTCTGGCACCAAGGCCTCAGGAAATTTTCACCTGTACTCTGGGGGAGAAAGTTTTAATTGTTTTTATAGTCCACATTCCACAGTATGATTGCTTAGCAGACCTAAAGCAATTTTACCTTTACTATAGGGAACTATTTCCAGAAGGGAGATCACAACAGCTGCCTACCTAAGACCATCTCAGAGTTTCAGAAAGAGACCACCTGCCACTGACTTTCACATTTGAATAGATCTGGAAAACCTCCTATGACTCACACGATATATTCCGGCACACTCACACAAGACTCTGTTCATACTGACCTGAAGTTTTCATGAGGAACTGAACCCTGAGTGGATTTTTATCCTGACATGCTATCTTCTTTTCTGGCCCTTGTATTCTCTCTTAGAGAAGTGTTTTCTATTGAAATATAGCTCATTCTATTTTTTAAAATTTCTTGTCACAACAAATGACTTGAATGGTTCCATATGCATGCACCTAATTTTCTCGACAATATCTCTTTGGCGTGTAAGCTGGTTCTCCCAAAAAGGAATGGAATGTTCATGGAAGTATTTATATCATCTTACTTCTGAATGATTCTAGAAGGTTCTGGATGGAACTTTAAGAGGCTTAAAGGTAAACAGGCTCTTCTAACATGGCTGTTATGATGAGAGTGAAAATTTCTTAGGACAGGAATGGTCTCGCTTTCACTATCTCGGTAGTCTTTTACATTGAACTGTGATATAAAGTCAGTGACTGTTTCTTTAACAGTGAACTCTGCCAGACCCTTCCCCCCTTTTTGTCACATGGTGATGTCTTCAACCATTAAAGTTATTTAGAGTGGCCAAAAGATATAGTACTAAAAAATATGTGCTGTAGGTATAACGCCCTTCTTTGTATTAGTCATTTTTCTTATTGCTGTAACCAAATACCTGACAAGAAGCAATTTAAGGGATGAAGAGCTTATTTTGGCTCATGATTTAAGAGATATAATTCAACATGGTGGTAGGAGAGTGACGTAGCTATTTATAGCACATCTATACTCAGAAAGGGGGTAGGGACAGACAGACAGACAAACACACACACACACACACACACACACATACACAGAGAGAGAGAGACAGACAGACAGACAGGCAGACAGACAGACAGACACACACACAGGCAGACAGATAGACACAGATAGATAGACAGAGATGCTGGTATTCCTCTGCTGACTGCCCTGCCCCAAACTTCTTTTTTTGTTCTTTTTATTCAGTTCAGGGACCAAGGTCATTGGATAGTGTTGGCCACATTCAAAGTGAGTCTTTCCTCTTAGTTAACCATCTCCTAAAACTCCCTAAAAAAACAAAACAAAACAAAACAAAAAAAAAAAAAAAAACCATAGCTAGATCATCCCAAATCCAGTCATGCTGATAAGATTAAATGTCACACTCACTAATAAAGTATAACTTTTATTGCATTTTCTAATTCAAAAGTTTTTTCTTTGTTGGTTTGGTTTTTGCTGTGTTTTAAGACAAGGTTTCTCTGTGTAGCCTTGGCTGTCTTTGTAAACTCAGAGAGATCTGCCTGCCTCTGACTACTGAGTGCTGGGATTACAGGCACGTGTCACCACCATCTGGCAATTTAAAAGATTTTAACTGATATAAAATAAAAATTAAATAAACTAATGAGGTACATATTCAATATGTACATGCTTAGTGTAAAGTTTAAATCAAGAGAAGCATATCTCCTCAAAACTTGTTACTTTTCCATACAAAAGACATCCAATATCTATCTATCTATCTGTCTGTCTATCTATCTATCTATCTATCTATCTATCTATCTATCTATCTACCTGCCTACCTACCTACCTATTTCTCTGTGTCTACATTTGCTTTTCCCTCAGCTGAAGACAGAACCTGGAGCTTCATACACACTAGGCAGACATTCTGCCACAGTGCTAAACTCCTTGCCTGTGTATTCTTGTTTTAAAAAGCTATTGTGTTATTATTACCTTTACTTACTATGGTCTTTAGCAGAACAGTTTGAATAACAGCTCAAAAATACATACTTTTTTGTTGTTGTTCTGTTTTTTGAGACAAAATCTCAGTTTGTGGCCCTAGGTAGCCTAGAGATATGTAGTCCAAGCTACATAGCCACCTTGTGGCAAATCTCCTGCTTTGATTCCCTCAAATGCTTAAATGGCAGCCATGAGCCATCACACCCAGACCCAAAGTTTTTTTTTTGAAAGCATGAAGTCATGTTATATTTTGGAATCTGTATATGGTGTATTGCTTGGTTAATTTTTGCAAAATTTTATAAGCCAAAAAGTATATGGACTAACTAAGTACTTGCAACAGTGAGAAGATAGGAGGAAAGTTGTGTCCCAGTTGTGAGAAGCTTTCTATCAGGAGTACCACTGAGACTTGCTGAGAAGTAGAAAATTAATAAAAGGTGCAGATGGTGCCAGCCTTTGTTGCTTGTATATAGGGCCAGCTAATCTTACTGCCTCGTGCATATGCCTTGTGCATATGCATACATATGTGTGTCTATGTATGTCCACATATAACTAATATGATCAAAGAAAAAAAGGCTATCAACTTGAGAGTGGAGGGCGGGCGTAGAAGGCCTTTGAGGGAGGGTAGTTTGGAAAAGGATGAAAGGAAGGCAGAAAGAGGGAGAGGTAAAATAATTCTATTTTCATTAAATACATTAAAATACAATAAAATAAACAAAAATTGAATCCTGGGACAAGGTGTCTAACTCAATTTACAGAGTGCTTGCCTATCATGCATTTGGTATTGAGTTTGGTTCCCAGCACTGCATAAATTAGGCATGAAGGTACATGCCTGTAGTCCTAGTACTGAGGACATAGAAGCAGGAGGATCAAGGTCATACTTGACTACAAAGCTAGTTGAATGTCCCTCTACTTTCATACATTTTATTGTTTTTTATTTCCTTGCTTGTCGCTATAGTCTTGGTAAATTTTATACATGAATATAAATAATGTATTCTTCAGTTTGACAATTTAGAATTTATGTAAATAATGAAATATTATATACACTCAGCTGTGGATTGCTGTATGTGTGCCTATTATCAGCATTATATGTGTGACTTTAGGGCTGTGGAGATTGGGTATGCATAAGTCCAGGGAGAGCTAGGTCTGGATGAATAGGAGCCCCTGCAGTTATACACGACTGAGATTCAGTGTGCTTCCAAATATGGCCACAAAAATATCTCACAATCAGGGAAACCTATAGCCCCAGCTACTTCAAAGGCTGAGATAGGAGGATGGTTTGAACTCAGCAGGTTGAGATAAGCCTGGGAAACATGGTGAGACCCCCCTCTCTAAATGAGCAAGCAAACAAAAAGAAATAAATGCCCATCCCCCAAGTTCTTTCCTATGTGACCTTGTTCTGCCCCCATCAAGAAATGAAACTCTTTTTCTTCCCCATGGGCTGGCTTGGTATTAGGACTTATTTTAACTACTATGATATAGTAGAAAGGATGCTAGGAATGCCTGAGGATACTAAATGTGAGAGCTGGAGCTTTTGCCTTTGCCACCTGGAAAACTCATTGCCCTGAGGTTACTAGGTGAGGAAGTTTAAGGTGACCATATGGTAAGAGAAAGGCCACTTGGTGCAACCTATGTATTGTACCTTCCAGTTCAGCCCAGTCACCATCTGAGTGCAGCAGAGTGAAGGAGCCCAGCTGATGGGAACATGTGAGACAGAACTGCCCAGCTGGACCCTGCTCCAATTCAATTCCTGACCCACAGTACCACAAGCAAATAAGACAGAACTTGAGGGGAGGGACCCTTCAGAGAATTCACAGTTGTCCCAGGTTGAGCTAATTGTTACACATGGACATGGAAGCAAAGAAGGTGACCTTGGTTTGCAGTTCTCTGCAGCTCAGGCAGTCCCTGAAGTCTTAAGATGGATTGCCAACAGCAGCAGGCACCACAGATTCCATCTAAAAAGGGTGATCTGAGAAACTTACAGTTCCCACAAATATTCAAGTACAAAGCAGCTGATTATAACCTTTTTTCACCATTGATGGATATTTGGATTCCAAAATCATTAGACAATCTTTCATATTTTCTAAGTATGCTAACATTTTGTAGTTTATATTAATTTTTTAAAATTTATTTTTCAGGGTTTGTTGTTGTTTGTTTGTTTGTTTGTTTTTGTTTTAGTTTTTCCCTTTCCTCCTTCCAAACCCTCCCAACTATCCTACAAATTCATAGCCTATTATTGTTATTGCCTTTGTGTGTGTGTGTATGCGTGCTCGCGTGTGTGTGCACGTGTACGTATGTGTGTATGTGTGCATGTGTATGTGTGTGTTCCTAAATATAACTTGCTCAGTCTGTGTGTTACTTGTATGCTTTAAGACTTATTTATTAGGTATACAGTGTTCTGTCTGCATGTACACCTGCATGCCAGAAGAGGGCACCAGATCTCATTATAGATGGTTGTGAGCCACCATGGAGTTGCTGGGAATTGAACTCAGCATCTTGGGAAGAGCAGCCAGTGCTCTTAATCTCTGAGCCGTCTCTCCAACCCCTACTTGTATGTTTTATTGAACCTGAAAGTGATTTAGTTTTCCTATGGTGCAAAGATCCGTGTTTTTTGTTTGTTTGTTTGTTTGTTTAGAACATCTGAATTTTTTAATCCTTCTTTACAGGTTACATAGACCACTTTTGATTAAGAAAACTGTAGAGTTAGTAACTGCTACAAGCGGACGCCAGGTGGTGGCACACAGAGTCCTGCTCTGCGGGTATCTGAAAGCACTGCTTGGGGGTCTCTGCTCAAACTTGTGGGACTCACTCACGGCAGATTTTAGTCCACAGGTCGCTTTTCCCCATATTTCTTTGTAAACTCTTCAGCATTCTTACAGAATTTTTTACGGTCCTTAGAGTATTCTTCAGCTAGGTCAGCCCGGAGTGGGTGCTCTGGCTGGAGGTCGTTCACCCGTGCTGTGAGGGACTGAATCACTTGGTCAGTCTTGGTGGCTGGCTTCCAGTTTTCAGCACTAATTACTGGCAGACAGACCTGCCCCTTCTCATCGATGTCAGGGTGGTAGATCTTTGTTTTAAATGTGATCTTGGGCGGTTTGAATGGCTACTCTGCTGGAAAGTTGATTTCGACTCTGAAGGCCCCCTTATCATATGGAGGGTTGTCAGGAACAAAAAGCCCTTGCCAAGTCAATAAATTAGCTCCATCAACCTGGATGTTACGGAAGTTTTTCATTCCACATTTGCGGATCTCTTCAAGCTCCTAACTTTGACCTCCTGCCCTCCTCCTTTCTTTCCTGTCTCAGGCCTCACAGCCTCCCAGAGCTGTGGGCTGGAGGAATGGGGCTCAGAGTCCTGCGACTGCCGCCCAGGACCTGGGGGCTCCCAGCCCGGGCTCTCGCTTTCTTCCCCGAGGGTGCCCAGGTGGGGCCTACAGGCCCGGCCCAAGCATGCCCTGCCCAAGCATCCCCGACCCACTGCAGCCCGCCAAGATCCATGTTTTGAATATGCAAATTATTGCCTTTGTCATACATCACCTGTTTTAGTGCATTGCTTGGCTTCCAGTTGGCTCCTTTAGATCCTGTTGAGGCAACATCATAGTACTTTAAGCAGTGGTAGCGCATGCCTTTAATCCCAGCACTCGGGAGGCAGAGGCAGGCGGATCGCTGTGAGTTCGAGGCCAGCCTGGTCTACAAAGTGAGTCCAGGACAGCCAAGGCTACACAGAGAAACCCTGTTTCGAAAAACCAAAAACAAAAATAGATTAAATATGTAAGACTTGAACAGAGCTCCTTCAACCTTGCTATTACTCTTCTCCAAGAGTGCCCAAGCTACTTTTGATCTTTTTTCAATCATATAATTTAAGTACTATACTGTTTTTGTGTCCAATAAGTAACTTTTATTGTTATCTTTTCTTCCTACATTGTTAGGCATTTTTATTCCAATAGATATTAAATTATACGAAATGCTTGTATTAACTAATGCTTGTATTTCTTAAGATCAACTTTTTTCTGTCTTCATGAATGAATAAAAACAGCACATTGTTCTTCAGTGCTGGGAATGTAACCCAGTACTCGATGCATTCCAGACAAGCACTAAGCCATACCCTAGCCTTATTCTTATATTTTTCTCATCCATTTCTGCTTGATAAGGTTTTGCTAACTTTGTGACACTTGGAAAGCTAGAGCACTGCTTTTATTCCCTGGAAGAATTTTTACAACATTGGAAGGACTGTCTCTTTGAATGCTTAGTGAAATTTTATAAGCCATCTGGGCCCGATATGTTTATATATTCCTTTACCCCCTAAGTGCTCATAGGACTACCTGAATTTTCTATTTCTCAGTCAGTTTGGGTTGGTTATAGTTCCTCTGCATTTTGCTACTCTAATTGAAAATGTTTTTCACATTAGAATTTTCATAGTATTATCTGTTTTTTGTTTGTCTGTTTTGTTTTGTTTAGAGGCAGGATCTCATGAAGGCCACTCTGGTCTCAAATTAGGTAGCCAAAGAACATTTTGAATCCCAAAATCTTTCTGCTTCCATCCATCTTGAATGACAGAATTACAAGGGTCAGCACTCAGGAGGCAGAGGCAGGCAGATCACTGTGAGTTCGAGGCCAGCCTGGTCTACAAAGCGAGTCCAGGACAGCCAAGGCTACACAGAGAGACCCTGTCTCAGAAAAAAAAAAAAAGAATTACAAGGGCGTGCCAGTATGTATGCCCCACCATAGTATTGTATTGTACATTAAATTAACTTGGGAACTTTTTTTGTTCATTTGCTCTGTTGTCTATCTTTTATTATTTAGCTTTATTATTCACTTTCTTCTACTCTTTGGGGTTAGCCTGTCTTTTCTTCAACCAAGTTCTTAAATTTGATATGTAGTGCATCAATTTTCATTTCAGCTCATTTAACAATTTAATTTTTTTTTTTTTTTTAGGTTTTTCGAGACAGGGTTTTTCTGTGTGACAGTCCTGGCTATCCTGGACTCTCTTTTGTAGACCAGGATGGCCTCGAACATACAGAGATCCATCTGCCTCTGTCTCCCAAGTGCTGGCATTAAAGGCATGCACCTGCACCACCACCTGGCCTACAATTTTACAACTTTTTTTTACATTACAACTATGGATTGAGAGAAAGTTGGGAAACTAGCACAGTGAACTTCTATACCCCTTTAACCAACTTTCTCCCATGTTTATATCTTAGGTAACAATGTTATGCAATTTATGCATAGACAATTTTGTCACATGTATTAATGTCACATGTAAGTCCCATCACAGTCAAGATATAAAGTGATTCCATCCCTGTAGAGATCTCTTTCCTGCTACCTTTTAGTAGTCGCATTCACTACTCCTACACCACCTCTCATCCCTAATTTTAGTTAACTACAAAACTGTTTATCCCAGTAACTATGTGAATGCAATATGTTCTTCTCCCTTCTGCATAGGTAACTGTAAGAGTTGGGGTATTTTTTATGGACACCTCTCTTGGAAGCGAATTTCATCCCTTTGGAGGCTATAAAAAGACCTCTGTTATTCATGTTCTTCCTTGGGCTTGAGGAACACAGGGGACACAAGCTCCATTGTCCTATGTGAACAATGGTCACTCTGAACCCTGACTAGTGGCTTACAGGTCAGGCAGTCCTCGCTTACAGAAACCACCAGGCAATCAACGCTAAAGGAAGAATTCAGATGGATGTCTTGGAGACCACAGGTAGCTGGGAGCAATTCAATCCTCTCCAGAACACAGAGCAGGTTGTCATCACTGGGTTGTGGAGATATGAACAATAATACTGACGCAGTTCTGAAGGCCACCTACAGCATACCATTCCTTATTATGCCTGTTGAATCACCTAGGGTCTTGCTGAGCACAGACAGAAAAGTCCCTTCAGCCCCATAACTTGCCCTTTTAATAGTTACCAAATCTGGTTCTTTGCCAAAATGGCCAAGCTATTCATTCTTGCTGCATGATGAATAGTAGTAAGACGAGGTGCAGCTCTCTCAGCCTCGCATCCTATCACTGTTTTTCAGCTTCTCCAGGATGCATTCTTCCACCTTGCAAAGAAGCTGGACCTCTTGGTAGGTCCTATACATGGTATAAGACGTAAGTGTCTTTTCCATTCTTTCTTGGTGAAACATGAGTAGAATGATAGTCCCAAAGATGATGAGATAGGCTGAGCCTCTCTTAGCTTTCTCTTCAGAATTCATGGAGGCTGGATCAGATTGAGCTCTGAATCCATGAGAGCCCTTGAAATGCTCCAGAAGCTGACCTGTGAATCTCAAGTAGGTTCTTTAAAAAGTTCACGTTCACCAACACCCTAGTTTTGATTTCTCAACACTGAAAAAAAAGGCCAGTGTCTACCTCTTCTTGATTCTGAAGTTTGACATAGTTAAGGAACCATTTGAGGAGGGTTAATGGCTTAAGTATGTTTTCAGTGTGTTTGTGCCATGGCTTAGCTTTTTGCACTCATTGGCATATGATGCAGAAGTCCAGCCCTCCTGATCAATATTCACATCCCCATCTGCCTGAGATCTTACTGATGAACTCGGCATTCTGTTCACTTGCAAAGATGATGGAGGCAGAAATGCACAACGGGAGTTACCGGAAAGGTGGCTGCAGATTGCATTCTCTGCATGATGAAAGTCTTGACCTTAGATTTGGATGCTGATTTGATGTGAGATGAGGAATTAATCTGACTTTCTGAGAGCATCAGCTTTGGCTAGTATGAAGCAAATTCTGGATTATCCCTGTTGATCACATCTCATCCAAGGTCCATGGGCAACCCAGATACTACAGATAAACTGTACATATCTAAGACACTTCCCCATTCCTGGAAGTATTGATGTCTTATTCATCACAGATACCATTCAAGGCCTTCAAGAGGGTATCTGAGATACAGGTTTACCCCATGATACACCTCATATATACGCCTTACAATATACCTCATAAACTAACTCATGTATCTATCTGTCTGCAGTCTGAGGGCCCAGCTCCCAGTTCTGCTTCTTAGAGTTGGACATCAGTGGACACTGTACCAGGATCATGGACTCTTCATTGGTGTCAACACTGATCTCTTCTTCAAATTGTCATAGTCCCTGAAAAAGAGACAATCACAGATAGAAATGGTTAAGGCCTGGTAGAGTTGTAGGGCTGTGGAATGCCATTGCTTGGGACATGCACAGATAGGCTCAATAGGTCCTTGATGTAGATGTCACTGCTTACATGATGTTCCCTGCAGCATGGAGTGCTGATAAATTGCTCCCTCAGCCCTTTAACCTGCCTTTCATTGACTAAGCACAGCAAGGATATGTGGATCTGTGCAACACCCCTCCCCTCTGTTGATAGGGTTAGAAGAAGTTCAAGGCCAGCCTGGGAAACTTAGTGGAAGTGTGTCTCAAATGAAAAGAAAATGGAAGGCTAGGAAGGCTGGCAAGATGTCCCAGTAGGAAGGGCCTTGCTCCTAAGACTGAGAACCTGACTTTGATACCTAGAACCCACGTAGTGGAAGGAGAGAATTAACTTCTGTAGGTTGTCCTTTGGCTTGCCCAAGTGTACATTGTACATGCACACAAATACATGAATAAAAGTTAAAAATAAAATTAGAACAAGGTTAGGGATGTAGTCCATGCCAGAGTGCTTGTCTGGCATGTACAAAGTTCTGAGCTCAATCACTAGTTCCACCAAAACCAGTTAGTTGGGAATTGTTCACTCTTCCCACTTGGATTTTTTTTTTTTTTTGGTAGATTTGCTAGTACTGCTTTTAAAAGCGGTCTAACAAATATTTCCTGGAGTTTATGTTGATAGAATGCATACGGGCTTGGGGATTACTTTCTTGAGAATTTTAAAGTTACCAATTCAATTTCTCTAATAGTTAGAAGATTAGTCCAATTATCTATTTCATACTGGTTAAGCTGCTGTAACATGTGCTTTTAAAGAAATTGGCAGATTTAACTTAATTGATCACATGCAGGTGTGCAGAGTTGTTGACATTATGTATTTATTCTTTTAATGTCTGTAGTGATATCCTGGGTGGTATTAGTAAGCCCTGCCTTTTCTTTGTTAGTCTTTGTATACCTTGCTAGGAAACTATTGCTCCCATTTCTTTTTTCAAAGAACCAGCTCGATCCTTACTGATTGTTTTCCATTGTTTTTCTGTTTGCAATGCCATTGATTTTTTGCTTTCATTTATATTGTGTCTTCTGGTTTATTTTGTCTTTTTTGCTGTTCACAGTGGCCCATGCCTGTAATCCCAGCACTCAGGAGGCAGAGGCAGGCAGATCTTCTGTGAGTTCGAGGCCAGCCTGGTCTACAAATTGAGTCCAGGACAACCAAGGTTACACAGAGAAACCCTGTCTTGAAAAAAATTGGTTGAGACAGGGCCTCACTGTGTAGACCAGGCTGATCTCCATAGTCCTCATGTTCCAGCCTTCACAGTAGAAGGTTTACAAGCATACAGGCATGCACTCCATATTGTGTCTGCTGCCTTCATGTTTTTTTTTCCAGTTCTGGGGACTGAAACCAGGAACTCTCAAATGGTAGGCTAATGCTGTACCGCTATGTCACACCTTCAGTCCATGCATAGATTTTTAAAGGAGATTAGGTGGCTGATTCCAGGCTTTTCCTCTTTTTAAGGTAAGTAACTCTCACAACATTTTTCTTCTTAGCACTAGCTGAGCATCTCAAAATTTTTGATGCATTCTATTTTTTACTTTCATTGAACTAAACGTATTTTTGTAAACTTTAAGTTTTTGTTATTTGGAAGTGTGCCTTTTGCTTTTAAGTGCATTGGTATCAGATGAGAGGCAACTTTCATGTCGGTAATAAAAGAAATAAAACTGAGACAGAAAAAGGAGAAACTTTCCAGGCAAATCTTTAATTGAAAGCCAACATGATGACACCTCCTTCTTATGCCAGAATTTGAGAAACAGCAGCAGAAGAAGTTGAGGTCCAATCTGGCTTCAGAATAAGACTTTATATCAAACAACAAACAAACAAACACAAGATATGAAGGGAGAGTAATGGGGTAGAGATAACTGGAGAGGGCATGGAAGGGGAAAGAACAGGAGGGATGGGGAAGGGATGACGAGCATTAGGATATTTGGAAAAGGCCATATAGAGACCTAGTATTTTATACATTTGCACATGTTTAAATGCGGTTACTCTACAGGGGGCAGACCAGTTCTCCCAGAAGTCTGGAGAAGTAGGTCCTGAATGAGACTGAAATACATTATGGACACATATAAAATTCTCAATCAAGAAAAATAGTATATAAAATAGAGAAAAGGCTTTGATGGTAAGGAAAAGAGATCTAGGAGAAAAGAGACTTGATTGTTAGGAGATTTAGACTACTCCCAATTAGAGGAAGAAGGATGTTCTTATATCTGGTTGCTAAAGTGGTTAACACGCTCCAATTAGTTATAAGAATGGCAAGTTTTAAGAATTATCTTCGTGCTGGGTGGTGGTGGCGGAGGCAGTGGCTGTGGCTGTGGTACACGCCTTTAATCCCAGCACTCGGGAGGCAGACACAGGAGGATCTCTGTGAGTTTGAGACCAGCCTGGTCTACAAAGTGAGTCCAGGACAGCCAAGGATACACAGAGAGACCCTGTCTTAAAAAACCAAAAACCAGACCAAAACAAAACAAAAAGAAAAAAAAAACCCCAAAAAACAAACAAAGAAAAAAAGAATTATCTTCCTCTTTTAAGAAATATCCTCTTTCCTTATGTGATATTGATCAACAACCAGTTCCACTTTAGAAAGGTCATGGCATCACTTTACAGTCTATAGGTTTTCTGTTCTCTTTCTCTCTCTGTTTCTCTGCCTCCCTGTCTCTCTGTCTCTGTCTGTCTCTGTCTGTCTCTGTCTCTCTCTCTCTGTCTCTCTCTCTGTCTCTCTGTCTGTCTCTCTCTCTCTCTCTCTCTCTCCCTCTCTCTCTCTGTGTGTGTGTGTATAGCACATACATGGAAGAGGGTGCATGCAGAGGCCAAAGGTTAACATCAGGTATCTTCCTTGATTGTTCTTTACCTTCTTTTTGAGACAAGTCTTAGTCACTGAAGCTCAGCCCTTCAGCTAGGCTGCCTGGCTAATGAGGCAAGCAGAATCCATTTGTCTTCATCCTTCCCGTGCTGTAGTAGAGATGCATGAACCCACATACTTCACTTTCCCCCGGGCTCCAGGGCTCTGACTTAGGTCCTCATGCTTGCATGGTAAGCACATAACTGATTGAGCCTCCCACCTAGTCCTTTCTGTCCTGTTGATATGTTTACATATACTTTTGCTAAGATGAGATTTTTTAAAAAATTAACTAATTTTATTACTTTGGTTTTTTAAATTATTGATTTCTCTTTTATTTTATATGTTATAGTGCTTTGTTTGCATGTATGTATATGTAACATATGTGTGCCTGTTCCCCATAGACGTAAGAAAAGGGTATTAGATCTTCTGGAATCGGGGTTCCAGATGGTTGTGAGCTACTATGTGAGTGCTTAGAGACAAACCAAAGTCCTCTTCAAGGGTGGCCAGTGTTCTTAACTGCTGAACTATCTCTCTGGTTCCATTTGGTTAGTTTTGGAGACAGGGTCTCATATTACTACCCAAATCAATGTCTACGTGCCTGTCACATCTCAGTCTTCAGGTAATCCTTTTATAGTCTCAGTTAAGGAGGTTACATCTGGTGTGATTGACAAGCCCATCTGCCTGATGTTTCTGTTACGACTTGCTCTATTCACAGGTGTGGTTGCTATTGGCACACATAAACGTGTTTCCTGGTATTCTGGCTTAAGGTAGCTGTTTTACTTGTATAGACAGGACCCAGAATCATTATGCCTTTGCACTTGTACTCAGAAAGTGGAGTTATTCAGGTTAAAAGCGTTGTTTTTATAAAATAGAATAGCTGCAGGCTAGGCATAACTCAAAGTTGCTATTCTTCACCACTTATCCAGAGCAGATCCTGCCTGTTCTGTTTACATGTCCATTTGTGCAGTCTTTGTGTTTTTATTATTATATTTTCCAGTTCTTCAGTCTTCATCTGCTACTTTATGTCTTTTATTTCCTTACTGACACTTGCTGTTTCTTTGCTTAGACTTTTCTATTTTCTCCGTGTGTTTCAATTATCTTCAGAATTGTTCTTTGAAGTACACTTTCATTCCTGTCGCTTTAAAATCCTTGTAAGAAAATTCCATTATTTGTTAACATTTTATGTCTGGCTTCTGTTAATGGCCATTTCTTATTGAGATTGGTTTCTCTTTGCATAGGATGGTGACTCTCAGTCATATCCTGAATGTTTTCAGTATTTATGTCTACAGTGGCTCGATGAGACTGTCCCCCATAATCTTGGCCATTTGAATAGTGGGTCCTCAGTTGGTGGTTCTATTTGGGAGAGTTCAGGTGGCATGGCCTTGCTGGAGGAAGCACGCCACTTGAGGTGGACTTTGAGAGCTTGAAGACCCTCACCATTTGTAGTTCATTCTCTCTGCCTTCTGCTTGTGGTTCGAGATATAAGCCCTCTACAGCTCACTCTTGCCAACTTGCCTGCCACTTGCTGTTATTTCCCCCTACTGTGATGGACTCTTGTCCTTTTAAAAATGTAAGCCTACAAATAGCCTTACTTGTGGCATGACAGCAATAGAAAAGTAATACCATGATGCACTGGGTCTTGCTTAATTCTCCTCTTCTTAGTAGTCACCTATGATATCATACTTTTAGACTATATTGGTTACTTCCCTCATTACAGTGGCAAAACACCTTACAAAACTAAGGAAAGATCTATTTCAGCTTACAGTCATCCACGATGCAGTGTATATCATTATTTCTTTTTCATTCACAAATAACATTGCATTGTATAGTTATACCACATTTTAGCCATCAGTTGATGGACCTGTGGATTGTTTTCACATTGGAGCAATCATGAATAATGTTGCTATGAACATGCATGTACACGTTTTTATGTGAACATAATTTTGCATGTCTCTTGGGTATACTCCTAAGAGTTTTTGGTCACATGGTAACTTTATAGCAAATGTTCTGAGAACCTACTAAATCATTTTCCTCAGAGGCTGTGCCACTTTACAGTCCTATCACCAGTGTCCCAGCCTTCTCATTTTTCTGCATCCTTGTCATCAATGCACATCACTGTCAACAACCTTTGTTATAATCTTTCTATTTGTAGCTGCCTCAATTAGGTGAAACATTACCTTCTTTTGGTTTTGACTTTCATTACACTAATGGCTTTTGTTGAACATTTAATGGGCTTACTGGACAATTGTGTATGTCTCTGGAGAAACATTTTTGGAAATTCTTTGCTTGTTTTTAAACATTGGGATATCTGGTGACTGGCAAGATGGTTCAGTGGGTGATAGATAACTGACCTCCATCCCTGGGACCCACAATGGTGGATGGAACTGACTACTGTGGTTATCCCCTAACTTCCGCATGCATGCCGTGGTATGTTCAAGCATGTGTGCATGTATGCATGCACACGTGCACGCGCACACACACACACACACACACACACACACACACACACACAGAGGTGCATGTGTGCATACACAAAAGATCTAAATAAATAAAATGTAATCTAAAATTGAGATATTTAGCCAGGCGGTGGTGGCACGCACCTTTAGTCCCAGCAATAAGGGAACAGAGGCAGACAGATTTCTCGGAGTCTAGGACAGCCAAGGCTACACACAAAGAAACCCTGTGTTGGAAAACAAAACAAAAACAATCTGAGATATTTATCTTTTTGCTGGATTTGGAAATGTTTTCTCTAAGTATATTTGCTCTCTGTCTCTCTCTCTCTGTCTGTCTCTCTCTCTCTCTCTCTCTGTCTGTGTCTGTCTCTGTCTCTCTCTCCTGTCCTCCTGTCTCTTCTTTGTCTCTCTCTCTCTCTCTCTCTCTCTCTCTCTCTCTGTCTCTGTCTCTCTCTCTCTCTCTCTCTCTCTCTCTCTCTCTCTCTCTCTCTCTCTCACTGGAGATGGAAATGACAGCCTCACACATCCTAGGCCAGTACTCTACATCTCCAGTCCTCCTCTTCCTAGTCTTAGTTTCTTCCTCTTCTTCTTTCTCTTCATTCTTCTGTTTTGTTTGTTTTTAAGACAAGGTCTTAAAACTTGCAGTTGTGATAGCTAACAATGTATTTTCAGTTTAAATAACTGTGCTTAAAAGAGGCCTATAAACAAGATTGCCTCTAACCTGGAAGACCCACTTGCTCAAGGACAGATAGCAAGGACAAATAAGGAATTCATTGGTCGGGAGAGGGTGGGATGGGGAGGGGGACATTATTCTGGTAATTGCCTGGCCGTGTTTGTGCATGATAATGGTCAAAATACTGTTGCTTCTGCTTCTGTAAACAAAGCTTGGCTGCTCGAGATAACCATGACATCTGCAAGACATCTGTTTGCTATACTGAGCCCATGATTGCAGGATGTGTAACCATATGTTTCTTTTTTTTTTTTCTTTTGCCTTTATAAACCCTTGAATAATGTGACTCAGCACCACATTTGGGAATCTCAAGTCCCAGGTGTAGCCCTGGTGCCAGCATCTGAATAAAAGCCTCTACTTTGTTACAATATATTTGTGATCAGACTGGTGAATCTTTTAATGACCCCAGACCCATAATACAGGCATCCTGATTTATCCTTCCTAGAGCTAGGATTACAGGCATATGCCTTCATGCTTGGTAATAAAGTTCATGTATTTGATTCTTCCTTTTGTTGCTCATACTTTTTTTGGTATAGGAATTCATTGACAAATTGAAGGCCATGAAAGACTTACCCTTATATTTTCTTTGAAAAGTTAAATAATTTTAACTATACTACATTTAGGTCTGATGTTCCATTCAGGGTTAATTTTTATGTGGTGAGGTGTAGCATGCAGCTTAATTCTTTTATATGTGGATATCCAGTTCTTTCAGCACCATTTATTGAAACAACTATTCTTTTCCACTGATTTGTTTTGACACCATTGTCAAAAACCAGGCCTAGAGGTACAGTTGAATGGTAGAGTGCTTGCCTGGTATGTGTGAGGTCCTGGGTTTGATGCCCAGCATGGAGAAAAAAGTTAACTGACTATGAATGTGGATATTTATTTCTAAACCCTTATTACATTGTTCAATATGTTTATTTTAGTGCTTTTACTATACACACACACACACACACACACACACACACGTGTGTGTGTGTGTGTGTGTGTGTGTGTGTGAGAGAGAGAGAGAGAGAGAAGAGGCTCTTCATTGTTCAAGCTTTGTAGTAAGTACTGAAACCAGATATTTGTGGATTAAAGCAGGAGAAAGTGGCTCACATTTGTAATCCTAGTACTCACAGCAGGAGGGTTTCCGGTTCTAGCTCTATTTGTAGTCTGAGGCCAGGCTGCGGAGACAGGAGCTTTCTCAAAAAGCAAGTCAACAAATCCATTAATTAATTCTGGACTGGGAATGTAGCTAAGTGATAGAATGCTTAAGATTCTCAAGTCTATCTTTAAAAGTTTCAGTTGGTTTATTTTTGTATTTTTGGTATTAGAGATAGACTTCAGAATTTTAAGCACTGTCACTGAGCTACATTCTCAGTCCCCTCCCCCCCCCCCCAAAAAAAAACCCAAAAATAAGCCAGTAAAAAAGTCATGGGTGTTTTGCCTGCATGTAGTTCTGCGTGCCATGTGCTCGTGGTGCCTACAGATATCAGAAGAGGTTTGTAACTAGAGTTACAAAACAGTTGTGAATTGCCGTTTGGATGCTGGGAATTAAACCCTGGTCCTGTGCAAGAGCAAAAAAAAAAAAAAAAAAAAAAAAAAAAAAGTTCTTAATTGTGGAATCATCCTTCTAGGCCTTAACTTTGGTCTTTAGAGTTATTCATGGTGGTACATGCTTGTAATCCCCAAACTTAGGAGGTGGAAGCAGGAGAATGAAAAGTTTGAGGCCAGCTTGTAGTGAGAAATTTGTGATTTGGGTTTTTTTTAAAGACACAGAAATATAAGAATATTTTTTCATTTTAATCTCAGGTGTGGGGATGTGGGGGCTTCTTCACAGCAGGTGACTATGATTTGCCTCATACTTTTGTGGGGTTGTGATTTTTGCCAGCTGCAGACAGTTTCTGCAACTGTGTGTGACATTGGGAATTCTGGGGCCCTTTCAGAGGGTCTGTAAATGCTAGGGCCCCAAGACACAGTGTGGATTGCTGGTTGCAGTTGGACAGAATTCATTAAGTAGTCATGTGTAAAGAAGAAGAAAGAAAGAGGGGGAGGAGGAGGAGAAGAGGAGGATGAAGAAAAGGAAGAAGAAGGAGGAGGAGAAGAAGAGGAAGAAATAATTGGATATCTTGATGGCAAAGATCAAACTTGCCCCAAGGAGCTTGACATCCCTAATCTAATAGGAAGTAATCTAATAATGACACCACCACCACCACATCAGCCCCTGCCCACTCACTCTATCCTTTTTTCTCTCCTATCTAGTGTTATGGGGTTTGGAAGGGTGGAAGGAACAGGGTGGAGAAGGGTAGAGAAAAGAAAATCCTGTAAAGTAGCCAAAGTCTGGTTATACCAATCTTAGGCTATTTACTGAAACCTTGTCTCAACAACAAAACAAAACAGAAGTTCAAGATTATTTCAACTACTCTGTGTCCTTGAATTTTGGTAGAGGTTGAATTAGATACTGCATAGATCAGTTCGGATGGTATAAGGATCTTATTAATATTAAATCTTCTGACCCCAAAACACAGATTAGGTTCCCATTCATTTGGGACTCCATTAACTTATTTCAGTAATATTTCATAGTTTTTGGTGTACACATCTTGAATTTCTGGGAGTAATTTTTTCCCCAGGACCCTATCAGAGCCAAAGACCCTTCACACAACTAAGTATACAAAGAACTCTAGACTACTCACAAATTCACATCTATGACAAAAAAAAACCAAACTTCTGTTTTGCACAGATGTGTGTTATTTGGATTGATCTGTCACTCATAGATGAGATAATTTGAACAAATACAAAATGCAATTATGCT
Organism: Acomys russatus; assembly: GCF_903995435.1. Taxonomy (NCBI): domain Eukaryota; kingdom Metazoa; phylum Chordata; class Mammalia; order Rodentia; family Muridae; genus Acomys; species Acomys russatus. Next base: position 11,063,084 of record NC_067169.1, read on the forward strand.
CATTCACTCATTCAACAGGTACCTCTTGAACATAGAAAATGCCTTCATGTTTCAAGGCAGTAAGATCAAAAGGCCTGTGTGAGTCATCATCACTGTTATTTGTGAATGGCTCATTGGAAGAGGAAGTATATATTCTAATAATGTTTTTATAACAGTGAAAAGGTGATCTTTGCCCGTTCAAATGAATACTACAAACCATGCTTGCTTCAATGGCTCTGATGAGAATGGGAAGAGTTGAGATTCCTTAGAGCTTAAGTCTTGGGTAGGGGGTATTGAAGGAGGAGTCTTGAACTGGAAGAAGGATGCTTATGAATTTGGGTAAAACACTGGGAGAGAAGAAATAATGTTGGAAGTCTGGAGGTAAGAGCAAGGATGTAGGAAGACAGGGCTCACTGGAGAACAAAGCTAAGAACTCAATAAGAAAATTTGGTTCTCTGAGGATAAGGGGATGGGGAAACGTGGGAGGGGTGTGGGTGGGGCTGGGAGGAGAGAAGGGGTGGGGACTGTGATCATCCTGTAAAGTCAATAAAGTAAATAAATAAGTACAATTTTAAAAAATAATGTAAGGGGAACAAGCTGTAAACAGGGAAAAAATCAACTCTAATGGGAAAGGTGTGAGAGGCTGAATAACATGAGGAGCCAGAAGCCTCAGAAGCCAAAGGTATTTGTTTCAGAAGAGATCCACAGTATCCTTGCAACATACAAAAAAGTCAGGTAATCAAGATCAGTGTCTCAGTATAGAATGACCTGCAACGCATTGGGAACCTATGTTGAAGGCCATTGGCTACAGGAGCAGATGATGATACACAGGATTGAAGAAATGGATGTGACTTTGTCATGTTGCCACAAGGGACAGAACCTGGAGATTCTGGTTCCTTTGTGTTGATATTAAAAACAAAAAACGGCAAAAATGTCACCCCTGTTAAGGAGCATTTGCCAAGAAAGCTTTGCCACTTATTTGCACCAATGCCATACTTAACTGCATTAGAGGGACATTTTTCTTCACAGAGCCTGTGAATTCATGGAGCTCTGGTTTTTTACTGCATGACTAACAAGAGTCTGCAACCGATTAGATTGGCCAAATATAACCATCTTAAGTGACTGTTTCTATGGCTTTGTGTTCTCACAGAATATTTACCACAAGCCACTTTCAATATGTGAGAGAAGATAGCTCTGTGTTCACTATATAAATAAGTATAACTGAATTGTTGGGAAGAAAAGAAATTTTGGAGGACTCAACTACACAATCCATAGACAAGATGAGGATGGTCCAGGAGTATGAACTGAATAGATTTGGTTTAGTGGCTATTGAACTTTGGATGTTGTTTGTTTTCTAAAATGTTCATGTGCTAAGAGTTTGATCTTTTATGTGACAACTGGCTAGAGCTTTACCAGGTGGGGCTTAGTAAATGAGTTAGGTCTCTCAAGACTAGACTAGTAACTATAACACTGAGCCATTTGGCTATTTCCTCACTGACCTTTGGTGCTCTCATAAACAAGTGTCACTGTCTGAGTTCTCTGCCATATCATGCATGACACAGCATGAGGACTACACCAGATATTGCTGTCCTGGAACAAGGTTTTCAGTCTCCAAGACCATGAGCCAAAACAAACCTCTTTTCTTTATGAAGTATCTGGTCTCAGCTATATTGTTATAGCAACATAAAATGGATCAATCGTGGCGTGAGAAGGGATAGGAAGAGTGGGGAAATCATAATTTAGCTGTGAGCAATAAGTAGGTGCATTGCCTATAGGGAATTTAAAGCAACATCATTCTCTCTGCAGTAGCTGGAAGAGGATGTTAGATGCCCTGGAACTGGTCCTTTGGAAGAGCAGTGCATGCTCTTTACTGCTGAGCTGTATCTTTTTCTAGCCCTTTCCATCCATGTTTTATTGCTGTCTTGCACCAGCGGTTCTAAATGTTGTTGATAAAATAGTTTTTGCCTCACAGCATTTTGTCAGTCTAGAGTAGCACTATCCAGTGGAAATGTGTTATTTTTCAAAAGCAAAAATAAATTGGTAAACGTAATTCCTTTTCTTCTGCACTGCCCCTGGTGAATTTAATGTGAATAAGCTCTTAAACGAATGTCACTGTCTGAGTTCTCTGCCATGTCATGACACAGCATGAGGACTGCACCACATATTGCTGTCCTGGCCCAATCTTTTCAGCCATGAGCCCAAACAAACCTCTTTTCTTTGTAAAGTACCTGGTCTCCACTATACTGTTATAGCAACATCAAATGGATGAATACAGTGGCGTATGAAGGGATAGGAAGAGTGGGGAATAAGTATAAAATTAATATCACTTTAACCCAGAATCAGAAGAAAAATAGTAGCAAGGTAGTTTATCTTTTTCATAAGAGGTGTTCCAAATGTGGTATTTTTCTGCTTATGGTACACCCTATTTTTAGACAGGCTTCCAGTACTCCGTCACCACATGTGGCTCACAGCTTCTGTATTACATAGTGTGTGTTTACATCTGAATAAAACTGCGCTTACCCTTGCCTTGTAATAATATGTTAGGAGCTTCAACTTGGCACAATATTATTACTTGCCCTTTAATAAACATTGGAGTTACATGGGGATCGGTTTGGAGAACTACTAAACACGAGGATTCAGGGAAATGAGTTGGCTTGCAGAGTAAGTTTGTGGTGGTTCATAACTATGAGAGCTGATGCAGGCACAATTTATTTTTGTTTCTGTTCTGTTGTTTTTCTGCTTTCTTTTCCTTAGTTTTTTAAAGGCAGGGTCCCACCATGGGACTTAGGCTGCGTTGGAACATGACATCCTCCTGCCTCAGCCTTCAAAGTGCTAAGATTACAAGTGTGCACAACTGTGCCTAGCCCCAGGTACTGTTTTCACTTCTATTATTATGAAATTGCAAATTTCTATGAGTAGACAGCAGATTGAAAATGAGCAACGATACAGCAGTTATTCCAAATAGAACAAATAGCCATGAGATGTGTTAAGGCTAGCTTATGTTATCAGTCTGAGTTTGTATTTGCTTTTGTGTTCAGTTTGGTCATTTTAAGCTCTGTTGTTTCCTGAGGTGGGGTGTATGGAGCTGAGGATGGCATCTAACTCTCCATGTAGTTGCAGACAAGCTTGAGTTTCTGGTTCTCCTGTTTCCAGTTCCAGGTACCAGGATTACAGGCATGTACTATGACACTCAGATGCTGCTTATATTCTAAAACACTGAAGCAAAGCACAAATGATGTGAGTTAATATGTCTGTGGATAAACAGAAACACAGCTTCATACATGAGATGTTTTAGTGTATTTAAATTACATTGTTTTCTTGGTTCTTAACTTGTTATGACAGAATGTCATAGATGGCTTAGTTTATAAAGAACAGAAATTAATTCCTAACAGTTCTAGAAACAGGAAAGTCCTATGCCAAGGTGCCAATACAGTCCATGGCATGAGGACCTGTTTTCTGTTTCCCAGTGATTTTGGTGTCCTCACACAGTGAAAGAGGCGCATAGTCTCCCTTAGGCCTCTTTAATAATAACACTAATCCTAATTATCTCTCAACTCTGAACACTACCAGCTTATGGATTAGGATCTCAACATGAATCTGGGGAGGCAGAAACACACAGACCATAGTAACTGTTAAGGTTTATAGTCTTCTAAACTGTTAGTAGCTTATTTTTAAGCTAAATAATCAAAATAAAAATGACTACTATATCTTCTTATGTATGCTCCTTTCCATATTCCTCTTTTTCACCCTATACACATATTTTAAAAATATTACAAGTGTGGTGTAATTGTTTAGAAGGCTAGAGTAGGAGGGTCTTGAGTGCCAGACACATCTGGCTCATGTCAAGATCGCATCTCAACAAAAATTGTTATATAAACAATACTGTGACCTTCATATCATTGTTTATGCCCAAATATGTATGGCATTCACAGCCTTTGAATTCATTACTCTTTCACAATTGTTACAGCTACTACTACTGTTAAAAATGGATCCATACATTGAGAAGATTGAAGCAGAGCAAAGGAATGCAGCTCAGTGCCTGAGAGAGAAAACATAGTCTCCATATAATTGTGTTTAGAGAAAAGCAAAACTAAAAATAAAATTACCAGCCTAAATAATGGCTGCACCTGTTGGCTCTGTTTCTTAACAATTAAACTTTATTATACAACCCAACTAGCTTACACAAAAGGGAAGAAAGGTTAAAGGGAAAAAAGAGTGAACCTTCCAGTATTCGTTCCATGGGACGGGTCCCTAGGTGTCTCTGGCCTGCGTGCTGGTCCGGCCTGTTCGCTGATCCTCCTTCCAATCCCGGTGTGCTCAAGCCCGGTCTGAACCTGCTGCTCCTCTCCTGTCCACCTGCCTGTCTGTCACGTGCAAGGGGCGGTCTCCCTCTCCCATTGAGGGTCGATTAGAAACACAAAAGTCCAAGTGGAGTCCCCAGGTCTGCTTCCTGAATTTCAGGCCCAGGATGGCTCCACCCAGTCTATCTAAAGGTTAATCTCAGGGAGTATCCATGGTGTGTCCAAGGGCAAAGCCCACCAAGATTGCTTTCACCTGTGACAATGCTTACAGTCCTTCCTACATGCACCACAATGTAAGGAGATGAGAAACAAATGAAACCATTTCCAAATTTTGAGGCTTAAAGGGCAAATATCATTTTATGAACGGGAACTTTGACAGATATTCCCATTAAGCAAGCCTGGATAATTTATAGGATCAATCTTGGTGGGTGGGAAGGTGTCTACAACCAAAGATGATATGATGAAAACCTACCAAGAATAGGGGATTTGTGTCCTGGTGTCACCGTCCTGTACCTGTTTTAAGACAGAAAAGATTCCACTTTGTCGCTGCCTGGATATCAATTTCTCCAGCAACATTAGGAAGAGGTGTTCCACCTCTTTCTGTTGCTTGGCTCTCAACAAATAACAGGTGTCTCATTGTGATTTGGGTCTTTCTCTGAACTTACAAGAGTCTTTCTGAAAGGTAGTTATTGTTCACCAACGTTCACTATAGTATTGTAAGTCTACCTTGAGTGGTAGCTATTACAACCTGCCATGTTGAGGTCTTTATATAGATTCCCCCTCTCCAAAGTGTTAAAAGCATAAAATGCATCAGAATTGGGTGCTCTGTACCACATCACAAATCTTGATATTTCCATGTAACCTATGCAGCCAGAGTCTCAAGCTATTTGACGTGGAAGGTTTATGACTTGGGCCCCAGGTGAAAGCAGTCTTGGCAGGCTTTGCCCCTTTTGTGATGGACTGAGAGGAACCATCCTGGGTAAGGAATTAAGTGAAAGGACAGGGGCTTGAAGTTTACTGCAGAATCCTTACCCAGATCTAGCCAATGGACAGGACATTCTCCACAGTTGAGTGGAGTGGGGTCTGACTTTCACATGAACTCTGGTGCCCCATATTTAACCACGTCCCCTGGATAGGGAGGCGTGGTGGCACTCAGGAAGGCTAGCAGGCTACCAAGAAGAGAATTGATACCCTATGAGCATATACAGGGGGAGGAGGTCCCCCTCAGTCACAGTCATAGGGGGAAAATGGGAGGGAGGGAGGAATGGGAGGATACAAGGGATGGCATAACAATTGAGATATAATATGAATAAATTAATAAAATATACTTTTTAAAAAAGGACAGGGACTCCAGCTGGGCTATTGTGTTGAAAATCGACCATCTATGGGAGGAGGGAATGGAGGAGAGACCAGGGGTTGTGGACCAACTGGCAGAAAGCAGCAAGATCAGACCAGAAAGATGTGGATTGCTTCTATTAGGGAGAGGATCTGCAGGATCATCCCCTGGAACTGATACCCTGAAGGTTTATTCTTACTCTCCTTAACCTCCTTTCCCTCCTGCTTAGGATAGTTGGGTTATAAGGAAGATACCTTTGTTTAATAAACTCATAATAAAATCTAATTGTTAAGGAACCAGAGACAACAATTTGAGATGACAAATCTGCCCATTCTTTACACATAGCTATTAGTAAAACATATGGTCTTCAAATAGAGAAAATGCCAGTAAGTGCACTCTCTGAATGCAGGAAGAAATTGTTGTGAAGTAACTCCCCCTTTGTACCTGTGGTCTTGTGATCCTTTGGATGCCTCTCCTCATGCAGAAAAAATAAAATAGAAACATTGTTCACTTGCTATAAAGCCCTTGGGCATAATATGACATTTACAATGTATAAAGTATGCATTTCATGTTTATTTATCGTGTATTTCCTCCAGTTAAAAAAAACCTGAATATGCAATCTACAATATCCAAATAAACGATTTGACATATTTTATACAACACATGTTCAAGTAATTAATTTTTCTCATGGAAATGTCATACCATTTAACTCATAGCTATGAGCCAAATATTTCTGCAGGAATTTGTAATGAATATATGCATAACCACAGATTTCCCCTACTAATTCTGCCCTCAAATATAATTTAAAGGGACAGAATTAGAGTCTGCTGCACTCTAATTATCAAATGCTTGGTGCATAGTAGCCTGTCAATAACATAATTGACCCATTTGGCAGATTTCACCACATCTTATGAATTTAGTTTGTTGCCTGGTCTCATTGGAATCTCACTCTATTACTAAATATAACTATATGTGATATGTTTTGAGAATTCTTGATTGCCAAGAAATGTAGCAAAATAATTATGCATATACAGGAATAACCGATGATACAGAACCCAATGGAGTAGTGAGCACCTACATCATATCGGTTGTTTCTAGCAACAGGTAAGAGAAATAAGACGCAAAGTGACATAAAAGTGGAAATTCATTGCCATGATGGAAGGCAGATTAAGCTTTAAGCACTCTGTAGGCAAACAGCATGTACATGCTAACACTTGTTCAAGGAGGTTGAAATCATCATTTAAGAAGGATTTCTGAAGGCTCGGTGCCTAAGAGCACAACCTGCTTTTGGAAAGAACTTGGGCTCTGTTCCCCACACCCCCATCATGTGGCTAACAGTCACCTACAGCTCAAGCTCTAGGGGTTGGACACTGTCTTCTGGTCTCCAGGGGCACCTATATGCATGGCACACATAAACTCATGTAGCCACATACATATAATACATAGAGAAAAAAGGAACTATGTTTAATTTTTTTAATATAAAGAAGCATTCTTCTGGGACTGGAAAGATGGCTCAGAGATTAAGAGCACTGATTGCCCTTCCAAAGGTCCTGAGTTCAATTCCCAGCAACCCACATAGTGACTCACAACCATTTATAATGTGCTCCGAGCCCACTTCTGGCCTGCAGATGTACTGTGTACATAATAATAAATAAATCTTTCAAAAAAAAAAGAGGCATTCTTCTATCACCACAAAGATTAGGACTGTGCCTCCTAAACATCTACTCATCAGAGAGTTGACGGAATGAAGACAGAATGGGAGAATGTGGTCAGTCCTTAACAATTTTTAAATTTTTTAACGTTTACTTTCTCCTTGGTTGGTTTATATAAAGACCTCATGAAGGGTAGCATAGGATATAGTTCCACACTACAGTGCTTGCCTAGAAAAAGGCCCTGGGTTTGATCTTTAGCCTTGAAAGAGAAAGGAGATCCTGCTTTTTCTTTTTGTTTGTTTGTTTGTTTTATAAAGAGAACCTTGTTACCTAGTCTCTTTGTGTTTTAAATTTTAATTCATTCTAGGCTCTCTCTGTCTACACAAAGTTGGCCCAGAATTCACTATGTAACCCAGGTGGGACCCGAACTTACAATGTTTCTGCCTCAGTACTTTAAGTACCGGGATTCCCGGCATGTACCATCTCACTCAGACTCTCCTGTAGGTTCTGTACCTTCTTCAGCTAAAGTTGACTTGGGAAAGAGAAGGAGGAGGAGAAAGAGAACCCTTTTTCTTCCTCATCAGTTGCTATTGAAAATAATGTGGTTCTTGCCTGCATTATACAGGGTTCCCATGTCTTCCATAGTTACTCAACATTTTCTACAATAGCTTAGGAAAGTGACTTAAGTGGAGTTGTGGAAACACTTCAGTTGATAAAGTGCTTACCTAGCATACATGAAGTCCTAGGTCCAATCCCCAGCACCACATAAGGCCAGGAATGGTGATGAATTCCTATAATACCAGCATTCAGGAGGTAGAGGCAGAAAGATTCATAGTTCAAGGCTCTGAATCTTGGCTACATAGCAAGTATGAAACTAGCCTGGGCTACAAAACCTTTCTCAATGGAAAAAAAACTTGGACAGAAAATCTCATTTATATGGCTTCAGTATCACGACTGAACATCAGGTTTAAAGATAAAGAAATGGTTGCTGGGTGGGTCATACTACTGAAGGACCCCTTTCAGGTCCCTGATAACTGGTATAGAGGGACAAAAACCAAAGGAAATGTCATCTGAAATAAACAGAGTAACTTGGGAAAGAAAATCAAGCAGGTTCCAGGCTCCAGTCACTTTCTATGCAACCCAGTATATGAAATACTTTGGGCAAGTCTAGAAGACAAATAGCCATGCTTTGTGGCTTTCTGGAAGGAAGATGACCTTTTAAAAAGTCCTACTTTAAATAAATCTCAGAACCAAACATTAGGGAAAGAGAAGTCACTTATATGAAACAAATAACAACAACACAGAAATGGCATTGTCTTTTCAGTTATTTCTTTAGCTCCCCCATCTTTTCCCATGCATAAGCTATGTAAAGTTTTTCTATGAAAAATTGGGCCATTCTCTTTTTTTTAAGCATTTTTTTATTTTATTATTTTATTCATATTACATCTCAATTGTTAGCCCTTCCCCTGTTTCCTCCCATTCTTCCCTCACTCCCACTTCCCCCCTTCTCCCCTCCCCTATGTCTGTGATTGAGGGAGACCTCTTCCCCCTATATATGCTCTTAGAGTATCGAGTCTCTTCTTGGTAACTTGCTATCCTTCCTCTGAGTGCCACCAGGCCTCCCCATCCAGGGGACATGGTCAGAAAAGGGGCACCAGAGTCCGTGTGAGAGTCAGATCTCACTCTCCACTCAACTGTGGAGAATATCCTGTTCGTCGGCTAGGTCTTGGTAGGGGTTCGAAGCTTACTGCCTATATTCTCCTTGGCTGGTGCCTTAGTTTGAGGAGGACCCCAGGACCCAGATCTGCCTTCATACAGTTCTTCTTGTAGGTTTCCAGGACCCTGTGGGTCCTACTATTTCCCCATTCTTCCATGCTACTCTCGCCTAAAGTCTCAATAGGATGTCCTCTCTTCTGACCCACTTTCTTGGTAAGTAAAGTTTTTCACGGTATGTATCCCTTGGACTAGTGTTTTGATATAAGTGAGTATATACCATTTGTCTCTTTTTGCTTCTGGGTGAACTCACTCATTATGATAATTTCTAGATCAATCCATTTGTCCACAAATTTCGGGAATTCCTTGTTTTTAATAGCTGAGTAGTATTCCATAGTGTAAATGTACCACAGTTTCTTAGTCCATTCTTCTACTGAGGGACACGTAGGCTGTTTCCATGTTCTGGCTATTATGTATAAAGCAGCTATGAACATGGTTGAGCATATGTCCCTGTTGTGTGGTAGGGCATTTTCTGGGTATATTCCAAGGAGTGGGATAGCTGGGTCTTGAGGAAGCCCTATTCATTTGGGCCATTCTTTTGCTGTTGTTTTGGTCAGAATTTTAATTTTTATTGCTATTATTTTGTAGATGTTTCCCATGAAAAATGAGGCCATTCTTCTGTGTGATTCTGCCCTGCCTTTTCCATGGGTAAGCTTTCTCCATGTTATTAAAGTCCTCTGTAACAACAACAAAAAAATGTACATTTAAATTTTTTTGTTCATTAAAACTTTTTATCTTAATTTGTTGTCATTTTTGAAACAAAGCCTAGCTGTGTAGGCAGGGTGACCTCCAGCTTGTGGTAGCCTTCTACCCTAGCACCCCAAATATTTACATTACAGGTGTGAGCCATTGAGCCAGGCTATCGAAACATGAGCCTATTTTTCTTTTCTTTTCTTTTCTTTCTTTCTTTTTTTCTTTTGGCTTTTTTTCAAGACACGGTTTCTCTATGTATCTCTGGCTGTCCTGGAACTCACTCTGTAAATCAGGCTGGTCTTGAACTCAGAGATCCTTCTGCCTCTGCCTCTGCCTCTGCCTCTGCCTCCCGAAGGCTGGGATTATAGGTGTGTGCCAAGACCGCCCATCTTAAACATGATTCTTTTATTAACACATGTGAATTTTCTGTATAAATGGAGTTCAGTACAATATTTTATATATGCATGTACTGGTCAAATTACCCTCTGTTTTCACACCCCTGCCCCTGCACCAAGCCTAATACTCACTATCCACAATACTCACTAGTCTACTGAAAATTGGCATGAAATATTGCATTCTGAAACTGCCACAACTGATTTAACAAGCTCTTATTTCTCATTGTCTCAAAATGGATTATTTCAAAATGTGCAGATCAAAATGCACAGGTCTACAGACTCCAATTCAATGAGTAAACATACGCTAATTGGGATGATTGTTTCCATCATCCCTCCATGTGCTCTCAGGCCTCCTCCCAGTTAGGCCTCCATCTCCCTTGCAACTCCTGTTAGCTTTTAGCACACAGATTTGCTTGGTCTATGCTTAAACTTCATATAAGTGCCATTGTGTAGTCTATACCTTATTATGTCTGCCATCTTTTTTATACAACAATTAACTTTGAGAGTCACCTGTGATGTGTCTGTCAGAAGTCCATGCCTTTTCATGGGTACTAACAGTCCCTTGTATACAAATGCAGCAAATTATCTCTATTTCTTTAGTCACCAGCTGATAAGCATTTCAGTTCCTTCCAAATTGAGTCTATTATGAAGAACACTAAGCATTTTTCTCTTAAATCAATTTTAAGGGAATGTTAAATACCAGTAACAGGATAGGTGGCTAAATACTGATCTCCCTCTCCTTCTCCCTTTTCTTCTCCCTCTCTCCACCTCCTCTCACTCTTTAGTAGGAAAACCCAGAACCCCTAACCTCAATTTTTTCCTTCTCCTCTCCCTCCTCTACTTTCCCCTGCTTTTCATCAATTTTGTTTTTTTGTCTTCTTCCTCCTCCTCTTTATCTTCTTTTTTTGAGGCAGGCTCAGTATGTAGCACTGACTGGCTTCAATGTTCTGTTCCTCCTGCCTCAACCTCTCAAGTTCTGCTATCACAGGTGTTCACCATCATATCTGGATTTCTTTTATTTCTACACATTTATGAGTATTTTTCCTCTGTGTAATGTCTGTGTACCAAGTGCATGGCTGGTGCCTATGGAGGCTAGAAAAAGGCATCAAATCTCCTGGAATTGGAGTTACAGATAGTTGTGAGCCACCATGTGGAAGAGCAGCCAGTACTTTTAATTGCTGAGCCATCTCTCCTTAAGGGAAGATACATAAGCAGGATCCACAGCAGTTAAGAGATGGGAGGAATGCAGTTGACAGGCCCCAGGGTAGAATGGAAGAAGATGAAAATGAGAACAAAGGGGCTTTTGAAGAAAATAACCCAAGGGGAAAATTAGTTTTTAAATAAGTAAAGGCAAAAAGAACTAAAATTGGGCAAGGATAAAAAGAGGCAATAAACAAGCAAGCAAGCATAAAGGAGAAAGGAAAGGGTTGGATCAGGGAAGTCTGTAAGGAAAGCCAGGGGGCTTTCTCATTTAAAAACTGTGTTGTTTCTGTCCAACATTCCCTTAATTGAGGCTCAGGCTGAATCTAGGACACAGACTGGTAGGAGACTGGCTACAAATTGGTCACACCAAGGATGTGCATCAAAAAGACAGAGTGGCTCTCTCTCTCTCTCTCTCTCTCTCTCTCTCTCTCTCTCTCTCTCTCTCTCTCTCTCTCTCTCTCTCGTGGTGGTGTGTGTGTGTGTGTGTGTGTGTATACCTGTCTGTCCATCTGTTTACAGGTATATGAAGGTCTTCCCAGTGTCAAGACTGTGAAATTATGATGCAGACTTAGGCTATGCTCTAGAGAAATAATTGAATCCATGCTAAGATTTTCTGATTTTGGTGGAAATTTTTCAGGAGGATTTGCATGTCTTTGAACAGAGATAGAGGAAAGCCAGGAAAGGCATGACAGACCCAGGTGTCTTTAAGAAGTACTAATCCACAAGCCAGGCATGGTGGTACACACCTTTAATCCCAGCACTCGGAAGGCAGAGGCAGGCAGATTGCTGTGAGTTCAAGGCCAGCCTTGTCTACAAAGCAAGTCCAGTACTCCCAAGGCTACACAGATAAACCCTGTCTCAAAAAACAAACAAAACAAAGAATTACTAATCCAATCCAAAGCCTTCACAGTGAGCCACTTCCAAAGCCCTGATGTTTTATCTTAAAGAGATTGTTCAGGAAGCCAGGTAGAGCGATGCATGCCTGTAATCCTAATACTCGACTCGGAAGGCTGAGACAGGGTAATTACCATGACCCTGTCATGGCAGGCCAGGACTTGTCTCGAAAACCAAAACAAATGGAGCTTGAGAGGGTTAGGAACACTTACTCCTACAAGGATGCAGAGAACACAGGATCAGTTCCACATAGGAGCTCACAACTGCCTTCAACTCTGCTTTCAGGAGACCTGATTCCATCTTCTGGCTTCCATGGGCTCCTGCACGCATGTGGTGTACATCTGACAGATTCACACACAAAAGTAAATGAAAAAAATTAAACGAAAACAAAGACACACACACACACACACACACACACACACACACACACACACAAACACACAGAGGAGGGTAGAGATTGTTTGGTCTCAAACCTGAAAAGTCCTTTCTTCTAGTGATGTTACTGCCATTTAAATATAGAATATTTGTTTTCTGCTGAAAATGGAAGAGATACAAAAAAAAAAAAAAAAAAAAAAACTGAAAGACGTTGGAGGAAGGAAGGACCTGGCGCTCTGTAAGGCATGGGACAGCATCACTGAGAAAGTTCTATGGGCTTGATGGCATTCTTACCCATCATGGGTCTCAAGTGAGTTGGATGGTTAAAACTGAGAAAGGAGAGAAGGAAAGGGGGGAACTGATGCAAACACTGAAAAATGGAGGACATTTATTTGGTCCGTAAATTCCAGGGGAGAAATTGGGGCTGTAGCTTAAGGGGAAATTGTGTACTTAACATTTGCAAAGCCTTAGGTTCAACCTCCATCACAACACACAGACACATACATACAGAGCACACACTCTCAGAGAACATAACCTTGAAAAAGCCTGCAGTTTACCAAAATTCTGATTGTAAAGGAGAAAGAATGTCTTGATGTGAGAACTATAATCAAATATGTCTTGATGTGCTTAGAGGAATAAAAGTGCTATGCATATTCAAAGCATCATTATTATTCAGCCCTTTAGGGAAATAGTGAAACTTCACCATTAAAACACACCTGAATAGAAATAGAGGTAACTAGTTCCCCCATGGCTGTGGATCTCAAAATAGAAACCCCAATTCCACTGAGGCCAGGGTAAGATTACACTACATGTTTGGGTCCCACAGGGACATGACATAGTCTGCCTGTTTCTTCCAACTCCCTAAAATTTATCCCTTCAATTTGCTGTCATGAAAATCTCAAGTGGTATGTATGAAGGCACAGCATCAGCTTGGTTATATGGGATGAGTTAGGACACACATTAATCCTTCCACAGATTTGCTAATGTCAGAGCACATATATGATATCCCAGCACTTAGGAGACTGAAGCAGGAGAGCCACTGTGTGTTTATGGATGCTAGCCTGTCCTATGTACTGAGTTCAAGGCCACCCTGAAATATGTAACCAAACTATATTGCAAAAAAAAAAAAATAAATAAATAAAAGGAAAAGAAAGGAAGGAGGAAGGCAGAAATGGGCAGAGAGAAAGAGAGAGAGACAGAGACAGAGACAGAGACAGAGACTGAGAGAGACACAGAGAGAGAGAAAGAGAGACAAAGAGACACAGAGTAAGCTTCAATTTCTGTCTATTCAATGCCTTGCAGGAATCATGTTGGAGTAGGCAGTATTTCAAATTGAGGTGTCTTCAATAAATTGGGACCGAGTGTGTGTGGAGGATATGAAAAGAGGTCTCTTTGAGAAATCATTTTCATTCTCCTTTTTATTCTTCTATGCTTTGAAACAGGATCTGCATAATATCCAGGTACCATCAGGAGGTCAGAGTAGAGACCACTGTAAATGCTGTTAAACTTTTTAAAAAAGGATCTTTGGAGGGCTCATATCTACCCATAAAGCTTGAGATGAGCTCACGATCCAAAAGAAAGTGTAGTTTGGAACTACTTTTCAATTCAGTACTAGTATTGAATCTAGTACTGTTTTGCCCACACTAGGCAAATGTTTCACCACAGATATATGTCCACAGCTCTTGTTTGGGTACTACATATCCCCCAAATGCCCATCTGATAGAAGCATGGGGCCCAGATCTTTTTGTTTGAGAGTAGGTTGGTGGGCCTTTTGGAAGTAGGGTTCAGTGGGAGGTCTGCAAATTACTGGGGATATTCCCTTGAGGGAGACAGCAGAACCCAGACTCGTTCTCTTGCTCTGAGGTAAATGACTTTGTCACATGCTTTTGTCATGGTGTGCTTTTCTTGGCACAGGCCCAAAGCAATGGAGTCCATTTATCCCAGACAGAAATCTCTAAATTTGTAAGCCAAAATAAACATTTCCACTTATAAGCTGATTTTTCTCACTTTTTTTGGTTTTTGTTTATGTTTTTTAATAACAGAAAATTAAGTAATGAAGATGAACAAAAGCAAAGGGCAGGATTATAATAGAAAGTATACCTACTTTCCAGATGCTGTATTCTAGCCATTTCCTTTATATGTGGCATAACACACTACAAGACTCTCAGGTCTCTTAGCAATTAGCATGTATCATTAAAATGTTATCTACAATTACACTCTCCAATCTAAATTGTAGTTGCAAGTTTGTTTGTTTTCCTGGTCTTTGCATCCCTGAGTGCAAGAGTACTTCAGAGGCCCAGAGAGTAGACAAGCCCCACAGGGGATGTACTATCCCAAATCACACTGAGTATTTACCAAGAAGGTGAAATTTGAAAATGAATCATTGGAGGTGACGTTCCTTCACATTGAAACACAAATTGCAGATTGGCGAGCTGTTATTGTTAGTTTGGCCAACATGTCTATTTTAGTACCACGTAATTCTTTGGCTTTGAAAAGATGGCAGAGTGAATGAGTCTGTTGGAAGCCATCAGAGCCACCTCTGAGCCATAGATATAAGGACATTTTTAAACAAAACAAACTGTTCTATATTTCTTAGAATCTTTGGAAGAAAATTGAGGGTTCTAGTACTAGAATACACAGATCTAAATGTACCAGTTTTGGTCTTCGCAGAAAGCCTTGTTAGAAAGTCCAACCCTTTCTGAGATTGAGCTGTTATCTGTAAATTAGCATCCTGGTGATTTCTGAAATTCTCTTGGACACTTAGGAAAATCAGTAAATCATCTTTCCAGGGATCAACTTTTGGCTTGAAAATGGTATGAAGGTCATATAAATAGGAAATAGTCGAGGCCCTAGGAGATCTCTGATCTGTGGAAAATGATGTTTCTTTTTATACTGCATTCATCTTCTGTGAACAATTTTATACAATAGGGATCATATTGGATGTATTGCCTCATAATATTATGTTTATCAAACAATAGAGGATAGATATTTCAGGCTCAAGCATAAGCAGTTGATAGCTTAAAGGCTCTGTAATATGTCCATGTGTATTTCTTTTTTACGATCTCCCCCTTTCATAGACACTGAAGTCCTCTTCCTTTCACCTGTTCCTTCCCCCACCCTTTTCCACAGAATCTCACGCTATAGCCCAGGATGCCCTTGAACTCTTGATGTTTCTGTTTCAGCCTACCAAGTGCCAGGGTTAAAAATGCATGCCAACATGCCTGCCATTTTATGTTTCATTTTCACTTATAGTAAAGAATACCCACCACAATTGAGGCCTGAGTTTCAAGCACTATTCTACCCTATTTCTTAGAACAAATTTAATTTTCATAACAAGATCTATGAATTAAATATTATGATTATACATTTTGTTGTACAAACTTTTGTGTTGCTGGGGATTGAACCCAGGGCCTTGTACACACTAGACAAAATCTCTAACACAGAACTGCACTCCTAAACAAATTATCTCATTATGGATGGGGAGTCAAGGTGAAAGAAGTAGATAACTTCACCAAAATTAATAAGCAGCTATACCATGTATAATGGTTTTCAAACTCAGTGTCTTTTTCTCTCCATTTCTCCTTTGTCCTCTCCCTGCTATTTGATCAGAAAACCAATTTCCATCCTCCTCAGTGTTCTTTTCAACTATGAGAAATAAATGTGACATGTGATAAGGAGGAGTATCTACTGAATGCTTTATGTTTCCTGTCTGTAATCTTGAATACGGAAGAGATGATTACAGATGATACACACCGTCATGCCAGACCTGTCAGGTTAAGCTGGCAAACCAGAGCCAGAACTTGTTTGTTTTAATGTTTCATGGAGTATGAGAAAAAACAACTCCTGTTTCTCTTTTTTTTTCTTTTTCTTTCTTTCTTTCTTTTGTTTTTTGTTTTTCAATACAGGGTTTCTCCATGTAGCCTTGACTGTCCTGGGCTCACTTTGTACACTAGGCTGGCTTCAAACTCACAGCGATCTGCCTGCCTCTGCCTCCTAAGTGCTGGGACTAAAGGTGTGCGCCACCACACCCGGCCAACTCTTGTTTCTTAAAGCCACTGTGAATGTACTTCTCTGTAACTTAGAGCTGAAAACAACCCCACCTGTTCTATTGCCCCTTTCCCCCTCTCTTTCTCCTTTTTCCAATGCTTAGGATAGAACCCAGGACCTTGTGAGGATAGATATTTCAGTCTCAAGTGTAAACAGTTGATAGCTTAAGAGCTCTGTAGTATGCCTATTGTGTATATATTTTTTTACCATCTCCCCCTTTCATAGACACTGAAGTCATCTTCCTCCCACTTGTTCCTCTCCCTCCTTCCCACAGGGTCTCACTGTATAGACTTTTAGGCAAGCTCTTTACTGTTGAGCTACACCCTTAGCACCAGAATAGATTTTGTAACCCAGTAACTAGGACCCTTAGTGAGATACAGCCCCTGAAGTTGGATGTATGAGCATCTTCTTTCTCCTCAATGTAGTGGTAATTACATAATGTATGGTTACATGATCTGAATTTCTGGAACAGGTAAAGTTACTTAAAGTAGAAGATAATAGAGTAGTCATTTCTTCTGAGGATGGGGCTAGGAACTAACTAGGGAATAGTATAAAGAGACTTTCTGAGGCTAAGAATATGGTTCACTGGTAAGGCAATTGATTAGTATGCATCGGGCCTTGGGATCAAGATCCAGTACCATGAAGTAAAAACAAAAATGTTTTTCAGTATCTTGAGAGGGATTGTGGCTACAAAATGGTAGCTATTGCAATCAGGCTGTGCCCTGCTCTAAGTTATTGTATATTATGTAAAGCGGTAGCTCTCAGGCTGTGTCAAGTTTGAGACCCTGACAAGTCTATTTTATAAGCATGTGTGGCTCTGTTTTGAGTCTAAATGCAGAAGCAAAAGGCCTTTAACCTCACTGTGCACATAAACAATATCACCTCCTCAGCACCATCCATAAGGCACAGACTGATAACTTTGTTCCCATAATAAGTACCACCTGGGGCTGGAGAGATTGTTCTGAAGGACTTGGGTTCAATTCCCAGCACCGACATGGCAGCTCACAACTGCATGTAACTCCAGTTCCAGGGAATCTGATATTCTCTTCTGACCTCTGTGGACACCAGCCACAAAGGTGACATATAGACATACACGCAGGAATTCATACATACACATTAAATAAATAAATAAATAATAAATGAATTATTTTATTTTAATAACAGAAAGAACAGAAGGTACCATCCATAAACTTACCAGAATAGATTAGGACCATAAGGGTGCATTAAAACTACATCAGAAATACCAGGCCCCTGAAGGTTTAAAACACACTGGAGTAATACATGATGCAAGACCCTTACCTGAACCCCATAAAGAAGAGGGTACTTAATACTGCAGTGGTGACAGTGCCCACCAACCTTTTGTATGATCACACAATGTGTACTTCAAAGGACCAAACTGTCCGTAGATGGGGGCGGGGTGGCCACTTTAACTTAGGTTCCCACTTTTTTTTTCCACTTTTTTTTGTTAATTTATTCTTGTTACATCTCAATTGTTATCCCATCCCTTGTATCCTCCCATTCCTCCCTCCCTCCCATTTTCCCCTTACTTCCCTCCCCTATGACTGTGACTAAGGGGGACTTCCTCCCCCTGCATATTCTCATAGGGTATCAATTATCTTCTTGGTAACCTGTTATCCTTCCTCTGAGTGCCACCAGGTCTCCCCCTCCAGGGGACATGGTCAAATATGAGGCACCAGAGTACGTGTGAAAGTCATACCCCACTCTCCACTCAAATGTGGAGAATGTCCTGTCCATTGGCTAGATCTGGGTAGGGGTTTGAAGTTTACAGCCTGTATTGTCCTTGGCTGGTGCCATAGTTTGAGCGGGACCCCTGAGGTTCCCATTTTTGATGTGGTTCATGCAAATTGCTTTTCATCCACCCATTTGACATTCTGGAGCAGTCTTGCAACTTGTACCAGCATGGTCCTGCAGTCGTGCATTTAGACTCCATGACTTCCACTTCTGTGACCCCACACCTTTTCTCTGAAGCTCAACTCATCCCTAAGGGCCAGTTCAACCCTGTGATCTTGCAGCCCCTGTAGCTCAACTCTGTTGTTCTGTGGCCCCAGCATTTCTCCAACTGTATTCATTAATACCTAAACACTGAAAGGATCCTCTTTATCTCTATGAGCTCTGTCTCTCCCTCCATTAAAGTGTCTTAGAACTCCTTGAATCCGGCTTCAGCTATAATGTTTTTGTAACCTAAATATAGCTAGCTAAGTAGACACACAAACATAAATAGGCCATTGACAGATATAATTGTTGTATGATATGTAATGTAATATGGTGTAAATATTAGTAGTCAATATAAGGATAAAAGAACTTGTATTTGCCAATAGCCAGTGATCAAGGGAAAGTGAAAGCGCTTAGAAAATTGCTGCCAACAAAACCCATGACACTTATGAATTTGTTGTTATTAAGTGAATTCCAACATTGGAGAACGACACAAATGTATCTATGTTTCTAGCATAGTGCTCTCATGGCAACAGACATTCACAAAACTCAGTGAATGGCTAACAAAGTTCTGTGCATTTCATTATTTATCAGCTTTACATCAGAATAATAAACTCTGGAAATAAATGAAACTCCAGGAAATGGCATGTGAACTTGCACACTCAGGGTGAACGTTTCCAATCTACTTTCAATTGCATCAAAACCTAAGACTGAAGTTCATATCCATTAATGTGCCTATTAATTTTTTTTTAAAGCCAGAAACATGGTAAGTGGTGTTGGTAAGAATGTGTAGAATTGGATCCCTAGTGCATTTTTGGTGGGAATGGAAGATAATGAAGCTGCTATGGAAAGCAGTTAAAAAAACAAACTAACTAAAACAAAACAAAAAAACAACAGAAGAAGAAGAAGTAGTAGTAGTAGTAGGTAGTAGAAGAAGAAGAAGAAGAAGAAGAAGAAGAAGAAGAAGAAGAAGAAGAAGAAGAAGAAGAAGAAGAAGAAGAAGAAGAAAAGAAAAATAGAAAATTGGACCAGGCATAGTATTGCACACATTTAACCCCAGCTTTTGAGAGGCAGAAACAGAGGCAGACAGATCTCTGTGAGCTGGAGGCTGGCCTTGTCTACACAGTGATAACTACATAGTGAGACTTTGTCTCAAAGCCAAACAAAAAATTGAAAATCAAATTATCTTATAATATAGTGATCTCTTTACTACACATACACCTATGCTAAATTCTAATGCTATCTTCTCAATTAGCTGGTGGAGTTTGTCTCCTAATTGGACTTGAAATGATACAGCCACCCTATTTTAAATTGAAATTTAAAAAAGTAACTATTTGAAATAAAAACTTAAGGGCCTTTAATGCATATAGTATACCCAGCTAACTTGTATACTTTCCACCAGAATGGAGGCTGCCTGCAGGCAAGCGTTTGTTTGTTTGTTTTTTTCCCTTGGTCCTATATCATGGATGCTTAGGTTAGTGATACATAGTGGAAATGTAATACTTGTCCAATGAATTTATAATGGATAGGAGCAGTAAGGTCTGTAAGATTCACAGTTACAATAGAAGAACTTAATTCACTCTTTTCCTGCCTGACACACTGAGAATGGAGACTACAGGCTGAGAAATTAGATAAATCTTTCCACCTGCTTATAAAAACTTCAACTAGGCTCATATAGAATTTAGAAAACAGTCACAAAGACAGCTGAGATACTTTGGCACCTTTATTCTTTCCATCTTCTCTCCCTCCCTCCCTCCCTCCCTCTCTCCCTCCCTCCCTCCCTCCGTTCCCCCTTCCTTCTTCTCAGTCTTTTGTTTGTTTGTTTGTTGCTGATGCAAGGGCTTGAGCCCAGGGCTTTCTGTGTGGAAAGCACCCTACCACTGACCTATACCCCTCCCCACCCCACCCCCACCCTGCTTTGTGCTGCTTCTTCTTCTTCTTCTTCTTCTTCTTCTTCTTCTTCTTCTTCTTCTTCTTCTTCTTCTTCTTCTTTTGAGCTAGGAAATATTTTACAAGTTGAGTGGAATGGAGGCAAGGGAAGGAGTTGCTTCTTGAAGATGACAGGAAGGAGCTGTAAACACGAAGAGAATGTTTTGTTCTCTCAGATATTGTAGCTGCTCTCATTCCCTCCAGTGGGAGCTGATCAGCTCAGAACGCTATTCTATTTAGGAGATCCAAAACAATGGTTCTCAAAAGAGGAAGTCATGGACCAACCTTACCCAGTGATCTAAACGCATCAGTTTTCCCAGTTTCTTTGCTCCAGCGTCAAATCAGACTGGGCCAGGGGGCAGAGTAGATGCCATTAATCTTCTTTTCCCCACTTTTTACAAATTTAATTTATTCAGATTACAACTCAATTGTTATCCCATCTGATGCCATTGATCTTAACACATTTCTGAAGTAAAATAGGAAGCTCTGTTACTTAATTGACACACACTAGGCAAAGGAAATATCCAATGTTTTTTTACTAAAGTTTAAAATGTACACTCATGACTAGACATGGTAGCACATGCCTGTAGTTGCAGCACTGAAGATAGGAAACAACATTTCTTGAGAAAGACAAATGTGGATGTCTTGAGGTTTTATTGCTGTGAAGAGACACTATGACCGAAGCAACTCTTATTTAAGACAACATTAATTGGGAGCTGGTTTGCAGTTTAGAAGTTTAGTCCGTTATCGTCATGTCGAGAAGCATGGTGACGTGCAGGCAGCCATGGTACTTGAGAAAGAGCTGGCAGTTCTACATCTGGGTCCACAGGCAGCAGGAACAGAGAGTGATACTGGGCCTGGCTTGAGCATCTGAGACCTCAAAGTCTGTCCCTAGTGACACATGTCCTCCAATAAGGCTACATCTATTCGGACAAGGCTATACCTCCTAATAATATCACTTCATATGAGCCTATGGGAGTCATTTTCATTCAAACTACCACAGGGGGCAAAAGGTCATTTATGACATGAAAATGGAAAAGAAATTACAGGGAGTGGGAAAGCACAAAGAAGGATGTGGGGATGAGGAAGAAGGAAGACAAAGAAACAATAAAGATGGGCTGGAGAGATGGCTCAGCAGTTAAGAGCACTGAGGGCTCTTCCTAGAGGTCCAGAGTTCAATTCCTGGCAACCACACGGTGGCTCACAGCCATCTATAATGTGAACTGATGTCCTCTTCTGGCCTGCAGGTCTCTATGCAGACAGAGCGCTGTATACATAATAATAAATAAATAAAACTCTAAAAAAAAAGAAATAATAAAGATTAAAAGTAATAAAACTTTTGTTTATAAAATGAGAAAATTTCAAATAAGTTAAAAACCAAAAATTAACAAGTATATAATAGCTGTCTTTAGTAATGATAGCTCATTCAGTTCTTTGTTGATTTTTCTAGGACTGTCAGTAATTCTTTTATTATTCATGTGGAGGGGTATGTTTGTGTAAATGTTCCTGAGTGTGTGCACATGTGTGTGCATGCATGTATGAAGACCAGAGGTCAATATTAGGTGTTCTCTGTTGCTCTTCACTTCACTCTTGCACAACAAGCCCTATCACCAGCCACTTTCAGTGGCTTTTATAAGTGTGGCTTAGATTTATAAGAAATAAGGAGAATATCATTGGCTACAAAGCTGCAGTGAAGTTTCTGCAGTTGATTTTTTTGTTGTATCCAGATTAAAGATTGTGGGTGAAATTGAAGTGTGCAATAGGCTAAATTTTACAAATATATTAAACTATTTGTCCATCAATGTGAGTTTCACAGTCACTATATAATTTAGCAGGAATGTCTCAAGTTGAAATAATTCTTTTCAATAGGATTTTTCTTATTGTTAAGGTGCTAGCTTTCTCACAAATGAAGGCCTTGACCCAAGGGAAAAGCATACAGACAGGCTTAGCAATATAATTTATATCTGCATGGTGGAAGGATTTGGATGAAATCTAATCACCAGGCTTCAAACGACTCATTCAATAAAGAAATAAAACAAAATTTCTTTTTCTAAAATAAGTTTAAAACTGTTACTAAGGACAGATTGGCATTTTAAGAAAACCTTATTGTAGTAAGCAGAGAATTGGGCTCCAGGTCTATACCAATGTATTGAATTTTGACTTTGAGAATTTTTAATAACTTTCAAGAATAGCCAACTTAGCCATAGCCATGCCACCTCTTTAAAAATTTCAACTTTAACCCACCTTTTTCCACATGTTTTAGCCATTATTTTAATCCTTGCCTTTCTTTCACATTTTGAAAGAATACTTTACATAATCTCATTTTTACCATAAAAAGTTCTTCCTTTATCTAAAAGTATTTTTTAGCAAAAATATATCCCACAGTTACAAGTTTTTCTATTTTATGATTGATGGCTCATTTTTGTCTTATTTTTCTCCACAAGTTATTTTTAGGTCATTTTGTTAAAAAGATAAA
Organism: Acomys russatus; assembly: GCF_903995435.1. Lineage (NCBI taxonomy): Eukaryota > Metazoa > Chordata > Mammalia > Rodentia > Muridae > Acomys > Acomys russatus. The sequence continues at coordinate 11,086,090 of NC_067169.1, forward strand.
ATAGCTTTATATTTTAATGAAAACCTTGGCAGCTGCCTCTGAAAACATGGGCAAATCACATTAAGAATCCTGGAGACATTTGTTTTCTCTTACCAATAAATCTAAATTAACTAACTTATTAAAGATTTAAGTCTTATTGTAACAGGCACTCAGAAATTACCTTTGCTAAAAAGCATTGACTTCTCATTTGGGCCCACAAGGCAACCAAAGACAGGTTAAAAGTGGTATCTCTGCCTTCATCCTGTGCTTGTTTCCTTAATTTGGGTCAGAGTCCTGCTTGTCTCTGCAGTTAGCATGTTAATCACTCAAGGAGTGTCCGTCTAAATTATCTAATTTCTCTCTTGAATGCTGAAAACACAGAGATAAGCCATTATCTTAAACCTCCAGTCACCTTGGATTCCAGAACACTACAGCCTTCCCGGGGTAGACCATCTCCCACAAGAGGACAATTGTCCATGAAGTTGAGGCTCCATCCCGGACCATCAGCAACTGTCTCTTGTGAAGCAGCCTGTCTTTTCAAGCAATAAGGACTTCACATCCTGCAGGACCAGAGCTCAGACAATGATCACACCTGGACCAACACTATTTAATTATGTATATTTCTTGGCCCTTGTCCTAACTTTCTTTCAAATTTAAATTAAAAGAGAATGCCAGTACCCAGTTGATGGCCCTGCAGTTACTGGACATCTTCATTTGTCCTTCCCAATACAGACAGACACATTGATCAAACTTTGCCTCTTTACCACTAATCAGTAGTCATCCCTCATACAGGCATATTGGGACAGGCAGTGAAACCTAGCCTGTTGGGGCTGCAAAACCTGGGGCTTTTGATATAAATTCTTGTTGCATTGTGAACTACAAGGAATTTGGATTATTAGACTAAATTTACATGCATATTTATTTACTTATAAGTCAATTTGAATCCTCCTCTGGGAAAGACTTTGACATGTAAACACATCACATAACACATCTAAAGTATCACACAGAAATACACGTACAGATAGATCAAGGTGGTATAGCTAGCCTTCATGGTAGAATTTAGTCATAAGGCAAACTAAAATAAACTTTCCAGTTTTAAAATGGGAGTCGGAATCTAAATTTATCACAGAACGAATACATTAAGACCACCTGTTTATTTGGTCACACTATGAAACTGTTACTAGAAAATTTTGGGGAGTCTTGCCAGAGTTACCACATGTTACCAGGGAAATTGAAATTCTTCACTGGGGCTCATAGTCTTGTTAATAAAGCAATTTAAAAATGGTCTCAAAGAAGCCTGAGGATAATTCCATTAGAGTTTAAAAAGAAAAATCTCAGGGCAGGTAAGCTGCAAATAACACTGCAGGCATCTTCCCAGGAGAGGGTGATAAAGGAAGAGAGAAAGCCATGCCTTTTGAGTTGAGCCAGCATGAGGCCAACCACATAGCAGACAAGCAGCTACATGGTAGGGAATGCTTTAAAGAAAGCAAAAAAGCCCAAGTGTTGGGAAAAGCATCTTTGAAAAGGGATAGAAAAAGAAAAGTATGCTTTTCTCAGGAATTCAGAAAAGTGGGCAAACTTCTGAAGTTGTGTGGCTGCAGTGCCATAATCTACTGGACTAGGTGGCAGGAATTCTGGGAAAGAAAAGGGCAGTACCTTACTCAATAGATAATCATTCCTCTGGCTTATTTTGCAGAGTTTAAGGCAGGCGAGCCTGCCTCCCTGAGGGGTGGTTCCTTAGAGTTCAAGAGAGTTAATTCTTTTATGTTTGGGGTGGCTTGGGATATTTGATTGCCACCCAGGGCTTCTCCATAGAACATAGATCAAGACTACTGTAACAAAACCTCTTGTTGTTGCTGTTCTAAGTCTTTTTAAAATTAAAAAAATTTTTTTACATATACATTTATATTATTGCACATATATACAATAAACTACCTATAGTAAGAAGAACCATGACACAATCAAGGCTGTTCTAAATCTTAAGGAAAAGCATTTATATTTCAGTCTAAAATCAGAGTATAAAATCATAGATACAAGATAACAGACTAACAGACAAAATTATATAGAAATCATCATGAAATATGAACAAGATAGAAAAGATTTATACAACTACATTAATTCAGAAAGCACTTAGCAAAAATAAGGGTCTCACTGAAAGACAGAAGGGGTGTTTTAGTTAAGGTTTCCACTGCTGTGGAGAGACATAATGACCAAGGCAACTCTTATCAAGGAAAACAGTTAATTGGGGCTGGTTACAGTTTTAGAGATTTAGTCCATTATCATCATAGTGGGAAACATGGTAGTATACGTGTAGATATGGTACCAGGAGTTCTATATCTTGATTCAAAGGCAGCCAGGAGGAGACTATCTTCCTCACTGTGCAGATCTTGAGCATATATATATAGCCCACCTCCACTGTGATGCACATCTTCCAACAAGACCACAATAAGGACACACCTCCTAATAGTGTCACTCCGTATGACCAAATCTATGATAGCCAAACCTGTTCAAACCACCACAAGGGGCAAAAGATCAAGTTTGTTTTGCATACTCAGGCTAAAATGTTTCACTGTTTGAAGAGTTAATCAACTGAGACAGAGATGTCCTTAGAAATGGATGTTCCAAGCGAGCCCGGGATCATTCAAGGTTAAAAGAGTCTACTGGCTATGAAAAAAATACTGATGCCCCGTTCCAAAGCTAACTTCCTCCTTTCAGCTCCTGCAGATGTTTAACAGGTTAGTTGACTTCCTCCTTTCAGCTCCTTCAGAGGTTTAGCAGGTTAGCTGACTTCCTCCTTTCAGCTTCTGCAGATGTTGTTTATCAGGTTAGCTCGGGACTTCCTGAGAGATAGTTAGCTAAGATAAGATAGAAACTGTTCCCCTGACCTGATGGTATTATCTGGAGACATTCTCGGGCCCCTCCTATTGCTTAGTTCCTGCCTCCACCCCATATAAGCTTTTGCTTTTGATTCAATAAACAGACCTTGATAGGAACGCTTGGTCTCGGCTCTTTCTTTCCCGTCCCATCATTTCAGGTATGGCTCCCCTCGCGACCCCGTAATTACTGGTCCTGCTGGACTGGACAAATGGAAATTTGATATGACCCAGGGAAAAATATAATCAACCATGTAATCAAATCATTTAGCCTAGCTTTAGTTCAAGGAGTACAGCTGGTACCAGGATCTCTTCTCATATTAGACTCTATCTTAAAAGAGGCCATAATAATCTATTCCCTTAATAGGGATTTTGTTCTCCTTAGGGACTACTAGAGAAAAGAGTAGAAATCGGTGATAAGGAAGGAAGAAGCAAGGTGAGAGAGGGATAGATGATAGTAGGGGGCTGAGAAAAATTAGAGTCCTCAGAATTTATCTTTCATTCTGACACAACCTCTAAAATAAAATGTTCTTATTAATTTCCTGTTCTTTAGGATCTCTTTCCTTTGTTTTTGTTTTTTTTTTTTTAGTTGCCAAATATTTTTCTTATTAATTTCTTATAGGTTAGCAATTTGGTCAATTCTTCTCTTACAGGTTTCTAAATTCCACTTAAAGTAGGGTGCTCACTTATCTTTAGTTCTACTGCTTAGGGCCTCTTGTTTAGTGTATTAACACACACTCTCACAAATATTGACAATTCTAATGTTCCCAATTTTCCTAAATACTTGCAAGTTGAATTAACATAATTCTCAAACATAAAAGTAGCGGGACTAGCAAATCACGGTTTTGCTCTAAACACTTCTTCTTTCCTTGACTTTTCTTGTTTCCCAATTTCATGCCTGCCTTTATTGAAAACCTCTACATCCATGGTAGCTGGAGGCATCTGGGTTTTAGATGAGACTTATGGGGTGCTTATGGGAGTAGCTCCTTCAGGTATCAGCCTAAGGTCTGGCTTATCCTGCATGTTTCCGAGAACATGTGAGATCTCAAGACACTGGGACCAACAAAGGTCCCTGTGAGGATATTGCATATCTTGGAGAATTCTTCTTAATACTTCCATCCTGGAGGGAACAAGTTCCTTTTATCTTCAGGTTTTTTTTTTTTTTTTATTATTAGATTCTTACAGAATTTCTAAACTCAGAAAATTTGAATATTGGTATTTCTCTAGTGAAGTCCTAATTATATTTAAAAAGTAAATTTGTGGCTCACCTACATTCTGTTATCCTTGCTTCCTCTGTGTCTTGTACATCTAGTGTTTTGCTTGTAATATTGTTTTTCTTTAAGTCATTTGAGTTTTCTATTAGACTTTTACCTCCTTGGAGGGAGGTTCATTCCTCACCTTCCCTGCCCCCTCTCTTTTTCTCTCTCCAGGTCTGGGCAAATTGATCTTGAACTCACAATAGTCTTAGTCTTAATCTCTCAGGTTTTGGGACTACAAGCATGCACAATCACATCTACCTTGGTTTATTAATTTTATACCCAATATTTAGAAGGCATATGAAAGGTAGTAAATCTGTGTTTAGTGCATGAATAAATAAAAGATGAATACAAAATCAATGAAAATCAATAGGAGGTAAGCATGCAGGGAGCTCAATATTCAAACTCATCTTTTAGGGCTAAAAGTTGAAAGTAATTGAGCTGTGAGCTTTGGGAAGGAAATAGCACAGAAGAAATTTCAGGCAGTTTTAATTGAACAAAATGTGATTGTCATTGATTTAACCTCTTTCTTTGCCCCGGAAGCTTTGCCTTTGCTTTATATAGGATTCTGTGCTATTGACATATCAGTCACTCAGTAAATAAATGAAGACAACAGTTAGACCTGGAAGCAAATTGAGAACTAAAAAATATGGTCAGAGAGTAGATAAGGTATAGACTTTAAAGAAAAAAAATATGGGGCTGGAGAGATGGCTCAGAGGTTAAGAGCACTGGCTGCTCTTCCAAAGGGTCTGAGTTCAATTCCCAGCACCCACATGGTCCTACAATGAGATCTGGTGCCCAGGTCTGGCCTATAAGCATTATGTGCAGGCAGGACATTGTATATATAATAAATAAATAAGTACTATTTTATGAAAAGAAAAAATATGCCTGGAATTAAGAAAAAACTCTTGTTAGGGGTATATTTTATTTTTCATTGTGTTCCTGCATATAAAAAAACTGATTTTTAAAAGAAAAGCTGGAGCAAATTCTAATGATTGGGGAATTATTTTTGAAATAGAACATCTACACTAGTCAGAATACATCCATCTAATTGCTTGTCTGGGTAAGAGGTTCAAAATGAACCAGTTATAAAGGAAAATTCCATATAAGCACCTGAAACTCACCGGTGTCCAGGCTGTTACGATAATGAGGGTCATTTTCAGTAACATGCATACATGCATGAGCCCCTCACCCCACCCCTTCCTGAATTTGAAGCTTGTAACTAGGTCTAATTTTCTACCAGTTCCATAATGGACTTCAAGGAGGGACAGAGTGTCCTTTCAGAAATGATGATTTACTGTGGTGGTGGAAAAGCCATTTCCCAACACTCTTGGGGGTCCCTGGCTACATCTGGAAATTAACTTGACAAAATAGATTAACAAGAGAACAATCTTATAAATTTCTTGTTTTTGAATTTATACTTTCCCACAGTCATACATACTCAAAAGATTTCATATCATACTTACCTCCCATTAACCTCTCTTCTTTGCATTCCTGCCAAACCCCTTCTTCTTTCCCACAACTCTCCCTCCTACTCGTGTATCTTTTTGTGTGTAGCTACAATTGCTTCATGTTTGACATGGCAAATTAACCTTCATATGGCAAGGAATTCCCCAGGAAATGGTGAGATCTGAGTGATTTTATTATAGGACTGATGAACAGTGCAATAATGGACTAATAAGATAAGACCAAAGAGTATTATGAGCTAGGTGTGTTTTTCTGAAGGATGCTTAGCAACAGCAGTTTATTTGGGTTCATTTTGTTGTCCCTCTACCTTGGAAGATAAGGGCATTCCTGTCTTATAAATATAGTTGGGACACCTGTTATGGAGGGGTCTAATGTCTAATGATCTGCTGCAGGGGAAGCCCGTCAAGTCCTTCCTGGACATGTAGTCCCTCAAATTCTTTTGGATTAAAATATTCACTGTATGCAAGTGCTCAATTTTTAAATAGTATGTTCTGATCTTTGCCATCCCATGATATTAGATGAATTACAGGTGTTGTGTGAATTTTCCTTATGTAGATTAAAGAAATATCTATTTACTCCAGATAGAGAGGGCACCAATAGAACAAAGAAAGGATTTCCATAGAAATCTAGATTGGTGAACCAATAAGTTTATTGGGGTTACTTAACAGAAGTACATCTGAGTCACAGGTAGCTGTGCCACCAGGTGTGAGTTGAGTGACTTACAGGTAGTCACATCACCAAGAAGTCCTACCTCATTCAACGTCTTATAATGGTGATTGAAATCTTGGGAAGGGTTAAACATTTGCTTGAAGGACCTTTCATTAATTATGATACTATGAGATATAATTGGGTGGTTTTTAAATTGTAAACATAGCACATTACTCTTATTATTAATCATCATCATAATTGAAAGTTGGAAATTTTGTTAGTGTATAACAATATAAGTCCTAGCCTTTGGAAAATCACAAGGTGAGAATCCCAGTTTAGTGCTCAGCATGGAACCAGACAACATCTCATGACATATTTCTTTGTATCCAATCAGATATGATCACAAAAAAGTGGCAAAGAGCTCACAGTACTATCACCTCAACACAAACCAGATAACAAGAAAGCACTAAAATTGTTAAAGAGATCTGCTTATCAAATAAGGTGGCCTTTCCTATTTTTATCCTCTGTGAGATCTGTGGATATTGCTTACTCTGTTTTTGATGGCATTAGGTAGGAATCATGGAGAAGGACCTATGCATTGCAAGCATGAATATTCCTGCTGAACAATACCTAAAGCCTGTTTCTTGAGACTTGTCCCTTTCATTCTGGGACTCTGCACTCTCCTAGCCACCTTCTAGCCATCCAGTTCTCCTGCTCTTTCCCCATTTTCTTTCTTTGCTTCCACTTTCCACCCCTTGAATGTGTCTGCTCACTGTTGCACTAGCCACAACCTTCTCCTTGATGCTAACAAGCACTAACTGTTTACTATTCATTTCAATTCTCTATCAGTAATGATTAATCTGGATTGTTGACATAACTGGATTGCAAAAGCACCTCTAGGTATGTCTGTGAAAGTTTTTTTTCCCCCAGAGATGATTAAATCATGAAGGTTCTGCTCCAACAAAATGCTTAATCTATTGATGGTGTCAAATTTTGATCAGAGTATAGGAGGTGATTGAAGTTCAGAAAGTGGGGAAATGGGCCACTAGGAGTTCCTCACTGAAAGCTAATATTTTGTGTGCCCAAAACCTATTACCACTTTATTCTGCTTCCTGGCCATCATGATGTGAAGATCCTACTCTGTTATATGCTTCAGCCACCATGATGTTCCATCCAAGTGCATGGGCCAATTGACTGTCACCCCTCTCATCAGGAGCCAAAATAAATCTTCTGGTAAGTCTTATCACTGGTATTGGGTCACAGCAACATCTGACTGGTGCACTCTTATACAAGTTTTACTGTGTGAGGCACAAAGAGGGTAAGTAATCACTCCAAAATCATGTGACTTGTGGGGGAGAAGCTAGAGTCATAAGCCAGACAGCCTTGTTGGAGTCCTGGCTCTTAACTGCCCCATACCCTTTTCTAGAAGATACATATCAAACAGGAGCCTTTGCTTTAAGGGCCTGAACACTGGTTGCAGTAGAGTACTGAGTCTGGGAGAATTAAGGAGTACCCAGTCCCTCCTGAATTCCCCAAAGGAATATTGAACAATCAGCTTATGGCCAAGGGAAGCCACTTACTGTGAAGCTATGATGACGTGCAGTAGAGACAGTCTTGATTATTCTGATCCCAGATGACTTTCCCGTGTCTGTCATTGGTGATATCATTGATATTGTCATCAGGAACTAAATCAGAGGTCTTTGGGTTGTTCTCTTTCATTTTCCAAACCCAATCTGTTTGCAAAACCTCAAGATAGTCTTTCATGGATTTTGTCTTTCATATGCACTTCAGATAGGCTTCGCTATTTTTGCTGTGATAACCATTTAGCTTGTCTGCTAGCTTCACCTGACCACCTTCTAGTTGTACACATCAGCTCTGTGCTGGCTTATAAACAATACTCCCCCTGTCTTCACTTATAGACTTCCTTTTAGTCTGGTTCCAACTCACATTCTCAGCATTCCTCCATGCCATTCTCCCAAACCAGCACAACTCCCTTGTAAATTTCTGAATGAAATCTTGACTTTCTTTGTGGTCTCTAGTTTATGGGAAATCTTTCTGTTATCTTTACCTATTGGAATTCTGCTCATCCCCTAAGGTCATTCTTTATGGCCAAATCCATCTCTTACCTACCCTTTCTTTCTCCAAGTATGGACTTGCAGTGATTGAGAAGTGAAGGCAGGATGATCAAGAGTTCAAGACCAGCCCCTCAGTTATAGAAGGCTTTGTGTCAATAAATGAAACAAAGTGAATATTTAATGTCACACACTGCTCTATTGTCAATGCAAAGAAGTCCAAAGCTTGGCCTTGCTTTCCAAATATCTATAGGTCCGTAGTGAGGTGACATAGACAATACACAGTCCATCCATGTACATGGTACTAAGGGAAGAGGGAGGAGAGACCACAACCTTCGGTTGGAAGGATCAGAATGAGAAAAATAATGACAGGGGCTTATTGGATCTTTAGGACTCGATAGTCCCAAGTGGCCTTATAACACTATTAGCCTTGGGGTGACATCCACATAGCTATCATACATGGAATGGTACTGGGGAACACCATTATCCTTTTGGAAAGTTTGAGAAATGAATGAATGCATTTCTACCATATCCTAAGACCCTGAAAAACAGAGGCCATGGCTTTCTGACAGCCAATTTTGTATGGTGCCTCACTCTGTAATTCTTCAATTAAGTAGACCTATTTAATGCCATTGACTAGAATCAGCATTTTTAGACAAGCACATCTAAATGTAGTGGAAAGATTAGTTCAGGATTTGTGATTTTTTTTTCATCACTTTTAAGGAGTTTATTAAATTCTAAAAAGATTCCATTTAAAAGTTTTTTTTTTATTGAACCAGGAGTGAAAGTAATGAAAACCAATTTTGCAAAGTTAAAGAAACAGTGCAACTCTTAATAATAATTGTTTTTGAACTCCCTATTGCTTAACTCAATACATTTTGTTTCTGAGTGAAAACTTTTCGATCCTCCTAGGAGCTCCCTTATCAATCCTAAAGTTGCACAGTAATTGAAGTTGCTAACTACTCTGCCAAGTGAAAATCATTTGCCTGGGAGTTTGAATCACTTTTAAATGCACAGTAATATTGCTTTGGGGAAGGGATTCATGAATGGTTCAGAGAATTCCTCTAGACTTGCTTCACTTTCCTTCTCACATTGCAACAGTATTAACTTGCATGTTTCAGCCAGGCGTGGTAGCTCACACCTACAATTTCAGCCCCCAATAGGCAAAGACAGACCGCTATGAGCTCCAGGTTTGCCTGGGCTATGCAGTGAGCTTCAGAACACTTGTCACTTTTTTTTTTTTTTTTGCCTTCAAGTCTTTTTATTTCTTTCCTCTTTTCTTTTTGCTTTTTTTCTTCTCTCTCTTTTTCTTTTTACTTATTTTTTTCTTTTTATTGAGATAGAATTTCAGACTAGCTTAAGCTAGGCTGGAATTTAATATGTAGTCCAAGCTGGCCTCCAACTAATGCCAATCCTCCTGCCTTGACCTCCCAAGTGTTTGACTGCTTGGTTATTTTTGCCATGCTTATTTATTTTCTAATTATTTTATCATAAAATATTCACTATGCTAAGGTACTAGACTTAGGGATAGCATGTCTGAGTACTGTTAATTCCAAAGCTAAGAGAAAGTTCTAGGCTAGGGCCTTGATTAAGAGGGACAGATAAATTCCAGAGGTCATGTAAAAATCAGAGAAGCCACATGAAGAATTATGAAGTAATAACTAGAATCATTGAGAGAAGACGAAAAAGGTAGGGAGGGCTGGCAAGATTTCCCAGTGATTAAACACAGTTGTGGCCAAGTCTAAGGACCTGAATTTGATCCTCAGGACCTATTTGGTAGAAAGAGCGAAGCAACTCTTGAATGTTGTCCTTTGAGTTTCAAATGCCTGTTTTTGTTTGTGCATCCACTTGCACACACACACACACACACACACACACACACACACACACACACACACACACACACTTAACAAACAAACAGAGTAAAAATGTCAGACTGGTAACCCTGCAAACAATGAAGAGAGAAGCTTGAATATTGTTTCTGTCTTTTTATATCTTTCTGCTACATGGTGACACACACTTAGCAATCTCAGTATTGAGGAGTGTCAGACACAAGGAATGCCATTTTTTTTTTGAGGTCCCTGTTTTTCCCTGAAGCCTATAGAATTCAGTTGTAACCTAGTTGGTAAATGTGAGAAATAATCTAGCCCAGGGCACAACATCCCATCCTAATAGTTGCCTGTTCAAAACTCCAATTCACAGCACTCCCTGGACCAAGAAATTGCCTTGTTGCTGCTGCTGCTGCTGATGATGATGATTATTTTTCTTTTTAAAATTATTAGCTTACAAAATTAGGATTAATTATGGCACTTTAAATGTAGTAAATAAAATTTAAATAAATCAGATTTCTTGTTTCCTTCCCCTATCCTCTCCTTTCCTTTTGCCTTCTCACTCCTAGTGACCTTCTTTCCACTTTTCTGTCACAGGTGACAAATTGCTTTCTCCTACCACATCTATCTCAGTACGATTTGTGCCTCTCTTATGGTCACAACTCCAGTTTCACAGTCTAGACCCACTGTCACAACCACTCCCTTTGCACTCAGCTATATATTTCAAAGGCAGGCTGGAGCTTGGCCAAGATGCTGAGGTCTCGGGTTCCATTTCCACTATTACAAAACAACGAAGAAATGGAAATCACTACATTTTAAAAATAAACAAGGTGGAGGTGTTTAAAAGATGTCTTCTGTGTGTTATTGCCAAAAGTGGAAAGCACATATCTGATTCTATACCTTATGTTTATTATACAGTCAGCACTTTCCTCAGCCTACATCTATCTGATTTTGTTGCTTTGCCACGTTGCCTTGCACTTGTGTTTTATTAAGTTCTTCTGCATCCTCAGACTATTCTTTAGGGACTGTTTTTTTTTTTGTTTTGTTTTGTTTTAACTGGTTTTCATTTGGTGTGTTGTCGAGTTCACCTTTCTAATATTTTACAGTGATTTTAACATCTTATGTTTTTAAATATATTTTATTAATTTATTCATATTACATCTCAATGGTTATCCCATCCCTTGTATCCTCCCATTCTTCCCTCTCTCCCATTTTCCCCTTACTCCCCTCCCCTATGACTGTGACTGAGGGGGACTTCCTCCCCCTGGCATCTAATGTTTTTAAGTCACTCATATTTTCCTTCTTTTCTCTTTAGTTCCTCCTTCTCTTTATCCTTTTTATCCATGTTTCTTCTGTCTGTCTTTTCTTGTGGGGCTGGAGATGGACCCTAGATCCTTATGCATGCCAGGCATGTGCTCTTCTACGGTGCTACATTTCCCAGCTCACTTCTTTCTTTTTTAAGCAAACCATTTGTTTCATATACGTGTTAGGATTATGATAGTTAGCATCATGGAAAGAGTTGTAAAATACATTGTTACACACACACACACACACACACACACACACATATATATACATACATACATACACACACACACACACACGTGAGTTCTTTAATAATAATATGAGAGAATTTCTGGTCTTCTTCACAGAGCTAGGTAATATCTCCCATCAAGCCTAGTGGCTTCCTGGTGGTAGATTGTGGGCTACCCTTTATGTTTTTTGAAAGAGTATGGCTTTATTTAGGTTTTATAAATTAGTTTTTAAATGCCATACTGCCAAAGTATCCAAAATTTCAGTTAGGAGGAGGAAATTTGACAGATCTCTTGTACATTATAGTGACTGTAGTTAATAGCAATGCATAATATACTTGAAAAATGCTTGACACGGGCTAGGGGCAGAAGACAGTCAGAGGCCACAGGCCTGGTTTGCTCCACACTGCCACACAGGGCCATGTCTGGGCCTGTGGTCCTACTGCAGCAGGGGTCTGTGTTGATGTTATGGCCTGCGTTACCATCAAAGGCCATGTAGATGTCAATGATCTTGGCCACTGTCTGGGGGCTACATTGATGTCTGAGGGACTGAGTTGTCCCTGCCACTAGCCTGGTTAGTACAGGCAACTGCCCTGGTGGCATGGGCATAGGAGAGCTGGTGGGCACAGCTACCATCAAGGCTATATCCAGGGCTTTGAGCTGGCCCACCCCAACATCTACCCCACCTATGAGCTGCTGCAGTACATTAAGTTCTCTTGACTCAGCTTCCCAACTGCTAAGCTTATAGGTAGGAATCACCATGCCTGACAAAACTGTGTTCTTTAAATGAATGAGTTATACAGTATTTGTACTTCCCATTGCAATAAAGAAATTACACAGTAAATTGACTTTCCTTTTGATGTCTGATTAGGTTTATCCTTAAATAGAAATCTTCACTTGTTGCCTCATAGGCCTTGAATTTCTGAGCTCAGGTGATTGTCCTACCCCAACTCCATGTGAAGCCAAGACTAAATGTAGAAGCCACAGTGCCAGGGCACGGCTATGAATTTACATGTAAATTTGTGTCACTCCTGCCATAATCAACATTCAGAACTGTGCCGGGCCCCACAAACTTTCTCATGCTTCCATTTTAGGCACACATGGTCCCCACATCTGTGTCCTGGCATCTTAGATCTTTTCTCCATTATTATAGTTTTATACTTTCACAGATGTCATATAAGTGAAATACAATATGGTTCACTTAGCAAAAGGCATGTGAGATTTTTATCCATGGTGTAGTATATGTTTGCAACAACGTTTTATAGCTGAGAAGCATTCAATTTTATGAATTGACACTATTTATGTCTTTACTTATTGAAGAACATTTGGGTGGTTTCTACTTTGTGGCAATTATGGGTAATGCTACATTTACAATCAAGCTTGTGAATACATACAAGTTTCGGTTTTGTAGGGAACATCCCTAGGAATGAGATATCTGGATCGTATGATAAGTATTTATTTGTGGAGTGGAAATAGCTTGTCAGTTAAGAGAACTTAAGGTTCCTGAAGAGGACACTAATTTGTTTCCAAGCTCCTATGTTGGTTGCTAGGGGCCAGCCCTGGGGATGACCAGCTTCCCCAGAGGCAAGAAGTCAGTTGGCGAGAAAGGAAGCAAGTCAGGCATAGGGGTCAGGGGAATCTTGCAGCCTGACTGACTGGAAGTCAGGGTGAATTTTTATTTATGCAGAACTAAATAGGCAGAAATAGCTGTTCGAAAACATAGATAATATCATTTTTGTTCCCAGACATGTGTTTTTACTTCTTCTTTGTCATAAGTTCAGTTATCATTGATAAACCATGACAGAACAGTGTTATCTTTTACAATCATTTTTCCTCATCAACTTCATAACTCAACTTTAAAAAAATCTTGTGGTTTCAAGGGCACTAGACAGAAAGAAAATCTCCATGCCACCTGTGGCAGATTGCCATGTCCCAAGCAGTGTATAATCAACTTTTAATGCTCAGAGTACTAATTGTCATTAGGCCTGAGAAAAATCTCAGTCCAAAGCTGCTGCAGTTATTATTCAATTTCTGGCACAATACGGTGTTTTTATTTTATATATTGGTAGAATTTATTTATATGTCTAATCTTAGAATTATTTTGTTCTTTGGTCATACTACAACACAGTGGCCCTGTGTGAGTTAACTTTTCTTATTTTTTTCATTAATTAATTTGTTTACTTTATATGCTGATGAGAGCTTCCACTCCTTCCACTCTCTCCAGTCCCTCCCCCTCACCTCCTCTCCCTCTATGTCCTCCTCCCTTTCTCCTCAGAGAAAGGGAGACCTCCCATGGATAGCATTCTGTCTTGGCATATCAAGTTGTAGTAGGACTCAGCACATCTTCTTCTATTGAGGCTAGACAAAGCCTTCCAGTTAGGGGAAAGGGATCCAAAAGAGTCAGAAACAGCTCCTGATCGATCCTGTTGTTAGAGGTACCATATAAGGACCAAGCTGTACATCTGTTATATATGTGTAGGGGCCTAGGTCTGTAGGGGCGTGTTCTCTGGTTGGTGGTTCAGACTCTGTGAGCTCTTGTAGGCTCAGATTACTTGAGTCTGTAGATTTTCTTGCGGTGTCCTTGATCTCTCTGGCTCTTCCAATCTTTCTTCCTACTCTTCCATAAGATTCTCCAAGTTCTGCTGCCGAGTGTTTGGTTGTGGGTCTCTGCACCTGTTTTCATCAGCTGCTGGGTGAAGCCATTCAGGTGATAGTTATGCTAGGTTCCTGTCTGCAAGTATAGTAGAATGTTATAAATAGTGTCAGGGGGAGGGTCTCTCTCATGACATGGAACTCAAGTTGGACCAGTCATTGGTTGGCTATTCCCTCACTTTCAGTTCCTTCTTTATCTTCGACCTTGTCGGTTGAAGATTTTGTGGCTGGGATGGTGTCCCCATCCCTACATTGGAAGTCTTGTCTGGATTTAGGAAGTAGCCGTTTCATATTCTATACACCCTATTGCTAGAGTCTTAGCTAGCTAGAGTCCCCATCATAGATTCCTAGGAGTTTTCATTGTCTTAGATTTCTAACTTGTTCCAGAGATACTTCCTACTGATTCCAGTTCTCTTTCCTGCCATCCTCCCCACAGTTGATCCCTCCTGTTTCCTTTCCCACTCCCTCTTTCACCCAGTTCTTTCCCTCCATCCATCCCAGATGTTTATTTTATTTTCCCTTCTGAGTGAGATACAAGCATCCTCCCATGAGCCCTCCTTATTACTTGCTTCTTTGGGCCTGTGGGTTGTAGCATGGATATCCTATACTGCATGCCTAATACCCAGGTATACGTGAGTACATACCATGTTTGTCTTTCTGGGTCTGGGTTATCTCACTCAGGATGATCTTTTCTAGTTCCGCTCATTTTCCTGCAAATATCATGTCATTGTTTTTAATAGGTGAGTAATACTCCATTTTTAAATATACCACATTTTCTTTATCCATTCTTCAGTTGAGGGACATGAAAGTTGTTTTCAGTTTCTGGCTATTGTGAATAAAGCTGTTATGAACATATTTGAGCAAATGTCCTTGTGTGGTGGAGCATCTTTTGGGTATATATGTCCAGGAGTGGTATAGCTGGGTCTTGAGGTAGAACTATTCTCAATTTTATGAGAAAGCACCAGATTGATTTCCAAAGTGGTTGCACAAGATTGCTCTCCCACCAGCAATGGAAGAATAGTCCCCTATGAGCTAACTTCCCCTTTTCTTTTTCTTTTTTAGATTTATTTATTTAATATACAGTGCACATTAGGTTCCATTATAGATGGTTGTGAACCACTAAGTGGTTTCTGGGAATTGAACTCAGAACCTCTGGAAAAGCAGTCAGTGCTCTTAACCACTGAGCCATCTCTCCAGCCCCATGAGCTAACTTTTCTAAGAAAAGGAGATCTTAATACTTCATTCTTTTATCATTTATCCACACCATTCTTTTTCCATCCATATAACCCCTGTGTATGGCAGAGATAACTCTAGCCAATCTAACTTTGTTACTTTATCTTTTCCTCCAGGGGCATACCATATATGGCCCCCAATCTTATATGCTGTGTAAGTGCCTGAGCATATAGTAGGAAAAGACTTGATCTGATGCCAACTCCTCTACTCCACCGAATTTTGTTTATTTTTTAAGTTTACTTTTCTTCTGATGATCTTGTTCCTGAGTGAGCACAGGGGTGTCTCTGGTATTCCATGTGAGTCACAACCTCCAGAGCACAAGGAAGGCCTTCCAGTAGGGCCTTATAAGGATATCTTCCTAAAAGTGGGAGGGGTAATATGCTCAGAACTTTCCTGAAACTTAGAAGCAGTACTTCTGGGAGAGGGCACAAATGATTCATAAGAAATTACCAAATGCAAGCAGAGAACCTAGACACCCTGTTCAGATGTAGCCAACGGACAGCTTGTTCACCAGGAGAGGTGGGTGCCTCTGACATGAATTCTGGTGCTTGCTATTTGATCACTGCCCCTTGGCTGGACTGCCTTGTGGGTACATGGAGGAAGAGGATGCAGACTATCCTGATGAGACCTGATAGGTTGTAGTCAAATGGTGGGGGAGGAGGACCCCACCTGTCAGAGGGGAGGGGAGTAAGGTGGAAGAGGGGGAGAAGGTGGGAGCAGGAAGATACAAGTGAGGAGATAACAATGGGGACATAATGTAAATAAATTATAATACATTAAAATTTTTTTAAATTTAAATGTATATTTTATTTATTATAATTTATTTACATTACATCCAAATTATTGTCCCCTCCCACTTATCTTTCCATTTCCACCCTCCCTTCCTCTTCTGCCAGGGAAATGCAAATTTAAAAAAAGTTAAAGAATTTCCCATCAATCCAATATCCCCAAGTTTTACAAATATTAAAAGTCCCCAAAGCATGAACGTGTACAGGCCATTCCAGCCACAACTGGTAAGAGCCATACCTGCATCCAGAAGCTTCCTACTCCCTCAGTTCAGAGCCCAAAGACCCAAGCAGCTAACAATACTCCCATACCTCCACTCCTGCCTACCACCCATTCCTGCTCCCATGTGCCTGCCCCCCTACTTGGGTGGACATCTGCTGCTCAGATGAATGGCAGGATAGTCAGAATAGGTAAGAGCCTCACTTGCACTTCGAACCTTCACATAGCCTTGGTTCAGATCCCAAAGAACAACTCTTCAGACACTGCATTCCTCACCCCATTGCCCACCTGCAACCAGGACTCAACCCCTTCCGTGGGCAGATATCTGCTGCCCAGAAGCAGGCCACAAAAGCCAGATCAGTGAGAGCCCCACTGGCCATCTCAATCCCTCCCACATGGTTTAGAGCTGAGAGATCCAAGTTGCTGATGCTCCTACTACCACTCATTCTCATTGCTATACTCCTTCCCCTACAGAGGTGGATATCCTGTTGCTCAAGTGTAGGCCACACCAGTCAGAAGAGCTGAGATTGCCTGCTGGACCAAAGACCACACTAACTACCAGAAGTCCATCCCCTGACCAACTCTGATGGAGACTCCTTGCTGGACAAGAAGTCATGCCTGCTTCCAGAAATACAAACCATAAAGACTGGAAAACCAAAGAGGAAACAGAAATCAATGAATGAAACACCCGTCTAACAAAAATAAACTCAGAAATGGGCTCTTAGACCTATATTCATCTCAAACCCAGATGCCTAGATACCAATGTAAGACCACAACCAACAACAGTCAGGACAATGTGGCACCACCAACTAGCCTATTACAGCAACCCTTGGATATTCCAACCCAGCCAAATCACAAGAAATATTCTTAAAACCAATTTTATGAAGATGATAGAGGTCCCTAAAGAGGATATGAATAAAATCCCTTAATTGAAGCTAAGAAAAAACACAAACAGGTGAAGGAAATGAATTAAACTGTCTTATTAGAATTACACCTGACTTTTCAATGAAGACTCTAAAAGCCAGAAGGGCATTGCATATTATTAAAAGACCACAGATATCAGCCCAGACTAATGTACCTAACAAAACTTTCAATCACTTTAGTAGGAAAAAAACAAGATATTTTGTGGCAATGTCAAATTTGAACAGCATCTATCCACAAATTCATCCCTATAGAAGATACTGGTAGTAAAACTGCAACCCAAAGAAGTTAGCTACACCCATGAAAACACAGGAAATAATCTCACATGAACAAAACCAAAAGAAGGAGAACACACACACACACACACACACACACACACACACACACACACACCTCTATCCCAAATAGAAGGATGCCTGTAGTGAGCATTGTGTAATTTTGGCTTATTTAAAAAACACATAAATGTTATGGGAATATGTTTTTGTTTTAATCCCAGGTGTATGGATATTAGGCTGCTTCAGAGTAGGTAACTGTAATTTGCCTCGTGCTCTAGCTGGGGTGTAGTTTTGCCAGATGTAGATAGTTTGAGTGTGTGACTTTTAGAATTCTGGGAACTTTTCAGAGGATATGTTAGTGCTAGAGCTCCAATAGGTGGCTGGCTGTTGGTTGGATGCTGTTGGTTGCAGTTCGCTAAGTAGTTGTGCGCAAGGAAACAAGAAGAAATTAGATATAATATCAGAGAAGATTAAACTTACCCCAAGGAGCTCAATGCCCTTAGTCTAACAATAACATCGTCTCCTTTCCCCTTTATCCTTTTTTATCCTCTAATTTTAAGGGGTTGAAAGGAAAGAAGCAAAGGGATAGAAAAGAGTGGAAGAGAGAAAGGAACCTACAAAGTAGCAAATGTTGACTACAGGTACCCACATTTGTAAAAGAAACATTACCAAAGCTTAAATCACACATCAAACCCCATACATTAATATTGGGAAACTTCAGTACCCTACTCTTACCAATGAACAGTTCATCCAGACAAACACTAAACAGAGGAATATTGGAGCTAACAGATGTTATGAACCAAACAGACCTAACAGATATCTACACAACATTTCACCCTTCACCCAAACACAAAAGAATATACCTTCTTAGCACCTCATGGATCCTTCTCCAAAACTGACCATATCCTCGGTCACAAAGCATACCTCAACAGACACAAGAAGATTAAAATGACACCTTGTAGCCTATCAGATCACCATGGATTCAAGTAAGATTTCAACAACAGAAACAGTGGACAGCCTGCAAACTCATGGAAACTGAACAACTCTCTATGATCACTGGGTCGAGGAAGAAATAAAGAAATTAAAGACTTCCTAGAATCCAATGAAAATGAAGGCACAACATACCCAATCTTATGGAACACAATGAAAACAATGCTAAGAGGAAAGTCATAGCACTCAGTGCCTTTATAAAGAAATTAGTGAGACCTCATACTACTGACTTAAGAGCACACCTGAAATCTCTAGAACAAAAAGAAGCAACCTCCCCATACAGGACTAGATGGCAGGAAATAACCAAACTGAGGGCTTAAATCAATAAAATAGAAACAAAAAGGAAAATACAAAGAACCAATGAAATAAAAAATTGATTCTTTGAGAAAATTAACAAGATAGACAAACCCTTATCCAAACTAATTAAAAGACAGAGAGAGAATATCCAAATTAACAAAATCAGAAATGAAAAAGGGGACATAAAAATAGACATAGAGAAAATCCAAAGACTCATTAGGTCATATTTCAAAAGCCTGTACTCCACAAAATTCAAAAACCTAAAAGAGATGGACAGTTTTCTAGATAGATACTACTTATCAAAGTTAAATGAGGATCAGGTAAGTGATTGAAATAGGCATATAACCCTAAATAAATAGAGGCAGTCATTAAAAGTCTTCCAACCTGGGTGGGAGCTGATGGCCCACCCAAATATCTACCCTATCTATGAACTGCTGGAACACAAGAAGGGTCTCACTGATCTAAAGCCATAGGAGTTCCATAACACAGGGCAACAACAAGGTATCTAAGAGGCGTCCCTGTGAGGATCTAGCAGAAGCCAGAGGCCTCAAACCTGACCAAAGACTCATTGCAATGAATATTTGCAAGTAAAGATGTTTGGACAAAAGGATATACTGTGTGACACACTGCAGCTTTCACAATGAGCTTGTTTATTTTTTTATTTTTATAAAATTTCCTTTGGGGGAATCTTGTAAGGGCAGAAAGCATATTTGAACACTGTGGATTAGTAGGATTTGGGTACATGATGTGAAATTTACAAGGAATCAATAAAAAGTAAAAAACAAACAAACAGATTAACCCCCCTCCCAAAAAAACCCAACTCAGGGCCATAGTTTTAGTGCAAATTCTACCAGACTTTCAAAGAAGAGCTAATACCAACACTTCTACAAATTATTCCACAAAATGGAAACAGAAGTATCATTGTTAAATTCATTTTATGAGGCCACAATCACATTGATATCAAAACCACACAAAAACTCAACAAAGAGAATTATAGACCCATTTCCTTCATGATGCAAAAATATTCAATAAAATACTTGCACACTGAATCCAAGAAGACACAAAAAATATCTCTCACCATAATTAAGTAGGCTTCATCCCACAGATGTATGGATAGTTCAGCATACAAACATCTGTCAATGCAATCTACAATGTAGACAAACTGAAAGGAAAAAAATCCCCACATGATCCTCTCATTAGAGACTGAAAAAGTGTTTGATAAATCTAACACCTCTTCATGATGAAAGTCTTGGAGAGATGAGGGCTACAAGGGACATATCTAAATGTAGTAAAAGCAATTTATAGCAAGCCGACTGCCAACATAAAATTAAATGGAGAGAAACTCAAAGCAAATCCCCTAAAATTCGAAACAAGACAAGGCTGCCCACCCTCATGGTACATAGTCAATATAGTACTTGAAGTTCTAGCTATAACAATAAGACAACTAAAGGAGATCAAGGGAATACAAATTGGAAAGGAAGAAGTCAAATTATCGCTATTCACAAAGGAAATAATAGTATACATAAGTGATCTCCAAAATAAATTCTACCAGGGAACTCCTATAGCTGATAAACACCTTCAATGAAATGCCTGGATAAAAAATTAACTAAAAAAAAAACAAAACAAAACAAAAAAAACAGTAGCCCTCCTAGTTACAAACAATAAACAGGCTGAAAAAGAAAACAGGAGAGCAACACTATTCATAATAGTCACAAATAATATAAAATATCTTGGTGTAAATCTAACCAAGCAAGTGAAAGACCTGTGTGACAAGAACTTCAAGTCTCTGAAGAAAGAAATTGGAGAAGATATCAGAGGATGGAAATATCTCTCATGTTCATAGATCAGTAGAATTAACATAGTAAAAATGGCCATCTTACTAAAAGCAATCTGCAGATTCAATGCAATTCCCATCAACATACCAACACAATTCTTTATTGACCTTGAAAGAATAATACTGAAATTCATATGGACAAAACAAAAAACCCAGGGTAACTAAAGCAATTCTGTGCAACAGAAGAATTTCCGGAGTTATTACCATCTCTGATTTCAAGCTCTACTATAAAACTATAGTAATAATGGTAATTAAAAACCACATGGTATTGGCATAAAAACAGACAAGTTAATCAATGGAATAAAATCAAAGACCTAGATGTAAATCCACACACTATGGACACCTGATTTTTGATAAAGAAACCAGAATTATACAATGGAAAAAGTAAATATCTTCAATAAATGGTGCTAGTCTAACTGGATGATGGCATATAAAAGAATGCAAATAGATCCATATTTATTATGCTGCACAAAACTGTAGTTCAGCTCTACATTTGACAGACAGCTAATTTCATTATATATGAAACTAGATATCCACAAACCAAATAATCCAATTAAGAAATGGGGTACAGATCTAAATAGAGGATTCTCAACAGAGGAATCTCAAACGATTGAGAAGCAATTCAAGAATATTGAAACACACAAGTGACAATTCATGCTGTCAAGGATGGGAAGCAAGGGGACCACTCCTACATTCCTGGTGTGAGTGCACAAATTACATAGCCACTTTGGAAATCAATATGGCAGTTTTTCAGAAAATTGGGAGTTTATCTACCTCAAGACCCAGTTATACCACTCTCAGGCATATACCCAAAGGATGCTCCATCCTGTTCATAACAGCTTTATTAATAATAGCCAGAAACTGCAAACAACCTAGATGTCTCTCAACTGAAGAATGGATAAAGAAAATATGGTACATCTACACAATGGAGTAGTACTCAGTTGTTTAAAAAAATACCATGACATTTCCTGGCAAATGGATGATCTAGAAAAGATCCTTCTAAGTGAAATAACCCAGAGCCAGAAAGACAAACATGGTATGTACCCACTTAGAAGTGTATAGTAGTAATAAAGTAAAGGATAATCATTCTAAAATCCACAAACCCAGAGAGGTTAGGTAAAGCAGAGGGTTCTGGGTGGATGCATGAATCTCCCTGGGAAGAGGAAATAGAATAAACATTGTAGGTGGGCTGGTGATATGTAGGGACTGGAACAGGAAGAAAGAGGTCGGGGGAAGATGGAGGGAAAGTGTACTGGGAGAGACAACTGGACTTGTGGGGCAATTCAGAAGCAAATAAAAACCCAGTGCAATGGAACCTTCCAGGAATCTACAAGGGTGACCCAAGCTAAGATTTCTAGTAAGGGAGGATATGGAGCCTGAACTGGCCATCTCCTGTAATCAGGCAAGACTTCCAGTGGAAAGGTTGGGACACCAACTCAGCCATAACACCTTTGATTTACAATTTATCGTGCCTACAAGATATGCTGTGTTAAAGGTAGTGAAGAAACTGGGGGAGTGGCCAACCAGTGACTGGTCCAACTTGAGACCCATGGCATGAGAGCGTGCCTACCCCTGACGCTGCCTGAAGGGCCAGGAACCAAAGGCTGGATAGCCCAGATGCCTAGGATAGAACCAAATATAACTGGGGGAAAAGTCAAAGCTAATGATATTCTGCTATACTCATAGATTAGTGCCTAGCATAATTGTCATCAAAGAGTGTCATTCAGGACAGACAGAAACAGATACAGAGACCCACAGCAAAACAGTAGGTGGAGTTTGGACCCCTACTGAAGAGGTGGAAGGATTATAGGTGCCAGAGGAGACAAGAACATCATCACAAGAAGACCCACTGAATGAAGTAACCTGAGCTCATAGGGGCTCACAGAGACTGCACCAACAATCAGGGCACCTGCATGGGTCTGATGTAGGCCTTCTACATACGTGTTATGGTTATGTAGCTTGGTTTTCTTGTGGGACACCAAAAAGTGGGAGCAGGAGCTGTCACTGACTATTTTGCGCGTTTGGGACCATTTTTTTCCCTACTGGGTTGCCTCTTCAAGCTTTAATATGAGTGGGAGGTACCTAGCCTTGTTACAACTTGATATGCCATGTTAAGTCGATATCCATCAGAGGCCTACCCTTTTCTGAATTAAAAAAAAAAAGGAGGAGTGGATCTAGGTCATAGGGGCAATGGGGGGGGGATAGAGGAGCTATGAGGGGAGGAGGAAGGGGAAGCTGTGGTCAGGATGTAATATGTGAGAGAAAATAAATTTTAAAATGAATATATACTATGTACATGTATGAACATGTCACAATGAAAGTCATTGTATATAATTAATACATGCTAATAAAACATCTAAAAATAAAAAGAAATAGATTGAGAGAGAGAGAGAGAGAGAGAGAGAGAGAGAGAGAGAGAGAGAGAGAGAGAGAGAGAGAATGAGGAAGAGAGAGATAGGTGGAAAGAGGGAGGGAGGGAGAGATATTTGTTGGAAGTATGGATCAGGATTGCAAGGAGTAAGGGATGAGAGTGGGCACTCAAGAAGATAATAGTAAAAGTTAAAAATTTTCCAAAATCAAATATATTTTGTGTAGATGTACAAGAAGCTCCCAGATGATTTTCAGCACAGCTATACCATCTTGCTTTCCCATCAGTGATATAAGAGATAGAACTACAGTTTCTCTCGGGTTTGTTCTTTTGATTTGTCAGTAACTATTTCTCTCTGTAATGTTGATGAAGGCATGTTGCTGCGGACTCTTAATCTTTCATTATGAGCCTTGTTGCTGATACTTGTTTTCAGGGTTTGGATGATGATCTGCTGTTTGTTTTGTAACTGAGGATTTGTTTACTTCAGCCACCCTGGAAAATTTGTATTTACAACTTGGGTTGCGTTGTCCATGCTCTCTTTAATTTCTAATTCAAAAGCATTACCAAATGTCCCATTTCATGCTTTTAAATATATCTCTTTACATTTTATTAGCATTTCCACATCTTTGTCTCTTTCTGCTGCATCCTGGGAAATTCCCCAATACATGTATTCCAAATCACCAAGTCTCTCTTTAAATGTATCAGATTCTTTAAAACTTCATTTGCTGTTTCTGGAAGGCATTCAGTTATTCATTTATCAATCATTCCCCATCTTCCTTAATGGTATATTGTCTTTTACTTAAATTCTTAGTTTTGTTTTTTTCTTAAACAGTATTGTTAACATTCATTTGTAGTCTTTATTTTTGTGCCAATCCCAGATTTGCTCCATTTGCTTGCTTTCTCATTTCTGTTGTACCTCTGCTTAGAAAATAAAATAAAAGACATATTTACTTAAAAGAGAAATTCGTGAAAATACCAAGTAAAATGAAAAGAAATTTGGTAGCAGGGAGGCATTGAAGAGATGACTTTACCAGCCTCTTCCCTACCATTTTCTCTCATGGAGCCCACCAGGAGATACAGTCACTTTTTAATTATATATCCTAAACCATGTTATTTCTGTTTTGTTTTTGTTTTTGAGATGATGCCAGAACTAGCAGAGCACAGGAAATTGAAAACTTACATATGATAATTTTCTTTATAAATATTCTTTAAATACTTTCTGCATGGAAGGGACATCTTGGTAGGGATGACTTTGACCATACTGTGCTACATACCACTGGACTACACATCCAGCTCCATTTCTTTAGTTTTATTTTAATATCTTTTATAATTTGTGTGTGTGTGTGTGTGTTTATGCCTGTGTTAAGTGCATGTAAGTATGTGTGCTTCCAGAGGCCAGAAGATGGTATTGTATCCTCAGGTCCTACAATTACATGTGGTTGTGAGCCTCCCAACATGGGTCCTCTGTGAGTACAACTGCTCTTAACCACTGAGCCATCTTTTCAGCTCCCCATCTCTTTAGTTTTAAGTGTTCAGAAAATTTAAAAATAAAGTAGCATTTATTGAGTGTCTATTGTGTGCCTGTTTCAGTGCTAGGTCACATACATGTAATTTTTATCACTATTTTTTAGACTAAAACCCTACGATTTGAGGTTACAAGATGGCTCAGTAAACAAAGGCACTTGCTGCTAAACCTGATAACCTATGTTCAATCTCCCACAAGTTGTCCTCGGATATCTACAACACATCCTCCCAGAAAATAAATAAGTGAATGTAAACCATTGCTTGAACTTTAGAACACATGGCACTGTTTTCCAAAGATCACTCTGCTAGGAAGCAACGGATTGCTGTTTGAAAACAGGCCCTTTTCGATAGCAGGCTACCAAGAAGAGACTTGATGCCTTATGAGCATATACAGGAGGAAGCGGTCCCCTTAAGTCACAGTCATAGGGGAGGGGAGTAAGGGGAAAATAGGAGGGAGGGAGGAATTGGAGGATACAAGAGATGGGATAACAATTGAGATGTAATATGAATAAATTAATAAGCTATATTTAAAAAAAGAAAGAAAACAAGCCCTTCTCTAAGCTCTGTTCCTTTGGTCAAGTCATTTGACTTTGGTAAGAAATAGCAACAGTAAATAGAGCTACTTTCCCAGGTTTGTTCTCCCGTTGACATTTTTTTAATAACCTGTGACAGAATTAATTTTCAGGTTAACAGTTCTTTGTGTGTGGCTTATTCCTAAATACTCTGTCCTCAGTCCTTAAAAGGAAATGCCAAACTCAGTTTCTCCTATGCTCTCACTCAACAATCAACACAGAAGACTTCTGACCACTACACGTGTGGCAAATTTCCCTGTATGTTTAGTATCAAAATCCTCTCTAGCAGACACCAGCTGGCCATGCTTTATTTTAGTCATTTATGTCAGATCATACAGTTAGTGTTCCACCCCCAGGATTGCCCCCCATGTTAAATGCTAGTCAGAGACCCTGACTGTATTATCCTTTATGTTTCTGACCTATGGATTGTAATCAGGGTGCTCACAACTCCTTCTGTGGGTGCAATTATTGTGTTAGAGTAGCTCCCAGATCTTGGAGAAATGCTTATCTATTGTGTTGACTATAGAAGATATATGAAAGGTGCAGAGGAAGGCAGATGAAGTGAAACATAGAGCCAGAGACAAGAGGCTCCCTCTTTTGGTACTCTGTTCTCCAGGTGCCTCCATGGACTAAGCTGTCTAGAAGTTTCTGAAACCCTGTCCTTTGGAGTTATGGAGACTTCACTACTTAGGCACAAGTGGTGCTGGGGACTGACCCCTGGGCCACTGGTGGTGTTAAATCAATGCTGTACCACTGAACAATATCTCCAGCTCCATTTTTTTTAGATAAATTAAAATGATTACTTTTATTATGGGTCACTGGTGATCAGTTCAAACCTTGCTCTTCTCCCAAAATCAGAGGCTACATGGTGAGGCCGAAAGTCCCAACCCTATGATCCTGCCATAGTTTTTCTGGTGACCAGTCCCCATTCTAAAGCTACTTAGGAATTGCCAGCCAGCAGACAACATTAGCCTGCAAAAGACACCATTGCCTGAGAGAGTGCTAGGAGCTTAGGAGTTTTATGCCTGGAAATATATTACAACAATACATTTTAAGTCCCCTTGAATATTAATATGAAAGATATGGAACTGGTTGTTATTAAAAAACAAAGAAAATAAAAGAGCCCAAATTTTCCTAACATATGGTTACTCAATAAATTTATGCACATTTTATTTAATATTATAATATAGCCACTATTAAAATTTGCCACTGAACATTCACGATCATTATTAATATCATTGCAGCAGGACTAATTCTGTGTACTATTTTATATAACATGGTGCACAGGCACACATGCAGGCTAAACACTCATACATATAAAATAAATCTTAGAAAAAAAGAAGTTCAAGGTCATCCTTGACAAGTTTAGGGTCATACTTGGCTACATGACACTGTCTTGGAAAGCATAATAACATTCATACAGCAAACAGTGAATACTCATATTTATTTTTTCTTGAATACTCATATTTATAGCAACCTATTTTAGAAAAAAACATTATTACCTTTGGATTTATATTACCTTCCTTCCAACTAAGTCCTTTATAATTTATTTCTGGTTATCCTGTCTTGTTTTTTTCCTTAGTAAGTTATATACCTAAACAATATATTGTTTCTTTTGCATGTTTTTGAAATTCATGCAAATGTATCTTCTGCAACTTGCTTTTTGCCTCTCCACTTTATATCCCTTGTAGAATTGTCACAGGAATGACACTGAGAATTGATATCTTAATGATTTCATATGTTCCATTATTTAGGTGTTACTTAATACATTTTGATAAAGTTTATCATTTTCCTCCTAAATATCCTTTCCATCTTTTTGCTAGGTTTAGTCTGACATATAAATTATTTTTGATGTTATCCTGAATGGGTTTTTGAAAAATTAGTTTTCTAGCAGTTTGTTGTTGCTAGACAGAAATGCAATTGATTTTTTCTTTCTTCTCTGATTGGACAAAACCGTTTCTCTAAAAAGGCGAGAAAAAAACAAAAAAGAAAATAAGACATTGGTTTTCCTTTTCAGATGTGTACAAAATGTAGTGATCTTGGTTGAGAAAGAAGGACTGAAATTTCAGGACAGTGGTGCTTGGAAAGGCAGAGGGAATGAGACCAAGGAGACATGCAAAGAGGGCGCTAATAACGTACATAGTATTTTATTTCCTTTTGAAGCAAATATGAAAACATATTAACATAGCAAGTGTATGAGTGATTGTGTTATTAGTCTTTGTGGGTTTTGGAAACAGGCCATAATTTGGAAAGTAAAACACATGGTATTTACTGAGTGCTCAAGATAAATCACTTTTACGATGAATGTCCTCAGAATCCATTAATGCTAAATTGGATGCTGTAAAGTGGCGGCTGCATGCCAGATCCAAACTTCAGATCGAATTATCCCTAGTGCTCCATGCTTTTGAAAAGGGATCTCAAATGCCGGTGATTTTGCTTTCGAATCTTAGACAATCTGGACTGGGGATGTCGCTCAGAGGTGAAATGCTTAACTGAAGGAAGCACCTGGGTTTGGCTGTCAACACTGCAACAACAAAGAAAATCTAACAATGGCAGATTTCTAGGTGATGATAGTTCATTAGATAGACGTATGCAGTAGCTGCTTGCTTGCTTTTTCAGCGTTTATTATGACAACTATCAAATATTTTTCAAAGATAGATGAAAATAAGCCTTCAGATACCAATTAAGGACATTCAACAATTATAGATTCTTGATGAGGGTCTTATATTTGTAAGATTTTTATGAAACTATTATCTATTCATTTCTTTATTAAGCACTAGAGAAGAAACCCAGAGCCCTGCTGATGCTTAGCATGTGTTGTAGCCCTGAGCTACGGCCACTAAAAGACATTTATCTTTGTGAAGCCGGTGGTAGAAACCAAAGCTCCATGTATGCTAGGAAGTGCTCTACCATTAAGTTCCATCTGAGCCCCAAGGTTTATTTTGTACCTGTCAAACACTTATTGTGTATATTTATTGCACATCACATGTAGCTTTGAAATATGTCTACATTGTGGAATGGCTAGATGGAGGGAATAAACATATTCATTACCTCACATGTTACTTTTTGTGGTGAGAACACTTAATATTTATTCTGTCACCAGTTGTCAAGAATACATTGTTAATAATTATAGTCATTATATTGTAGAGCAGAGATCCTGACCTTGTTCCTCTTAATTGAAATGTTATATGTTGATCACATTTTCCCCTCCCCTCAGCTCTGAGAACCACAAGTCTGTTCTCTCCTAGTAAGCACTCAACTATCTCAGATTTTACAAGTAAGTGAGAAAATGTGTTATGTGCTACTCTATTATACTTATTAACCTCTAGATCCATCCATGTTGTCATGAATGACAGGATTTCACTGTTTTCAAAGACTGAACACTGTTCTGTTATGTGTATATGTCTTTCTTTTCCTCCCCTCCCTCCCCCAACACATGACCCAGACATCTCAAAACAACAATTTACAAATTTGAACAGGAATCACACTGGCAAGTTTCACTATCAGATTACAAGAGATGGAAGAAAGAATCAGAGGCATTGAAGACACAATAGAAGAAAGGTACAATGATCAAAGAAAACATTAAATCTAAAAAAAAAAAAAAAACCAAAAAACCAAAAAAGCAAAAAACCCTGGCACAAATTATCCAGAAAATGTGGGACACTATAAAAAGACCAAATCTAAGAACAGAGCAGAGCAACGGTGCTCAACCTGTGGGTCAGGAAGGGATCAAATATCAGATATCCTTCATATCCTGATATTATGATTCATAACAGCAGCAAAATTACAGATATAGAGTAGCAATGAAAATAATTTATGGTTGAATGTCACCATAGCATGAGTAATTATATTAAAAAGGGGTGGAACATTAGGAAGGTTGAGAACTACTGCCATAGATGGAGAAAAAAGTTCCATGATAAAACCAAATTTAAGTAACATATCTATCTATAAATTCAGGTGCTATAAGGTAAACTCCAACCTAAAGAGGCTAACACATCCAAGAACATACAAGGAATAAATAATCCCAGACCAGCAGATCAAAAGAGAGGACACACACACACACACACACACACACACACACACACACACACACACACACCATCAGCATCACAATCAACACCAGCACCACAGCAGCAGCAGCAGCAACAACAACAGCAGCAAAATAACAAGAATTAACAAACACTGCTCACAGATATCCCTAAACATTAATGGTCTCAACTTGCATACAAAGAGACACATTAACAGAATAGATACAAAACCAAGATCCATCCAGGAAACACACCTTAATATCAAGGACAGTTATCCGTTCAGGGCAAAGGGTTTGAAAAAAATATTGCAAGCAAATGGACCTTAGAAGCAAGCTGGTATAGTCATTTTAATATCTAACAGAATAGACTTCAAACCAAAACTATTCAGGTGAGATAGGAAGGACACTACATACTAAACAAAAAAATCTACCAAGATGACATTTCAATTCTTAACATCTATGCCTCAAACACAAAGACACCCAAATTTGTAAAAGAAACACTACTACAGATTAAATCACATATTGACCCTTACACATTGGTAGTAGGAAAATACAACACCCTGCTCTCAGCAATATACAGGTCATCCAGAAAAGTAAATAGAAACAAAACTAAAACTAAAAACAAAAACTAAACATAGAAATGCTGGAGCTAACTGAAGTTATAAACCAAATGGAACCTAATATATCTATAGACGTTTCACTCAAACACAAAAGAATATAAATTCTTCTCTGCACCCCTTGGAGCCTTCCCCCAAATTGACCATATATTTGGACACAAAGTAAGCCTCAATAGATACAAGAACATTTGAAATAACATACTGTATTCTATCTGGCCACCACAGATGAACAATAACAATAGAAATGACAAAAGCTTACAAACTCAAGGAAACTGAATAAGTATCTACTGAATAGAAATGGTCAAGATATGGTGTTGGCATAGAAATAGGCTGGCTGATCAATGGAATTCAATAGAAGACCTAGAAATCAAGCCACACACCTATGAGCATTTGATTTTTGACAAAGAAGCCAAATACACACAACGGAAAAAAGATAGCATCTTCAACAAATGGTGCTCGTCTAAGTGGGTGGCTACACGTAGAAAAATGCAAATAGACTCATTTATCATTATGCACAAAACTGAAGTCTAAGTGGATTAAAGACCTTAACTTAAAACCGGACACTCTAAATCTGTTAGAAGAAAAAGTGGGGAAGAGCGTTGAACTCATTGGCACAGGAGACAACTTCCTGAACAGAACACTGACAACTCAGGCTCTAAGATCAACCATTAATAAATGGGACCTCATGAAACTGAAAAGCTTCTGCAAGGCAAAGGAAACAGGCAACAGAAGAAAGCGACAGCCAACAGATGGGGAGAAGATCTTCACCAACCCTACATCTGACAAGGAGATAATATCCAAAATATACAATGAACTAAAAAAATGAAACACTGCCAAGCCAAATATCTCAATTAAAAAATGGGGTACAGAGCTAAACAGAATTCTCAACAGAGGAATATCAAATGGCTGAGAAACACTTAAAGAAATGCTCAACATCCCTTAGTACCCAGGGAAATGCAAATCAAAATGACTCTGAGATTCCATCTTACACCTATTTGAATGGCTAAGATTAAAAATTCAAGTGAGGAAGCAGAGAAAGGGAAACACTCCTCCATTGCTGGTGGGTGTGCAAATTTATACAACCACTTTGGAAATTAATTTGGCGCTATGTCAGGAAATTGGGAATAAGTCTACTTCAAGATCCAGTCATGCCACTCCTGGAATATACCCTAAAGATGCTCTACCATCCAACAAGGACATCTGCTCAACTATGTTCATAGCAGCCATATTCATAATAGCCAGAATCTGGAAACAACCTAAATGTCCCTTAACCAAGGAATGGATAAAGAAATTCTGGTACATTTACACAATGGAATACTGTTCAGCTATCAAAAGCAAGGAAATCTTAAAATTTGCAGGCAAATTGATGGAACTTGAGACAATCATCCTGAGAAAAGTAACCCAGGCCCAGAAAGACATGCATGGTACATACTCACTCATAAGTGGGATATTAGCCACTTAATACAGGATAACCATATTATAATACAGGGACGGATGTACCAACCAAAGACCATGTCTCATGTGGACCTCTGCTTAGATATAGTAGATAGGCAGCATAGTCTTCTTGTGGGTCCCACAATAAGGGGAGTAGGGACTACTTCTGACATGGACCCTGGCCTTCCAACGTTGATCACTTCCTCTGTGGCAGGGTGGCCCTGCCAAGCCACAGAGGAAGAGGTTACAAGTAGTGCAGATGAGACTTGATAGGCTGAGGTCAGATGTTAGGGGAGGAGGGCTCTTCTATCTGAGGACTAAGGGAGGAAGAGAGAGGGGATAAGGGAGGGAGGGTGGGATAGGGAGGTGATAAGTGAGGGCCTACAATCAGGATGTAAAGAATTCAAACTGCAAAACAAGCAGGTAACTTATAGTGCTAAGCCTACTACGTGGGAATTGCTCTGAAACTGGCTGAGACATGAATGTACATGCATAGACAAGGCTTCTTATTGGTCACAGAATCCCTGTGATTTATTATTAGAGATTGTTCTTTTTTATACAAGCTTGGATACAGGCAGAGTCGATAGCCAAACTCTGCCAAGACAGGGTAAGCAAGTCTTCAGTAGGTCCTGTCTTGCGAATTTGTCTGTCAGATATATTGGGCCAGAAGGCTGAAGAAGATGCTCATGGATTGGTAGGATTAACATAGTAAAATGGCCATTTTATGAAAAACAACCTACATATTCAACAAATCACCATACAAATTCCAACACAATTCTTTACAGATCTTGAAAGAATAATACTGAACTTCATATGGAAAAACAAAAACCCCGGGATAAAGAACTTCTGGAGGTATAGTAATAATGGTAATAAAAACCACATGGTGTTGGCATAAAAACAGAAGGGATGATCAATGAAATAAAATTGAAGACCCAGATGTAAATCCTCACACCTATGGACACCTGATTTTCCAAAATTATACAATGGAAAAGGTAAATATCTACAACAAATGATGCTGGTCTAACTGGATATCTGCATGTAGAAAAATGCAAATAGATCCATATTTATCATCTGCATAAAACTCAAGTCCAAGTGGATCAAAGACCTCAACATCAACCTGACACACTAAACTTAATAGAAAAGAAAGCGGGGTATAGTCTTGAGCTCATTGCCACAGGAGACAACTCTATGAACAGAACACAAACAGCTCAGGCTCTAAGAACAATTAATGAATGGGACCTCATGAAACCAAAAAGCTTCTGTAAGGCAAAGGACACTGTCAGTAGGACAAAATGACAACCTACAGAATGGGAAAATATTTTTACCAAGTCCACATCTTATAGAGGACTTACATCCAAAATACATAAAGAACTCAAATTATATATCAAGAGTACAAGCCAACTAAAAAATAGAGGACATCTAAACAGAGAATTCTCAATAAAGGAAACTCAAATGTCTGAGAAACACTTAAATGTTCAACATCCTTAGAAATCAGGGAAGTGAAAATCAAAACTACTTTGACATTTCATCTTACACTTGTCAGAATGGCTAAGATCAGTAAAACAAGTCACTGTTCATGCTAATGAGAATGTGGAGTAAAGGGAACACCCATACATTGCTGGTAGTAGGGCAAACTTGTACAACCACTGTGGAAGGTGGAAATTGACATACCACAAGATCCAACTATACTGCCCAGGTATATACTCAAAGGATGCTGCATCCTACCACAGAGACACTTGCTCAGCCATGTTCATTGCTGCTCTATTTATTTATTACAATTTTTTATTAAATACTTTTTGTATATACATTTATATTATTACACATATATAATAAACTATGTATAGCAAGAAGAACTACGAAACAATCAGGAATTATATAATTGTTATATTTTTAGTGTTTTGGCTATTTGTATTTGGCAGCCTTGAAGAAAACATCTTTCCTATCTTGGTGAGTCTAAAATTCTGAATGTAAATCATTATCTATCATATCTCAACATTATCAACTTAAGACATCTATCTAGACCTAAAAACATCTTAATCCCTAAATAACTAAGTCTAATTGTAAAATAAACTAGCTGGTATTCAACTCCATCAGAGACTTGAGAAGGAATAAAATTAATTACCTGAGTATACAGGGAGTGCAGGTTAGCAGCTTCCCAAATGAGATGACAGAGACAGTTTGCTGCCTGAAAATAGTCACCCAAAACTTTGTATAATGTTGGAGCATCATGCAGAATCTGGAAACAACCTGGATATCCTCAACCAAAGAAAGGATAAAGAAAATGTGGTATATTTACACAGTGAAGTATTACTCAGCTATTAAAAATTTTTCAGGTAAATGGATGGAACGAGAAAAAAAAATATCATCTGTGTGAGGTATCCAAGACCTAGAAAGACAGATATGGTCAGTGCCTTGCTCATCTATCATCAGAGAAAGTTCTTTTTGCAGCCAATGGCAACAAATATAGAGACCTGTAGCTAGACATTAAGCGGAGAATGAGAGACCTTGGTACACTAAGCCCTAAAGGTGATATCTCCATCAAACCCTTCTGCTCAAGCCTCAGGAAATCCTGTGGAAGAGGAGGATGATTTAAGAGACAGAGGGGATGGAGAACACAAGAACATGTCCCTCTCAATCAACATGGTCAAAGCTCATATATACCCAAAGGACTGAATAAAGCAGCATGCACAGGGCCTGCAAGGGTCTACACCAGGACCTCTGCATATATATTATGGTATGGCTTCCATTTCAGTGTTTTTATGGGATTCCTGCGTGTACAAATGAGTGAGTCTCTGACTCTTGTGCTTTCATTTGAGCTCTTGTTGGCTTGTTTTGTCCGATTCTTATGCATTAGTTTTTGTTTTATCTTATTTTATTGTTATATACTTTAGAAGCCTGTTTTTTATCCAATGAGAGTCAGAAAGGGAATAGATCAAGATGGGACTGGAGGTGCGGGGTAACTGGGAGTCGGGGGGGGGGGCTGTAACCAGGATATATCATGTGAGGGAAAAAACTACTTTCAATAAAAGAAAAAGTATTCATGCAGAGAAAAACACAATTCAGTGGCTATTAGTATGTTATAAAATTATACTTTGTTCTATTTCAGAATTATTGATACCAAACCTCAAAGAAATGAATCAGTAGCCACTTTTTAAAACTGCTTTAAATTTCATTTATTTATTTATTTATTGTGCGCATGTGTGTTTGTGTTGACACACATGTGGTGGTCAAAGGATAGCTTGTGGGATTTGGTTCTCTCTTTCTGCCAGGAAGGTCCTGGATATCAAACTCAGGACCTCAGACTTGGCAAAAAGGCACCGTACCAACTGAGCCATCTTGCCAGCCAATCTTTCTATTTTTGAGTATGCATTTTAAGATTACAATATGATTTATGTCATTTATCCCTTCTCTTTCTGTCCTTAAAACTCGCCAAGGTACTCCCTCAAATTGATGAGCTATCTTTCTTTGTTGATGCGCGCGCGCGCACACACACACACACACACACGCACACACACACACACACACACACACACACACACACACACACACACCCTGCTTAGTCTATATAATGTCATTTATATGTGTGTTTTCAGCCCTGAGCATATGATATTGGATACTAATTAGTGTGATATTTCCTGGGGAAGACTATGTCTCCTGTTCTCTTCACTGTCTTCTGTAGTTCTTTGTGTAGGTTTGAGGCCTATCTGGTGGGCTTTCCTCTATCCCTGGTAGTCTCCATCTGTTGTAAAGAGAAGTTCCCTTGATGAGGTATGAGAACTACATCCCTTATACTTTGGGTATAAGAACAGATATTTAGAATGAAGTTACAGATCTTGCTGGTTTCGTAAAGTGGCAGTAGCCACTTCTTATTCTCCCATAATCCCAGTGGTCATCATTAATCCTTTTGTTTCTGTGGACTTGCCTGTTCTAGATATTTCATATAATATTTGGCCATTTGCATCTGGCTTTTTTCACTTGGTATAATGTTTTCAAGATTCATCTACATTGCTGTATGGGGGACTTCATTTATTTCATTCCATGACAATATAATAAATGCCCTACTGGGCACATATTCTAGAATTTATTTATTTAGTCATTTCAGTTATTTAAACTTTTAGCTGTTATAAATAATTCTACTGAAAGCATTCCTGTACGATCTTTGTGCAGTCACATATTTTTAGGTTCTTTTTTAACTGTATACCTAGAGTTGGAATATCTTAAATCAGTGTTTAATTTTTAGGGAGACAACCAAATGGTTTTGTACTCCTACCAGTGTTGTATGTGGCCTCCAATTTCTCTATATCCTCACCAACACTTGTAATTTTCTTTTTTCATTTTATAACCATCTACACGGTTCTAAAGTGATATTATAGTTTTGATTTGTGTTTTTCTAATTACTAATAATAGAGAATCTTCCTATGTCATTATTGCCATCTGTTTATTTTTTAAAGAAAAATGTCTGTTCCAATTATTTGTATCATTTAAATTATTTTACATTTATTTATTTATTTAGTTAGTTAGTGTGTCAAATACTCAGCCAAGATTTAACTCTTTATGTAAAAATGGTCACATTTATCTCATTAGCAAGCAAAGTTGACTTAGTTTTCAATGAGGGGTAAAATTATATATAAACCAAATAATTTACTTTTAAAATTTTCCATACGATTTATGATAAACAAATGTTTGGTTTATAAACCTATTTTATATACCAATATATCTAGGGTCACACCAATATTTTTTGGTCAAACAGGGATCACAAATGGAAAAAAACTTGAAGAAGCCCTGGGATAAAAGATAAAACCTACATGATCACACACACACACACACACACACACAGAGACCCAAAAAAAAAAAAAAAAAAAAAAAACCCACTGTCAAACCCCAACAACAGTGTTTTTTATACAAAAACAATCAATCAACTGTAATGGAAGTTTTGGCTTCTTTAAAAACTCACTTATGTTATATAAACATGTTTTTATTTTAATCCCAAGTGTGGAATTTTAGTTTGGTCTTTAGTATATCCACAGTTGATAACTGCCTCATGTGGGGCATAGTCTTTGCGAGCTGCAGTTAGTTTAAATCTGAGGACTCTGAAGGGTATAAATAGGAGAGAGAGAGAGAGAGAGAGAGAGAGAGAGAGAGAGAGAGAGAGAGAGAGAGAGAGAGAGAGAAAGAGAGGAAAGAAGAAGAAGAAGAAGAAGAAGAAGAAGAAGAAAAAGAAGAAGAAAAAGAAGAAGGAGGAGGAGGAGGAGGAGAGAGAGCACCTGCTTCCAGAAGACAGATGGAGAGAAGGCTGCAAGAAGGCTTAGAGGAGCACACAGCTCCCAGAGATAAAGAGAGATGCTTCAATCGCCTCTAATCAGCCAGGAGAAGTAAAGTGGTCTACATTCCCTCTCTCCGCTAACCTTCTTTCTCTCATACCTAGCATTGGGGTGTCAAAAGGGATTGGGGTAGAGAAGGGAGGTAGAGACAGTAAATACCCCAAATAAAATAGAGCTTAAAAACTAGCACCAACAATCAACAAACTAGGAATCAAAGTTATTTCGTGGAGATGGCTGTACAACCCAGCGTAGAACTTCATGTACTTAGTATGAAGACAGACAACCACCTGGAACCTCAAAGCTGCGTGGAGAGTGTGAGTTACAGAGCTAAGCAGATTCTCCACATGTGTGTGTGAGGTCAGTCTGATCTGTATATCAAGCTGTAGTGTGAGCCTGTCTCAAAACAAAAACAAAAATAGAGAAAAACCCTATAAATTGCCCAATTTTTTTTGTAGTATTTGGGGGATTTATTTGTTTTTTTTTTTCTTGTAGCACTATGGATTGAACCCAAAGCTTTGTGAATGTTAAATAAATACTCTCCCATTGAGCTACCCCCCACAACAACTGGTTAATTTAAAAAATTGTTACTCGGTCCATGAAATGGCTCAGCCTATAAGCCTTACTGCCTTGCTTCACCACCTGAGTTCAGTCCTCTGTATCCACATGGTGAAAGAAGAGAATCCCATCCCTCAAGTTGTCCTCTAGCTTGTACTTGCAAGCTGTACACACGCACGTGTTGTGCGCACACGCATACACACACACAAACAGAGCACATATAAACATGTACATATGCGTATATAACACAAAATTATAAAAATAAACAAAATGGTAAAAATACTTTACTGTAATTGAAAATTAACCAAATCACAAGAATATTGTAGTCATCCAGATTCAGAATGCGCATGTTAATAAATCTCAGTGCACAAATGTTTAGTATCAATAATAATGGATTAGAATTGCCCAATAGTTTTTTGGTTTTTTTTTTTTTGGTCCACCTAAATATGACTTTTTGTGATGCTGGAGATCAAACTCAGGCTTCTACACATTAGGACCTACATATACTCGATGGTACACTCACTGCCACTGAGCTACATCCCTAGCCTTAAAATGTGACATATCCTAGAAATTATTCAAACAGAAGGAAAAAACATTTTCTGTGACTAAAGTTTCCCTAGTAAGTTTGTTTCACTTTATACTGTCTGTAACTTTCTTTGGGGGAATAAATATGAAAAGCACATTTTAAAAAAGAGCAGGGAATTTTTAAAAAGCACAACTCATAACATGCGGTGCTAATCTCACATCTGAGCCATGTGTTGGTTAGTGTGGCATGATGTGATGACGTCCACAGTGCTACATGCTCAAAACTAAGGCTACTGTGAAGTCATGATGTAATAGAGAGAAACTCTGCCAGAAACACCTTAGATTCATGATCCATTCAATTTTGAATTAATTTTCTGTCATTGCACGTTCAGAAGCTGTTGACTGCCACCAATATTTTTGCGGCTCCTACAGCCAGTTAACACAGCACATTACATCATTTTCTTTTACGATGCTAGGCCAACTTTGAATTCTTGGAACAAATCCCACTTGGATTTTACTCTGTAATCCCTTTTCTATATTGCTGGATTTGCTTTGCTAGTATTTTATTGAAGATTTCTGTTTCTTTCTTTCTTTTTTTTAATTGTAGATCAGGATGTACTCTGGGACTGTGTACACACCAGACATGTGCTCTACCACTGAAATGCACTCCAGTCTCTCATTACTTTCTGAGTCTTTGTTGGTAAGAGATACCCCAGTTTCCTTTTCTGGTGATAGTTTTGTCTGGCTTTGGTGTCAGGGAAATACTAGTCTAACATAATGAGTTATCGTGTTCCTATTTTTTTCTGGTTTTTTTTTTTTTTTTTAAAGAAGTGGCATTACTTCTTTAGATGTTCAGGATGAGGAATCGAATGTGAATAAAACCCTTTTAAGCACACCATGATAAAGAAGAGTGGTTGATTTTCAGGAGCTAAGGAGAACAGGGCAGAGTACTGCGGAGAACATTCAGGTAGAGAGGAACTGGCAGGCAAGTTTGCCCTAGAGGAAAAAAAAAGGCGGTTTGCACAGAATATCCATCAAAGGCACTCCCCCCTGCTGCATCTTGGAGAAAGGATCCAGCTTGTAGGATGACCTCAAAACAAATTTTCCACCTGGGCAAATATTGCCTTGCTTCCAGGCCAGTTGAAGCTTGTTCAGAAGTGTTAGAGCTGTTGGCCTCCCCTACACTTCTTTTCCCCCTACGTGGGTGAGTAACACATTCGTTGAACATCATTAAGAGTGTTGCATAACATCTCAGCATGCCCCAAGATGTCTTCGGTTATTTCCGAGGGTGTCTTATAATTCTCAAAACTAGTGCACTTTAATTTTCTTTCAGAGAAGAATTATGTTCCATTTTAGATGATGCTTAGTTGTGGATGCATCAGGGAGACAGAACATGATGATATGTGCTCTGGAATGAAAAAGAATGTAAGCTATAATTTCTAAACTACAAATGTTTGAGAGTCTTGGATCTAAGGTATCTAGAAATGTCATTCTATGTAGTACAGTGCTTGCCTGGCAATGGTCCCTGAAGTGGGGTGAGGCTAAACAAGAATCCTAGTCACTTATTTATTGCAGTGTTTGGGACAGGTCCTGATCCATCAGAATAGTTATT
Source organism: Acomys russatus (assembly GCF_903995435.1). Taxonomy (NCBI): domain Eukaryota; kingdom Metazoa; phylum Chordata; class Mammalia; order Rodentia; family Muridae; genus Acomys; species Acomys russatus. Next base: position 11,125,508 of record NC_067169.1, read on the forward strand.
CAATAAATATTGATTTAAATACACCTATAGGATCAATAAATATTACTGTGTATGAGAGAACAGACAGTATGTAGGGGACATACACAAAGGTGGCTATAACAATAGGCCCCCAAAGATGGCAGGTATGAACATGCTGAGTGAGAGGTGTGGCAGTCTTAGGGTCTAGATTTTTTAGGCAATCTCTACTCTTATGACTATCTCTCCTATTAGAACTCTCAACACAGAAGAACTATTCTCAACATAGAAGAAATAGACCTGTGTGTATAGAATACAGTTGTGACAAAACAGTGGGCAGTTTACATGGACCATGACATAGAAGAAAGAACACTCTATACAGCAGAAGGAGCCAGTTACAGCTTTGTTGAGGGCAGATTGTTGGTCATTTAACCAATGATTATAATCCATTCTAGTCCCTTATGTTCATGGGACACCACCTCCCTTCTTTATTGTGCTGTCCGTGTACCCTAGATTCAATCAAAGTTTTTTTTTTAATGGCATCTCCACTGAACATGGGCAGACTCTATTCCTTGCCATTATCACCTGAATGCTTCAGTATAACTATTTTAGATGTATTTTTAATTGGCAGATAATAACTGGGTATGTTCAGGACATAGCTCATGGTATTTCAATACACATATCTAATGTGTAATGATCATATCAGGTAATTGATATATCTGCCACCTCAGACATTTATCTTTTTTTTCATATTGTAAACTTTCAGAATCCTTTGCCAGCTTGTGTAAAACATATAATTTTTGTTAGCAATAGTTATCTTACTGTATTACTGAACATTAGAAGGGCAAAACAGTTGTTCATGTAGCCTTTTTATATTGTATTAGGTATCATAGATGTATTAGTTTGCATTTGATTGCTATGGTAACATACTAACTAAAAGTAATCTGGGGAAGAAAGAATTGGCCTTATATATCCCAATAGCTTTCCATCAGGAAAGGAAGTCAGGGTGAAAACTTAAGGCAGGAACTGAACAGAGATCATGGAAAGATGCTATTAACTGGACCCCTCTCCATGGCTTGCTCAGCTTGCTTTCTTATACAACATAGGGCCACCGGCCCAGGGTTAACACCACCCACAGTGAGCTGTGTCACTCCACATCAACCATTAATCAAGAAATTGTTCCAAAGTCTTGCTATAGGCTACTTTGATAGAAGCATTTTCTCAGTTGGGATTTCTGCCTTTCCCATTGACCTTAGCTATGTGGAATTGATGAAACAAACAAACAAACAAACAAACAAAAAATCAAAAGCTCCCCACACAACCAAAAACCAAAACAATAAAACAAAACAAAATAAAAAACCTAATCATCACAATAGATAGTGGAACATTCTGTGCCAATATTGTACTACTTTATAAAAGAGATTTGAGCATACATAGAGGTTTTGGTACTATTTCTAAGGAAAACATTCTAATGCTTTATATTAAATGAGAACCATGTTGAGCAGTGTAAGAAAATAAGCCCCGGTAATAAAAAATAAATATGTATGTGATTATACTGTAGTTTGACTTTAGAATACTCTTCAAAGGCTCATTGTGTTTAAAAAGCTTTGTTCTTTGTCCCAAGCTTGTAGCTTTTGGAAGACAGTAGTTGCCCTTAGAAATTGGGGAAGTCAGATGTCATTGGAGACTGAAGGAGAGATAAACCTGTTTTTGTTATGATCCCAAGTGAGGGATTGGACCGGTCTAGTGAGAACAGGTGAGGTTAATCCACTTAGAAGACAAACCACCTTGTGTGGGAGCTTGATTGTTGCCAGCTGAAAAGATCCCGTAAACAGACTCTGGGAGGAGATATATAAATGAGCCCCAAACTAGAGACAGGGCCTTTGAAGACTTGTGATCATTTTGGCTGTTCATCCTTCCTAGAGAGAACCACTCAAGGGAAGGCTTTGGGGCTCCAGGCTCCTGCTGAGGTTCCAGGTTCTGGTTACTCCAGGTTCCAGCAGAAGAAATCCTGCTGGCAACGCCAGGAGAATCGTTCCTTGGAACTGATAGCCTTACAGTTTTGTTATTCTCTAATCCTCTTTTCCTATTGTTTCGGTTAGTTGGGTTATAAGGGATGTACGCTTGATTAATAAGTTCATAATAAAATACATTGGCTAAGAAAATCGAGCCTACAGGAGGCATGTATTTGAAAGGAATAAAAGGACCTTGATCTCTATCAATGGCAAATAGCTTCTCAGTAAGTGGTTGGGGCTGAACAGAACCTCCCTCCTCTATGCTGGATGGCTGTCATGAATGTATGTAGGTCTGGTGCAGGTGACCACAGCTGCTGAGCTCATGAGTGTGATAGCTACTTCATTTCCAGAAGACAGCATTTTATAGTATTCCTCCCTATCCTCAGGCTCTTTTGTACTTTCCATCTCCTCTTCCATCATGCTATCTGAGCCTTGTGGGTGTAGAGGTTCATATAGAAAATCCACTTAAAGCTAAGTACTCAGCCTTTTATTCTCAGTACTTTAATTATGCCTCTCTGTATTAACTGCTGCCCACTTAAAAAGAAGCTTATTTGACCTATGGTATACACATAAATATTTAGAAGACAATTTGACAACATGGCCATTGTGGTGGTTTGAACGATAATGGCCCCCACAAGCTCATGTGATCGAATGTTTGCTTCCAGTTGCTTGAACTATTTGGGAAGAATCAGGAGGTGTGGCCTTGTTGAAGAAGTTTTGACACTGGAAGTAAACTTCAAAGTTCCAAAAGCCAACACCCTTCCCACTTAGCTTGTTCTATCCCCTCTTGTAGATCAGGATGTATGTTTTTGGCTATTGCTCCAACACCTGCCTATTTGCCTACTGCCATGTTCCCTGTCATGATGGCCATGGAATCTATCCCTTGAAACTATAAGCAAGCCCCAAGAAACTCTCTTTTTTTCTATAAGCTGCCTTGGTCGTGGTGTCTTATCAAAGCAATAGAAAAATAAGACAACCACAAATGAAAATAAAAAAGCAATTTCTACTCTAAGGCCTATGACCTCCCAAACCACAGGATTTTTTACCAGGATTATAGTATCAGACATGAAATTCTCTACTGTACAGCTGGCCTCAAATACAACCAGAAAGCACTATGAGGTAACTATTATACCAATGGTTATAACATTATCTAGATTTTAAAAAGAACATATACATCTAAAAGGAATGAACGAGTCTTTTATAAATAAAACTATGTATTGGTATAAAATTTTTATGTGTCACATGTAATCACTGTAAAAGAGAATTTTAAGGACTGAATTTTCATCTCAGTGGTAGAATGTTTGCCCAGTATGTACAATATCTTGGGTTCCATCCCTTATACTGTAAGAACAAAGAGATGTTATATTATTATATTATTTGGAAAATAGAGAATAATCATACATCTTATCTCTTAAAAGAGTAAATGATTTGCATGTAGCAGGAGTTAGAAGCAGTTGTTAGCCACTGGGACTGGACATGGGTACAGGGAACTAAGGTTGAGTCTTCTGTAAGAGCAGAAGGTGTTCTTAACTGGTGAGTCATGAAAACCACTTTACAATGTAATAGCTATAAAATAATATAATGCAATAAATAAATAATGTAATATAATAATAATAAATGTATAAAGTAAGGTAATAGTTATAAAAATCTATGCCACCAAATAACTATCATTGACATATTTTGCTGGGGATGGAGCTCAGGGCCTCATGCATTCCAAGCAAGAGCTGTAGCACTGATGCACATCCGTCTCACTATCCATCTTTTAAAAGCAATAGGTTAGAGTCCAAGTAGATACAGATGGAAACACAGTCTAGTAGAGGTTTTTCAGCACAAAGAAGATCAAGTGTCAGACATAGTAAGGATACAGAAACAGGAAATGACATAATAACTAGACACCAGTGATCCACATTAAACTTTAGAACCTAATAAAGACCTTCCGTCTCAACTGCACAAATAGATCACAAAGAAAACATCCAGAAGTCCTATACCATTTCAAAGATTCCAGACTTCCCTCTTAGGAAGTGCCATCCAGCTAGAATAAAAACAAAATATACCATTTATGCCTTCTAACTAGAAGTTGGAAATCTATCAAACAACAATTGCACAAAACAAAACGAAACAAAATACACAAAGAAACAAAAAAGTAATGAAAATACTAGATATTCGAGACTACTAGATACTTTTAGAGATCATGAGAAAATCTGTAGCTTTAAATCCTTATGAAGGCATAAGCTTATTGTATAGTTTAAATTCTTATTTCCTGTCTAAATGTTGTCTAAACCCTGCTCCCCAATTGTTCCCTGGCATGCCAGTAAAACAGCTTACAGCCAATCAATGAGCAGGAGAGAGAATAGGGCTGGACTTCCTGCCAGCCAGGGGAGGAGGAGTTAGAATAAGCAGGGGGACACAGCCGTGAGAGAGGTACAGGAAGGATCAGGAGGAAGGAGCTGGAGCCTAGGAAAGCTACAAAGTGCAAGTATCACTGGGATGTTTGCTGGGAGTAAGGCAAAATAATAAAGAGGGTTAAGGACAGACTTAAACTGCTCAATATTGTGCTGTGAAGCCTTGAATTATAAAAGAGTCTCAATTATTTATATGATAGCTGGGCTAGGAAATAAGCTAAGAGAAACAAAGACTGTTTTATAAAAATAACATCAACACACTTTTATCATGAAGTATAAATAAAATGTATGAATTGTGTTAATTTTGAAAGTCAGAAAAGCAAATGTGCCCAAAGAAACCGTAAGGAAGAAAACAATAAGTATGGAAGCAGAAAAGTAATGAAGATTTAGAACAAGAAACTGGCCAAATTGATGAAAGTAAGCAAAATGCATAAATCATTTGCCAAATTAAACAGATCAAAATAGGGTAGATACAACTTACATATAGTAAGACAAAGAGTAAATAATATGGAATATCAATAGATGAATAAACCAAACTGCCTTACAAATGAGTACCACAAAGAGAAGGGAACACACCCAAGACATTTTTGAACTTGGTATTTTGACTATAAGCATTAACTCTAAAGGATAAATGCTGTGAACAAATAGTGAACCCCCTGGTAGGTTTGAATTTCACACAAATTTAAGTTAGATATTTTTTACCGTGATAGGCCTGGGAAGAAACTCAGGCCCTCCTGTACACAGATTTCTAAGGTTTGGATGCAGGAAGGGGAGCACCAGGGCTGGAAAACATGCCGCGGTAGAGAAAGTCCTTGCTACACAAGCCTAAGGACTAGAGTTGGATCTCAATAACCACATACAGAGCTTGATAGAACACATGAAACCTGTAATCATAACCTTGTAATCATAGAGGAGGGAGAGATGGGATCCCCAGGGCAAGCTGGCTAGCTAGAGTAGTTCCACCAGTGAGCTCTTCCTTTAGTGAGAGATTCTGGCTCAGAATATTAAGTGAAGAACAATCTGGGAAGACACCAAACATCAACCTCTCACCTCTGCATACATGTGCACACGCAGCATCCACACACATATGGGAACATGTTAACATATGGCACATACATATGCATGTGTAAAGGGGGAAACAAAAGCAGGCATTCCTGCTGACTGAAGGTAGAAGTACCAGTGGAAACTCTTGGCTTATGATATATTTCTTTCTGTGCATATCTACATCTGTTTTTCTGTTCTATTCACAAAAACTTGGTATACTGCATCTTTTCCCAAGTCAACATCACCAAGATCACAGTGTCACATGTCTGATTCTTTGCTGAACTAAGAGAACACAGCCTTCCTCTTGTGGCATTTCTGCCCCAAGCCATAACCCAAAGGAAACATTAGTCACCATAAACTGGAGGCCTTTTCCCCTGAGTATGTGGCATATTCTCTTGAAAGACATCAAGGTTAAGGGAAAAAAAAAAGATGGAAGATTAAAGGAGTATAATGAGCCATGAAAACTAAGAGCTACAAATGATGTTGGATGGCACTCTGGATAAAAGGACATTATTGGGAGAGTTGACAAGACTTACATTTTAGACTAGATAATGGTGTCTGTGGGTTGACAATAGGAAAGTCCAAATATTGAGAGAATGGTAAAAACCAATGTACTGAGAGACAAAACAGCTGCATCTAGGCGAAGTCTAAATGGGGGTTAGTTGTGCTATATATTCTAGTGGGTGGGCCTCTACTTTCTAGGCAAGCTCTCTACACTGAAGCACATCCCTCACCAGCTTATTTTGCTTACATTTTCATTTTCATTTTGAGATAAGGTCTCTAAATAGCCTAGTATCGCCTTAAACGCTCTTGAACTTCTGATCCCCTTGCCTTAGCCTCCCAGGTAGCTGGCATCACCTTCCTATGCTACCAGGCTGAGCTTCTATCTGTTGAAAGGTGTACGGCAGAGGTTATATGTGAACGGCGGAGCTGTACAGAGGGATGGAATCACATCACACAACAGATCAACTTAAGAGGTTTAATAGGGAGATAAGGTAGAGAGGAGATGTAGAAAGGAAGAGAGATAGTGAGAGATAAAGAAGTAGTAAAAGGTAGAGAGGAGAGGTAGAAAGGTAGAGAGATAGATGTAAAGAGAGAAGTACAAAGGTAGAGAGATAGAGAGAGCCACTTGGTGGGTCTGTTTTTTTATATGGCCCTTGGCAGGGCCATGCCCCTGTGGCAGGTAAGCAGTGACATCACAGGTAGGCAGACTGTAGCAGAATCCTAACACTGTCGCTGCAGCCTTCCTAGTATTTTGAAATTAGTTCAATTTAGAAAGTAACAAAAAAAGAGAAGTATTTAAAAAAGCATTTAGGGGGACCTAGGCTTGGTGGCATACATCTAGAATCCCAATACTCAGAAGGTAGGGGCAGGAGGACTGCCAGTTTACCTGTTTGAGCCCAGCCTGAGCTTCATGGTGAGACTGTTTCAAAAGAAAAACAGAGGAAGGGGAAGCAGGCTATCTGCATGAGACTTGATAGGCTGTGGTCATATGGTGGGGGAGGAGGAGGAGATCCCCTTCTGTCAGGAGTCTAGGGGAGGAGAATAGGGCAGAAGAGGGAGGGAGGGAGGGGGGAATGGGAAGATAGAAGTGAGGGGGATAACAATCGGGATGTAATCTGAATAAATTATAATAAAAAAAGAAAACACACATAAATCAAACAAAAGAAGAGGCCATTCACTACACAATTGGTAATAGTTAGTACAAAATTGAAAACAGCAATTGTTATCAATAGATGCCAGCTTAACTGATTTGTGTCCTAATCGCAGAATGCACATTAGGTGGATGATCTGTTATTTGCATGTGTCACCATGTAAAGCTCTCAAAACCCACAGGTGAGAAGAGCAGGCAATAGATGATTGGGTTAGTCTGGTTGGAAGACATGCCCAAGACAAAAGGAATTTGTGGGAGGCAAGTACAATTGCAAACTCTATAAACACAGAAAATAAAAAAAATAAATAAATAAAGATGGAGATTGTGGAAGAGCAATCTCTGTCTTTAAAGAATGCTCAGGCATGCAAAGAAAATTCAAATAAACACATGGTTACAAAGTAGTAGGAGGAAGGTACCAATTAGTGTGTGTTATGCTTAATGCAGATGGAGGAGGAGTGGGGAGGCAGATGAGGAAACATTCATTTCCCAGCAATGGCAAAACCTTCTGTGCTCCCCTTTCACACTAAACCAAATCCTGGAAGACAAGAAGGGGTTACCTTGATGAAACATCAGAAGAAAGGCATATTTCTAAAAGACAGAGTGATTTGCAAGCTCTCAGAAGGGCCTGATGGGAACAGCAAGAAGTTTCTTGGAGCTGGAGTGGAGGAGGCAAGGGAAAAAACAGCAGAGGAAAAGTGTTCCTTTGACAAGGGCTCTAGTCCCAGCTAAGGAGTTGGATGTGCCTAAGTAACAACTGCGGCTTGAATTTCACAAAGGAAGGCTCTGTAAGCATACTCAGTTGTCCCCATCTCCACTTCTGAGGTAGAGAAAAAACCCGCAAGCTGTAATTGGGGGCTAGAGGTCTCAACAGAAGTAGCAGAGGGAATGATGAATCTAGTAGAGTGTCCAGCCAGCAGGGCCCTGGACAGTTAACTGTTGGTTTTGGTTTTCCTTCTAGGCATCTGGGTGTAGCTAGCCCAGGTTGGCTTGGAAATCATGCAATCCTCTTATCTTTGCTTCCTGAGGGCTAGGATTACAGGCACCAGGCACCACGCTGGGTTAGTTTCATTTTATGCTGCCTGCCCTTGCTCCTGGTCACCGCAGATTGGACCTTATATTTTCCAGGCTTAGGTCATATATGAAAGGATCGAGAGGAAGAATCGAAGGCCATGGTGACTGCTAGAATACCAGCAGGGTGTGAGTGGGTTTAATTTCATCTCGAAAGTTTGAATTAAAAAAAATAAAGGCTGGTGTAAATGCAGCAAGGCTTCGTGAGCTCACAGGCGACATATGTCTTTACTTTTTTGGGCATTTTACCTAAATTTAATAACAAAATGGCAAAACAATACTGTGTCAAAAATTCGTGAGCTGAAGATCACGGGCAATATGATCTCTAGGAAAAAGGAGTGGAAGCAGAGAGCAGCTTGGGTAGAAACGGAGCAGCTCACTGTGTGTGCGGGAGAATAGAGAGGCCAGGACCCGGCTGCTGGCGCGGGTGGGCAGGGAAGGGAGACCCAGAGTGGCCAGGGGTGGGGGTGGCGAGAGGGGAGGGAGGTGCGGGAGGGGGCCGAGGGGGCTGAAGGAGCCTGCGACTCGGCCCGGCCTCCCCCCCCCCGCCCTGCCCCTACCCCCGCCCCCAGCTTCAGTCTCGCCTCACCCCTCCTAGGCCTTGGCTCCGCCCTTAAGCCCCCTACTCTACCCCACCTATTTTAGCCCCTCCTCCCTCCGTGACGCTACCTCCGGTCTCCAGGTAACGCAGGGGTCAAACAACGCGGCTGTTGAGGCCATTGACTGTCCTCCTCTTTCTGGTCGGACCCTCGATCTTCATCGGACCCTTTTAAACATGGCTCTGCCGCTTCTGCCTGGCAACAGCTTTAACCGCAATGTGAGTAGGCAGGATGCCCTAGGTCCTGGTCAGTTCCTGGGGTTCAGCTAGGACCTGGGAGTGTTCATCTCCCAAGATCCTGAGAGCTAGCTCCTGTGTTACTCCTGTGTGCTGAGTACGCCTAAAATCAAACTTCATGTTCTCCTCCTCCCTGTCTCTCAAAGTGCATCTGAATGTTTAATATCTAAGTACAGGTCGCAGGGCCGTCCAAAGTAGGTGGTGACAGTGATGATAAAAATAACCACTGAGTGTTTAATGTATGTGGGGTACTGTGCTTTAATTGCCTTGGGCATTTGCAACTGCTGTTTCAATTATATACTATTTTTTTTTTGTTTCCATTTACAGTTGAGGAAACTGAGGCCTTCGTTTTCTTTCAGACAGCTGGTCTTTATAGTCCATGAGTCTAATTATTTTAGTGCACTGGGTGAAAAAAAAACATAAATTTTGTTATTAAATAAAAGAAACCCAAAAGGAGGCATGGCAGATAAGGAAGTTTTCTATTAGCCTATAAAGTTTAGTGCCACACTATGAAGACTGGCGTCTAAACCTGGAGGACAAGATGCAAATACAAAAACAAAACATCACAACCCCCTAGAAAATTAAAGAACTCTGCAATAAGTAGCCATCTACCTGATAGGAGAAAAACTGCTAGGCTTTTGTTGGCTAGGGGCTACTGTCCTTAACTTGGGTTTGCCACTGGCTTTAGGAGAGGGTAATAAATCGACGAAAATAACATTCACATGGAACCACTCAAGCTGTTTGTAATTCTCTGATCAAAGTTTCCAAAGTACTCAGCGCACTGAATTAGCAAACTCTTAGCAGTGACTGTATCTGAGTTGCTGGCCCTAAAGTGCCAGTTTTATTTGTAGATTTTTGTATTTGATCTTGATTTTTAACCCATCACATCAGTTAGTCAGTTCAAATTCCAGCGCTGGTTTGTGCATTTCATTTCTTGGCTGACAAGTTGGTAAGTTAGAGGCTGGCCTCTGAAGCATAGCGTTGATCTTTGGTAAGATGAAGTCAGCCAAATAAGAAAGGCTCCAAGAAGAAGGGCATGAGACAAGATCCCAGAAATAAAAAAAGCAAGCTGTGCAAAAGTAATTTTAATAAAAAAAAATGTAAGCAGAGCCTACAGCTTTTGGCTCAGCTACGCTTCTGATTACTGATGCCCACTGCCTACAGAAGTATCTCAACTCTCACATGCAGTGATGATGGGTGGGAGTGGAAAAGGAGTGTTTGGATGAGATATTTTAGAAGCAGCAACATAGTACTGAGTGTACTTGGCTTTTTTTAAAACTTTTTTATTGGGAAGAATAACACATGTACAGAAAATGCACAATGGATGATCACAAAATGAACATCAAGAAATAGAATTACTCTAAAAGCAGCCCCCTTATCTATGGCTGCCATTTGTATCAGTTAAAAATAAATGTTCTGAATATTGCCTGGGACCTATTGTTACTAAAATATCACTTGTTGCTTCAGATTCAAATTTAACTGCGCATCTTGTATTTTACGTGGTACTCTATGACCTCCCGTCCCCCTTTTATTTAACCCTTATGCCATTCTACGAATGTAATCACTATTTTGACTTTTCTCATTATTATTAGATTTGGCTTGCTTTTGAGCCTTTGATATGTGAAAATTTCCTGTGTTTTCTGTGCTGTGACTTTTTCTATTTTAGCATTATGTTTGTGAGATTTGTCCATGTGGATAATGTTCCACTGTATGAATATGACAGGCATATAGATCCCTCTGTATATTTTACTCTTAATAGATAGCTTCTTCAGGCTTTTACAAATACTCCTGCTAGGATTCTCTTGTTCATTTTTTTCAGTATGATTGCTTGATTGTATGGCACTGACACATGGATTCTGCAAGGTGCTCATTTTCATTGTCACCAGCATTTTTATTTATTTTTATTTCTAAATGTTACTATTGTTTAGTCTTTAAATTATACATATTTTGGTTGGTGGGTATACTGCAATTCTTCCCCTCCCCCCTCTCTCTCCCCAGGGTTTCTCTGTGTAGCCTTGGCTGTCTTAGACTCTCTTTGTAGGGCAGGCTACCCTCGAACTCACAGAGATCCGCCTGCCTCTGCCTCCTCCCTCAGTGCCAAGGTTACAGGCATGCACCGGATCTTTTTTTAAATTTCAGTCTTAAAGGTTTATTTTTAATTTATTTCACTTATTGACATGTGCACATGTGTGCTTGCCATGTGTGTCTGCCGAAGGTAGATGTCCTAGAGCTGGAGTTAAAAGGGAACTGAATTGTTGGGGATGCTGAGAACCAAACTTGAATCCTCTGGAAGAGCAGCAAGTACTCTTAACTACTGAGTCATCTTTCTGACTTGCTAGTGAGTTTGAACATTTATTTTTACATGCTTTTAATCCCTGCACTGGGAGACATAGGCAAGCAGTTCTCTGTGAGTTGGAGGCCAGCCTTGTCTACATAATGAGTTCGAGGACAGCCAGGGCTAGAGAGACCCTGACTCAAAAACAAATTCATCAAAATGCTCATTTCTTATAAGTGGTAGGACACTTCACTCACATAAATTCCCAACTGGCCACATGGTTTATGTATGTTTAACTTGATATTAAATTGAGCCCCTGAGACAGGGTTTCATGTATCCCATCTGGCCTCAGTTAGAACTCACTATTTACCCAAGGATAATCTTTAATTACTGGTCCTCTTTCCTCCATTTCCCCAATGCTTGCGATGCCTGTGTTTGGTGCCCATTTAGTGTTGGCAGCCACAATGAATAAGAGTTGGTGTTACATTCAAAGCATTTGGTATTGTCAATATTTTGGATTTTAGCCATTTTAATAGACATGTAGTATATCTTAATTTTAATTTCCCTAATGGCTGGGATGTTGATAGACTATTAACCATGTGCAGTCCCCTTTGAAAAATGTCCACTGGTATGTTTTACTTGTTTTAATTACATCATTACCTTACTTTTGAAATATTGTTATAGTTGTTTTAATAAACGACCATTGTTGCTATGTGGGCTGCTAATATTTTCTCCCTGTCGGTAGCTTGAATTTTATTGTTCTTAAAACAAGGTTAGGAAATATGCATATATTTTAAAGAAAAGAATACAATATTCACTCAAACTGATATTTCCAATGCAAATTAAGGATCTTAGAATTATTCTTTAACTAATTTGATTTTTATATTCATAGTTTACTTACATTGTCAACAATTAGTTATTTGCTATGTCTCACTACAAATATATATCCATAGTATTTCTGACCAAAAACAGATTGATTATTAACTATTTGAATTTTTAAAGAGCTGTTTATAGATTTCTCTGTTATAAGGATATCCTTCACTGGGAATGTATTTCCAAATTACTAGGGTGAATGTTGGGGCATGCAGTATTTGGCAATATTATGGTTGAACCCAGTACATTGCATGTACTAAACAAATGCTCTCAATTTCTAATTTTTGATTTTACTTATATAATTGCTGTGAGTAGAGTTTTGTAACCAGCTCCATACTCAATTAACTTTATTATTTTTATTGTGCTTTTGATTCTTATTTTGTTGTTGTTGTTGCTGTTTCGTTATAATGTAAAAAAGATTGTGTGGTTTCAAGCTGAAATTTACAAAATAAGACACATCTGACTTTTATCCATGACTTCACAACTTTGCCCCCTCCTTCTCTCTAGAAAAAGCTTTAAAAAAGATTTTTCCCACAACCAAACAATAGGCAGAGCTCAGAGAGTTGTGCTTACGCAGCCAGTCAAGGACACTACAAGAAGACCTACAGAGTAAACTAACCTGGGCCCACGGGGGTTCACAGAAGCTGAACTACCAGCCAAAGAGCATGCACCAGCTGGACCTAGACGTCCCTACACATATGCAGCAGATGTACAGCTTGGTCATCAAGTGGTTCTCCGAACAATGGGACAAGGGCTCTGTTGCCTGCCTTTGGATTCCTTTCCCCTAGCTGGGCTGCCTTGTCTAGCTTTGGTGGTAGAGGATGCACTTAGTCCTACTGTGAGTTGATGTACTAGGGTTGGTTGGTACCCATGGCGGAGGATGGGGGGTGGGGGGTGGGGGGGAACAGAGGTCCTCTTCTCTGAGGAGAAGGGGAAAGGGGCATGGGGGAGGGGGCTGTGAGGGAGGGACTGGGAGAAGAGGAGGGAAGGGGGTTAACCAAGTTGTAAAGTGAATAAATAAATTTATAAAAAATGATTTTTTTCTCTTTCCCCATCTTTTATCCTCCCTTTTTGCTTCTTTCTCTTTTTCTTTTTGGGTCTTTCTCCCATCAGTCTGTTTTTATTTTTATTTTTAATTTTTTTGATTTTTGAGACAGGGTTTCTCTGTGTAGCCTTGGCTGTCCTGGACTCTCTCTCTGTAGACCAGGCTGGCTTCAAACTCACAGAGATCCACTTGCCTCTGCCTCCCAAGTGCTGGGATTAAAGGTGTGCACCACGACGGCCCTGCTCAGTCTGTTTTAAAACAACAATTTCTTAAAAGTAATTACCTTTTTTCTTTATTAAATAAATATTAACATCCTATGCTTGTTCTCTTAAATCTTTAAAAAAAATTTTATTTTAATGGCATATCTTAAATGTCCTTTAATAGAATATAGAGCTAGACCTATTTGCTTTTCACAGCTAAAGAGCTACCCTATTGTGTGCACTTAACAATAGTTTATTCAGCCTATTTATTTATTATTTCCAATCTTTTTGCTATTACAAATAATGCTATAATATATCACCAAAGTTATGCTTCAAAAGAGGCTATCAGAAATCAGCACATAGTGTGGGAAAGTATTTGCAAGCCATATATCTGATAAGGGATTTAGAATGGGAATATATAAAGAATCCTTATAATTCTACAACTAAGACAATAATTGAATTGGATTATTCAATTAAATTGGGGAAGTGGTTACAATAAATGAGTTTTCCACTAGGTGTTACAGTAGCGCTTTTAAAATGAGATTGCTGGTATCAGGTGGCAGTGGGAACTCAGTAGTTCCAAAAGCACCTGATGATACCAAAAGTGTTATAGGCCTTTGTTAAGATGCCATGCTAAACATTACAGAGGATGTGGGCAGACACCAGAAACCGGCCAGAGGCAGGTCTGGTAAGACACAGGCTCAGTGGGTGCTTCACTGGTGCTTAGCACGGACCTCCCAGTGATGGAATAGACGTCAGTGGCTGTCAAGGCAGCTCTGCCATCACTTCCTGACCAGCAGAGGAATGGAACGAGAGAACAAGGAAGCCTTTATTTTGTAAATCAGGGATATTGTAAACCTTGGGCAGTGGGAGGGGTTTCGAGGGTGAATGTGTTTGATTAGTTTGGGCTAGGCGTGCCAGGGATACTTAATCTAAGTGTAACAAAACAGCCCTCTCATAAGAGGGAAAAGCAGCACTTAATTATCCTATGGGTGTGGGAGAATCTCCAGGTACAGTTAAAGATCATTGGTTTAAAGCCAAGACGCCAAGGCATCACATTAGCATAGAGTAGGTGTTTCTAGGAATCCCCAGGTGCTTGCTGAGCAGGTTTCTTATCAGAAAAGAGTCAGGCCTGTAATCTTCCCAGGGCTATGTGACACTCCTTAGTGGATCCAGGGTTCCCCAGATCAGTTGAAGAGGGGACCCCCGCCGAGAAAGGAAGTCTGTCTTTTTTTGTACCAAGCTCAAAGGCTATCTGGAAATGTCAGACTTCAACCTTATAGCAGGGTCCCACACATTGTGTGTGTGTGTGTGCGCATGTGAGTGCATGTGACTGTGCAAGCACATGTATAAAGCAGAGGTCAACACTGGATATCTTCCTCAAAAACTCTCATTCTTAGTTTTTGAGACAGTGAGATAGAGTTTCTCATTGAACCGAAAGTTCACTCCTTAGGCTAACGTGGCTGGCCAGCAAGGCTCAGGGATCCTCTTGTCTCTGCCTTCCCAGAAAAGGAATTGCAGGCACACCCTGCTGTACCTGGCCTTGTATATGGACACCTCAGATTTGAACTCACGTCCTGATGCTTGCATAGGAATCTCTTTACCCATTGAGCTATCGCTTTAGCCTCGTGCAGAATAGTTTTGATTTAAAGAATTGTGTCACTTTGCGTCCAGTACTATTGAAGTGTTATTATTTTGGACTAAGCCATCTTTATTCTTCTTGTTGTTATTGTTTGTTTTGAGACAGGATCTCTGTGTCCCAGGCTGGCCTAGAACTTCTGATCCTCTTGCCTCTGTGTACTTAGCAGTGGAAGTGTGCGCCCATGCCTGATCTTGGCCATTTCTTGAAGCTCTTCCTCTTACTTTGAAAATTACATAATATTCTGCTGATATTCCTAAATGTTAATTTGGACTCCAGATGGGAGAGCCCCTTTGCCTACATTTTGATTTCCATATCAAACATGTAGCCTATCATATTGCATCTTGTACTATAGTTAATAGCACTGCCATCTAGGATACACTGGCATTAGGTACATTCATTTCTGTGCTCTTGGCCATAGATTTGATGTGACCAGCTGAGGGGCGGGGGGGTCCCTTCAGTTATCCAGTCAGGGAAGCGAACCCCATGGATAAGAAAGAAAACTTGGTACATTCACTTTGTACACCTGGATCAGACTTTGGGGAGTCTAATACCAGGTGATTCGCTGTCAGCATATTTAAAACACAGTACGCTTTGGGGGAAAGCTTTCCAGGCAACAATCAGTCTAATCAGTCCAATTCCAGGAGCACAATAAAGCTTAAGGTGTGACTACATAGGGCCCTTTTAACAAAGTACATGTGACCCTAAGGGTGGGTTCTATAGCTAAATGGCCTAGAACCTAGTGTGGTCTCTGACCCATAGCATAGATGCCAGCAGGTCATAAGGTGCATGTGACATTTCCCAGGAAGAAAGGTAATGTCTAGGGAGGGAAGAGTCTGCTATAATCATTCTGGGGAATTTGGATGAGGTCTGCTTCTATAGCAAAGGTCACCAGGCCTTTAACAACCTCCACTCTCAGCTTTCTGGATGGAATGCAGGTATTTGATTTTATCTCCATAATGGAGGAGACACCTCTGTGGTTAACATTACTGGTTCTTTTAGTACTTCTCTGTGAGTGCAAGGACTTCTGTGCCCCAACTACCAGCTGTCTCAAGTTTTTACCTCTGTATTTTTGCGCAGTGACAGACTGTAACCTACAATTATAAGCCAAATAAACTTCTTTCCTCCCTTAAGTGACTTCTCTGCAACCCTAGGTTGTTATATGACAGCAACAGAAAGGACACTAGACATTCCACAGATAGCCATTTTGATCTAAATCCTTTCTTTGTAGCTTGGGAGCAAGAATTTGGAGCTGGCATCCTGGCATCCTCGGATTTGGGCTTCTGGACTGAGACTGATTAAATTGGCTTTGTTCACCTGTGATGATGTGGCAGTTTTCAGCTGATGCAGAAATTGTGATCCATTGCTCTTTCGGCTACTATAGTGCTTTCCTTATACAGAGCCTCTCTCTACCTTCAGTGACCATGGTTAAGTTTTATGCCCAAAGACCACCAGGAGTCCAAAGCCATATGCAAAAGCAAGGGGGTCTTTATTTAAACTCAATTCTGAGGGCTCTTGAACGTCACATAAGCAGCAGATCAATAGGAGAGTCCCGAACCACTATTAGGCAGGGTTTTAAATCATAGCTATGACAAAAAATGAGAGTTTCCAGTTTGGCAGTTACAGGATTGGTTGACATTTAGCAAAGCTGGATTGGTGCTAGGGGATTGGTCAAGCCTGACCATGAAATGCTTAACCTCTGGGGACTTTAGGTGCTTTCCTGCTGTCCCCTGATTGGCTCAGGCCTAGGGTAGTTCTTTTCCTGGAACAGTTTGTGTGTGTGTGTGTGTGTGTTTTTTTTTTTTTTTTACAGTGACTGGGGTGACCTTGAGAACAGGCCTAAAGGACAAGCCTAAGATGAAGTCTAGCAACAAGATGGAGTCACCATGGCTGGGGCTCCACATAAGAGCCAGGCATGGTGGCACATGCCTGTAATCCCTTCTGGGAGGCAGAGGCATGTTGGTCGCTGTGAGTTCGAGGCCAGCCTGGTCTACAAAGCAAGTCCAGGATGGCCAAGGCTACACCGAAAACCCTTGTTGAGGGGGGAGGGAGGGGAGGGGAGGGAGGAAAAAAGAGAGGCAGCTTGATAGGAGTTGGTTAGGCACTGCCTCAGGGAAGAAATAAATGAGCTCCTTTAAGGGGGATTGTTTCTTAAAAGAAGTCCAGCCTTTCCACTGTCTTACATGCATTCCCACCACAGTGCCCACCCTCTGCCATATCAAGGTCCAAAACAAACAAACAAACAAACATTAGACATGGACAAACAGAATTTGAGAAGATCATGTCCAGAGTGAGTATCTCACTATTATCTTCCACTGCTGCTAGGGGAACAAAATAATTCTTATTTGGGTAATAGTGAATAGAAAGGTGGAAGGAAAGTCATTTGCCTTATGTTGTTGTATAAATAAGTTATATGGCTGTCTTAGTTGCTTCTTTGTTGCTGTGGTAAGCAGCATGATCACAAGCAACCTGAGGTGAAAAGGTTTATTTTACCTTGCAGCCTACAGTTCTTCACAAAAAGAAAGTTGGGGCAGGGACCTGACACCATGGCTTACTTAGCCTGCTTTCTTATACCAAGCAGGACCACCTGTCCCAGGGGTGGCCCCACCCCCCTTCCCCCCAGTGAGCTGCCCTCTTTTCCATTAATCATTTATCAGCAAAATGACCTACAGACTTGGCCACGGGCAATCTGAAAAGAGTCATTTTCTTAATTAAGGTTCCTCTTCCCAGATGATCCTAGCTTCGGTCAAATTGACAAAAACCCAACCAGGACAATGGCTCTTGGGAGGCTTGGCTTAGACAAAATGGCCAGGGCAGCATCAGGATGTTCCTATGCAAGTTGTAACTCAAAGCAAAATGCCTGTGGCGTAGTGAGGCGCATTCATTTCCTTCTTGGTGTCTTATTTCACATTTTCTAGGAGCAGCAGACACTTTTTATGCATACTCCTCAGTGGGGACAGGGTTCCCACAGTGGGATTCCAGAGCTCCCTAGCACAAATTCAAAGGATTTCCTTTTCTATCTCCTGGGGTGTGTACTGTACACTACAGCTACAGAAAAGACAGGTGCAGATTCTTAAGGATGGGAAGATTGCCCAAATCAGGGCCAAGTGAGAGGGGAAGGGTTTTTTACTCCTTACGTAGGCTCTTACACACTCAGTTTTGACCTGGCAGTGCTGCTATCACAAAGTGGCTGGCCTGACCAAGTGAAGGCCAGATTCTTTGCTACTTTTCTAATGCTATGACTGGTAATCCAAAGGAGGGGATGTCTGCAATTCAACCTGGGTCATCTGCAAGAGCAGTTGGCACTCTTAACCTCTGAGCCATCCCTCCAGCCGGTCCTCTTTCCTTTTTGTATGGGATTGAAATGTTTATTTGTAGGTTTCCTGGTAGAGCCATATAAAAATAATACAAGCACTATAGTAGCCGAAAGAGCAAGGTGTAGGTGCCTTTTTGCAATTTCTACAATAACAACATCCCACAAATGATGGTATATCCCAGCCAGCATACTGACATTGATACCATCTGCTAATCTGACTCTAGGTTTTTTTCAATGTGGCATAATTCCCTGGAGGTTTACTAAGATTTTTTTTTTTTTTTAAATTGAGTTTGCTGCTGAGTAGTATTCCGTGTATATACCGTAAGTTTTCTAATCATTTGCCTGTTAAAGGATACCTGAGGTAGTTTTAGCTTTTGGCTATTGGGAATAAAGCTTCTATGAATGTTTATGCACAGAGGTTTGTGTAAAGAAGTTACAAATCTATATGTATTTATTGAATATGTATGCATGTGTGGGTGCATGCATGGCACAGTACATGTGTTGTTAAGGGACAGCTTTCAGGATCTAACTCTCCTTCCATCATGTTAGTCGTGGGGATTCAACTCAGGTCCTCAGGATTGATGGCAAATGCCTTTACCCACTGAGCCATCCCACCAGCCTGTCAATGAACGTTTTCATTTCCCTGGTATAAAGAACCAAAAGTACAATTCTTGGGTCATATGATAACGATTCATTTTATAATAATGCTGCCAAACCATTTTTGACATCAGATACCATTTTGCATGGCCAGTGCTGATATGCAGTGCTGATGTATATGTGATCTTACTTCCCCAATACCCAGGTTAACATTTAGTGTTGTCATTTACTTTGGCTGTCCTATAGATATAGTGTTACTGATGGTGTTGTTGTTGTTGTTTTTGTCAACTTTACACTATCCCCAGCCATCTAGGAAGAGGGACCTTCAATTGAGAACATGTGGGCATCAGATTGGCACATAGGCAATTTTATGAGGTATTTTCTTGATTAATGATTGATGTGGAGAGGGCCCAGCCCACTGTAGGCAGTGCTATCCCTGGGAAGGTGATCCTGGGTTGTATTAAAAACAAAAGAGAAAAAGCTGAGCAAGTCATGGGCTGCAAGCTAGTAAGCAACGTTCCTCCATGCTCTCTGTTTTAGTTCCGGACTACAGGTTCCTGCCTTGAGCTCCTACCCTGTCTCCCCTTTATGATGGCCTGTGATTGGGACATGTAAGCCAAATAAGCCTTATTGAGGGGCTTTTGTGAATCCTGGTTGGGGTTTAATTAAGACACGGGGACTTCTATATAGTTTAAAGCTCTTGGCCTTTTGCTGAGGCAGTCTCTTGGCTAGTTATTGAAACTTATCCTGACTTCTCCACTACTCTGTCTCCCCATGTGGTTCTCACTGCCTGCTTTCCGGCTACCTTACCATCATCTCCCTTCTGCTTTCTACCACATCTCTTCGAGTCTGCCATGGCTCTGCCTGCCCAGAAGTCCCAACCCCCTACTTCCTGCCCCAGCTCTGGGGCATCATTTCTTTATTACACAAAAAGCCACATTCCAATCTGAACCAATCAGCAGCAGGACAGTGCCTGCTCCATCTCTTATGGGTTGCCCTTTGGCAGGTGGGAAAGGACAAACATTTGCAAGTAGAAAACCAGAGACGGGCCATAGAAATGACAGAACCAGAATCCTGCCAGAACTTAGCTCTCTGAAAATACAGGGACACACCCTCTCAAAATGAGGGGAGGTCATCTCAACAGAGCCTGATTCCACCCAAGTTGCGTTTGGTCAGAACATTTTATCACAGCAATAGAATGTAAACTAGGGCACATGGGGGATATCTCAGTCTGGGTTTAATTGGCATTGCTCTGTGGCCAATGAGTTGAACATGGTTTCAGATCTTATTAGCCATTTAAAGCTCTACCTTGGTAAAATGGCATCTTGAGGTTTGCTTCTCTCTAATTAGATTTTTTTTTTTTAACTGTTGAGGTTTGAGAATTCTTTATACACTTTAGATGCTGATTCTCTGGGTATGAGGCAGTTTGCACATATCTTCTCTCAGTCTACAAATTGTCTTTTCAAACCCCTTTAACATTGTGTTTTGAAGGGCAAAAGTCCTAACTTTGACTTTGAATTAATTGTTTATTTTTGTGGTGCTATGGAAGGAATCTAAGACCTTATATACGCTAGGCAGATGTTTAATCACTGAACTGCACCCCCAGCCCCCAGTTTTGCCATTTTAATGGCATAAACACATTACCTTTTCTTTTGATGGATTGTGCTTTTTAAGACTTTGAACATATTATCTATTCATTGTGTGTGTGTGTGCACATACATCTACTTGTATGGGCATGCATGGAGGCCAAAAGACAACTCTGTGGGAATCGTTTCTCTCCTTTCACCATGTGGGTCCTGGGGATCAAATTTCAGGTCATCTATCTTGGTAGAAAGCTTCTGAGCCATCTCACTGACCTGGCCTAAGAACTCTCTGCTCAGCCCTATAGCCTAAAAATGTCTCATTTTTTTTCTAATAGTTTTACATTTTAGATTTATGATTCGCTTAGTTTAATTTTTGTATGAGGTTTAGATCCTGGTTAATTACTTTGGCCTATAGATGCTCAGTTAAGCAGAGGCCTGAATGGCATTTGCATCTTTGTAAAAATTCAGTTGAGCTTATGTGGGTAGGTCTTCTGGGCACTGTTTTTCTCTTCTATTGACCTATACACTCCCATCTCCTAACGCCATGTTATTTTTATTGCTGTTGCTACTTAGCAAAGTTTAATGTCATGGTCAATGATCGTTCCTACTTTACCTTTGTTAAGATTTTTCCCGTATTCCTTGTTTTTTCCAAAGTATAAAGAAAATCATTGTTCAGATCACATAATATAATTTTATTCTGTTAAAATAATGGCTGGGGATGTAGCTAGCATATATAAGGTCCTTGGCTCCAAAGAGCAAAAGCCCATTCTAGAGTCTCAAAACAAACTGTGAGAGCAAGGCTAAGGAAACAAGTGCATTGTTCACATTTGGGGGAAATTTTTAAATGGAGATTGTCACAGGAGAAGGAATTTCGAGGAGAAGGCACCAATCAACTACAGTAAACCTTTAATTTTAACTGACTTTAGGAGAAAGCCTTGGAATTATTCTCTTTATTGGCTACTTTCTTAAATGAATTATTTAGAGAAAAAATAATAAATCTGGAGAAGATACTACATATCTCTCTAGATCGTGACTTAAAATTTATTTTCCACTTTCCTGATTGAAATACATTATTAGCTACATAAAACAGTTTTATTGCTAGATTGAGTCGAGAGCTAGGACTCCCATGTACATTTTTCTAAGTTAGCTTTGCAAGGAGAGGAAAATAGGCTTAAGAATGTTGGGAGATTTTTTTTGATAGCTTTTTTATTTTCATGTTCGGGCTTATGTCTGCAGTGATTTGGGTTTAATAATCAGTCAGTAACACTGATGGCTTCCACTGTTATGTCTTTAGTTCTAACATTTGACAATTTTGCTGTTTTCCTTGGGCAAGTCACAATATTTGCTGAATGACTTCTCCATAACAATATAAGAGAAAAAAAAAACAATTTCCAAAAATAAATATGATATTAAGGCATGGGTAAAAAAAAAAAATCCAGTCTTCTTGGAACAGAAGCAAACTAGTCCAGAATACAACGAGACAGGTATACTTAAGACTAATAATTTTTAGATAATTCTATATCAGAAATTAATTAGATCCTGTTATGCAGTATCTCATGCCTGTAATTCCAGTTCTTATGAGGCCAAGGCCAGGTTGCAGACCAGCCTACATATTAAGGAAGACCCTATCTTTAAACAATGAAAAGTAGTTAAAAAATAAGTGTTGTTGGAACAGCAAGATGGCTTAGTGGGCAGAAGTGCTTGCCACCAAGCCTGTTATTTGATCCTCAGGATCCACATGATAGAGAGAGAGAGAACCAGTTCCCCAAAATTGTTGTCTGACCTCCATACATGTGAACTAGAGGTGATATGAATGGTACTATGTCTCATAACAGTGTACACACACACACACAGAGGGGGAGAGAGAGAGAGAGAGAGCGCTAGAAAAGCATTGTTAATATGTATTACAAATTGTATTTTTTTTCTGCAGTGGTGGATCCTGGGCATTGAATCAGGACCTAGTGATTGTCAGTCAAGTGCTCTATCACTGAGCTACATCTAGTCCCTGAAATGCTAAGTATTAGCTGATTCTCTTTAGTCCCTGAATTTCTATAGCTAGATGGCATAGAAGGATTAACTAGAACTGTCTTCTCATATCTTCCCAACTTTTAAGGAATCAAATCTAGATTCTATTACTTGACCCATTTCCTTCTTTCATGATCATAGGAGTCATTTTTGTCAAAATGTCAAAAGCATTGGTCAAAAGCAAAAGTGACAATTCAACTCCAGTGAGTTGCTCCTTTCCTGCAACAAGGAACCAAAGAATGTGAGAAGTGGTGCTGAGGAGACAGCTTGAGACATGAACATGAGGACCTTTGTTCAAATCCCCAGAACCCTGCATGCCTATAATTCCACTGCTGAGGAGGTGGAAACAGGAGGCTCTCTGGGGTTTGCTGACCAGCCAGTCTAGCTAATTGGTGAGCTCGAGGTTTAATGAGAGTCTCTGTATTAAAAAATAACATGGAGACATAGATGGGGAATGGGCTTACAAGACCACACCTCTCTTTGAGAGGTTTTGACAGTTAGTAGCTTCTGGGGAAAGGATAATCCATTTTCTTCAGAGGTCTCTACTTGGAGGTGGGTGGATGTGATCAGAATGCATTGTATACATGTATGAAATTCTCAAACAATACATAGATAAATTAAAATTTAAAAATAACTTGGAAAGGCCATTGAGGAAGACATCTGACACTAACCTTTAATTTAAACCCATAATACTCTTCCTCCATGCACAGCATAATAATAATAATAATAATAATAGACAGGAAGGAAGGAAAGAAAGAAAGAAAGGAGGAAGGAAGGAAGAAAAAAGACTGTAAAGCTTGATGCTGAGGCCTAGGCATATTATTATTATTATTATTATTATTATTATTATTATTATTATTATTATTATTATTATTTTGGTTTTTTGAGACAAGGTTTCCTTGTGTAGCCTTGGCTGTCCTAGACTCAATTTGTAGACCAGGCTGGCCTCGAACTCACAGTGATCCGCCTTCCTCTGCCTCCTGAGTGCTGAGATTAAAGGTGAGTGCCACCATACCCAGCTTAGCCTTTTATTATTATCATTTTTTAATTGGAGATCTCATTCATTTTTTCAGACAAAATCAATGCTAAACGGCAGCCACAATCTCAGCTATTCTCTCTGTCCTAAAAATGGTCCTGCAGAGAAACTTTTACTGTTCATACTTTCAAGATAGCAAAGGCAACGGCTTCTCCAGGAGAGTAACTGCTTTTGGATGGTATAGTGCATCTATGGCCAAACTTGAACAGGAATGGCATCTAGTGCTTGTTTTCTCTTCTATTCTTTACATTGCAAAGTTTATGCCTTTAGACCAGGGTTCTGCTCTCAGTTTCCTAGAGTTCCAAATGTTTACATTCAATTTAATAATGGTCTAAGACACTTTAAACTATGTACACACTTTTAAATGTGTACAAAGAGAGAAAAGGTGACAATACCCAATCATCTGAAAATGATCCACAACTTATGTTCTGTTCACTCAACATATTTTTGTTGAATCTGTGCCAGACCTTATTGTCCTAATTTTTAGGAATTAAAAAGTCTAGTGTCAAACATAAGCACATCAATAGATGACTATAATATAATATGCTAAGTACACAGATGGATATCTAGAAATTATGGACTTGAAGCTGTGGCTCATTTGGTGAATGGATGGATCCCATATAAGTCTTATGCAATGATTTGTTTCCCTTTGTACTGTTTAGGGTAGCCCACTAGAGACAACCAGTCCGACACAGTTTATAGTCAACTGAAAGTCTTTATTCCAGCTAGCTGGGACCACACCCATGTGTTCCAGGACCTAGTTGTGACCCCACACTAGAACATGGGGTTTAAAAAAAAAAAGTCAGCTGTAAATACCTTCAGAGAATTAAATAGTTTGAAGTAAGCAGTTTAACAGAAGCTGAGTGCCAGGCATGGTGGGGCCCACCTATAATCCCACCACTTGGGAGGCAGAGGCAGGTAGATCGCTGTGAGTTCGAGGCCAGCCTGGTCTACAAAGTGAGTACAGGACAGCCAAGGCTACACAGTGAAACCTTGTCTCAAAAAAAAAAAAAAAAAAACCTAACAGAAGCTGAGATAAACAGCTGGAGGGACTTCCACACAAACAGGCAGTTTAAAAGAAGCTAAGTTAGCCAGGACATCCTGGCCTTTGGTTCATAGAATAGAGTTTTGCTAAGTTTTCATGGGATTCCTTATCAAGGAGATCAAACTCTAGTTAAAATTGAAATGGCCTAAGCAAGCATACACGATGAAGGCCCTTTGCATTGTCTTGCCCTGTCACAGTACCACTGCTATTTTCAAGGGCCTTGTTTGTTATAAAAAACAAAACAAAACAAAACATCCTCATGTTCTGTCCACTAGGTACTATGTCTGGCCTGGGTAATACTAGTGGAGTCAGTGGGTGAGTATGTAAAATGATTAAAGCTAGAGTGACCTTCGTGATATTAGTAGAAAAATCAATGCAGGGACAGAATATTCTGCCTCTGGCAGCCAAGAAAGACTTCAAGAAGAGATGGTGTTTTGACAATCTTTTATTTATTTCTTACATTCTTCTGAGCTTTGGTTATTTTAAGGAAATTATAAATACTAGAAACACAAGAGTTTTGATTTGCAATATCTTACATAGAACAATAAAAACAAAACAAAAACATATGGCTCTGAGGGTATTTCTGTCCTCGTGACTCTGCCAAAAGCATTAAGGTTATGATTATCTCTTTGTTGCACAAATCCAGGGTAAAATTTCAAGGCTCGTCTTCACTTGGTTTATCATTGGCATTTAACCTAATTAATCATATCCTCTTTCAAATGCTTTCTTTATAGTTTCCAGGACAGTGAACTGTCCTGTTTTCTTCATGTCTTGTAGATAGTCAGTCCTTTTTGGTCTGCTTTGCTAATTCTATACCATCTCTCTGAATTGTAACTTGGCGAAATTTTAAACTTTAAGGTTCTGTCTTGGATTTCTTTACTGCATCATCATTCAATCCAGTATTAGATTGCTTTAAATTCTAGCCATCAGCTGTCACGTGTCACCTTTTTATATCTTGCTTTACACTCTTCTCTAGACTTCAGACTCACACCATCACTTGCTAATCAACATTTCTACATGCTTGTCTCAAAGTTAACTTGGGCAAAGTAGAACTCTGGATCCCTGTGTGACATTTGGGCTCTGTTTCATATCCCAGTATGTAAAGCTCTACATGCCCCCTTTCTCAGGCCAAAGTATTTGTGGTTATTAGCCATGTGGCCCATTTTTTCTGTACCCCTTATCTAATTTAGCCATAAACCCTTTATGTTCTACATTTTCATTGTCCTTACTTCCAGGCATCTGCTTTGGGCAAACATCACATCTTGCCAGGACTGTCACAATATCCCCAGTGTAGTAGTTTTGTAGTGCACACACCCAATGTGTGTCGGGGGTGAGGGCATCCATATTTTGTCTCATAGCTTCTGAAGTCCATTTAGTGGAGCTCATGGCTTTATTTATTGTTTTTTTAATGAGGGCATAATATGTATGCCATGACACATGTCTGGAGGTCAGCGAACATGTGAGTACTGTGGATTGAACTCAAGGTCTCAGTCTCAGCAGCAAGCACCTTTACCCTCTAAGTCATATAGCAAGCCCATATTTGTGATGTGTTCAGTTTTTGCTCCCTAGGCCTGTGTAAAGCTAGATGTGTGTGGCGTCTGTCAAGGTAAGGCCAAATAAGGAAGTAAGGTAGCCATGAAATCTAGAGTACAGGAGGGAATGGTGGGAGAAAGCACTGTTGGGGAGGGAAGATTACTACTGGGGGTACTTGAAGGTGGAAAGTAGGAGGGTGTGAAGACTGTGACAGAAAGAAGGTTCTTGGTCAGAGGAGGCTCTGTCTGTCTGTGATGTCTAGCACTTGAGTATCTTTATGTATGTCTACCCAGAAATCCACAGGAGGGGTAAAGCTGTTTGCCCAGGCGCCAGAAACACAAATAAAGCCATAATTCAAGGAGAGGCAGAGTCTGAGTGTAGTGACTGCTAATTGATTGTAGTCTCTCTTGCTTCCTCAGCTGTATTGGCTTCCACCACTTAATCTGTCTTCTGGACTGTGTCTTTTCAGCATCCTCATTCTATCTTTCCTAGCAATCTTTGCTATGCTGATACACACAGGACAAGACAAAGCTTCTGAGGGTTACATTGCTGCCACGACCACTCTTGCCTCTACCCAAATTTCTGTCCTCCTTTTGGGTTCTTTTCTTTAGTATGAAATGGGCTCACTCTGTAGCATCGGCTGATCTGGGAGTTGAAATGTAGCTCAGGATGGTCTCAAATCCTGGCCTCCCAAATGCTGGGATTACAGATGTGACATACCATGCTGAGCTTCTCTTAGTTTCTTCAGCTTGCTTATTTCTGTGGCAGTTGTCCCAGGGAGTGAGGGACTGACAAACTTTGGCATCATGCAAGTCACCTTCAGGATTAAAAATAAAGCTATCTACAGTCCAATAAATCCATTTTATAATTAATAACTCTCTGCAAATTGCATCACAATAAAAGTGGAAACTAGATTCACTTTATAAAAGTATAAGATCATAGTAAGGAAAATGGTAAACCAAAATGGTGTCTTTAAACCTGATGCTATGAGTCTAAGGCCTGCTTTTTTTGTAGTTAGGGAAGTGTTTTCATAGCCTACAATTATGTCAGTCTTGTGCTGTCAAACTGAGACTTTCTCTCCCTTCACTGAATGGGAGAAGATAGAATGGAATTCTCTGGCATCATACTTGGAAATAGGACCTCAATGTTTGTGTGCAGGGATTAAAAATTTTTTTTAATATTATATTTTTATTCTTTGAGAATTTTTTATTCTTTGAGAATTTTTACAAAGGACCTTGATTACCTTAACCTCCACTCCTCCCCTTAACTCCCCTGAGATCCACTTTTCCTTCTCCTCTCCTCCACTTCATGTCCTTTTTGTTTTTAAAGAAGATTTTATCTTGAAGCAGATGTCCTGGTCCTCTGGCTCTTTATAATCTTTCTGACCTGATTCCTTGATGTTTCCTGAGCCTTCAGCATAGGAGTTGTGTTGTAAATGTATTAACTTGGGACAGCCACCCTTGGTCAGCTGATCTGTGCATTTAGACTAGTTATGGATTTTTAATAATGATCTCTGCTGTTAAAAGAAACTTCTTTGATGCTGGGTGGGGCTATTTTTACCTGTGGATATAAGAATAAGTATTTATATACTGTAGTTAGAAATTTGTACTGGTTTAGTGAGGAGGCAATAGGTTCTCCTTTGGGTCTGTAGTCTTACAAATGAAGGGTAGTTGGCTAGGTTTACAGTACCAGGCATGAAGTCCTCCTCTCTCTGAGTGGACCTTAAGCCCAGTTATACGGTTCTTGGTTAACCCTGGGATGTAAGTGCTACTACATTTATAAAAGATTTTTTTTTTATAGTTTGGGGACTAGAAAACCCCAGACTTTATGCATAAGGTAAACACTCTGCTACCCAGCCTGAGACATCCCTGCCTGGGAGGAGGATTTCTTAGTTCAGGTAGAAATGCTAGGATTTAATTTGCCTTAAGAGCTTCATTTAACCACATGGTGGCTGTATCTTTTTACAAATCTTTTATCTTCAGATGAGCATCTGCCTTTAAGTCTATCCTGCCAATCTGTCATCAGACGTGTTACCTTATCTGGTCCCTGTGTCTTATAGATGGGTTTAACTGTCAACTTGACACAAACTAGAGTCATCCAAAAGAAGAGTCTCAATTGAGGGCCTTCCTCAATCAGACTGTCCTGTGGGCACATCAGTCAGAGATTATCTTGGTTGCCTTGATTGATTTAGGAGGGCCCAGCCCACTGTGGGGAGCTCTTAGGCAGGTAGTCCTGGGCTATACTAGGAAAGCTAGCCAAGCGTGAGGCAGTGACTGAGCATGTCAGCAAGCCATGTTTATGGCTTATGCCTTCAAGTTCCTGCTTAAGTTCCTATCCTAACTTTCCTCATATGGACTGGGACCTAGAAGTATAAGCCAAATAAACTCTTTCCTCCCCTAGGTTGTGTTTGGTTAAAGTACTTTAATCATAGGGACAGAACGGAAGCTAGAACAGCCTGAATCTTTTGGGAAATCTCTAATGGCTCCTTCCTGATTGTTTTACCCAGCTCAAAGTTTTCATTAGGGTGTCCATTTAATGTATTACTCAACATTTTTGGACTTCCTATATCTGCAGCAGTGTATTACGTAGACATAGCATAGTACCATCTAAGCTGGATATGGTGGTACATACCTCTCCCCTTATTACTTGAGCAGCTGAGGCAAAAGAATCTTTTGAATCCAGGAATTTCAGGTTGGTCTGGACAATATCCTTCCACGTGTGTGATGGACATCAGTATATATTCTTGGGAGAAATGTTTAAGTCTTTTACTCATTTAAAAATTGGATTCTTTCAGTTTTTGCTGATTTGTATAAGTTCTTCATATATTTTTGGTTCTGGCCACGTAAGATGACTTCCAAATATTTTCTCCATTCTGTTGGCTTTATTTCTCCCTTGATACATAGTTTAATGCACCTGCCTTGTTGATTTTGATACTGTCCAATTTATTTTTCCCTTGTGGTGTTTGCTTTGTCACTTCTAAGAAGCTATTGCTAAACCTAAAGCTCTCAATGGTTCTAGTCTATAATTGACAGCTGAGATTTGCCCAAGCCATGTTCCTGGAGTCTACATAACTCAGCACAAAGCAGATGGTCTCATGATGCTTATGGGAAAGATGACAATGTAGTAGGGCATTAGGTTATACATAAGGCTTTATGTAGAACAACCTGACCAGGGCCATGACTCTGAATGGGCTTCAAGGTAGCTCTTGAGATTTACAAAACTTTTATAAAATATGTTTTCTTAAGGGTTATGAAACATAGATAATGATCTGACCAAAGGGGAGGATACATACAGACCTTCTGTGGGTCAAGTCAATGAGTGAAGCCTTCCAACAATGGCAAAGATTTTTGGACTGTGGAAAGCAGGATCCATGAAAGAGACTTATAAATCATTGGGAAAGCTCTTCAGAGAATAGGAGGCTGACTATGACTTAATCTTTATGTGTATTACTAAAAATAGATGGTGATTCATTGACTATTCTTTCAGCTTGGTGAAAGAGACTATTAAGGTATTCCAGTATATTGTTTTCCGTATTATGGACCTCATTAGATATTCTACTCCAATGCACCTTCCTGTCAAACTTTAACTTGGTTTTTTGTTTTGTTTTTGTCCTTACACTCAGAGCCTCATTGTCCTGCTGGGACTATTGTCTCATTTCTTGTCTCCTCTTTTCCTGATTTATCCCATCCTCCAACCTTGGAGCAGAAGCCTGTTGTCTATGGCACCCCAATCCTATTTCAGCTCAGCAATATTCAGCTGTGGCTAGACAAGCTAATCAGAGTGGAATGCCACATGAAAGTAAACTCTGGTGCCGGCATCATGTTACTGTGCTACCTGCAGTATATTAATGTATTGCTTTCCTCCAGGGAACATGATATAAATGAGACTGAGCTAATAGTTTTGATACAGTGAAGCAAGACAGTAGTATATAATAAAACCTTAATGTATGGTTTGGCTTATAGGCTCAAAAATGGCAACTGTACTTTCTTTCTGTTTGTTTTCTATGTCTAAATCTTGTTTTATCAGTTAAGATTGAGTTTCTTCAAGAAAGCAACTAAGTCCTAGGCTTATTCTGATTCCTATGTCTGACACAAAACAAATGGTATAGGAATTCTTAAATGTTTGCTGGAGTGTTTCTTGCCTGTAATCCCAGCTACCCAAGATTTTGAGATAGAAGGATTACTAATTTGATTCCTTCTTGGGTCAGATGTTGCCTCAGAACAAAACCAAAACACAATAAAAAAGTTCCCCCACAAAAAAGCAAAATAAAACAAAAACCCCATTGTATTGGTTTGAAGTATTTGTGGTGACTTGAAATTAATCACTTCAAAAGGAGGAACATGGTTATGAAAATCTATTATTCAACCTGTTGTTTTGACAAACCTAGTTTCTACCTGGCTCTTTGGTTGGTGATTCAGGACAGACTCACCATAACCTGGTTGTGTGAGTATGAATGTGCCGTGATGGAGGAGGTATAACAGAGGTGTTGGCAATTGATTTTCTAAAGAACAGGGCTAGGCTACATATATGTAGTTAACAATCTGAATCATTATCGCCTATGGGTTTCCTCCCCTAGCCTTAGAGCAGAGATGTTTTCTGCCCTTGACAGCTGTCATGGTCCTTGCCTCCCATTATAGGACTGCCTGGGCCCTTCTAAGTTCTTCCAAGTTATCTACACCATAAGAGAAATGAAGTTCTTTTGACTCCTATCTACTGCTCTGACAAAGGACAGGAACTCATGTGGGGCTTTAATTGTACTTGAAATGTTTATTGTTTATATAAAGTCATGTTGCATGTGGACATTTATTTTGTATCATATATGATTGTACTGCATATTGTTATGGGCATTATATAATTGTGACTTTGCTGGTTATTATTTCTGTGCATATACAATCCATAGTTAATTATATATGTGTATATATATACACACACATATATATACTAGCATTTCAAAATGTTCATATATGTGGGATTATTACTTTTTGTATGTCCGTGTTATAGAATTCTGCCATTTTTATCTCGAAATCAGAGAGATAGTGAATGCCAGCAGAGACCCTCAGAAGATCAGATCTACTAACAGTTGTTCTTAACAGGAATAAGAATCCTTCACCCGAGACTCCAAAATCCACGCCTCCCTACTCCCTACAGCTGCATGCAGTCTTGCCCCAACCTCATGTGGTCTTGGGAAGTGCTAAGAGTACTGCCTGTTTAGCAACCATGGAAAGGATACCACTCCATTGATACAGCTTCTATGAGTCATCATTCATATCAGGGTGGTGCTTCTGGGAGATGCAGCTGCTCAGGACTCACTGAGCATACATAACCCCAACAAACTCATCAGTTCATCAAGTTGAACTTAGATGGACTCATAATTTTGGTCTGTCAGTGCCCTCTCTAGAAAAATATATGTTTCTATGCATCTCCCCAGGAAAGATCACTCAACAGCCCTTTTACTACATGTCATTTAGCGGGGGAGAGGCATGACACATTTTGACACTTGACTATATCAATATATGTTTTGTAGACATTTTAATATAAATCAAACACAATTGAGGTACCTTTCCTGCAATAGGCAGTCATTGGGATTGTTTATCATTTATCATTCTTTTAAACACTGAAAGGCATTTGGTATCCAGACCCTTGTGTTTACAGCAGCTCTCAGATGCCATGGAACATACATACTTTTCACCTTGGTGGGAGTTGCTACGTCTATGTTTCCACTGGTTGTCCTTGATTTTGTCAGTAGCAACACATGTGGATTGTTTGGCCTTCATCCTTGTCAACTCCTGGCATTACTTGTGTGTTCTCTCTGTCCACATTTCTTTTTCTCCCTCTCCCTCTCCCCCACTCTCTCTCAGACACACACACACACTAGTGGGAGGCAAGGTCTCACAATTAGGAGAATGTCAGCTATGAAGAATTTCCCTTTATATTATTGTTGATGAGGACAAAATTTTGTTTTCTGTTTTGATAAATGTAGTACTTATGCTTCTGTGAAAAACAGTGGCTTTCTTCTCTGAAATAAATAAGTGCTTTCCTGCTCTGCATTATTTGCAAATAAATAAAACAAAACAATTAACAAACCAGTGTTCTAAATGTTTACTTGCAGTAATAATTATTCTGAAATATTGTAAATAGCATAGAATATTAGCTTTATTCTTACTGCTTTTCAAAGTTTTAAATTAGTTAAAATAAACTGAATTTAGAATGTGACACACCTTTATGGATAGAGATTTCTTACAGTTACTTGACACTTCACTTGCCTTTTGTGATGGGAAAAATAAACAGGGGAAACGTGCTTATGTTAGAAAAGTCTTTACTGTAAGAGGAATCAGAAATAGTAGCTTTGGACACTTTTTAATTTATTATTGTTATTGGTTGTACTCACAGATGGGAAAGGAAAAGTTCCATAAATCCCAACATTGGGGATTTTGCAACAAAGTCATGATGTTGGTAAGTGAAGAGAAGCCTGGAATAGGTGGAGAGCTGCTACCTGGGCAAAAGATAAAGCCCAAACACAGCGTATATCCCAAAGGAGATGGATCTGATGCACCATCCTGGGCGGCTTTTGATAAGCAGGTAAGTCACATTACATTGGGGAGACATTCAAATTTCAAGTTTTACATGTAGCTAAGAGAAAATAAGCATCTTTAATATTTATATTAATGTTATTTTAATTTTTGGCCTTTGTACATATTGCCTTTGTGCATATTATTTCTCCCAATATTTTTTTGTAAGTTAACAAATAAAAATGTGTGCAGTGGGCCTTCTTTGTCAGCAGGATCCAGAGATACGGATTCAACCAACTTACAATCCAAAATATTTGGAGTAGGGTACATCTGTGCTGGGTATACCTGGGCTTTTTGTTTGGTATCATTCTCTAAATAATCTCCTTTGGCATTGCACTGCACTAGGTATCATAGGTTATCCAGAGATGAGTTTAAATATGAGGCTGTGCAGAGGTTTTAAGCAAACATTACACTATTTATGTAATGGACTACAACATCCTTGTGTATCTCTGGAACCAATTCTCTGCAGATACCAAGGGATGACTATATATTTAGGATGTACCATATGTGTTTTTGAAATAGGTACTCAACGTGGACTGGCTAAGCCAATCAAATTAACATGTTATTACTTCAGGCTTTCCATAGTAAGAAGTTTTTTGTTTGTTTGTTTGTTTTAAGATAGGGTTTTCCTGTGTAGCCTTGGCTGTCCTGGACTCACTCTGTAGACTAGGCTGGCCTCGAACTCACAGAGATATGCCTGCCTCTGCCTCCTGAATGCTGGGATTAAAGTGTGCACCACTGCACCTGGCATTTTACTTTGTTTTTAAAGACAGGGAATCACTATATAGTCTTGACTGGCCTAAAACTAATCATATAGACTAGGTTGATCTCGAATACCATATAGGCCAGGGTGGCCTGCTTCTTCCTCCAAAGTGCTTCATCAGAGGTGTTAGCCATCATGCCCAGCTAAGAATGCTTAAGATCTACTCTCTTGGTAAGTACATAATACATTACTATTATCTGTAGCCACTGTGTATTACATACTTTTAAAACTATTTTTAGATTTCTTATACTTTTTCCTTTTTTCCTACTCCACAACACTAGGTAGGAGAGAAAGAAGGCTAGTGGGGAGCAGGGGGCATAAGTCTCTTTACTACTTCTGGCTGGGTAGGATCATTGGGTTCTTTGAGGGCAATACCAATCTCAGTTATCAGTATATCCAGTAGTCCTTCTAATCAGCAAACAGCAACAGCAACAGCCTTCTTCCCCCCTATCGTCCTATTGTCTCCTCGAAGTTTTCTTTAAAACGTCCCTCTTCTCTTTCTGGGCTCTGGTATTTATACCCTTTCAGAGTCCTCAGAATTAAACTATCTGTACTTGACAAAGACCATGCTTCTTTCTGAGTCTCATGAGGCTGTTATCAGCTGACAAAGACCATGCCTCTCTCCAAACCGCAGGAGGCAATTATAGTTAACAGCTGTGGATAAACTAAGGCAGCCCTATATCCCACACTTGCAATTTAAAGAAAAACATGTTTATACAACATAACTGAGTTTAAAGAAACCAAAACTTCTACTACAACTGTGCAATGTGATACATATCTGGAATGTACTCTTTCTGTCCAACTTTAATTTTGTATCCTTTAACCATGGCTACTTTCTGCCTAGCATTAGAGGGGAAAAAAAGACGAATTCAACAGCAAAGCTACCCTAAAGAAAGAAAAATATCCTTGCTCTGTTGCTTCTGACAGGGTGCTTTTGTTGTACGGCACCAAATACTTTTCCAACTAATGTTTGTCAACCTTTATCTCATCTCTTTCTCTGAAAGCAGTATTTTAAGAGTCAGGTCACTGTGTCATTTTTGCCATTAACTAATTTTGTATGTTCTAAATATGGCGTTAAATAGGAATTGAAGAAAATGCTTTCTTTGTTGCACACTAAATGTACTTATCATTTATATAACCAATACTGGACTTGTACTCCTGATCCTCCTGCCTCTGTCTTCTGAGTGATGAGATTACATATGTGTACCACTACACCTGGTTTATGAATTATTTTTTGTGTCAAAATAATTTAATTTTCCATGTACATTTCTATTCACATGAGAAATCCAGATACACATTTATAATATTTACCTGTCGTGAAACATTCAAGTGAATTCAGATGGCAAAGTAGAATTCAACCACTAGTGAAGTGTTTAAAAATATATATTAAACAAAAAAAAGTCTTTATAAGATAAAAATAATCTTCCACAATGCAATAAATTGCAGATCACAGAAATTTTAACTCTAGATTATTTCAGTTCAGTTTTTGGTTTGAGAATCTAGAGACAGTTAAAAAAACAAAAGGAATTGGCAGGATTTCTATCTGTTTCTATGCTTCTCTTTTTTATTCTGACTACTTGTTACACTGTTTAAAGATGACGTAGCTGAAGTTGCTCTTGCATGACCAGTAGCCTTTAGGTGATCAAACAGTTTATTCCAGCATGCAAACTCACTATGGCAGGCTGCACAACTGATGAGGCCATCACTCACGGTTTGTGGTTCAGCAGGTATTTTGACAGATTTTTTTCACATCTTTGGTTTTCTTTCCTTTGGATTTAGGACCACTTTTAGCTTCATTTTTTAGATCCTCAGAGACTTCTGTGGTCTATGAGATACAGACATTTTCTTCGGGCCTATTTTCTAGTTCTTTGGCATTGTCTTCACTTAACTTAGTATCTTCTGGATCAACCTTTCCTCCTTCTTCAGTTCCATTTTCATTGAAATTGTCATCATAACTCCGTGCTGATTTCTGTTTCTTTTTCTTTTGTTTTTAGAAAGCTTTTGCTTTGGTATATCTTCCATTTCTTCCTCAGAATTGGCATTTCAGTGAGTTTTCACCCATATGAGCTCCTGAAAACTGTTCTTCCTCCTCCTCTAACTGCTGCTTTAACAAGGCAACCATTTCTCGATGCTTCTTTGACTTCTTGTGATTCTTCATGGCCTTTTCTGTCTTGAAGGATTTGTCACAAGCTGGGCAGTAAAGGTCATCATAAACCCTAGCCTCCTGAGCCTCATCGCTGTCTTTACCATTCAATCCATCTTTGGGCTCCTGTTCCTAAATGTCATCTTCATCTGACCCATCTCCAAACTCCTTCTCGTACCATACTTCCATCTCTTGGAGCTCCTTCTCCAGACTGGCCATAGTCATCCAGCTCTGCTCTCTGTACTACTGCTCTGCCACTTTGGGTTGCTTCAACGTCTGCTGCCTCCTCATCTCCTCCGCCTTCCTGGCCTTCTCTGCATTCTGCTCCTCTATCTTGCTTACGAATGAAGGCCACGAGTTGGCGCCCCAGCTCATTTTTCTCTTTCCTTGCTTTGTCTCGAATCTTTCTGTTTTCTTTTTCCATTGCCTGTTTTTTCCCAGCGGTTTGAGGCTTGCCGCATATCATATTCTTCCTTCCAAGTAAAATTCTGTCAGTAAGTGTAGAAAGGGTGCACCACTGCGTTGTAGTCACTCTGCGAGTCGCCGAAGGCTGGAAAATCCTCAACATCTCCTTCTGACATACATTCAAGTTCTTCTTTTGCAATCAGCTCAAAGACATCACGATACACTGCATAGAAACCCTTTTCATCGTCTCCATAACCAGAGTAACAGGTAACAGTGAAATAACAAAGCAAATCTAAGCTGTCATCCTGATATTCTCCATCAAGCCCTCCTTTAAGTAAGGCCTCTCTGTAATTATCATACCATGCTCTTTCCTGAGGGTCACTCAACACGTTGTGTGCAGCTTAAATGAACTTGAACTGCTCAGCTGCTTCTGCGGCATTATCCAGATTTTTATCCGGGTGCCACCTCAGGACCTGCTTCCAATAGGCCTTCCTGAGCTCCTCCTCACTCCCTAGCTCCTTGTAATGACAATTCGTGGCAGGGCTGGACGCGGAGCTGGTGCCCAGGGCGGCGGCGCTGGCTGTCCTTTCCTCAGGCAGGAGCCAGGGCGTCAGCAGCCGACCAGCCAGTGAGCCCGGCGGCAGCAGCAGCGGCAATGGCGGCGCGGCCAGCAGCGGTGCGGGCTGCAGCACGCGGGCCTGGTTTATGAATTATTAAAGTATATGTTTGCAAAGAAAACACACAGAGATACAACCAATAGTAAAAAGAGAGAATGCAATCTTGTGTCTTTTCCAGTGTTTTTCTCTTTCCTCACTCTAATGATGAGAATTGACTCGTTAGGCAAGCACTCTGCCATTGATTACACCCCCAGCCTTTTAGTATCTACAGCAGGGATAAAGATGAAAGGAAAGAAACCCAAGGCAAGTGGTTATTTTCTATAGTGTAGCATATGGTTATGCCATGTTTACAACAATTCTAATCACAGCTCATGCTTTGTTCTCAAAAAAGAACCTGTTATATTATTTTAGGCCCTCCCTGTAAGCTAAAAAGAAAAGAATTCAGGACTAGATAAAGAATCCAAATCACAATATGTTCAACTTACCAAGTGATTATATTTTTTAGTAGGTTTTAACATGGATTGGTTGGCAACATTTTGATTCTAATCAAAATGTCCTGAAATATGGTAGAAGTGACACATCCCCATGTCGTCTGTTATATTGTATATCAGTTAAAGCACACATTATTTGAAGCCCAGTTCTGATACTTACGAGAGTAAGTAACAGACTACAGGGAGGCTTCTTCCCTGGGAAAGCAGCTTGATTTTCAACATGGGCCAATATTTCTTTAAAATTGTTTTTCCATAGCTGGTTTTGTACTGGACTTAGAGCTCAAAAACAATTTCTGGCTGACTTGGAGCAGTTATTCATGGGTTCCTGTAATTCTGTATCTTACAGATTATTTAATTTACAAAGGCAAAGAAAAGATTATATTTTTCCTTCTTAAGTCAAACAGAGGTTGTTGACAATACTTTTAATCGACTGTGGAAAGAGTAATAGAGCCTGCACCATCCTTTTGCATGTAACTTTGAAAATTCATGTTGTTTCATATTTTTCTCAATATTTAATATATGCCTTTCAAGACAATTTTGTAGGCTAGTAAGTACTTATAAAATTATGCAGAATATTTCATGAAGGTGGAATTATATTAGCTTCAGATGGCTTGAGAAAATGAAGAGCTTGCTTATTTCACATCTGACTAAATGCAACATAATTCTTTTGCTTATTTTGTTGGTCAACATCAGTTAAATATTCATTGAGCTTTAAATGAGACCCTAAGACTATGAGATATTAATGTGTCCTGACAAGATTGTGAGCTACCCAGCAGATCCTAGTTAATACCCAGAGCAAATCATAAAGTGCTTCCTCCATTAATGGCTCAGCAAAACAAGTCAACACCTGTTAATCATTTGTTTTCTTAAAATGAAACCCTTTCAGTTTGTTGCCAGCTTTTCCAATAGCTCTTAATCCCAGAGATATATGCAAGGCTATCCTCTCAAGTAATACAAAGTAAAAGTGAAGGCAATTCTTGGGAGACCATATTCAAATAGTATCTGTAAGTAAATGTTATTGATGTCCACCCTACACTTGTAATCCTATCTGAAGGCTTGGCTGATAGAAGTTGAAGCACCCGGACACACCCTAGCCCTTCTCTAGGAGCTACCAAGATTAATTAAAGCCAAGGGGTTCTTCTGATTCATCCCCTCAAGGTGAGACAACCCAATGCAGTGATTTAGGCTCCCTTGTGCATCAGCCAGTGTTCATCCTCATCTGTGAATATAGCTTGCTAGGCCCATTTCCCTTTCATGTTTTTTGTCCCTTCCTTATGACTTTCTCTCAAGATAAAGCACTTGTGCGTAAATCCCTGTCTCAGGCCCCACTTTTGTTAGTTCAGCCTAGGATAATATCACAGTTTCTATCTGTGATTCTAAAAGTGACCATCAAAATGCTCTAGTTAGACAGAACATCTCCTGATCAATAAAGTTCTATTTGCAGTTGCTAAAAAAGAGCCAGTATGTGTTATCCTGCATGCTCCCTGCAGTGAACATGTATTGCCAGTCACCCATCATTAATTTTCACTTAATTTTTTTACAGGTGGACTATCAGTTTTATTCAGGCTGGAAATGTGATTATTTAAAGCTGTTTACCTCCTAGGTTCCTTGTAGCTATGGCTGTCTATGCAACTCATTTCTAGTCAATGATACATATGACTTCCCACTAATGATATATTTGTTAAGGATTCTTGGCTGGGCCCCTGGGACAGTTACTGTTTTTCTAATGAAAAGAGTCAGCCTCAGCTGGTGTGATTTTTCTTGTCTTAATTAGTACATAATTCTTCAGCTCTGGGAGCCATACTCAGAGTACTGTAGAGATAATTGGACCCTACATCCTTTTTGGTATCATAGAGATGCCATGTCAGGCCTGGACTGACTTTCTCTAGACTTCTTATGTGAGAAAAAGCAGGCCCTAGTTCAGAAGTTCTCAACCTATACAGGCATTTGAAAATGTGGTAGAGGTGTTCCGGTTTGCCACAAAGCTTAAGGTTGGACCGGGACAAGGTAGGAGAAGTACTTGTCTTGGGTTCTCCATTCAATGGAGGCCCCAAATTTAGCAATCATGCTCGATAATATTTGTTATAATGTACTTAAAAATTAATCCAAAAAAGTCAAGATTAGCAAAATAGCATTGTAAACAATGATAGGATCAGTAAACGTGCCATGAGATCCACAATTAACCTGAGGTAAACGGCTTAGCAGTATTGATGTTTTTTCCCCATCTTTAGCGTTTTGATATTTTATCAGGGTTTTTCTTGCATTAAAATTGATGTTATAAACTGCCTCATTCATGCACTAATACTTACTGGGAGGTCTGGGTGCCAAGGTATTGCCCTTCTTTGCCATGTGAAACAGGCAACCATGTACTGCACAGAATCACTGTCCCTAGAATGCCAGTCGTACTCCTGTTGAGAAAGCCTTGCTTGCTTAAAACCCATAGGACTGGGGTGATTGATACAAATAGGTAAAGCAATTTGGTTCATATTTCCCAACTCTGAGAAGGCTATTGATGTCACTGACTTCAGCTGAGGAAAAGAGGGCCCTCATAGACCAAGCTAAAAGCCAGACTGCTCCACAATCAGGTTGGAACTCAGAACATAAATACAGCTAAGCTTGGTGGCTCTGGCACGCAATCTCAGCCACTCAGGTGACTACAGCCTACCTGGGAAATAAAGTGAGTTCAAAGCTAGTTTAGACAAGTTCTCAAGGCCCAGTCTCAAAAAAAAAAAAAAAAAAAGAAAAAAAGAAAAAAGAAAACAAAATCCAAGTCAAAACAATATCAATAACAACAATAACAACAAAATAAAACACAGCTAAGGATGTAGCTGAGTAGGATACTTTTTTAGCATGAGTGAAACCCTAGGTTTAATTCGCAGCACTAGAAACGAAAACAAAGATTGTTATTCAAACCACAAAATTCATCATTTACTCTTAATGGTTCCCAGCTATCACCCCAATACCTTCATTAAGAAGAGACAGAGGGGCTGGAGAAATAGCTCAGAGGTTAAGAGCACCTGCTGCTCTTCCAAAGGTCCAGAGTTCAATTCCCAGCAACCACATGGTGACTCACAACCATCTATGAGATCTGGTGTCATCTTCTGGATTGTAGGTATACATGCAGGTGGAACACTGTATACAAAATAAATAAATAAATCTTAAAAAAAAAAAAAGAAGAGACAGAGATAATTGTACTGAGTATGTAAATAAGGAATCATATATTGGCAAGAAGGAGTTAGGATCTGAGCTTGAGTGTTGGAAGCATTGGTTCTAGTGAAGGAACCATAACCTATGTGCCTGTAGCGCAGACATTCTACATCTCCGAGCGTCAGTTGCCTTGACTTCATGAAATGTAGGGCCTGACTAGATTGTTTCTGATAGGTATTCTTCACTGCCGAAATGAGCCAATTCAAGTCAAATTAAAGTATATAAAAGGAGTCAGCTCTTGGGCGGGTTCCCCCATCCCAAAGAATGAGGTCAGGAAAATCTCCATGCAGAGGGAGTCAGAAAAGCAGAAAAGCAAGGGCGGGGCATGCAGAGAGAGGAAACCCATGCAGGAGGGAGGGAGAGAGGGAGAGGGAGATGGAGAGGGAGAGGGAGAGAGACAGAGGGACACAGATGCGGGAGGGAGGGGAGAGGAGAGAGAACAAACTGGAATGTCTGGATTATATAGTAAAGAGCCTCTGGGTAAGAAGCAGCCCAATCCCTGGGCTGGAAAGTTAAGGGTAGAGGGCAGGATGTACCAGCCATGCCCTGTAACAGGTAGGGACTGAGGGATGTTGGGAGAATCTGGAGGCCATATCCACTTTGGTATGTGAAATAGGCACCTCAGCTGCTTGTTCCAGGTCTGAATCCCAGCAATTTCTAAGAGATTTTCACTTCTGGCCATCTAGATGCTTGTTCATCCTAGAACTGGGCTTAGGGTTTTTAATTACATTGGGCTGAGATTTGGTATTTAGCAGTTTGTGATATCCCATGGTTGGTTGCTATTATAAGTAATCCTATGGTTAGCTGCTTTTATAAAATATCAAAACATTTAGAAATGTGTAGATGACTACATGTCTGGAAGTTATGACTTTTGTCTGGATGTTAAATACCATTTACATAGATTCTACAATTGGGCTCTCATTTCTTTTCATTTTTCAGTGGCAGCTAGTTAGCATAATTTATTTGCTATTTCATAAAGGATTCTATTATAGAAAGTGGCAAGATAAAGGTTGATCTTATGGGGGTACAGATGGACTTTAAAATACTATTTTATTTATTTAAGATTACAACTCAATTGTTATCCTATCACTTGTATCCTCCTGTTCCTCCCTGCCTCCCGCTTTCACTCTATTCCCCTCCCCTAGGTCTAAGACTGAGGGACACTGCCTTATTTTTTCATTTATTAAACAATAATTATAATTAAAACTACTGACCAGTAAATTAGAATTTTAATAACTTCACATGAATTGACCTTGAGTTTACAGGGAGCTAATTATATATTATTTTATGAACGTTTCTACTTTGAACAATATAAAAATAATTCAGTCTCTAGGGTCGCCTTGACTTTGTGTGCATGTGCATGTACCGGTGCATGCAT
This sequence comes from Acomys russatus, assembly GCF_903995435.1. Taxonomy (NCBI): domain Eukaryota; kingdom Metazoa; phylum Chordata; class Mammalia; order Rodentia; family Muridae; genus Acomys; species Acomys russatus. The sequence continues at coordinate 11,167,221 of NC_067169.1, forward strand.
GAACATGTGTGCACTTGAGTGTACATGTTTTGTGAAAGTCAGGGGTCAACCTTGGGTATGGTTTCTCAGGAGCCACCCACCTTGGTTTTTGAAACAGTTTCTCACTAGGATCTGGAGTTCACTGAGTAGGTTTGGCTGGGCCATCAAGGCTAAGTGATCTCCTGTTTCTGTCTCCAGTGTGTACCATGATGCCTGGTGTTCTAGGCTGGAGATAGAACGCAGGCTGTCATGCATGACAATCATTTTGTTCACTGAGCCCCTTGACCTAAAAAATGAGCAAGTTGGTTTCTTATGCACTGCTTTCTTAGCAGATATCAGAAATGACATAGGGTAAGATTGGAGCTTGGGCTGAGGATGTTGGGGGCCACTTATGGAAAAGAAGAGTTGTTCTGGATTAGATATTATCAGGAAGCAGGCATGCTTTTATGATTGGGTACATCTTAACACATTTCTTTGACAGAGAGATCAGACTGGAGAGAGGCTGTTTGCTGTAATGGGGAGAAAAGCTGCTGTTACCACTGTGAGCCAGGAAACGGGGAGTTTGACGCTTTTTTTGGGTCTGGGTTATCATTCATTTTCTGTCTGTGTTCACACATAATTATGGAGTTATCTTGTTTTTTTTTTTTCTTTATCCATCATAGTCACAGGGTGGCCCTGTCTGGTGTTATTGATTGAAATTGTTTTTGTCCCTCGGGGGAACACCAGGCCAGCTGACAGTATTAGGTGGGCAGGCCTCAGGGGCTTATTTTCTTTTCTGGTTCAGTACCAGTCAAAATTTCAAGTTTTTCTGCAAGGAGGGATTTAGGACTGGTTAACTCCATAAAAATTTCACACGATTGACAAAGAGCAATGCATAAATACAGATTGTAGAAATCTTGTCTAAAGTCAATTAGGGTATTATAAAATATAATCACTGTATGAAATTAAAAGACAGTTACACTTTGAAAATTGTCAGGTACTATACCTTTAAGCTGTACCTCAAATTGCAAATAGAAACTTTTCCATAGGTTTATGTAATTTTTATATTATCTGATTTCTGCTAAAAACATTTTATAAGAGACCAATATATATAATTATAACAGGGTAATTGCAGTACATTCCCATCTAATTCCCATGTTTTACCACAATTATATAAATCTTTAGTTATTTAGAGAAGAAATCAAACATGTGATGCCCCAAATCCTCAACTATGTATTCTACATTTCTCATTAAGAGTAAAGCACACAATTACAGCCTTTAAATGTATGTTAAAATGAGAGTTTCCAATTTCATTATACAATAGGGGTTTCTTTAATCTTCTTTTGAAATTCAGAAAGCATTTAATAAAAGTATTAAAAATATCCTGAAACTTGGAATAACTTTTTTGGGGGGTGGGTGGAATTAAAAGAATGAGATTCATAAATGAGTATTTTACTAAAGAAGAGTTTAACTTTTTTCTTTATAACCTAGAAATTGACTCCTTGGCAAAATTTTAAAACTTTCATTATAGGCCTCTGCTTAAAAAATATTTATTTTTAGTTTTAATTGTTTGTGGGTGTGCTGCGTATGACTTCAGTTCTCCACAGAGGGGCCAGAAGAGTGTCAGACCCCCCCCCCCTTCCCGGGGCTATAGTCAAGGTGGCTTATAGCCTGAAGTGGATGCTTTACAAACCAAACTCGCTCTTCTGGGAGAGTAGTACAAGCAAGCTATCAATCACTGAGCCATCTCTCCAGTCCCAGTTTTTTTGTTTCTGATTGTTTTGGGGTTTCTTTTTGTTTTATTTTTTTAACATATAGGCCATGGCTTATTCTCATTAGCCCAAAGTCATTTTAAGCTGAAATTTTAGTAGCTATTGGCATATCCCTATCAAAACAGCTATAATTTAAGAAGAATGACTACATTCCTGGTGTAGTACCGCCATTTTAAAAGACAGTTTCCTAGCTTCTTAAATAGACATATACTTACCACATGACCAGATAATTTTACTTTTATATACCTATCCAAGCAAAATTGCATTTTATTTTTATTTTTAAAATAGTGTGTGTGTGTGAAAATGTTTGCCTGCTTATATTTGCGTGCACTGTGCATATTCCTGGCACCCTCAGAGGCCAGAAGACGCAATCAGATCTTCTGGAATTAGTTACATACAGTCATGAGGCCTCATGTGGAGCTGAAAAACTAAAACCAGATCCTCTGCAAGAGCAGCAAGTACTCTTAACTGCAGAGCCATTTTTCCAGCATCCCTTCATATTTTTTTTGCATGTGAATTTTTAAAAATTTTGTGTCTGTGCACGTGTACATATACAGAGAAGTACATAGGTTTGTACAAGTACATGTGTGCATGTGCATGTGGAGGCCCCAGGAGCCATCCACATATTTTTGAGATACGGTCTCTCACTGGAACCTGGAGCTCACCTATTCAGCTAGACTGGCTGACCAGTGAGCTCAAGCGATTTTTCTGGCACCACTTGCCCAGCCTTGCAATAACATATACTCTCCATGTCTGGCTTTTTAAAATGTAGGTTCTGGGGGTTGAACTTGGGCCCTCATGCTTGCACAACAATACTTCAAACACTGAGTCATTTCTGCAGCCTCCACTTAATGAATCTTTTAGCTGAAACAGCCTCAATTTTTATTTGCAATAGCCTCAACCAGGCAATAACCCAAACATCTATTTGTTCAGCAATATAAGCTCCTGAAGAATGCTAAGACATGGGTGAGCCAGAAAAGCATGCTAAATGAAAGGAAGTCAGATACAGAAATCTTCATATTGCATGATTCCACCTACATGGAATTCTAGAAAAGAAAATATATAAGAAAAGGCAAACCAATCCTTGCTTGGGGCATGCAGAGCAAACATTTCAAGGGTGATAGAAATGTTCTAGATTGTTCTAAACTAGATTGTATGAATTATTATGCAGCACTATAAATTTATTAAAAAGCCACTGACCAGTGTAATTGTAAGGGCTAATTTTTAGGAGCTAAATTTTATGGTATACAATGACAACTTAATATATGGGTTTATATTATTGTTTCCTGTCCCACAAGAAACTATGTATGTACCATATACTATGTACTAGATAGCTTAAAAGCAAAATGCATTTTTTCCACAGTTCTAGAGGTTGAAATCCAAAGGTCAAAATGAAGGTAGGGTTGGATTATCCTAAGACTTGTCCCCTTGGGTGGCAGATCACCACCCTCCCGCTACCTCTCAAATGGTTATCCACTGTGCACATGGACTTTTTTTTTTTAATCCATAAAACCCTGTCATTTGTTGGCTTTAAACTTAGGCCAATTTATAATTTTCTTTGTGTTTGTAATGTATAGAAGTCATGGTGGTGCACACCTTTAATCCCAGCACTCAGGAGGCAGAGGCAGGCAAATCTCTGGGAGTTCAAGGCCAGCCTGGTCTACATAGTGACGCCAGGATAGTGAAGGCTACACAGAGAAACCTTTTCTTGAAAAAAAATATTCATGGTTACTTTTATATTTTCCACTTCTGATTTCAAACCAGCTACAGGTTTATTTGAAACACTTAGAAATCATTGACCACTTTTGATTTTCTATTTGAATACTAATAGTGGGAAATAGTATAAATATTAACTGTGAATTCTAACCATTCTTGTTTTTAATAATACTTCTGAAATAATTCTGTACTCATAAGAAATAATAAAAGTTGTCTAATGAGTTCTTATGTGCCCCTCCTTTCAGATTTCTCCAGTGACATTTTATCAAACCATAACAAGAGATTAAAGCACCCCAATTACCTTTTTTGTGTCCTCTTCATTCAGTCCTCCTCCCACTAAAAAAAAAAACTTTGTTTATTTTACAACTTTTCAGTTTTCTTTTTTTACATGTAGTTATGTGTGTGTATTTCCCTACATGTACATATATACACAATGTGGATACCTGGTAGCTATAGAAGTCAGAAGGAGTTCATTTTCCCGGAACTGGAGTTACCCATGGTTGTGAGCCACCATGTGGGTTCTAGGAAACAAACACAGGTGCTGTGGAAGAGCATCAAGTGCTTTTAACTGCCAACTCATCTCTTTAGTTCTTGCTTTTAAAAAATGCAAATGGATGTTCTGTTTGTATGTATGTCTTTGTACCACTTAATGCCTGGTACCAACAGAAGCTGAAAGGTGACACATCTCATAGAAGTGGAGTTACAGGTGATTATGAGCTACCAGGTCGGTGCTGGGAATTGAACTTGGGTCTTCTGGAACAGAATCCAGTACTCTTAATTGCAGAGCTATATTTCACCAGCCAAAAATGTTTGTTTTTAATATTTTTAATTATATATCTGTATGCGAGTAAGTGCACATGAGTGTAGGTGCCTGTGGAGGCCAAAAGAGGACACTGGGTCCCCTCGATTTGGAGTTAGAAGTTGTTGTGAGCCACCTATAATGTAGGTGCTAAGATGTAACATCTCTGTGTGCAGTGCTCTTAACTGCTGAGCAGTATCTCCATTCTTCTCCTCCCATTTTTCTGAGTTCCTTCACTATAGCTTAGTTTTGTTTGTTCTTGCAGTCCATATAAATGGAGTCTTATAGTGTGTCCACTCTGGAGTCTGACATATAAGATGTGAGCTATGACTTTGAAAAGATACATAGAAAACAGATATACAGACTTCATAGCATGGTCGTTTGTCTAGCCTAAGGGAATTTAATATAGATATTTTATGTTTAATTGGAATTCTGTTTCTTTTGCGATCCAACCTTTCTTCTTTCTGCTCATGCCATAAAAGATGTCTTTTCCTACTGCTGTTAGTTGTCAGGACATTTTACTGAGACTATAATACCACAGTGACACTAAACCACATTGGCTTGACCTTATATCAGAGTGCTAACTCGGTAAATAAGGCTTATGTTAAAACAGATAGCAAACTCACTATTACCTGTTAGTCATCAGTTGACTTTTATCCTCTCGTGTTCCTCTGAACGTTCCCTTTTATTGCTGCCACCACACCACTGTCTTTCTGACTAGCCTTATTGACATCTCTACTGTTAGCCCAATTCTCTCTTCTCATTGCATAATTTGCTATAGGAAACTTTAGAATCCTTCTACTTCCTTTGCATGGCCCAAGGACCACTCATCTTTTAGCCCCCTTTGCCCTTCTAGTCTAGTCATCCCTGTTACCAACGCTTTCATTCAGCCATTACATCAACAGAATTACTTGCAGCTTGTAACTCAGTTACAGAAAACATTCGTGCTCCCGTAACATTGCATATTGTTTCCTTCATTACCTGTATATTTCCTGATCTAACGTCCCTTTTACAGACCCATTTTAATTGTGATGTTTGTGCCTGATACTTTTAGGTACAGCACTTCCCCATACTATCTTTTAAAGTGGCATCTATTTGTTTAGATAAAATTTAATATTTTAAATTTTACTTACCTGTGAGTGTATATACACATGCAGAGGTCAGAGGACAACTTGTGGGAGTGACTTCTCTCCTTCCACGATGTGGGTCTCGGGATTCCAACTTAGGTCATCAGGCCTGGCAACAAGCATCTTTTCCCACTTAGCCATTTCACTGGCCCTTCTTGATATGGTCAGAGCATTTTCTCAAACCCCAATAGTAATTTTATATCGTCTATTGAGCAAATGTAAGCAAAGCTTTTGGGATAATTCAAGGGTTATGGATAAATCTGTGGTCTCTAACGCTGGGAAGCTTGAATTTTCATCGCACCATCTCATTCTTTTACCTTGAAATCTTGGGTGCTTACTTAGCTTCACTTCCAAAACCTTGAATTCTATAAGAAAAGGATCAGTCTGACCCACTTTATATGAGTAAATAATACAGGCAGTATAAAAATGAATAATGCACTGCAGGGCCCATTATATCTACCTAATCAGTGAGCCATGCTAACATACACCTCTGATTTCAGGACTTTGGAAAGCTGAGGCAGGATTATGAGTTCAGGTGGGCTGGGCTCTGTAGTGAGACCGGATCTCAGCCAGTATGACACTTCTGAAGTGATATTACAACATAAATGGAAAATAAAGTTCAAAAAGTAAAAAAAAAAAAAGGTATCTCCCTATTTAAAAGTGTGTTTTGTGGGTTGGAGAGATGACTCAGCAGTTAAAAGTACATTCTGCTTTTGCAAAAGACCCACATTTGGTACCTAGCACCCATGCCAAAACAGCTCACAATTGCCTGTAACTCCAGCTCCAGGGGATCTGATGCTCCAGGGGATCTGATTCTTAGGGTATTTGCATTCATGTGCACATACCCACCCCCTACATACATAAGCAATTAAAACACAATAGGGCTAGATGTGTGCCTTTAATCCCAACACTTGGGGTGGGGTGGGGGCAGAGGTAGGTAGATTCTAAATAGGAGGCCAGTCAGGGCTATATAATGAGACCATGACACAAACAAACAGCATGTTTTCTCTAGGTCATGACTACTTTTGGTCACAATGTATGTTGTTTTCTACTGAACAAAGGGAAGTGATATAACGTTTGCAGTGAAAAACCTTGTTAGAAAAACAGAACATAAAGAGCAAGTTCAAAACATTGCCCAATGAGAAGTGTAGGTTGCTGCAGAATGAAAAAAATGTCAGCAAACTACAGATTGTATCATGTGAAGAAGAAAAAAAACTGGGAGAATAGAATATTAGGAAAAGAAATGATAATCTCTCTAAGTCTAAGAGTAGCGAGATGACAGTTTAGAAAGATGGAAACTCAAAATGAAGCTGATTAAATATACTATAAGAAAACAATAAAAATTCCACTTTTTTCAACTACAAAAAGAGAAAGACCTAGATCTGCAAACTGAGTATTTATTCTGTACCAAGTTTGTGAAGAAAAAAGCCAATAAATAATGCAGTCTGACAGTTTTATACTACATAATGCAAAGGAGTGATAAAGCAGAGCTAGAAATGGTACTTACACCTTAAAGCAGTGGTTCTCAACTTGCCTAATGTGGCTACCCTTTAATATAGTTCCTCAAGTGTGGTGACCCCCTGCCACCGTAAAATTATTTCATTGCTAATTCCTAACTGTAATTTTGCTACTGTTAAGAATCATAATTTAAACATAGGATATGCAGAATACTGGATATGCAACTCCACAGGTATATCAAGCCACAAGTTGAGCCTGCTGCCCTAAAGGAAGAAATTGCAATATTAAATGCTGCGAGCCAGTGGAGTAATGTATGTTTCTTTTAAGGGGATCACGTTTGTGGCCAGAAATTCTATAACCACCCAACATACCACTTGAAGGTTTACTGAAACCAATAAAGAAATAAAGTAAATCAGGCTGGGCATGGTGGTGCACACCTTTAATTCCAGCACTTGAGAGGCAGAAGCAGGTGAATCTCTAAGTTGGAGGCTATCCTGGTCTATAAAACAAGTACCACAACAGCCAGGAATATACAGAGAGACCCTGTCTCAAAAAAAAAGCAGAAAAAATTTAAATAAATTAAACTTCAATTATAGGGGAACATATTAGAGGCAATTAGGAAATAGAAATAAAATCGAAAACAGAATTAAACATTTTAAACATTTATTGAAAAACATAAGGATAACAAACAGTTTCCATATGCAAGATAGGAACATATATAACATACTGGTTTTGTTCAGATGAGTTTCAGCTGTTACTAATTTTTGGAATGCTTGAACTTGTTTTTAAAAATTGCAGTAACAGGTAAAATCTATCAACTAGGAGTGGAAAGAAATTAATCGTGTCTATACATCATCTTTCTCTAAAAATGTTTCTCATTTAACTTTGCTTTAAAACTAGAGGCACTTTGTAGTTTAAAAAAGATCAAAAGCCCAGTGTGGTGGCACATGCTATAGCAAATATTAGCAAAACTGGCCTAGGAACGGATTGGCCAATAACTATAGAAATACTAGAGGACTGAAAAAAGTCACTCTAAAACTAATCTGATTGTCTCTAAGTGGTAGGATTACAGCCTTACAGTTTGTTTCTCCCTCTTATGTTTTCTTCACTGGGAATTCTGAAAATTTAATAGTAAGCAGGCATGAATCTCAAGGTTAGATATGAATAAAATCTGCAAGAACAAAATCCTTTGGTCTCTCAAGATAAAGTGGCCTAAAGTTCCCCCTTTGAGCTTTCATTATAAACATAGCTGACTTTTATTTTTGTTAAGTGCTGCTGATTGAACCCAGGGACTCCTGTGTGCTAAACATACACTGTCCCAGAGAGCTATATCCCCTACTACTGCCTTTTAAAAATTGAAGTGAGGCAAAATATTGAAGTGTCCTAAAAGGAATGCCAAGGTTCAATGGGGGCCCTGTGGTTCTGGACTAACTTAACTAATGGCTTATAGATCACTAACAGTGAGTTACATTTTTAGAACACCTGCTGCCCTAGTGGGTCTGATATCTCTAAAATAGGACAACAGATATACCAAGTGCCATACCAAAAAGTAAAGAGTAAATAAAAATTCTTTGAAGCTTAAAGAACACCTACTGCTTAAGTAGGAAACTATTTATAGGGAACCCAAGACAGAGTTCAGCAGTTAAGAGCATATACTGATCTTGCAGAGGGCAGAGTTCAGTTTCCAGCACCCATATTAGGTGGCTAATAGCTGCTTTAAATTTCAGTTCCAGCAGATCTAACATCTTCCTCCTGCTTTCTGTAGGCACCCATATGCACATACCTTCATATATTAAAAAAGGGGGAGGGCTGGGCATGGTAAACTCTTAAGAAAGCAGAGGCAGGTGGATCTCTTGAGTTCCAGACCAACCTAGGGTATATAGTGAAACCCTGTATCAAAAACGCAAATAAAACCCACTCCCCAAAACCAACCAACCAACCAAAAAAAACCTCACAGAAAACATCAAAAATATAAAGTGCCTCAAATTTTACACATTTTATAGAATATCTATTTTAAAGTTTCCTGGACTCTGTAAATGAAGATTATCATTTTTAATGTAGGTCATTCAGATAGGACTCCTTGCTCAGTCCCATTCTTGAAAAAAAAAAGTGATAAAGTGTTCTGCATGTTAAGAAAATGAAGACTATACTACAGTCTTTTACTGTAAAAAATGTGGAGGAAAAAATAAAGCAAGTTAGAAAGATAAGTTTCCTGTAAAAATAGCATTCTTTTGGAAAGGAAAAATACTTTCCTTAACTTGTATTTTTTTTGTTTATCTGTCTGAATGTGTACTTAAAAATGCAGGTAGTATGTGCTTGCCCTGTGGATGCTGAGGATAGAATGCAGGGCCTTTCAAGTATAAGGCAAGCGCTCCCTACTATTGAGCCACACCCTCAGCTCCAAATGCAATTTTTGTTCATGCTTGCTTTGAAATGCTTACTTTACAAGGTATTATTAATTTTCCTCTTTCATGAAGCTTAGGTAGTAAGAAAGGTAAATGAAAGAGGATACTCAAATACAGTGAGTAGAGTAAAATGTAATTAAGGTAATGCTCACCCACAGAGGTTGGCTAATGTAGCATTTCCCAAGCTGGTATTTCTGGAGAGTTTTTTTGAGTTGTACGTCATATTAATCTCTAAGAAAATAAGAAATGTCTCTTCTTGAGTATGGTGTATGCTAATACATCTAAGGACACATGAAACCTTAAAATTTAAAACAGATGAAAAGACTACATAGGACTATATATAACCCAGTTTTTTTCCTAAAATGTGTGCTCATAAAATCCCATTTTGTACAGGCTTCTAAAAAGAAGGTCAGGCCCCTGTAGGTCGAAGGGTACTTTAAACAATGTCTAGTTTATACTTTAAGTGGGAAAAAAGATATACAGTTCAAAAGGAGTTTTTTTCAAGTTTGTGTCCTGAAAACTACAATAAAACTAAGGGGTTTTCACTCTACTAACTTCTTTGGTTCCGTTGAAATACAACTAATTTTCACTTAAAACCTTTTCTTCAAAAGACTGGATTCTCAAACAAAGGGGAAATCTATGATACATTTTATTATTTATACCAAGTATGGTATGCCAGTTTCCTGGTAAGACTTGCCATACCTTCTATTTGGCACCTAAAAGCAGAATACATATGCCCTTAATTTTTGCCTTAGCATTTAAATCAGAGAGGGGCATAATAGTTTATTCTCTATTACTTTCCTAGTATCACCTTCCATTCCACATATTGTAATTAACTTTCCAAAATGCTAATAAAGTTAGTTATTGATGCATATATCTAAATGTCTTTGCTTACTCCCTAAACGTAATTCTAAGATAGAGGACTAAGTGCATAACAAGTCTGAAAAGCTTGAAAACTTACAACATAGTAAAAGTAGCTAATGAGCACACAAATATATTCAAAACAGGCTAAGTAAGTGCCATTTAAACAAACAAAAGGATTATGTGTCCTAATAGATTGGTAGTCAGAGAAAAACATCTCTGTGAAAGTAACTTTTGAGTACAGTCAGATGGAGGTGAGCCAACTTTTCTGGATGTAGTTGTTGCAGGGTAAAAGAGATCTTTCACTTCTCACCCAATAATGGGGTTCCTGGATTTAAGTATGCACTTTGCTTCACCATATTAACCTTCACTAAGACAAGTATTTTTCTCTTGAATCTGAAATAATTTCCAGCGTCTCAGAGAACTGCCCTTAATAAGTAAGTAGCTGAAGTTCATGCATTTCTAGCATGTTGATGTTGAAATCTGAAGCAATCTGCAATCTGAATCAACAGCTTCTCTGCTGTGATGACACACTACTGTCTGAAGAGCTTCACAATTACATTCTAAGTTCAGATGCAAGACTCGCAGTGGCTCACAGTCAAGTCTACTTTGTTCTTAGCCCTTGCCACACCTTCACATTCTCTGCTCCCATCTTACTGCAGTTCACCATACCAATCAAATGTAGTTGTTTAAGGAGATATTTTGAGGAAGACATCTTGTCCAGATTTTCTCTTTCTTCAAATCAAGAAATCATTCTTGATTAGAGATAAAAGTAAAGTTCAAAATCCTTTTGTCTTGTCAGGCTGTTGGTTTCATTTTTTTCAGGACTCTTGGCTGTGTCCTTTCTTTAAATATTGTAGAGGCGATAGGTATTCTCCCGCAAGGTGGCCAAGACATAAGGCAGTGGCTCATTTTTGATTCTGGCAATTTCTTGCACGGTATGCAGGCCCATGCCTGGGTGGGAATACTCGCAAAGACTTTTGGAAACCCGGCGTGGTAGAAAGTAAGGAGCATCAGTTTCAATAAGAATTCTCTCCAGTGGAATCTTTTGCAGAGCCTCCCGTGCCTGCCAGGCAGTAGAGTAGGTAAGAACTGCTGTGAAGCCTACGGACATGTTGGGAAAGTACTCAAGCAGGGGCTCAATGACTGGGTAATTACCAGTGAAGCAATGCCTGTGGATCTTGTAGTCATAGGGCACAAATTTTTTCATGATGCCCAGTAAATCTTCATCAGCCTCTCGGCAGTGAATTACCAAGGGCTTCTTGATAGATACAGCCAACCGTAGTTGTTGTTCAAATACCCGAAACTGCTCTTGGATAGGTGTGGTACATTTGTGAGAGTAATCCAAGCCCATTTCTCCAAAGGCCACAGCCTTTGGGGTGGCGCAAGGCATACAAGATGTTTCTTTCTTGATACTCATTGTAGTAACGTGCAAAATGAGGATGACATCCAAAGGCTCCCCAAACCAGATCTTCACTCAATAGCTCTTTCCATAGGCCTTTTCTTAGGGTACGAGGATCACAAAAATCAGAGATGCAGCCCTGAAATTCCTTAGAAAAAGTGCAGCTATAAATTTTCCTGAAGTCAGCAAAGCTTCCCTGGAAGGACAACTTGGAAAACAGCATGTCCAAGTGACAGTGAGTATCTATGAAGCCTTCCAGTTGGCTTGGATACAAATGACTCTTTGGCAGGAAATCAGATGCACACGCTCCATGAATATATGGCAGCTTCTCCTCTTGATATGTATTCATTGTCCGTGTTTTTGCACCTTTGGAGGATAAAATTTTGCGGGAATTTGAGTTTTCCATTCCCTGCATATGACTGACCGTATCTTCAGAGGTCACTGTGTAATAAGAATATCCAGCCTGGCTGTCCTTTATGACCATTTCATCCTTGGGTGTAGACGTGGTAATACTGCTGCTATTGCTGGGATACTGAGAAATCTTGGTACTGCTGGTCCAAGAGCTGGTATAGTCACTCCAAGGGCTATAGTATGATTTAGGCTGTAGGAGGTCATCCTTATTCTTCTTGTAGGATAAAGTCTGTGAAACGGCTGGGAGGCTTGGTGAGAATGGCTCATCCTGAATGAATCTGGCTGTGGAGGTCTTAACATTAGATCTGTCATTTCCTGAATTGGAAGCTTCAACCACTCCCCTTTCTTTAGACTTCAGGAATGATGAACAGGAGTTGTTCTCACTCTGATATTGTGGGAGTGGGTAGCTTTCTTCATAACGAATGGCATTTTTGTCACCAAATAGCTCCTCACTAGGCTTCTTATAACGATTTAAATGCCATTTCCTCTCACCGAAGCTGCCTATCTTAGGAGAAGGAGACGCAAAAGGGACATCTCTGAATGGTCGTCTGCTTAACCTAGAAAACTCCTTTCTGGCCCCAGAACACTCTCTTTGAGCTGTGGTAAACTCTGCTGGTACTTTAGGATGTACTACTATGCGCGTAGGGGGCTCCGCTCCAGGCTGTGGAAGCTCTGCTCCGGGCTGTGGAGGCTCGGCTCCGGGCTGTGGAGGCTCCGCTCCGGGCTGTGGAGGCTCCGCTCCGGGCTGTGGAGGCTCGGCTCCGGGCTGTGGAGGCTCCGCTCCGGGCTGTGGAGGCTCCGCTCCGGGCTGTGGAGGCTCCGCTCCGGGCTGTGGAGGCTCGGCTCCGGGCTGTGGAGACTGCCCTCTAAGCTTTGGAGGCTCCGCTCCAGGCTGTCGAGACTGCCCTTTAAGCTTGGGAGGCTCTCCTCTGGGCTTTCGAGACCGCCTTTTAAGCTTGGGAGGCTCCACTCCGGGCTGTGGAGGCTCCACTCCGGGCTGTCGAGACTGCCCTCTAAGCTTTGGAGGCTCCGCTCCAGGCATTGGAGGTTCCGCTCCGGGTTGTCGAGACTGCCCTCTAAGCTTTGGAGGCTCCGCTCCAGGCATTGGAGGTTCCGCTCCGGGTTGTCGAGACTGCCCTCTAAGCTTTGGAGGCTCCGCTCCAGGCATTGGAGGCTCCGCTCCAGACATTGAGGGCGGCCCTCTAAGCTTTGGAGGCTCTGGTTTGGGCTGTGGAGGCTCCGCTCCAGGCTTTTGAGGCTTCACTCCAGGGTTTGGAGGTTCCATCCCAGGCTTTGGAATATTCCTTCCCCTCCCGTGCTTGGAGGACTGTATTTCCGGCTTCCGAGAGGCGCCAAGCTTAAACTCCACTCCAGCCTTGGGGTGATCCACTCCAGGCTTTGCTCCAGCTCTAAAATGCTCTGTTTCTGCCGCCTTAGGGAGCTCCACCCCAGGCTCCCGAGGAACTCTTGGCCTGAATTTTTCACCAGCACAAGGCGCCCCCTTTCCTTTTGGGGAGTCAGCCTCCCCTGTTCCTTTTGGGGCTCCATCTTCTACCTCTCCTTTCGGCGCACCAGCCTCCCCCTTTCCTTTTGGAGCACCAGCAAGCCCCTTTGCCCTCGGAGCCATCTTGCCCTTTCCTTTTGGAGTACCTCCCCTTTCTTTTTGTGTGGCTTTCCCCAGGATATTCTGGATAGCTCTCTGGTAAATCACAGTAGAGCCTTGTTCTTCAACTGTGGCCCTCTTTTTCTGGGACTTTTTTTGTTCCTCAGTCTTATTTGGACCTTCAGTTTCAGCTGTAAATTCAGAGTTATGGGAGCCATGTTTGTTACGATGGTCGGCACCCTCTAGAGAAGCCATCTTTAACAAAGCGGATGGCGGTTTGAAAAGTCCGTCCCTCAAACGGCAGAAAATTGCCTTCGGTAGCAGATATGGAGGCAGCTTTCCTCTCACACCTAAGATTAAGGGGAGAAATTGAGCTGTGGGATGAGGCACAAGAGAAATTTCAGAGCCTACAAAATTTTCTGAGGTTTTTGGCCCTTGGACTCCCTAGGGTTTCTCGCCCTCTCCAAATTACTTTACCAAGTCCCGGAGTCCCCGGAACAACCGAATTTGCTAGGGGCAGGGGTTCATACCTCAGCGCCACTCGAGCGGTACTGGAACTCACGCAACTCCTTCTGCGATGCCTCAGGAACCTTTCTTCATATTTCAAGATTGCTCAGGAATTGCCAAAGACCTTCCACTGCACTTTCAAAGTGCTTTGGAAAATTTAATGACCAGGATTGTCGAGACGCTTCACAGCGCGACCGAACACCTCGACAGCCTTCCCTGAATGACGAGGCGTTTCAGCTTTTAGCCCCTGTTTCCTGTTTGTTGAAGTGCTTCCGGTTCATCAAAAAATGCAGCGTTTGGCTTAGGGTTCAGGGTGCCGCGTCCTGACTAAGGAGGCTTTTCCTTCTTGGAGTTAGGAAGCGAAATAGCTCAGCCTCCATTATTTCTTTTGTTTACAGTGGATAGACCGGAAGCCCTGAGCACCTTCCTCAATCCCGCCTGAGCACCTTCCTCAACCCCGCCTCTTCTCATACGTATTTGCTACTTGTTAAGATTCTTTGTTGTGATTGGCTCCTCCATCCTCGTCCTCACTAGACCTCCGTGGTGAGCTGCCAGCATTTTGTATGTATTTGTGTTGCGCACCAGTCGGCTCGCGCCCTCCGTGTAGCTTGTGTCCTGCCCCCATTACAAATAGTACAGTTGTAGCTTTGAAAGCATAGCTTAAACTTATGTACTACTCTCTTTCTCGGCCCCTAACCCTTAAATTTCTGTGTCCCCTTTCTCCTCTTCGCCGAAGACCTAGCCTTTACCCGCTCCTCGACTCGAACACCACCTTCCTCACCTACTCTACCTGTACCTGTATTTCTTTTATGAAATCCTGTTATGTCCTTTGGTATCCTGTCTTTCTGTCCCCTTGCGACCTCCTGCAGTATCTTTCTCTATGCCATGCATGGTTACTTCACCCCATTTTTGTGGGAGGAAAATGAAAGAGGTCGATTGTTAACATAAACTGATAATCAAGTATATAGTTCCCCCTTTCAATTAGCATAGTTATAATTTTTAAAAAGCATAATTTAAATCTATATACTAGTTAAAAATTATGCTGTATAACCATTTTTATTCATTTTTAACAATATTTCTGTATACCTGAAGTAGTTTTCTTGCTGTATTTTTCTCAAAACCATATTAGTGAATTTGTAATATTCTAGGTACAATATACAGTTATTTTGCCAAATTCAAACTTTTCAGGTCCCTTCATTCTACTCTTTTCCCTTTATAATTAAAAAAAAATGCAATAAAAATATATTTGAAGCATTTAAATTTTTCTAGTTTGATTTACCCGCTTTGGATTATGTGCCTAGACTTGTTGGTATAGGATTTTCCAAATTGCTTCATACTGACTCAGAAGAACTACAGTATTTAAACATGCCATATAAAGTGGATTGTGGTGATTCTTCTGTAGCACTATAATACCAGGTGCTCAGGAGTTCATGACCAGCCTGTAACAACAATAATCTGTCTTTGGATAACTCCAAACCCTCCACAATTAACAGTGTTTTCATAAGAGAAGAAACACACAGTAAGAATCTTGAGGCCTCACTACAATTTGTATTGGATTTATCTAATAATTTCTTAAAGTGAACATTTTATTTGTGGACCCCTTCAAATTTTTTTTCTAATTTCTTTTGCACAGTCTGTTGTTGTTGTTGTTTTGTTTTGTTTTTCGAGACAGGGTCTCTCTGTGTAGCCTTGGCTGTCCTGGACTCACTTTGTAAACCAGGATGGCCTCAAACTCACAGAGATCCACCTGCCTCTGCCTCCCAAGTTCTGGGATTAAAGGCGTTTGCCACCATGTCCGGCTCTTTTTTGTTTGTTTGTTTTTTCTTTTGTACAGTCTTTTTTTTTTTTTTCCAGACAGGGTTTCTCTGTGTAGCCTTGCCTGTCCTAGACTCGATTTGTAGACCAGGCTGGCCTCGAACTCAGTGATCCGCCTGCCTCTGCCTCCCGAGTGCTGGGATTAAAGGCGTGTGCCACCACGCCCGGCTGTACAGTCTTTTTTAATGTAAAAATTATTATAAAAGTATCCCCCCATTTTGTTTCTTTTAATATTTTCTTTTTTCATATCCTAGAATTCATTATGGTGTTCCGTCTTCGTGTTGTGTGGTGACCTCCCAACCCATCTGCCCTTCTTTCCATGTGCTATCACCTTCACCTCCCTATTTTTATGTGTGTGGCGTGCTGAAAGAGGTTTATTTGTTATAATAAGGCTAATACTTCATCTGTTATGTATTTGGAGCTTATAGTTTATTTAGGTGGGGATATACAACCAGCTTTCTTGTTAGTAGTTTTGTTGATTTATGATTCTTTTATTATGTATTAAACAGAATATATTCTTTTTAACTAGCTAGTATGTGTTTTATCAATCTGGATTTGTACTCTTGTCGCAACTGACGCACTCGGGTATAAAATATGGGTGAGCTAGGTCTCTATTGCTCTTTAATTTTAATAGGCTGCCTGGCTTATTTTTATCAAGTTTACTTAGAATTATTATGGTTTAATTCATAATACCAATGAAATAGCCAATTGAAATATTTTTTTGTACATATCCAGAATATAATTTATTTGTAGTCAAGTTCTTCTGTATGTGCTAGCAAATGTTTTGAGTTTTTATATGGACCAGAGTTTTAATTAAAACTGCTTTGGTTATATAATTTAACATTTTATTATCTTTTTAAATTTATTTAGTGTATATGCAAGTAGGTGTACTTGTGCTCATGTGCCACTGTGTGCATGTGGATTTCAGAAGACAATTTGCAGAAATGAGTATCCTCTTTTTACTGTGTGGCATCCAGGTATTGAATTTTGACGGCCAGGCTTCATAGTCTCTACCTGCTGATCCATCTCACTGGTCCTGTGTAGAAATTTTTTTTTATTCTATTTTGAGCATACTTCCTCCTCTTATATTTTCTAACTTGAATATTTTTTATTTGGTTGTGTTTATAATGAAATTTTAGGTTTTTAAAAAACCTATTTAGCTTTTGCCTATCTACCCATAGTAATGTTTTATTTCTTTGTAATATTTTTATTTCATCTCTTTTTACATTGGCCAGAACCTCTAAAAACAGTATTAAATAATAATACTTTGGTTGTATTGTCCTGTTCTTGATAGTGGTATATACGTAGCTAAATGAAATATAATGTTGGCTGTTGAGGTTGTTTTAAAGCAGATGCTTTATAATTTTGTTAAGGAATTACCCTGGCATTTAAAACCATATATGTTGGGAAACAGTCACAAGATCATTACATACATGCACATGTTTCCTAATTTGAAATGATGTAAGGAAAATGCTGTTTTTTTGTGTAGGTGACTTATAACTGTTAATGGAGTACTCTAAATTACTTACAGTTTAATTAGGATCTTCTATAAAGCATTAAATAGTGATTTTTCTGTGTAGCAGTATTTCTTGGTGTGGTGGCTTGCACTTGGCAGGCACCTGGGGAGCTTAAAAAATCAAAGATGTCTGAGATAACTTTGTCATTCGGGGGATGGTGGGGGTGGGCATGTAGGGGTAGGGGTGGCTTGTAAGGTAGCCCAAGCATCAGGAGTGTAAAAGGTTCTCAAGTGATTCTAATGTGCACACAGCTCAAGAATTTTGCTATGTAGTTTATTGGGTTTTTTTGTGGCTCATCATAAGACTTTTCTTAAATTTTTATTAAATATTTTTATATATTTATATTATTACACATATATGTAATAAACTATCTACAGCAAGAACCATGAAACAATCAGGAGTTATATATATGTTACATTCATAGTATTTTGACTATTTGTATTTGGCAGCCTTGAAGAAAATACCTTTCCTATCTTGGTGCATCTAAAATTCTGAATGTAAATCAATATCTATTATATCTCATACAATTAAGTTTAGTTGTTTAGGGGTTAAGGTGTTTTTAGGTCTAGATAGATATTTTAAGTTGAAAATGATGAGATATGATAGATGTTGGTTTATTGTTTTTTTAATAGTGTGTTTATCAGACATTGGAATTCATTTTCTAAGCTGTCCAGCTTTTTGGTATCCTGGAGGGAATTACATTAGATAATCTTTCCCCTTTCTTTAAGAGTTTGAAATAATTCATTAGCAACTCCTCTTGGTTGGGACATTTGTTGGGAATACTTGAGTGAATTTTTTCACATCATAGCTATTAGCTTATTCACTGTGTTTTTTGTAACTCATGCTAATTACAGAAATTAGTTTTAATTTAAACTGAATTTAAACTTTATTTTAAGTCTAATTATAAGATGATTTCTCTTACAAGTTTTAGATCTCATGATGTCTCATTTCTAATTATATATATGTTATATATATATATTCTCTTGAGCTTTTCTGAACTCTTAACTATTTTACTTATTTAAGGTATTTTCAGAATGATTTGTTATAATTTTATTTTTCTTTGAGTTTCATCCATCTATGCTATTGGACTTTTTGCAGTCTACTGATTTTCTTTGTGATACATCATTATTTCATACCATCTTTAGTATTTCATAAATTAACTCAGAGACTTAAAAAAAATAAAATAGAAGCCTAAATATTTTAATCAATATATTTTGGTGGTGCTAGGATCAAACCCAGGCCTTTGTGTATGCTGAGGTGTGTTATAGTTACACTCTGTCTTATCAAATCTCTCCTTTGCTTCTCTTTTCCTCCTTACTTTATTCCCGCCCCCAGCCTTTCTTTGTAGACAGTGTCTTTCCATGCTGTCCAGGTTAGCTTAGAACTCCTGTGTTCAGGGGCTATTGATGCCCCAGCCTCTTAAGTGGCTGGGAGTTCCAATTGCATGCCAGCATGCCCAGCTTCCTAATCATTTCCAACTTTGAATGACCTGTGACACTGATCTCTCTTTTTTAAAGTGTCAATCTTTATTGGACATTATTGGTATTGCATCTTTCCTAATAGCTTCTCTTAAAATTGATGTATAATAATATTTAGACACCCAGATTTCATTTTCTTTGAGACAGGGTCTCACTGTGTTGTGCAGATTCTCAATCTCCCTGTCCTCCCAGTCCTCTCCTCCTTAGCACTGGGAATGCAAATGCCAGAAAACTATACCTGTCTTACACTTAGCTGGTTAGTCCCCGTGTAAATAAGCCCTATGCATTGGTCACTCCAACCTCCCCATCTTTAAAATGTATGTGGTTTGTTCTGAGAGATTAGGCTTTTGCTTTAGCCTCATGATTATATGTCCTATGCTTTTATGGATGATGGACAGACTTCTACATGTTTTGTGTCAGTGCTGCACTAGACAGTAATCTTTGATAATACGTTAAGCGTAAGACAAGAATCACAATGAATGTTAAAATCCAGATCAGTCGGATTATGCAGTGTAAAGCAAATACCTCAGTTGGCATGCAACTAATTTTCTCATTGAAAGCTAAATTTGTACTGTATATTAAATTATAGCAAGTTACCCATCAAAATGTACTTTTGACTGATTTGTATTTCTCAACTTTATTTATAATATGATCATAAATTCAGAAATATAAACATTAGATTTTTGTCCTTCTAAAGCACTTTTGCCTCGTATACCTGGTTTTTTTTTTTTTTTTTTTTTGCTTTGTTTTTGAGCTGATTTTGTATTCTGTAATCTCTATGATCAAAACTCTCCAAATGCTTTGGTGATTACGTAGATAACCTAGTATAGTAAATACTATAGAGCCTTTGGAGGCATGTGGGGGATTAAAGATCATACTCTGTGCCAAATGACATTCACAGTCTGTTTCTAAGTAAATTGCATTTAAAAAAAAAAAAAAAAGAGGAATGGCAAAATTGCTCACTGGGTAGAGGTGTTTGCTGCTAGGCCTACAGACTTAACTTTGATCCCCAGGACCTACATGTATAAGAAGAGAACTGATTCTTAAAAATTGTGTTTTGACCACCATGATCTGTACATGTGCATACGTGTACACACGCATGCGCGCACACACACGCACATGCATACACACACACAACACATACTTTAAAAAGCAAATTTCAAACAATTATATCCTGTAGGTTTAACCTAGTCTCTTTTTAACTTACAAATTATGACAAAACCTTGTAGCGTCATCTTCACTATTTTTTTCTGAGACAGACTTACTTTGTTGTTTAGGTTGGCATGGAACACTCTATTGCTATGAACTGGTGGGAGTCCTTTTGCCTTAGCCTCCCAAATGCCATGATTAGAGGTATCTGGCAGCAGACTAGACTCATAGTTAGATTTCTATAAATTTTCATTTCTAATGATTTAAAATTCCTTTTTCTGGATTCTCTGATAGATGGAGTTCATTTATCTTTGTGAAATCACTTATTTTTATATTTACTTAATCTAGTGTGGATGGCACATGAGTGTGAGTGCACATGTATATTTAGAGATTAGAGGACAACTTTGGGGAGTGTATTCTCTGCTTCCACTTTGCTTTTGTGGCAAAGACTCTTGTTTCTCTTACTACATTGCATTCTTAAGGCTCCATCTGATTTTCCTGTCTGGGATTCCTATTTGGTCATGAATACTACAATTACAGACCTGAGTTACTGCATCTGGCTTTTTTTCTTTTTAAGTATGGGTTCCGAGAATTGAACTCAGATCATCAGGCTTGTGCACAAGTGCTTTTTACCTGCTAAACCACCTCACTGGCTTTGAGATCACTTTTAATCTTTTGGATGTCTCTTCACTCACCTCATGCTTGCACAACACTTGACCACTAAGGCTACAGCCTAGCCCCTTTTTGGTTTTTATAATTGAAGTAGAAAAAGCTAATTGTGTATATGATATAATATATTATATAATGCTGTGGTCATTTGAAATGAACAAAATGCACATCAATCTATCCTTTAGGAGTATTCAGTATCCCTCCTTAAAATTCACATTTTTAGGCTACCGATATGGCTTAGTTGTTAAAAGCACTTACTATTCCTGCAAAAGATCTGGATTTATTTCCCAGTATTGACATGGTGATTCACAACCACCTGAAAGTCCAGTTCTAGGCCAGCTACCTTTTTCTGACCGTAGTGGGCTCATGCATGTAAGTGGTGCATATGATAGGTATCCTGCCACCTATGAAAGGAGCCAAATCAAGCCAAATTAAAGTATAAATACAGGTTTATGGGGGGCAGCTTTCAGGTGGTTCACCAGCCTCGCCAGAGGGGGTCAGTGAAGTTGTCATGAAGAAAGAGGGAGACAGAAAAGCAGAGTTCAGGGTAGAGGGCGGGGTATACCAGCCATGCCCTATAACAAGGTGGGGACTGAGGGATCCTGGGAGAACCTGGAGGCCAGGTCTGATTTGATAAAATGGGCACCTCAGCTGCTTGTCCCGGGTCTGAAGCCTAATAGTAGTTAAAATAGTTTGGTCCTCCTTAGAACTATTTAAAACTAAAATAACGTACCTAATTCAATTCTGATTACTGAAAAAAACCCATACCCATAATATAAATACAAAGAATTAACACAAGATTTAAATGCCAAGCAGGTTATCTCCCAGCTCTACCTACACTAAAAAGTCGCTTGTGAGAAAAACTTGTATCTTTTCAACTCTAAACCAAACTATACTTTTCAAAAAGCTACAGAGCAGGGGGAGGAGAGAATGTGATAGCCCTAGTGCTGGTTTGTTTGCAGACTCCACCAACAATCATAGGAGTCAGAAATTCAAGCCACCTGATGCTTTCCAACTGATAAAGACCAAGTGGCACTGTTCTAAGGTGACTTCAGAGATTTCAGGACAGGGAATGTACACTATGATAAGTATATCATAAAGCGTACAAGTTTAAACTTCAAGGTTCTTGGACCTCAGCCTTCTGTACAAGGTGTACAAGGCGCTGGGCCTGAGAAATTGGGATGGGTGAAGGAGACATATGGTGTGGTGGCCATGCAGTGACAAGGAGACTCAGAGCCAGGTCCTCAAATTATAAAGGGAGAAATGAGAGCATACAAATGGGTCACCAGATGAACAAGAAGGCCCTGTGAATTACGGAGGTTTCTCTAGGGGCAACCCTGGGACTGACTTGGGCAAAGGGCAAGCAGTCCTTGGAGCACTGATTTCAGTGAGGGGAGTAAGACCTAAACCCTGGGAGCTTAGGAAAAGGATCCACCCCATCCTGTGGGGAAGCGGTCAAGGAGAAGGAGGAACAGGCAGAGCTGGATGAAAAGGGGTCAAGGGGAGGGTGTCTAGCTAGAGCAACTACAAATATAACCCATTGGAGCTCTGCAGCTGCCTTTCCTGTCTTGCGTCACCCTTCTGCCAGAGGAAGCCCTAACTGTTCCAGGCTGCCTTCACCAATGCTGTTGCCATCTTACACTGGCCTGTGGCAGCCACCACTGCATTAGCTCATTTCGTCATCGGAGAACATACAGCACATACATACCTTTAGGCATGCACATGGGCGCCGCACGCACACACATGCACGTGTACACACATTTTTTTCTCCTCCCTGGAAAGTGACTTTTGTGGGTAAGAGTCCTTTCCACATAAGCCTGAGGACCACAGTTTGATCCCTGGAATCCACATTAAGGTGGCAAGGCACCTTAGGAAAGCAAACTAATTGCACAGTTGCCCTCTATTCTCCACTTGCGTACCATAGAACCTGCAAGTCTTCCCCACCCCTTGCCCATCACATTCTCACTATAACAATAAAAGAACACACAACGTTACACTATTCCAGGAGTACTTAGCTCATTTCTATCTGAAGCACACACTTCAAAAGCAGCACTGGGGTTATAGACACAAATGTGAATCTCCAGAATCCATGTCAAAAGCTGAGCGTGGCCACATTTGTGCCTGTCACCCCAATACTTTGTGGGGTGGGGAAAGGAGCATTACTGGGCCTTGCTGGCTGCCAGCCTAGCTCCAGGTCCAGTGACAGACACTGTCTCAAGGGAGTATGGCAGAGAATGATAAAGCAGGATATCCCATGTGATGTCATTCTCTGTCCTCCGAGAATCCAGGCATGTGCAGCTGTACACTCCTGCGCACATACAGTGCGCACATAATAAAGTAAAAATCCAATTAAAGTTGAGAGACAAAGAGAATATTTAAATGGAGCATTCCATGAATGTGGCCCAAGTTCAGCTTGAAATCACAGAAATATTGGCTCACCAATTGTCCTCAATTTTTGTGGCCTTCTCTATGAGCAGGTCATCCTGTAGAGAGTGATTTCCAAGGTTAAAGAGAGATAGTTTTTCAAAGTGGTTAAGGAAATATCTGTGTGTGTATATATATATAATGTATTTGTCAGGCCCCAAAGGAAATGTGTGTGTGTGTGTGTGTGTGTGTGTGTGTGTGTGTGTGTGTAGTGTATTTGTCAGGCACCAAAGAAACTCAGGACAAATAGCTGATTGTGGTGCCTAATAGCACACAATGTGCATGCTGGCCTAAGTAAGGCTCTCTCAACTTGGCAAGCACCTGTTAGAAAGTCCTGGCTCTGGCTCTTCCCAGTCTAACCTCTTCAAGTCCTGAGCTTGGCTTCCCTTCCCCCACCTTCTGATTCCTATATAACCCTGCCATTTCAGCCACATGCTCTCTTTGCCCTCTTGTTTCCCTTGACCCCTTCTCCTTTGTCTTCTTGTCCTCACTTGCTCTCCTCCTTTCTTTCTCCTCATGGCCTGCTTCAGTCTACTGACCATATTCAGTGTATTGCTTTCTCTCCATGCTCTGGACTCTCCAAGATGCCTCAGGCTGTTCTCTCTCTCTCTCTCTCTCTCTCTCTCTCTCTCTCTCTCTCTCTCTCTCTCTCTCTCTCTCTCCCTCCCTCCCTCTGTCTCTCTCTCGTATCTACAGTAAAAAACTTTCTCCTGAAAATATACCTTGGAGTGGTTATGTCCTCATTTTTGTTCAATCTTTTACTGTCTCTGATTTTTAACAACCACTTTACAATCCACTCCATTCCAAAACCATATTGTCAAGTTCAGAGCTAGATTATTTAGCTTCCTGGAGAAAGAGTAGGTGATTTTAGAAGGCTTTCAGATCTGCCTTTTTTTGTATGTTAAGGCAAGCAATCAGTAAGACTAAGAGTCAGGATAATTTTATCGCATAACCAAGGTAGCTTTATGCTGTTTTTGTTTTGTTTTGCTTTGTTTCTCAAGACAGGGCTTCTCTGTGTAGCCTTGGCTGTCCTGGACTCACTCTGTAGACCAGGCTGGCCTCGAACTCTCAGAGATCCACTTGCCTCTGCCTCCCAAGTGCTGGGATTAAAGTTGCGTGCTACCACACCCGGCTTGCTTTATGCTATTTTTAATGGGAAAAATAAACAAAGTTTTGTTCATAATGAATTAAAAAGTATTTCTTGCTTCTGGCATACATTTTGAATCCTATTTTGAGGTCTCAAAGATAGGCAAAAGTTCACTTTATTGTAGAGATGAAAGATGGGCTTATTATTTTAATATAGCTTTTTTATTGCTGTTGTAATCAGAGGGTGGTTATGTTAACATACTATTACCTAGATTGTATATCTGTTCTCTTTAGTAATATATAAAATGTCATAGGAAAAATCAACTTTTTTCTTTAACAAAGATTGTGTAGGGGATAGATTTATCCATTTTAAGTTGCTCATTTTTTTCACAGTTTCTAATTATGATCCCAACAGGTATTATCTTTTGATGCCTATATGGAAGATGAAGTGCCTGATAAAAGGCAAGAAAACTATAGAATAAGATACTATAAAATCTATTTCTACCTTGAAGATGACACCATTCAAGTAAATGAACCAGAAGTGATAAATAGCGGACTACTTCAAGGTATCTATTTAAAACAGCAATGTGGTTCTTTTGTGTCTAACTCCTGCCTTTATATATTGTCTGTCTTTAGCATTTTGAACGGCCTCATGCTTATACTTAGACATCTCAGTTATGGGCAGTAATGAATGTAAACATGGCATTTGCCTGTAGTTTGGGATAGTGACTTACCATATTTTTGCCACTCAACATGGGCCATTTCTCTCCTCCCTCTGCAGTATGCTATATTACTATATCTAGCATAGCAAACTCTCCTTAGTCTGTAACCATGTTTTCAAAGATTTTGGTTTCTTTGGCATCACTGCATCAACTTACAACATCATCTAAGATGCTATTGCTTCTTCTTTCTTGGCCTGCCATGTGTGTCATCCTGGATCCCTTCATCTACTGCTAACACTATGGCAATTATCATGACCTTGACGTTTAACTGTGGAAGTTAGTTATAGTATTTCTGTGACCAGTTTCTAATAAAACCATCTTAAAGGTGATGATATCTGATTGCTTATTGTTCCAGGTCAGCATTGGCGTGGGGGGTGGGGTGGGGTACGGGGCAGCAGGGAGCATAGTGAGGCAGCTGACATTATGATGATCAGCAGGCTGACTAGAATAGTAGCAGGGGTTAGGGCAAAGTACAACTACCAATGATATGCTAAAGACTTACTTCCTCCAATTAGACCCTACTGGGTACAGTTCTACATCCTCCAAAGTGATCCCTTCAGGTTTTGAATCCATTAAAGAAAGAATTCATTCAGTTATCCTATTTATTAGGTCATCACCTTTCTTATCTAATCATTCTGGAAATGCCTTCACAGGTAAAACCATAATATGTGTTCCTAGTTTCCTGATGTTTCCGAGTCCAATGAAATCAACAAGATTAACCACCATAGCAGCTCAACAGAGCCCCATTCCTTCACTGTGTGTGTTTGTGGTCTTTACCTGTGTTCCACTTCTGCTGTAGATGAGAGTTAACTTTGTGGCCACAGAGAAGCTTATACTAGAGATCAAAGAAGGTGACATAATTTTTTTGTGTGTAGTTCCTCCTCTGGAATGAGACTGAATTCTGGATGTTGTCAAGGGATAGCAATCATTATTGTGACAGGACTGACAATTTGTCATGTGAAAGCAGAGCAGTACAAAAGACGTTTGTAATAGAAGACTCAAGTGTCTTTGATAGCAAAGTCTATGACTTATTTCCATTCTGTTTTTACTAAAAGCACATGAGGAAATCGCTTCCCAGGGTCTCTAATTCTTTGAGGAATCATGATTTTTTACTGCAACATTGTATGTCTCTCTCTGACTATAATATCTACCACTTTTCCATTCCCTATGTCCTCATACTTACCCTACCATCCTCTTTTTGATTCTCAGCAAAACATATGTCTATGTCTTTTTGTTCTCTTTGCTGTTATTCAAACTTATGCTAGTTTCATTGTTTGATTATAGGAATGTGACATCTGCCTGTCATGGACTTATTGTCTACAATTTCCATTCCACTTATTATCTATTCTTTTTTTTTAATTTTTAGATTTATTTCTTTATTATTATGTATACAGTCTCCTGCCTGCATGTACACCTGCAGGCCAGAAGAGGGCATCAGATCACATTATAGATGGTTGTGAGCCACAATATATAGTTGCCAGGAATTGAACTCAGGACCTCTGGAAGTACAGTCAGTGCTCTTAACTTCTGAACCATCTCTCCAGGCCCTCATTATCTGTTCTTTATGTGGCAGCTTAGATAGATAATACCTTGCAATAGTGTTTTTTTCTAGGATACACGTAGACAGACTCTCTCATAGACCACCAAAGAGGAGGCTCATGGGCCAAATTAAAATGAGTGAATCACAAAATACATGAAAAGACTTTAAAATGCTTAGTGAGAGCTAGGAATGTAGCTTTGTTAGAAAGCCCTTGTCCACACAACAAAAGTGCAGGCTTCCATCTCTCACACTACAAAATCAAACCAACTAATTAAACAGATAGACATTGAAAAAAA
Organism: Acomys russatus; assembly: GCF_903995435.1. NCBI lineage: Eukaryota > Metazoa > Chordata > Mammalia > Rodentia > Muridae > Acomys > Acomys russatus. The sequence goes on from NC_067169.1 coordinate 11,193,936, forward strand.
TGCAGTGAGTAGCAGGGGGAAAGAGGCACTTTGGACCAAGTTTAAATGGGGAAAAAGTACACTCTCCCTGAGTCCTGGGCTAGACATTAGCTCCCCCCACTTTGTAAACCTTGACAGCAAGTAGTATGGTTTAGAGACCAATATTGAGGGTTAAACAAGGAAAATCACAGGCAGGAGGAATTTTGGGACAAAGGTCCATACTTCCTCAGATGGATCAATATGGGTATGAGTGTGCGTGGCCACAGCTGTAGCTCTCCCATAGTCCTACTGAATAGTAATAGGTTTTGTTTGTGTTTCTTGGGCAGAGTGCACTTGGGACCAGAATGGATGTCACCAATGAATGAGTGGCCGAATTAAGGTCTCATGAATATTAAGTGATCATGAATATTTAATGACTTATATATTTAGTGTACATGAATATTTAGAGCTCAGGTGCCTCATATATATTTAATATTTACTGAAAGTTGTGTTTTAGTCCTCCTTCCTTTCTATATTTAATACATGTATTTCATACTTACAATACTTTTTTATTGATGTGTCTTAATGATTTCTGTCCATGTTGAATAAAATTTGTGCTTACTGACTACTTATTTAGGGCTAACATCCCCATAATGATTTATCATGATGAATTTAAAGAGGAAATTGGGGTGAATTTAGGGGCTTCTGAAAAAAAAACCAAGGACTTTTTTCTGATAGTGTAGCTTTATTGTGTCTGGTATACGGGATAATGAATATGGAGCCAGTTAACACTGCCAAGAAGTATTTATTGAACACCTATCTTTATAAAGTCCAAGAATGGAGGATTGGACAAGATGAAGTTTGTCGCTGTGGTGCATTGGGAATCATGGCACCTTCAAAGGAATTTTGAGACATCTGTATGATGATACTCACTAGGCAGTTAGAATCTTGTAGGGGAAACTAAAATTAAGACTAGAAACCTAGAGTAGGAATCAGGCACCCAGATTATAACCAGATCAGCCTGTTTCCTTTCTTTGAGGGTAAGCAGCTCCATTACTCTACATCTCAGCTCTTACTTTATCTGTATTTGGCCAGTATCAATAATTGTGTGCTAAATGCTTTAATAAATATGAAGATTAGTTGACTCTGTTGGTCTTCTTATGGAGTTCTTGTCTCCCGTGGGTCCTTCTATTCTTCCTCCAACTTTCCCAGAAAGGTCGCTATGCTTCACCCAATGTTTGACTGTGAGTTTCAGCATCTGTTTCGCTCCACTGCTGTGTGGAGCCTCTCAGAGGACAGCTATGCTAGGGTCCTGTCTGCAATAAAGCAGTGTCCTTAATAGTGTCAGGGATTGGCTCTGTCCCAAGGGCTGAATCTCAGGTTGGACCAGGCATTGGTTGTTGCGGAGACTGAAGCACCAACCAAGGGCCTAGGCCTCCTATACAGATAAAGCCCATGGACGGCTCAGTTTTAATGTGGGTCCCCTAGAAACTGGAGCAGAAGCTGTCTCTGACATGGACTCTGTTGCCTGCTTTTTGATTATTTGCCCCTGGTGGGGCTGCCTCACCAGGCCACAGGGGAAGAGGATGCACTCAGTGCTGATTCAACTGGGGTGCTGGGGTGGCCTGGTGGTGGGGGCTCCTCTTTTCTGAGGAGTAGGGGAGGGGGGAAAGGAGACTAGGGAGGGAAGGTGGGATTAGAGGAGAGGAGGGAGGGGGCTATGATCAGGATGTAAAAGCAAATAAATAAATAAAGTTTAAAAAGAATTATGAAGATACCATAACATTAAAAAAAAAAAAAAGGTTTTCACAGACATTAAGGCTAAAAATGTGACTTTTTTTGTGAAAAGACAAGAAGTTTTAGACTTTTAGGGATTTTTTTTTTTTTAAACGTAAGGAAGTTTCTAAAAATTACCAAAGCCAGGTATGGTGGCATATACCTTTAATCCAAGTTGTCTGGAGACAGAGACGTGAGGATCTCTGTGAGTTCAAGGCTAGTCTGGACTACATAGTCAGCTTCAGGACAACCAGGACTCTGTAGAGACCTTGTCTCAAATAAACAAATATCCTGGCTGGTTTTTCGTGTCAGCTTGACACAAGCTAGTATCATTAGAGAGAAAGCAAGCCAGTAAGCAGCATCCCTCCATGGCCTCTACACCAGCTCCTCTGTCCAGGATTCCACCCTGCTTAAATTCCTGCCCTGATTTCCTTCAGCCATGTGGAATAACCCTTTCCTCCTGAGCTTGTTCTTTAGTCATGATGTTTCATTACAGCAATAGAAACCCTAATTAAGACAACAAACAAACAAAAATCAACAAGTATGTATTAGAAATGTTTAAAGTATTGAACATAAAGAAAAATTACTTTTAATTTTTGTGACCATATGCTTTAGTATATTAGGTTAGGTAGGTATGTGGACAGTATTGCTTTAACAAAAAATAAATTCTAAAGATTGATTTTTTATTTTATGTATGTATTTGCCTACATGTATAAATGTGCACTATATGCATGTTTGATATCTATGTAGGCCTAAAGAAGGTATTGGATCCCATGGAACTGGGGTTACAAATTTAAGCTGCCATGTGGGCACTGGGAGGTGAATTTGCATCTTCTGTAACAGCATGCAGTGTTTTTTCCCCCATATAGTGCTCTTATAACCACTGAGCTGTCTTTCCAGCTTCTAAAATATTCTTTCTTCTAGGCTTTTCCTTATATGGTTTGCTCTGATATTCACTAACCAAACTTTGCTTACTTTTGGATTACCTTTGCTACTGTGACACCCAGCTTGCCCAAGTGGGGGACTAGATGTCATAAGCCAACCCAAACCTGCTTTATGTCCTTGGATTGTTTATACTTTTATTATTACTTGTACATGTGTGCAGGCGTGTTTGGTCTTGGATGGAGGCCACAGATCCACTTCAACTTTAGGTATCTTATTTCAGTGCTCTCCTCACTTTTTAAAAGTTATCTTGTTGGAAATAGAGTCTAATTATGTAGCCATGGGTGGCCTGGAAGTTGGTATGTAGACCAGGCTGCTCTTGAACTCATGGAAATCTCGTGCCTCTGCCTCCTGAGTCTTGAGATTACAGATGGAAGACACCATTCCTGACCACCTTCCTTTTTGCTACAGCTCACTGAATAGGGAGCGCACTGATCCAGCTGGCCAGCAAGCCCCAAGGATCCTTCTGTCTTCACGTCTACAGCTCTGTGATCTAGACATGTGCTAGCATGCCCAGTTTTCTTTTGTTTTGCTTTTAATGTGGTTGTTAGGGATTAGAATTTGGGTTCTCATGCCTGCACAACAAAACCTTTGCCTACTGGGCCATTTCTCTACCCCATCCTTATTGGTTTTAGATGAAAACTTACATTCTTGAAGCTTAGTGGTTTTTCTCTAGTATGTTTTTTAGAGAATTTTTAAAAGATTTATTTATTATTTATACAGTATTCTGCCCACATGTGTGCCTGCTTGCCACAGGAAGGCACTGGATCTCATTACAGATGGTTGTGAGCCACCATGCGGGTGCTGGGAATTGAACTCAGGACCTTTGGAAGAGCAGACAGTGCTTTTAACCTCTGAGCCATCTCTCCAGCACATAGAGAGATTTTTATTATATTTCTTTTTTACATATACATTTATATTATTACACATAAATAAAAGAAAATACATACATCTAGTATGTTTTATTTCATGAAACTATCCAAGAACTGTTGAATACAACCTCTACAAGAATTTTAGAAAGGCACAATTTTATTAATTTCCTAATTTTAAAGCTCACAAAAGCAGATTCTTAGGGCAAGTCATAGTGATTCACTTTAAAATTAGTTTTATGTGAGAAGGAAGAAATGTTATTCACAAAGACTTGGGGGAAAGTACCCTAAGGAAATAAACTATTTTAATGTCTCTGAAAAAAGTCCAAATTTCTGGCTGGCTTACTGTGGTTAGGACATTTTGTTGGTAAAGATGCAGCGCAGAGGTTGTGGACAGAGCACACTGTAATCACACCGTGTAATGACAATAGGTTTGTCAATGGAGTGGGAAAACCTGGAGAGCTGTAGCAAATCTTGTTGAAAGCAAGCATGAATGACCACTGTGCTATCAGATTTTGTTTACAGAGAGACCTATGTCTCTTGAAATATTTAATATGATTGTCATTAAGGAAGGTCTGCTTAGGCAGTGAATAATTTGAAAACTCATTTAAATTTCTTCTTCAGGTTTTCTTAAGTAATCTAGGAAAAGAAAGTGGATTTAATGAGCCAATGGTTTAGACCTTGGTAGGATGGATCAGGTACTCTTTGTGTCCAAGTTGCCTGCTCCTCCCTCTCATGCATCTGTGGGTCCTGGGGAAGAGGCTTGGAGTCACATTGAGGTGTTGTGCACTGATTGTGTTACTGTTGCTCTACATAGTTTTGATATTTTGCTAGGTTACTGAGAGGCCAGATATACTTATTTCATATGGACCTTACAGTTCAATAATTAGTACAACTAGATATAATTCCTCAGTACACAACATTTTAGTTGTTTGTATTTTTTTCTTTTATAGAATGAATGGAGGTTGGGGTATGTTAGAAATAAAAACAGGCATCCATTAGGATGATACAAAAATAGATATTCAGTGCACGTGAGCTCAGAACAGTGTATTTTATTTTATTGTTTTATTTATTTAGATTACATCTCGATTGTTATCCCATTGTTTGTATCCTCCCATTCCTCCCTCCCTCTCACTTTCACCTTATTTCCCTCCCCTAGGTCTGTGACAGAAGGGGACTTCCTCCCCCACCATATGGTCACAGCCTATCAAGTCTCATCTTGGTAGCCTGCTTATCCTTCCTCTGAGTGCTACCAGTCCTCCGCACCAAGGGGAAGTGGTCAAATAAGGGTCACCAGAGTTCATGTCAGAGTCAGTCCCTTCCTGAATTTCTTGTCAAGGCATACCTTTCTTTAGGAGATAATATAGATGTGTATATATGTGTGTGTCTGTATATATATATGTGTGTGTGTGTGTGTGTGTGTGTGTGTGTATGTGTGTATATGTGTATGTATATATATATATGAGATTTGCTGCCTTTGTGCTGGAATGTAGTTAAAACAATTTTACCAGGAATATCAGGTAAACCTAGAAGCTTAACAGCCCTACTAGTCTAACAGAATAATTGTCAGTCCAGTGCTATCATGTCCAAACTAGTATGTGTTACAGGAAAAGATAATGATTAGAAACATGGCCTAATTTCTGGCATGGTCCAGACCAATCAATCTTAGATAGGGAGTCATAAGTTTTGATACTGCTAACCTGGAGTCAAGAGCTGCCTTTTTATTTACTAATCATTATCTTATTTTCTTTTATCATAAATCACCAAGTATTACATGTTTTTACAGGAAAATTGCCATTAGCAGTTTTAAGAATATATTTGCCCAAGGATAATTATGATGGAGATTGTTGTTGTTGCTGTTTCTTGAAAATATTGCAGATAATAAACTGCTGTAAGATTTTCAAAGGGCTATCACACAAATAAGAAATATTATTGTGTATTTTCAGCAAAGAATTAAGACAAACTATTTCAATTTCATGAAAAGAATTACCCAAGATTTTTTTTGTTAATCCATGAAAGTAACTTATTTATCGGATATATATCACAACTTGAATAGATGTTGTTTTTATGTTTTCAATAAGGAGAAATTCTTAAGAAATTAAAGCACTGTAGACCGTAAACCTCAACTGATCAACCTAATAAAATGAATAAAAAATATGGAGGTTTAAAAAAAAATAAAAAGAGCTGGCTTTTACATGGCTAATACAAACTTGGTTAAGAATAATGATCTATATAGAGGGGGGCAGCAGTAGGGTTGCCAGATAAATATGAACTGAGCAGTTAAGTTTGAGTTGCATATAAAGAATAAAGTTTTTAGTATAATCATATCCTAAACACTGTATGTGATATACTTATGGTAAAATATTATTCATTATTTTTCTGTAATTTAGATTTCATTGGGTATTCTGTATTTCATTTTTGCTAAATATGATACCCTAGAAGGGTAAACAGTGGGACAGAAATTATAAATAAATGGAACAACATAGAATTTAAAAGTAAAAAGGGCTGAGGAGATGGCATAGGCAGTAAAAATGCTTACCCCACAAGCACAAAGATCTGAGTAAGGAGTCCTCATCACTTATGTAATAAGCCAGGCATGGTAGTGCACATTTGTAACCCCAGCATGGGGAAGGTAGAGACAAGATCACTGGACCTTGTTCCTAGCTATTCTTTTTTTTTTTTTTTTAATGAGACAGGGTCTTTCTGTGTAGCCTTGGCTGTCCTGTATCTCTCTTTGTAGACCTCAAACTCACAGAGACCCACCTGCCTCTGCCTCCCCAAGTGCTGGGATTACAGGCGTGTATCACTGTGCCTGGCTAGCCATTCTTACCAATTTAGTGAGTCCGAGGTTCAGTGAGTGATACTCTCTTTTTAAAAAGGTGGAAAACAATAGAAAAGGATACTTAATGTTGACCTCTGCCCTACACACACACACACACACACACACACACACACACACACACACATCACAGACACACAAAAACACACACTAGCATGCACACAAAGGTATGTCTGCAGGCATACAGCATACAGACAAATAGAAAAATTTAAAAAGAAATTTAAGAGCAGAAGTGAGTAAAGATGTGTTTCTCCTATTTAAGAAGATATTGTAGAAGCAATGAGAAATGAAGGAAGGGAGAAAGAGGAAAGGAAAGTAGTATATAATGCTTATTGCACAATGCAGGTATCATCAGTGCTACAGGATGCTTGAGGGATCAGAAGTGGGAAAGCCAGGAGCCACTTAGGAACTTAGACTCTGAGTGGTGCCTCAAAAGCCTTGCCAGTTAAAGGTGGAAGAGAAAGAAAGCACAGCCTAGCTAGGTGTGGTGGTGTATGCCTTTTATCCCAGCACTTGGCAGAGGCAGGCAGATAACTGTGAGTTCGAGGCCAGCCTGGTCTACAAAGAGAGTCCAGGACAGCCAAGGCTACACAGAGAAACCCTATCTCAGAAGAAAGAAAAAGGAAAGAAAGAAAGAGAAAGAAAAAAAGAAAGAAAGAAAGAAAGAAAGAAAGAAAGAAAGAAAAGCACAGCCTAAAGGGATAACTTGGAAGAAAGTAGTGGGATCACAAGTTGGGAGGTATTTGGGAGTAGATCATAGAATGTGTTATGAAAACCAGGCACGAAGGTAATGATGCAAGAGGATGTTTCAGAATTTACCAGGCTATATTTTTGTACTGATGTAGTGGTTAATGGGGACTTGCATATGGCTATTATTTCTCATTCTGTTCAAAGATCTGGGTTGTTTAACACTCAATTCATTTGTTGCTAGGTATGTGTCATATTACGAGTATATAAAAAAGTTATTCTTATAAAACTTATACGGCAAAGGTGACTTTTTTAGAAAAATAACAGTAAAACTGGAATAGTCACTTTAGTAGATGAACCAAGTGAGCACAAGAGAAGGGAACAATGCTCTGCCATATCTGATCACTAGATATAAATTTAGTAGGCACAACAATAAGGGCAATTCCATTTTATATTCATTCACTTAAATATTATCTTGTTCACCCTAGATATGCAGTGTCACTGAAATAAAGTAAATATATGTACAACAGTGATAGAAATAAATGTTGGACTTTTAATTCTGAAAGGTGAATTCTACAAAGCTGAATTTAGTGTTATGAACAAAATCTAAGGCAAGTCTGAATGACATGGAAGCCTGTGACGCATAAATGGATATATGGCCACTTTGATCTCCACCGCAGGGAACTGTTAGAAAGTTAAAGCTTGAGTGTAGTCAGGTAACAGGGCTTAAAGGAAGAGAGATGAGGATAAACTGGAAGGCATGTGCTTGATGCTTGGATGTGTGTTCCAGCAAGCTGTTTGAGACAGCTGAGAAGATAAACACTGAAAAAGTTAAAGGACTAACATGGTGCTTTTATCTTGTGTGTGTGTGTGTGTGTAACATTTTTATTTGTTTACCTTAATGACTTCAACTGCTTTTCAGTGTGTGCCAAAGATATGGCATCCTGCCCATTTCTTTGGTATTCTACAACAAACTCCTACTGGGAGAGTTCTTGCCATTTATCATGGAAAACTATAAACACACAAATCCCAATAAATGGATGTTCTAATCCCCTAGAGAACAGAGGTTGCAGGAATATATGACTAAAAGCTCTCATGTGCACCCATACATTTCAAATGGTCCACACAAGGTTTTGGATTCATGCTGTATTGTGATGCTGGGTTTTCTTGTTATTAAAATTTTCTTGTTTGTTAATAGACCCACTTTGTTTTTCCAGCTCATAGGTAGTCAAAACTGTTTTCTAGTACTATTTTCCTGGTATTTTTCAAAAGCATCTAATGGGGGCTGAGATCAGGGGGCTGTGAGGAGGTCTGAAATGTAGGCTCTGGTGGGTGGAAATGCTACAATGCAGGGATTGGTGCAGTAGGCAGGTAGCTGGTTATGGAAATAGTCCTTAAATGGGGCACAGGCTATTTGGAAAGTTCAGCTCTACGATCAATTTCTGTTCTTTTTCTTGTAGCTGGCATCTCTCTAGCCCATTTTTATTCACTTTTGCCCATGGATCCTCCTCCTTTTAAGTACAGTGAGATGTAACTCAGTGGAAAATAATGGTGTTTTGTTAGTGTGAAATCTGAAGTTCAAAGTGCTGTTCTCTCATTCTTATATATAACATTGATCTAGACACTTAAGCATTCTTAGTTTTAGTTTCTCATCTATGTAACGAACACTGATAATTCATGTACTGTCTATCTCCAGTATTATTGATGATTAGATAAATCAATGAAAGTCTAGTCTAGGGCTATGATGGTGATTGTGGTTATTGTTATTGTTGTGCTTATTATCATTATTTAAATACACTGTGGTCTACTCCTACAGATCTTGAAAGTGATAATATTTCTATTCAAATTCTTAGTTAACACAAACAATAGCTTATTTGAATTCTTAAGCTGAAGTACAAATTGTAAGTATATCTGTCACTTACTTTTTTATTGCTGAGACAAAACACCATTGCCAAGGCAGCTTACAGAAGAAAGGCTTATTGGAGCTTGTGGTTTCAGAGGTTGGAGTTCATGATGGTGGAGTGAGGGCATGGTAGCAGAAAAGAAGCTGAGGGCTCATTTCTTGAGCAGCAAGCACAAAGCAGAATTAAGTCAAAGCCTGCCCTCAGTGACATACTTCCTCTGACAGAGCCTTTCTTCCTATCCATTTAAGACCAAGTATTCAAAGGCCCAAAACTATGGGGGGGCATTTAAATTCAAATCATTACAGTATGGATGTAGTTTTTGCACATATATATGCAGTGTGTGTGTGCATGTGTGTGTGTGTGCGTGTGCATGCACACATGCAGTGTGCATATGGAGACTCAAAGTCCATGCCAAATGTCTTCCTTGATCTCTCTCTACTTTATTTATTGAGGCAAGCACTCTCACTGAACCTGAAGCTCACAGATTCTGTCTACTCTAGCTAGACAGCTTGCCCTGGGTATCCCCTGTGTCTGTTTTCTGAGTAGTGGGATTATAGGCAGCTGTCACTCCTGCCGGACATTTATGTGGGTTCTGCAGATCCAGGCAAGTGCTTTATCCACTGAGCCATTTCTCTAATTCCATGGATGAAAGTTTTGAAGAAGTTCCAGATTGTTGAGTATTTAATAACCTGCCACAATGCAAGTTCTTTTAAGGAAACATATAATAGTTCCTGGAAATATCTGAAATGCCCATCCTTTTATAGATTTTAAGTATGCAATTTGTTCTAAATGTCTAATCTTGAATGATTAAATAATTTGCATATTGTTTTCAATGGCATGAATTAAAGGCTAATTGAAATATAATTCTTTGCAGTAAAATTATATCATCTTTTATGTAGTACATTTAAAAATAGTCTATGCCAGTTCTAATTTTATAGTTTTATTATTTTAATTTAATGTACCAAGTAATTAAAATTGCTGTGAAGAAAAGAAGATGAAAATGATTTTCCTTAACTTCTCCTCAACAAACTGAAAAGATAAGTAGAGTAATGGAACAGTGCCCAACACAGTTCCTGGCACATAAAGATTATTCATTAACTGTTCTTATAATAAACAAGAATGAATAAGTTTCAAGTATTTCCAGACTTTGAGAAAAAGGTAGTATTCTTAATACAATATACAATACAAAGAAGGTAAGTTGGCATCTTTATATTTAAATGTTTCTATAGTGAGGTCATACAAGCCATGTGTTACTGGATTATTAGCAACTTGGGGTACTTTGGTTCTTTTTCCCTTTGCTCTGAGGGTCAGTTCTCAGGCTTAAGTCAGTTATATGTGCCGAGAGGCAACTCTGCTTGAATAGTTTCTATTTCAGTATATCTTGATATACTGACTGCTCTTAGCTCGGAGCTCACTCTTTAAGGCTCTGTATATACACAGACAGCTCTGGAAAGAGGAAAATGACTTTGCTTTCTAGTGCAGGTGGGCTTATAGCCTTGGAAGATAGAGGCACTCCTTCCCTGCAGCACAAAGACATGTTTATTGTTTAGTCTAGTGAGACTGCTAAGTGCTCACAGAAGGCTTAGGTCCCCTAAAGTCAGGGTTCCTCTCTTGTGCCACTTGTGTTTCGTTTTGCCTCTTGGGAATTGGGGCGCAGGCAACTGGCTCAAAAAGGGATGATCCTTTTTGCTACTGTTCACCTCTATTGAATAGTGAACTATCCCTTTGTCTCTACCAAGAGAATGAACACCATAGGGTTGAATATGGAAGATATGATGAGAGTATGGCTGAAACTATTAAGTCTCTAGAACCCTCATTTGATGGGGGTGGTTGGGTGGAGATAGGCAGAGGTAATGGAGGAAGAAGGAAGAATTCGTTTCTAGATGAAAAACTATGACATTTCCAAGCAGCCTAAAGTCGCTCATGCTTATTGAAGCTGTAAATCATAGTACTGGCACATATAAACTAAAGCTTCTTAGCTTATTTATTTGTTTGTTGGCTTTTTGAGCCAAGCATATGCCTTTTTATAAGCACTTTACTTTTGGGCCTTAATGCCTTGTTTAGTTGAATGCATTGTGTTCTATTTCATAACTGAAAGCAAGCATTTTTGCTCCACTGTGCTAACACGACTCCTCTTTTATATCCATTCCTTTCCTCTATGGTTTATAAAAATACTTCCCTAACAACAGTAAGGAGATTCAAATATCATATCAGGCTGATCAGAGAACTCTGGACCTAAGAATCATGGTTTGCTTTAACTCGAGTTTGAACGTATAATGTTGCCTCCTTGCCTACTACCCTGCCTCAGGGAAGCATGCAGAGAGGGTTGCTGCTGAGTTACACTGTAACTTCTTGCTAACTGCATGTTTACACAACTCTATTTTATTTATTCCCCCAGGGACTTATATCAGGCGCCATCGGATTTCTCTCCCACCTCCCAATGACGATCAGTTTTATACTATATATCACTTCAATATCAACGCAGATGTTGTCTTCTATGGACGTACGTTCAAGATTTATGATTGTGATCCATTCACCAAAAACTTTTTGAGGAAAATTGGAATCATAGTGCATCCTCCCAAACAGCGTCCAGTAGATCCCTACATGAAGATGCGGAGAGAGGTAAGAGCTGATATATCTGTGACTTCCTGCCTTCAGAAAATTGGTGAAGAGTGCTGACACTCTTGCTGTAGACAGAAGAGCTTTTGAAGCCATGCTTGTAAGAGCTGTCTTCTTCTTTGGATAGATGGGAAGACAGAATGGTGGCCACAGAACAGGAATGATCCCCTCGTTCCCCTCCTCGCTGCCTCGCTCCCTTCACCCTTACCATTCAGCCCATTTTTGGGAGCCTCCCTTCCATCTGTATTTAGTGAACTGCTTAGGTGAGGTAATGTCTAGGAGCTCATAATTAGTATTATGATCACTGGTCGTATGTGAGTTGAGCCCACATTTCTTCTGTTTGTATGTTTTTGGTTTTTATTGCCTATCTCTGGCTGGGAAAACTCTACAACTGTACAACTGATTAAATAAAATAAACCAAACCTTGAACATGTCCTTTTCTTCCTTTTTGGAATTTTGTGAGATTGGACGCTGGAATATTCTAGAAGAGTGAAGTAGTCATGATTTTCATTTTCTCCAGTTAATAGACATGATTGCATTTAAAATCTGATCCCATTATAAGGACCAAAGACTCAGTGTCAGTCTTCTGCGGTTCTTGAAACTGATCACTGATCCTAGTTTTCTCTTTTCCAGAAGGCTTGACTACCCAAAATAAGATGTATCATTGATTAGGTCACATACCTAGCCAGGCTCTTTATTGGGACTAGGATAGAAATCTCTGGGTTTTTACCTTGATTTTCATTATTGCCAATTGTTTCCCCCTTTTATGTTTTTTTTTAATTTATTCATTTACAGATTCTTGAGACAGGCTCTCACTAAAATAGTAGAGGCTAGTATTGAATTCATTGTGTAACTCAGGCTGGCCTTGAACTAAGTGTCCTCCTGATTCTTAAATGTTGGGGTAGAGATGTGTGCTACCACCCCTCACTATTTGTTGCTGTTGTTGACATATGACTACACATAGCCAAGTATACAGGCATTACATGTTCTTTGGAATGAATCTTACCCTGCATCTAAGTTTCATTCCCCTTCCTCCCAGAATATCCCCTTATGGATTTTTCTAATCAACCCTTCTCTCCACTCAAGGATAAGTAGTATTCTCATTGCTGTCTTCATAAGTTAGTTTCATCTGATTTTTATTGTTTTCAAACCTTATAATTCATTCCTTTCAGAATGATAGCAGAATCTAAGATGAAATTTCCTTTGATTCTGTTTTTATCTCTCATTAAAAGCTATGTGTGGGATCATCCTGTACCTGCCTTTTAGCCGCAGCAAAATTATTCTGTGTGTTATAGGCATACAGTCCTCTGGTGAGGTATATGTATTATTAGTACTGGAATAGCTAAGGTAAAATGACTTTGTATTGCTATAAAGGGAGACTTTCAGGTTGGGACTCATTTTTATGTCTTTAATATGCCCTGGATCATAAGTACAAAATCTTTAGAAGCCCCAGAGAGAAACTGAAGAGAAAAGATCCATATAAGTTATTGCTCCTTGCATATGGCTATATGCATTCACTAACAGCTATATGAAAGTGATTGTGAATGATGATAAATTTATATGAATTTCATAGAATACTAGCAGATATTACAGATTTTTAAAGGAGAAAAAGCTTGTGGTAGGAATTAAAAATAAATACCAAGGAAAAGCAAATGTTTTAAATAACTCCTTTTCAGGCAGTGAGAACTGTTTTAGCATTCCATTAGGGCAAAGAAAACTCATCAATAAATATAGGAATCTTTGGAAAATCAAGAGTTTAATATGAGGTTTTTATATTGGATTTTATGGATTTAGTTAAGTGTTTACTGCCTTGATATGTAAAGTTAAACTGTTTTGTTTAAACTGAACAGGTTCTTAATGGTGTATGATCAATAATGCCTTTCTTAACATTATACATTAAAAGCATTTTAGTTAATGAAATCAGAAGACCCATAATTTCACTTAAATATCAATGATAAAGCTTGAAAAGCCTCTAGAAAGCTTTTGTGTTTTCCTCTTGAGATAAGAATGTGCCTAGACTGCCCTGGATAGACAGAAAATTTCAGGAATTTATAGAACGATTATATAATGCAATTTCGGATAAATTCTCCCAAGTGACTCTTTCCTTACATAAGGATATCATTTGCTTATATCAGATAGAATTGAGGCAGCTCTACTCCAAGACAGGACTGAGAGGTTACAACTTGCAGGAAAGATGTACCAAGAAGATCATGGAACCCAGTGTTCCTAGAGCAGAGCCTAGCCGAAGAGTTTCTGTGTGGATGGGGAGTTCTTCATTTGCTTTGTTTCTGTTTCTACTGGGCTTTCCATTTCGCAAAATTAAATCATAAATATATCTCTTCCTCTTATCTTTGCAAAATATATATATATATAGATACATGTACACACACACACACACACAAGTCCACACACATGAAAGATTTCTAGGGAAAAGACAAATTTCAAATTAAATTATAATCATCTTGTGATTGGTCATACAGAGCTTAAACCAATGCAGGTCAGTGATTTGGGAAATGTGTACAACCAAAGTAACCAATGTGAAAAGATGTAAAATATTTAGGGCTGGGGATGTAGCTCACTCATAGAACATTTTGACAGCATGTGTAAGACACTGCTTTCAACCATCAGCATGGCAAAGAAAGAAACAAAGAGAGAAAGAAGAGAAAGAAAGGAAGGAAGGCAGAAAGGAAGGAAAGAGAAAGGAAAGGAAAAGAAAAGATGCAAACCATTTCCCATAACCTAAAATACACTTTCTTGTTATGTCCCGTACACAGAAGCAATTATACTGTTCCGATTTCTGTCACCATAGATTAGATTTGTCCATTCTTTTTCTGTTTGGTTTTTGCTTTTTGTTTTTTGATACAGGGTTTCTCTGTGTAGCCTTGGCTGTCCTACACTCGCTTTGTAGACCAGGTTGGCCTTGAACTCACAGAGACACACTTGTCTCTGCATCCTGAGTGCTAGGATTATAGGTGTGTGTGCCACCTCTCCTGGCAAGTTTGTTCATTCTTAATAAAGTTTTATGGCTTTGAAAAAAATCAACTTCAAACATACCCCAGAAATATAATTTAATATATTCAAATAATATTTAACAAAATATTAAATCCTTCCTCATGTTTGCCTGTATTTTTAAGGTTAAGACTGACTGTGAACTTGTATATTAGTATTCCTGTATGTCTGGATCCATATATCTGTTTGTCATAGTATTTACTTGAAATATTTTTTAAAAGTATGACACAATAGTCTACAGAAAAAAAAACCCTTTATATTAATTGATTATTTGCCTCCAAGAAATGGCTACATGAAGCCTGAAGTGTTTCTGACACTTTCTCCATTTGCAGACATTAGAGTTTGTGGATCCCTTTCGTCCCTATCAGTCTTTGGACACCCTGAAACGGTTCCTCCAGTTTGATGGGAAGGTTTTGCGTTTCTTCTGCCTGTGGGATGACTCATCTTCACTGTTTGGGGACCGCAGAGAATTGGTCCTGCATTACTTCTTGTGTGATGATACTATTGAAATCAGAGAATTACTTCCACTTAATTCAGGCCGGGATGCTATGTCATCATTCCTCCAGAGGGGTAAGCTTCCGAAGGTAAGCAGCTCTGTGTATGTTTGTGGGCCAAGAGACTTGAGTCATTGTTTGGAATGTTGTATGATGGTGCTGTGATGACAGTTACCATATGCTACTTGGTTTAGTTAAGGTTTCTATTGCTGTGCTAAAACACCATAGCCAAAAGCAACCTGTAGGGGAGGGGGCTTTATTTCAGCTTACAGTTTAATCACTGTCCATCACTGAGGGAAATCAGGGCAGGAACTCATAAAGGGCAGATATCTGAGGGCAGGAGCTGATGATGCACAGGTCATTAGGACTGCTGTTTGCTCATTTGCTCTTCATGGCTTGATCAACTTACTTTCTTAATAGCACCCAGGAACATTTACCCAGGAGTTATGCTGTCCACAGTGAGCTGTGCCCTTCTGCATTAATCATCAATCAAGAAAAGCCCCACAGATTTGCCCATGGACCATTTTGATGGAGGCATTTTCTCAATTGAGATTTCCTCTTCCCAGATGACCCTAACTTGTGCCAAGTTGACAGCACAAATAAACAAAACCACCCCCACCTCAAAATCCCCCCAAACTAACCAGCACACATATGACAAAGAAAGGAAAGAAAGATATGTAAGGTCAAGAACCCATTGTTGTTGGTGGACTAACCACAATCAGCATTATGAAATATGGGACTCTCTTGAAGTTAGTTGACTAGCTTTGAGTGGGACACCACCATTTGGCTCCTGCAGCGTACTCTGTGGCATTGATCCAGGTCTGAATACACATACCTGCACACACATGTATACACACAGGTGTATACAAACATACACAGAAGTATAGAGAAAGGAGCAAATTACAACTCTAAATATAGTGACTAGTAGCTCAATAGCCAATAACCAGCGACAGAAATGACATTAATGTTGTCTTTACTATGAGAAAGATTTGTCAGACTTGTTTCCACAAATACTTGTCCGAATTTGAGAGCAAATGTAACTGGCATAGCAGGAATGATACAGAGATAGACCTGGATCAGAATTGTGACTTTTTTTTTTTTTTTTTTTTATAGCCATGTGACCATGGACGAGCCACTTACATTCCTTGAGCAAGTATTTCCAAATGCAGTTAACAGAGCTCCCATAACTAGAAGGGTTAAATGAGATGATATAGTAAGAGTCACTATCTGAGGACCCATTTATTAATACCTACCAGGTCATAGGTCTCTTCTGCATTTTATTTCTAATTTGGATAAAATATTTAAACTTCATTCTTACTGTTTCTGAAAAGGTTACCAGGAGCCCTCATTTCTTATGCAAACAACCTCTGGCCATCCAAGCCTTGCAGGAGGCTCTCCCAGATTTCTGTGCCTCCTGCCAGAAGTCCTGCTGTGTTGCTTCAAGGCTGGGTGGAGGTAGAATTTGTCCCTGAGGGAGCTCTAGAATATGCACAGCAGGCTGCCAGGAGGTACCAGGGAAATCTGTTTTTAGAATGTCTTTGAAAAATAGGTTAAATATGAAATAATGATGCACCTGACATTTGCGGCATGTCTTACCATCAGTAGCTTCATTTTATTCATTTATTCAACAGATATTTATTGAGTTCTGTGTGCCACCTCTTGGGCTATAATGAAAAAGAAAATGGTTTCTGTCCTACTTTGTGGAGGGTAGATTCTCTTTGGGGTGACATCGAGAAGGGATGGGTATACCCTAGACACTCAAAGCAAGGAGTATGTTGCTGAGGTGAGAGTTGCAGAAGCTGAAGTTCTGAGAGCAAGCCAGGCTGCCAGCTGTACTCCATTTCCTGAGCGCAGGACTAGACAGCTTGCTAGACAGAACAAAGACAGGTGGCAAGGAGCCAGTCATTCTTCCTTGGGGATGTTTGCAGTTTAGGAAATTGAAAAGATATGACTGCCTGCACAACAACTGGAGAAATACAGAAAGTGGCCTGAGCCCATGGTATATGTGCTGGTGAGGTCTGGAAAGGGAAGCAGATAATGTCTTGAATGGTTCTCCATATGTCTGGTGGTTCAATGGGGAACTAAGCAGATGGCTACTTGTAGGCCTGCAGGCTGTGTGTGGTGACACATGCCTATAATCGTAGCAGGTGAAAGGTGGGAGGAGGAAGATCAGAAAGAAGATCCTAAGCTACATGCGTTCCAGGCCATCCTCTTCTATATGAGACCTTGTCTCAAACCCAAAAACAAAAGAGCAAAAAAGATGAAAACCCATGGGATGGAAGTGTTTGAGGGAAAATGTGTATTTATCAGGGCTGTGAAGGACATATGGCAACAGAACAAGAGGTGGATAGACTATGTGGCTTCTTGCAGGTGTCAGAAAAGAGCCATGCAATGCATATTTCTGGCCTGTATCCTAAGACTGCATTGTCTCTGTGTCTGAAGACATCTACCATGCTTTGGTTTTATCTTACAGTTTGGTCCACCTGGAAACTATCAACCAGGCCAGATAACAGATCGAGCAGTTCTCAATGTGTATGGAGGAGTGTCAGAATGGCAAGCAGATGGCTACCTGCTGGATAAGTACCAGGTGAGGCTCCGGGTGTTTTATTACTGATTCTATTGTGACCTGAGAAACCAGAATGTTAAGATGAATTATATATTCTTGCCTTGTGAGCTAGTGAATGAAATCAAGAAATACATAAATGTATGCATTCTATTGCCCTTTGTCAATAATAAACAGACTTAAAAGTATATAGAAATATATGCATTGCATTGCTTGGGCAAGTACTACAGTGTCAAAACAAGATAGCCGAATAGGAAAATTGCTTGCTGTACAAATGTAAAGTTCTAAGTATACCCCCATATGTAAATTCACGTATAGTAACGCTCATCTGTATTCCCAGTGCTCCTATGGGTGATACCGAAGCAGAGGCAGGGGAATCCTCAGCCATTCAAAACCTAACTGGTCTCGCATACACAGTGCCTAACAGCAAAGAGACTGTCCCAAGTGAGGTGGAAGGTGAACATCAACATCCAACCCTGTCCTCTGACTTCCGTACACGATCCCTGTAATGTGTGCATCTACATTCAACAAGAATTGCCTACATGAGCGCACACATACATATGTGACACATATCATATACACATACAGAAAAAGATTAAAAAATGAATTCTTAGGTTTGATT
Organism: Acomys russatus; assembly: GCF_903995435.1. NCBI lineage: Eukaryota > Metazoa > Chordata > Mammalia > Rodentia > Muridae > Acomys > Acomys russatus. The sequence continues at coordinate 11,212,218 of NC_067169.1, forward strand.
TTAACATTTAGTTATAAATGAGGTAATTAAGGTTTAAAAAAATTTATTGGGAAACAACATGTAGTTCTTGGGCAGATCCATAGGGCCAATGCTCTCTTCCTCTGTTTTATCAGCTAGGAAAAGTAGAGCAAAAGTTTTACACGGACCGGGACCTGGCTATAGGTGCCACCATCAATGTGTGGGGAAGAAAAGTCCTTCTCTGTGACTGTGATGAGTTTACCAAGACCTATTATAGGACAAAGTATGGAATTGGTAAGTGATACTCACACCAGTTAGAAAATATTTTTAATATGTTGATGGCTTTATGCCCTAGTTAGAATTTTACTTTTGTTCTCATATTCTTAAAAACAAGCTTCTATGAGCAGGCTCATTGTCTCCATGTCAGAGGTAAAGAAACTGAGGTTCTTTAAGTTCAGTTGTCCATGGTTTTGTAGTAGAGAGAAAGGATCAAGAATAAAACTTGTCTGCCTTATGCCAGGGGCTTCCATTGCCCCTTGTAAGTCTCTTTCTCACTGCAGTACACAGTATTCTGGTCGTACACTTGAACTAAAAATACTAAGTCTCTTTCCATGTAATTCTTGCTTCGCACACATAGATGACACTTGATTTCTCTAATAAAACCTCTTGTGCCAGTTAGCTTTGCATTTCCTGGTGAGGTCCAGCTATGTTTCCTGTTTCTCTTTTCATAGGTATCAATTCTACTGTAGGTAAGTAAATTCAGCTTAGTGAAAACTATTGACTTATTAAGTACTAACTATCTTTAGGTCAGTGCAGTAAGCTGAAGGTGATGCAGAGTTATAAAAGAGGTTTACAGATGAGAAAAAGGAATCTGGGACCTGCTGCACATTGCACATTATGAGAATCTAAAAGCAGGCAGAAGATGTACTATAAAATCTAATATCCAAAACTTTATCTGTCAAATGCTCACTCTCAGTCTCCGGAAGTTCTTCCAGCCAGTTCTACCCACTTCTCAAGTTTTGTCTCTACCCATGATCCTCATACCTGCTACTGTTGGACTGGATAGCAATTGCTGACCTACTAGGGTGGGCTTTGGAATTGGTGTGATGGTGCCTAGTCCTTTACGTACTCCTCCTTCAGTATCTGCATGGAAGTGGTTCTAGCCCTTCCCCTATACCTACCTCTGAGGGATGCCTAAGACTTTTAAATGAAATGGTGTGATATTTGCAAAGAACCTATATACATCCTCCTGTATACTCTTTTATGTATTCACTTATTCATTTAATTTGAGACACGGTCACATCGTATTGCTCAGTCTGGTCTTGAACTTGTGATCCTTCCACGTTAGCCTCCCAAGTAGCTTGGGTAACAAGCAGGTTAGAGTGCCTTGCTACTTACTTTAAATCAATTTTATATGTAATACCTATGTCAAAACAAATGCTGTGTAAATAGTTGTCATTGTTTAGGGAAAAGGAGAGGAGAAGAGTTTTTATGTGGTCAGTACTGATACAGTGCTTTTAAAAATCCATGGAGGGCTAAATTTGAGCATATGTACTACACATGTTGACCAGAGGATTGCTATGGACTTCTGGGAACTGTGTGGCGTCTTCACTTAAACATGCTCTCTGGGTGGTAAGATGAAGGTGAACAAGGATAGCTTCTTAAAAATAAAATGCTTGGATATTTTGTTTCATTTTGATATGTTTTTGTCTTATTGATCATTGTTTGTTTGTTTTGATTTTCATTTTGTGTTTTGTAGGTGTTTTTGTTTTTGGGAGCGAGGGGTAGAATATAAAATTGGATGGGTGGGGAGATGAGGAGGATCTGGCAGGACTTAGAGGAGAGGAAAACATGAACAACATATATTGAATGGAAAAAAACACTTAATTTTAAAAATCCAAGATTCTTTGTCTTGAGAATGAGAGGAATGTGATCAAAATATATTGTATGAAAAAGATTTTTAATTAAAAAAATCAAGATGCTTTGTCTCTAGCAGGAGAGGAGACCTGCCAAACCTTGTGTGGTGTTTGCACTGTGGACTATTATAGATCTGGTAATCTATATTCTAAGGGAAGGTGCATAAAGCACACAAAGGGATTGGAATGAAAAGGACTTGTATTTTCCTTTCCGGTTCTCTAAGAGAATTTATTCTACCATATCTGCATTCTAGATTCATAAACATGTCTAGATCTGACAAGAGTTGACTTGGTGTCTGCCCTCTCACTTTAATGTCTAAAATTGGTTCTCGTTAGTGGATATAGTTGAACATATTTACTTCAAGGACTGTAGACAGAAATCATTCAGGCATGCACAGGTGGCAGCTGCTCTAGGGAAGAGGAGAATTTGCCCTTAATGGATGTAGATATCTGTTTAGAATCAGTACACCTTCAGTGAAAGGAAACTGAACATTTGATTATGGCTCAATGAAAATCGTAAAACACCTGAAGATTATATTCATAGAAGGACGTGGTAGGGAATTGACAGATTACCAACACAATTACACAACAGTACATGATCTCCTAAACAGAGTTCAGCATTTGGCTGATGTTTGTGAGTTTGATTTTGAGAATACAGTATTTGCTTCAGGGAAAACAGAAAGCTGTAGTGAAGGGACTTGGCTACTCATTCGTATCCTCGTAGCATCTGCAGGGCTTTTTCTGAGGTATTGTGACTTCCCTGGTGTACCCCAAACCTAGCTATTCAGAGTATCTGTGTAGAGTGTGCTGCAGTCTATTCATTCCAGTTTAATCTGTCCTACTGTTGAATTTCTTTCTGTTCATTTCCTTTGTTCCTTCTATCCATTTTATTATATTATGTAAAAATGTACTTTGTGCCTTTTAAGTTAATACAACAGCATAATTTTAAGCAGAAAATTATGCAAATATAAAGTTTTTAATACTTCTCACAACTGTTCAAATGTTCTGTTTAACAAATACTATTACACACCATTTTTAAGTTTTAATACCACACTTAATTTGTAAATGACTGTAGATTATATCCATGGCAGAATCTGGAGAAGTGGATTGACATATCTTTACCTTTATTTTTTTCTGATTTTTGTGAAGTAAAATGAATATACTTCATGTTACTTAAATATAGTTTTTTCTGGCATTTAAAAAAAATTAAAGAAATGATCTTTACTTTTCTTCATTAGTGGCCATGATGTGTTGGTAAAACTATTTATAAGGATGAAAAACTTTACCATGTACTGTAACAGTTGACATAGACATTAAAAAGCAATTTTAATGAATATTGCATTCAGTATTAATGTGATGGTAAGGGTGATAACTTTGCTCATAATTCATGTGGTCTTAAAAATTGATAAGATAGAATTTTATGCATTATGTTTTGGTATTTCTGAAGTCCAAACCAGGACAAAATGCCACCAGTAATTGTGGGCAGGAAGAGGATGTGTGTGTGTGTGTGTGTGTGTGTGTGTGTGTGTGTGTGTTGGCAAGAGATCGATGTTGGGTGTCTTTGTTAATGGCTCCCTACCTTATTTTTGAGATACAGACTCTCACTGAACCTGGAGTTCATCAGTTCTGCTAGACTGGCTAGCCAGTTAGCCCCATACCCCCATTGCTGATATTATAGGCGTAGGCAGTCATGCCTGTTTTTTACTTGGATGCTTGTTATAAAACTTAGCTATTCATGCTTGTGCAACAACTTTGCCAAGGGAGCCATCTCCCCAGCCCACAGGAGAATCTATAATGCATTATTAAGCTATAGTACTTTAGACCTTTTTGTTACATAGTAACATTCCAACTTACTTTAGAAGCAAAAAAATGGGAGACAAGGAAAGGAGTTGTCCTCAATCCAAAGAAGGTGCATGGGTATCTTTAAATTTGTGTAGAGCTTGATAGAATTCTGAAAGACATTTGAACCTCTGTATGAGAGGCAGCCCTATAGAAAGATGAGATTCTTTGATTTATTTTAGGATGTCAAGGGGATGGCAGTTCCATAGATATCTTGCATAGTCTTCTTGTCCAGTGTAATTCCTACATCAACCAGTGTGGCTATCTTGCTGCTGGCAGCTTGCCTGCCAGGATGGAGTAGTTCCCTCCCTCATAAAATAAGATTGGCAGGTAGAAGCCTGTTGATCTTTGCTATAACTAAATATTGAAAAGATTCAAGGGACTCTAGATTGTCTTTCTTGTACTAAGAAGGACAAGATTTGAATTTTAATTGTTCTTATCTAGGATTATATATGGTTTTTGAGACAGAGTTTCTCTGTGTAGCCTTGACTGTCCTGGACTCACTTTGTAGACCAAGCTGGCCTCGAACTCACAGTGATCTGCCTGCCTCTGCCTCCCGAGTGCTGGGATTAAAGACATGTGCCATCACCGCCCAGCTAGGTTATTTATTAATGAGATTTTTTTCTGCTTTCTGCTCTCTATTGTCTCTCCTCCCTTTACCCTCTCTCTTCTGTTTCCTATCCTCTGTCTGACACTATCTTGCTATGTAGTCCTGGCTGACTTGGTACTCATTAGGTAACATAAGCTGCCATAAACTTATGGCAATCTTCCTTACTCGGCCTCCCAGTACTGGGATTTACAGGCATATATCTCCATATCCAGCTTATAGGCATGTTTTATGATCATTGATTTTGGTGACATGCCAAACCATAGCAGTAATATAATCATTCATTCTCAGTAGTTTTGAATATATATATTAAGATTAAGGTTTAACAAACATTTTAAAATGCCTTTCATTTTGTACAGTCTGGCCACCTCTGAACTCTCAGGACTAGGAGGAAGAGGGCATGGCATAAGAAGTCAGTGATCACTTGACGGATTTGTAGCAGTAGTGATAGAATTGGCTCATGGTCTTACCACATGGCTTTGATGAACTTCACAGTCCATTCCATCCCATAGAGTTAGTGAGGATGGTTGCAAAAAGAGTTCACTAATGTTTAACCTAGATAACATCTACTATCAGCAGAAATAGATTTCCTTTGAAGCTAAGGATGATTGCCTAGTTTTCAAGGCTCTCCCTTTATAGGAGTCCTAGTCCAAAGTCCTCGCCTAAATTTGTCTTAATAATTTGACATTCTTTGGCATGAAGCATTTCTTCAAAATTCTGTGAGCTTTAAGATTTCCTAAAGTCTGGATCCATCTATGGCTTATTAGATCATACAAGATGACCTTTGATGTAATTGTCGACTTTACACAGTAATATGCTTCCACCTGAGATGGCAAGCAGAACCATTCGATACCATGTCTGTTCAGACTGCATTTTGTTAGAATCTATCTAGTCAGTCATGGATAGGCATTCAGCTCACATAAATGTACAAGTCATATGGAACTGGAGAAACCATTGTAATGAGTATTTGAGTGTCTACCCAAATACCAATTCTAGAATACATTTGGTGAGGTGCTCTGTGCCTTTTCATTTGGTTAACATTTCTGAATACCTGAGGTAGGCAGGGATGAAAGGGTAACGAAAACCCAATGACATCCAACTCCTCATTCACATATGATTTTGTGGCTTTGGGAACTTGTGTGAGCTACCTAGGGAGATGTGATTTAAAGTTGAATCTTGAGCCAGGGTTTCAAAAAAATGGATCTATATGATATTATAAAAGTCAAGGGTGATGAAGTGGAACAGTTCTCAGTTTTTATACACTAGATGGCACTGTGAGCGCAGAAGAAAGCCCTAAATTGGTTCTTTTGTTAGTTAAATCTGTTGCAAAAATTAGGTAGTTGAGAAAACAACACTATGTTTTAAGACTTGTAATGAAGGCTGGAGAATATATTCTTAATGACTTTGTGATTAAGAATCACAATTTTTGGCTAGTGCACTCAGATTAATGTATAGTGTAATCTTTTGGCTAGTACATTCACATTAGTATACATATGTATAATTATAATATACATACACACACATATATATTAGGTATATATACCTATACACACACACACACACACACACAGACACACACACACGGAGACACACACACACACACATACACGCCCCCTGTTGGAAGAAACTGCTCAAGCCCTGAGTTTCTGATTATATAAAGCTTTCCTGCCATTGGTTCTTGCACTGGAACAAAGGTAGCAGAGAGGGCTGTTTTTGATGTGGTGGGGAGCAAGGATAGAACCTACTGCAGTTAAAATTTGAAATTTTGAGCTTTTCAAAAATTCTTTCCAAGATGTCTCTTTAATCACAAAATAAGCATTAGGAGAGGCTCACGAGACTCTGTAAGGACACACTGGTTATCCCTTTTCACTGAGCCAGTGAGAAATATTTGATGGCAGTTTCTTTGTCAACGGGTCTGCTGTGAGCAGTTTCTGTTAAGATGGAACAATATTCTTCTGAGGATTGTGCCTCAGGAAATCTCACACAAAGGCAGCGAGGAGGAAATCTAAGAAAAGTTGAAAGCTGAGAATGTTTTCAAATGAGAATTAGAAATGGCTTCATGCTCTTAGCATTTTGATGAATTAAAAGATGTACTTCGATTGAAGAATTAGATTGCTTTAGATGACAATTTTTTCTAATGGTGGTGTGTACCAAAATCTGGATTCTTCCTTCTATTAGAAGTTTGATCATGGAAAGGGAAATATTTACAATTGTATAGCTTTCACTGTTTACCACTGAAATACCTATCAAGCTTGGTGAAGACATAGAAAGTGCTCTCTGTGTTTTGATTTTGTTTTGGTAAATGTTTTAGAATCTTTGCCATTTGTGGTGGGTCAAAACACAGTGAGTTGGATAGATTGGGCCAGTATGTTATTTGTTCTAAAAAGCATGCTTGCTTCTTTTAGATAACAAAGTACTATAAATGGTTACCTAGGAGCTTCTACAGATATTATAAGTTTGTCCCAACCTCTCCTTCCTTACACATAATGAGTAAAACAAAACAAAAAACAGTTGGCAGTATTGACCCCATCACACTTCCTTTGAGATTAGAGAAAATTGGGTATCCTTAACTGTTTGCGTTTTCGCTTCATTACAACTACGCTTACAGTTTTATCTTGAGCAATAACGTAAGTGACCTGGAGCAGTGGCTGGTGACAGGAAGGAGATTTTATTTTTCTGTTTGTTTTTTAATAGACAATGAAATACAGCATCTTAGAGTTGAATTAGGAGTGAGGAAGAGGGCTTAAATATGGCTCCAAGGAGGAGAAGCTGGCTAACGGGTAAAGTTAAAGGGGGAACAGTTAATAAAATTCAGTCCTATTTGGAAAATAATGTTTATTAGTGGGTGTTGACTGAAGATAGAAGAGGGCCAAATTACAGGTTAAAATATGGACTTAATGGGCTAAAGTTTCAAGTTTGAGTTTTCATATCATTGGAAAAATCAAGGGAAGAGAAAAATAATATTCAGAAGTAGGGATGTAAGGACAAAAACTAAATGTTTACTTATTTGACAAAGATTTCTGCTTTTCCTTTCTTTTGAACCAATGACTATTAAGTGAGCTCTGTGGTTTTTATAAACATGATTGAAGCTGATTCTCATAGGATTTTACCGTGTTTTGTTTGAAAGAGTTTTTAAAATAGTCTACAAAATCTTCATGTTCATCTTGAAATAATAACAGACCTTTCAAAACAGCCATAATCAGGGCAAAAAAAATATTGATGTTTTGTTTGCCTTTTGTTTTGTTATAGATAACTTTACGGCCGTTTCATGCAAGCCTCCTCCTCTTCCAAAAATAGAAAGGAAATACCCACCTTACACTGGCTTTGGGTCTGAAGAGGATTCTTTCCGTTCCTGTGTCGCCCTCAAGCCCACACCTTATCGGAAGAACTTCAGAAAAATTATGGAACTAGACAGGTGCCTAAGGGGACTATGATTATACTCTGATCTTTCCCAAAGATGTTTGGAATTTATGATGTGGCCCTCTTGTTGTAAGAACTGTTACTCAGCTCATTTGATTTTGAGCCCAGGGACAAGTTGCTATAGCTTTTCTAATGAGATTAACGAATGCACACTATTTCCAACTTCTTCCTTGAGTGCTTATTTTCATGTGTTATTTGGAGAACTCTAAAGTCATATCACCCTTTCCCTGTTATTTTTCCATTTCTGTTTGTCTATCTGTCTTTCTCTTGAGGAGCTAACACAGAGGAGGAATCAGCAGATTTCAGGGATCAGAGAGTGCATGCTTTTGGATTTGTGGGCCATACGGCCTCCATCACAGCCACTCAGATATGCCATTCTAGTGTGAAAGCTACACGAACAGAATGTAAACACATGTATAAATGTGTTCCAATAAAACATTTTATGGACATTAATTTTTGAATACTATAAAACTTTTACATATCTCAGTATATTATTCTTTTGATAGTTTTCTTTCCAATCGAGCAAGAGTGTATAAACCACACTTAGCTGAAAGGCAGTACTAACAGATGGCTAGCTGGATCTGTCTCACAGACTTTAAGGTTTGACAACCCCTGCTATAGAGACATGAATGGTTTTTTAAGTGTTTTTCAACTTGTAATTTTAGAAAATTCATCTTGCTTTGACTAGGGAGGTTTGGTTTAAGATTAGTAGTAGTAGGCCACTTATATTGCTGAATGTAATTTCAAAAGATAGATTTTGATGGACTTTTTTTCAGTAACTGCTATTTTTTTAAAAGGGCAGCCACCTGGAAGATATGGGTGAGAAGAATGTCCCTATTGTAAAAGGACAGGGAAGTTTTCTTATAACTAAATAATGTGAAATCTTATCCTGGGTGTTGCTTCTGGAACTCAGGGAGAAATAGTTCTTTGTGAGTAGTTGACTTAGTTTCTCTGTCTGTTCTGTAAAGTTTCCCTCAGGACCCTGACTACAGATAGAATTGTATATGTAAGTCATACTGTTGTGATTGGAGGATGGTGATATAGGCACAAATGTCTATACTTTTATTTCTTTTTGTCCACTGCTTGTTTCTTATCAGGAATATACTTCAAGCTCCTCCTACACAGTGACCTTGCTTCCATGGTAACGGGCACAAATTGGCTGCACAGGACTGAAGTACTTTGTTCTCTGTGTGCCCACAGAACTCTGCTGAATATACTTTTAATAATAATAATACTAGTGACAACAGGCAGTTAGTAGTTTGCTGTGAATTAACTACTTTATAATATCTGATTTCATATAATCTTTAAATCAGCCTTAGAAGAAAACAGATTATATTCTTGTACCCATTCTTCAAATGAGGAAAACAAGACTATAAGAAGCTCTGCAACTTGTCCAAACTCAGAGCTAATTTTTAGTTGAGCTAGGGATTGAAGCCAGGGGAAGTTAACTTCTGGAGTTCACCTTCCTTGCCATAGAGTCTGTACTTAACACATGACTTGGGGATTATTCACATATATATTAGCTGGGATTCCTCTGAAACTAAGAGCTCCTTGAAGAGGCTGGTTTTATTGTTTCCCTGAGAGTTAGAACAGTGCTGGCAAATATTTCATCCAGTAAGAAAAGATGCAGAGGAATACGTACAGTGGTAGAAAAATGTTTGCTAATCCAGATTTCTTTTAAAAATGTCTATTGTGTGACTGTTTTGTCTGCATGTGTGTATGTCTACCACTTTTATACTTGGTGCTTCTGGAGGTCAGAGGCCTGAGATTCTCTTTCATCTCTTGTTTTCTGTTGGTGATACTTATGTCTGTAGTTTCTGTTCTTTTACCTAGGCTTTTCATCTCCAGGATTCCCTCAGTTTGTGTTTTCTTTATTGCTTCTATTCCTATTTTTAGGTCTTGAACAGCTTTATTCAATTCTTTCATCTGTTTGATTTTATTTTCTTGTAGTTATTTAAGGGATTTATTCATTTCCTCTTTAAAGGCCTCTATCATCTTCATGAGGTTGGATTTAAGGTCATTTTGTTATGCTTCAGCTGTGTTAGGACATTCTGGGCTTGCTGTAGTAAGATAGTTGGATTCTAGTGATGCCATATTGCCCTGTCTCTTGTTGATTTTGTTCATACACTGGTCTTTAGCCATCTTGTTGTCCTTGGTATTGGCACACCTCTGGTAATGGAGGCAGAGTTGTGAGCCAGAAAATGGGGCTCAAGGGAGTATGTATAAGCTACAGTTGTTGGGAGTGCTTTAGGGAGACCAGCAGGCAGGGCATTGGGTAGGGAGAGGTCTTACATGGTGGTACCTGATGGCAGCAGACCTCTAAGGGTGCAGGGCAAGCTGTGGGCCTGGGAAAGAAGTGCACAGGGGACAGGGTGGAGCTCACCACTCCTAAGTTTGCCAGGGATAGGGGAGTGATGGCGTGAGGGTAACATGGAAACGGACCCAGCAGACAGGGTATTTGGGGGCATGGGTCTCACCTGGTAGTCCCTTATGGCATCAGAACTCTTGGCCACTAATCCAATTTTTAATAATGAACTAAAAGGAAAAGGAACAGATAGCTTCTTAATAGGAAATTTAGCATCCCATAATTCTGCTGTTCTGACCATATAGCTTCTGAAAAGTCATGTTTTTAATATTAATATTAATATTCCAGTTTTCAGATCTTGTCCATCTATTGTTTCTACCAATCCCCCTCCTTTAATTTTTTCTACCATTACTTTAAAAAGGGTCTTTATATACTTTCCAATATGAAGACTGTACATATCCAGAGCAGTGGTTCTCAACCCAAGGGGTCACAGTAGCAAAACTATAGTTATGAAGTAGCAATGAAAATAATTTCATGGTTGGGGGTCACCACAGCATGAAGAACTGTATTAAAGGGTTACAGCATTTGGAAGTAAAGAACCACTCTACTAGAACTTTTATTCCTGTTTGTTGGTTTTTAAGAAAGTTTATAGTTAAAGGTGAGCTTGGAGTAGAAGGGTTGGCCAACAAATATATCTCAACAATCTGCTGTGTGAGAAGCATTTCCTTAGGTGCTTGTGATAGATCAGTGAACAAAGCAGTCATGAAAGTCCACCTTCCCTCATAAATCTTCATTCTAGTTGAGCGAGCTATACAAGAAGGTGAAGGCACTCAAGTATATCAAGTATAGACTATGTTAGGTACCACATTAAAACAAGAGAAAGCATTCATTTTCTATATAAAGGATCTAAGAGTACATAAATGATGAATATTCCTAGTGGTGCTCTGATAGACTTTTCTGAGCAAAACAGACATAGTCTAAAGTAGAAGGAAAGTTCAGTGTAAAGCCTTTGAGCAAAGAATATGCATGGAGTTATTAGAAACTATCCAGGAGGCCAACGTGGACAGAAAAGATGATGAAGGGCAGAATATACCTCACAAACATGAGGTAAAAGAAGTACCAAAATGGGTCACAGAAGGTTTTGCAGGCTATCATAAGGACTCTTGATATTTCGAAAGATGGAGAAGAAACATTAGGATATTTGACTAGACAAATGACTTGATTGGGCTAGCCTATTGGAAGAATATCTACAGTGCAGTGTTAAGAATGGACTGTACAAAGACAGTGGTCAATTTGACAGCTTTTGAGATTATTCTAATAGTCCAAGAGAAAAGTTATCATATATGGATGATAGTGTGGGAGGGATGAAATTAAAGGCAGATTCTGGAAGTATTTTGAATGTAGAGCTAATAGGATTTCCTGATGGATTAAGTATGAGGTGTAAAAGAAGTGAAGAGCTACAGATGTCTCAAGGTTTGGGCCTGAATAATTGAAAGGATGGAGAGGTGGCAGCCACGGAGATAGGAAGGACTACAAGGTAGAATAGATTTGTGAGCAAGAACACAGGTTCAGTTTCAGAACAAGTTGAGATGCCAATCAAATGAAGATGGTGTGCTTAGGGTGTTCAGGAGACACGTATGAGCTGGCGTGATGTAAATTTGAAAATCCTCATGATACCAAATTGTACTAAAGCTTTCAGATTGTGTTGAATCACCAAGGATGAATAGCATCAAGAAGTACATGCATAAACCTTGGGCCCTCCAAAATTAAGAGTTTGGAGAAAGGAAAAGGAACTACTGAAGAAGAATGACATAGGACAAACAGGGAGAGAGGAATGACATAAGCCTAAGAAAATGCATAATGCTGTGAGCCAAGTGATCAAAAATGCCATGGAAGAAGTTGTTGATTAGTAAAATTAGATGCAGAAAAAAAGGACTAAGGATTTGATTTGGCATTGTGGAGATGACTGTTAGTTTTTCTAAGAGTAGTTTGAGTAAAATAACTCTTTACTAGTAGAAATGGGAAGGGGCTTGGGATATGACTTACTGGTGGACTTCAGGCTTTGGGTGCCATCCACTGCATGGGGAAGATAGCAGGAAAGGAACAGTGGGGGAGAGTTCAATGCCATGAAGATAGATAACATTGGTCTGTATGTAGAAAACATTAAGCCATGCATTCTAGATCTAGCCATTTATAACTTGTTTTGGGACAATGGGAATAAACATATCTTAAGACAACCAGTCAAGAGTACAAGACTGTATAGTGCTAAATTGTGTGTGACATCATGGTTGATGCAAGAAATATGAGTAGATGATCACTCGGGAGGGTGGAGACTATGATCAGAACTGTTAAGGCATTTTATGATTGGCATACGTGAAAGAAATAGTTGATCACACTCTGAGCTTTCTTACAATTTGCTCTGGGGACTCTCTTATCCAGACTCCCTTGGTAGCATATCAATAATGCAGTTTCCTGCAAATATAAGCTCACCTGTGAGCCCATATCTCTGGTGGTGAGATTATGAATTCTGCATATGTAACAAGTTCTCCAGGTGACTCTTATGTACACTGATCTTCATGAATGGCTCAATTTTATGGAGTAGGTTTATTTTACCAATTGATGAGATCTCCAGAATACAAAAGTTAAGGGGAAAATGAATGGCATATTCAAATATTCTCCGTAAACATATATACTTATAAAGTTACATTCTAAAATGTTAAATTTAAAGTAGTATTCATTTGGTCTTAGATTAGACCTAGTTTAATTTGTGTTGATATTTTAGACATCTGTAACATTATAAGTCTTTCATAAGAGGGGACTGTTGAATATTTATCTGGAAGTTCAATTAGGTGCCATAGAAGGTGATTGATAGAGTATAGCTGGCTCAAACAGTATATGATGCCCATCTGAGCTTTGTTAACTAGACACTTAGGAAAATCCAAATTGTGACCCTGCTGGTAGTTTTTCCCAGTCTGCCCTGGGATGAACCATACAAACTCTGTGCTCTGGCTCACCCAAGGCCTCAAGCTGGGATTCTTGCCACTGTGCTTTCTCAGCGCACCTTCCTGTACAATCTAAGAAAGGGATGGAAGATAGCATTTTAGGCCTCTGCAAACTAGAAATCTTTTGTCATGATGGTTGGTAGCACTGTGAACACAAAAATGGATTTCAGAGTAGGAGAATCTGCAAGTGATGAGCAGTCTTAGAGTTGTGGCAGGGAAGTGGTCAAGGACATGGTTAATTTTTAGCAGACACTTACAAGGGTAGTAGTTTTGATTATCAAAGACCTTTCCTAGGTCTTCCTGTTTGTTGGAAGGCTGGCATTCATTGGCTGCGAACTGCAGTTGTGCTTTTACTGAGAGACCATGGGTTACTTAGTTCACTGTTTATACAACCAAACTTGGGAACTATTTCTTTTATCTTAAGATAGGGTCTCAGTGTGTAGCCCAGGCTGCCTTCATATGTATGAACTCAGGCTCCCCATCTGGTACTAAAGGTGTGTGTTACCATTGCTTACTTGAGAAATTTTTCAATTTTATTTGATTCAATCCTTAACCAACTAATCATGTATAGAGTTCTAAGTATATCTTCTAATGTTTATGAGTATAACTTTCTGCGAGTATTTAGTGTAATACATTATAATGTAAAAAAGTGTTATAGCATCCTAGCACTCAGGGAGGCATAGGCAGTCGTATCTCTGTGAGTTCGAGGCCAGACTGGTATACAAAGCGAGTCCAGGACAGCCAAGGCTACACAGAGAAACCCTGTCTCCATGTGCACATGGAGGTCAGAGATCAATCTTGTGGCCTCTCCAGGAGCCACCTACCATGTTTTTTAAAACAAGGTCTCTCACTGGACTAAGGATTAGGCTTGGTTGGCTGGGTAGTGTGCCCCAGAGATCTGCCTGTCTCTCCCTTCCACTACTGGGATCTCAAGCATATGCCACCAGGCCTGGTTTTCAGTGTATTTCCTGGACATATAAAGAGCAGGAAATATTTTAGTCTACTGAGAAAAATACTTCAGTGTTTAGATTTATAACCTTAGTAAGAAGATGCTTAAACTGTTTAGAAAAGCATAAACTTCTATATTAAAGCCATGACACACCTTTATTACTTTATGTTATAGAGCATTACTTGTATAAGGCTCTAACTCTCATGTCTCTTTTATTTAGCTATGGAAACATAAGCTATATACTACGCTACTTTGCAAAACTAATCACAGACAAATGTGCTGATGCAGACAGGATGTTTGTTATTGCATTTTATCTCAGTGATGGCACAATTTCAGTTTTTGAACCCGTAGAGAGGAATTCAGGTAAGAGATTTACCTTATTCAGCATTTTCCTCAGAACACTTAAATGTCTTTTTTTTAAAAATTACAACCTGATTTGATAGCCTAGAAGACGCAATAATGATAGTTTTCTAACCATTAAATTTCTTCTTACAAAAATGTCTTAAGTGTGAACCTAAACATTTAAAAGGATAAAAACAGCAGTGGTTGGTTACCCAGGGGAAATCCCCTTTGCCACTCTATGGATTCTTTTTCTGAGGGACTTCTACAGAACCTCAGGGCTTCAAAGCCATGTTTGACTGCCACTAGTTGCACTCACAGCTAGGGACCCAAGAGAGTTTTCCATTGTCCCTCTGTAATCCCAGTACTCTGGGGGGCAGAGGCAGGTGGATCACTGAGTTCAAGGCCACCCTGGTCTACAAAGCTAGTCCAGAACATCCAGGGCTACACAGAGAAACCCTTTCTCAGAAAAAAAATCTTTGCCTGATTAAGAAAAGAATACAAGTTATACAAATTGAATCTTCAGAATCCATTTTTCTGTGGTACTTCTGTTTGTTCTGGCTATTGCCAAAGGTCCTGCCCTGAGGCCTGTGGAATGTTCTCCAGTGTGTTGATCCCATGGCTATTGCTAAGGACAGCCATTGACTTACAAATTATGGAAATGTAGGGCTCTGTTCTTTGTTTCAACATGTTTACAACTTTCTTCTGTGCTGAAAACTCAGAAGAATAACCAGCTCAACTGGCTCTTTGAAAAAAAAGGAGTAAAAACTTTGGTTTGTACCATTTGCCAATTTACATGTTGTGAATGTCCCGATCAAGGCAAGTTTCAAGAAACCCACAAATTTTTAGAAATCCTGGCATGCGAAAGTCTGAAATTGTAACAATTAGGTACTATACTCAAGTTGATATCAGTAATAGAGTAATAAATAATTTGTACAACTAAGTCAGGCCCCAGTATAATTTGAATAATAGAAAAATCTTAAAGTATGAAATTGAATAGGATTGCGCATATGCCATGATCTGAATGGCCAATGATGATCAATTCTATACATTTAAAAAAGTAATGATGAGGTCAAGAAATTGCATCATTTGTAAAGTAGAAGGCTTACAAAATAGTGACCATCACTGAGGACTTAATATTGTCCTTAAGTTTCATGGTAGGATATGTCCCCCTAAAAAGATGAAAATTCAGAGACAGGGTTTCTGTGTAAGAGATTTATTTAAGCATCAAACAAAGAAAATATGTGGAGAGAAGCAGAAGAAGCCCAGAGAACCATCCAACTGCAGTGAGTTAGTGTCTCTGTCTCTGTCTCTGTCTCTCTCTGTCTCTGTCTCTCTCTCTCTCTCTTCCATCCCTCCATCTCTCCCTCTCTTCCCATCCCCCCAGCCTCCTTTTCCCTTGTTCCTTTCTCCATAGTCTCATTACCTCAGGCAGGGACTAACTCATTCTCTCGCTGCTTCATCCATATTACACATGTGTTGGAATTAAATCTTTGTAGTAAGCTGACTTTGAAACTTTTAAATCTATACCTTGGCGTGTTATATGGCTAGATGATATGCAAGTTCTATTTTTAAATTTTTGAGGAATTATGATTTCTACAGTAGTTACAGTAATTTGCATTCTCTCCAATTGTGTTTAAGAGTTACCCTCGGGGGTAGCGTAGGGGGGGTGGCGGGCAGTGGATGCTGTTTCTTTGCCCACTGCCCCATTCTTCCCTCTCACAATGCACAACATGGCTTTGCAGATAATCTGTACAGTCTGTGCTGGAAGAGAAAATTACTAAAGGCAAGTTGTGGTTCTTCTAAGAATAAGGCAGCTCATGAACTGTTTTTTCTGTTTCTTTAGGGAATGCTGGTGGGATGTTCTTGAAAAGAAGTCGTGTGAAAAGGCCTGGACAAGAAGTCTTTAAAAGTGAATTTTCAGAATACATCAAGGCTGAAGAGTTCTATATTGGAGCCACTGTGAATATTAATGGTTACCTGTTTTTTCTCCTGAATGCTGATGAGTACACCTTAAATTACATGGAGAGTAACACAGACAAGGTTTGTCTTGTACCCTTTGTATAATCATACACTTTGTATAAGTCTTGCCTCTCCACCCTTTGCAGTGTGTTTCCCTTTCTCTAGGGCCTTTTCTTCTGCATCTTGCCACTGGTTTACATTGCACATGTACACATGTGGGCATGAATAATGGATCTGTGGGACTTGGCCACAGGTCCCATCACAGAGGCCCAGCCCTTGTCTCCTCTGTTTACATGCTTAGCTCTCCACTGCCCAGCATCACAGATTCCAGACACCAGCAGGAGGCATGGCCTAGGACTGAATCAAGTTTCCTGGGTTTTTTGCTGACATCAACAATGTTTTTAGAAGGCAATTCAATAACTATAGGAAAGGAAGAAACTCTGGTGGCACATACTGTGCCATCCCATTTCATTGGCACAGGACAGCAAAGGAGGCTATGACTAAAAGGGACAAAAGCCCCAAGGGCACTGAAGAGTTGCTGAGGTTGCTGGTCCCTTTAACAGAGTCACCCGAGACTTCAATTAGAATCTAAGGAGAAATTTGCTCAAAGAAGCGTCTTCTTCTTGTGCTTCATTTTTAAAATTAATTTTAATTTTTTCAAGACATATCTAACCAGATAGCCCAGGTTGGCTTTGAATTCATTGTCCTTCTACCTTTCTCTCCTCAGTGCTGAGATTATAGGCATGTACCACCACACTCAGCCACAAATCCTTTATTTAACTTAAAATACTGTGAAGGAAAATGGTTAATGTGCTATGCTGGCAATATTGTTCAGTTAAAAAAAACCATAGATAAAAATCTCAGTTTTTAGATGTACACTTGTTTGGTATGTAAATTATATGCACTTGGAAATCAATTGCTTGTAATCTTGGGGAAAATTTGGAAAAATGTTATTTTAAAATGAATTTAATAATTATGCACTATTTATACACAACACAGTACACAATGTCCCTCATTTACAAAAAAATTGCTCAAGATTGAGTTGCTAGGTGTCAAGACAGAGTTAGAGCCACATCCAGTGTAATGGGCAGGGGGAAGAGCTTTGTGGAATGCAAGGAGAGGATGGAGAAGACATGGAGAATGGCTGCTACCCCCAGAGTGCTGTGCAAGTCAGCCCTGATCCTTGGGAAATAAGAAGGGGAGGGAGGAGTGGTGGGTGGGAAAAACTTTAACTAGTAAGCACAGTTCAGAGAAAGTCTTCAGCAGGCAGATGGAGACCACAGAACAGCCTCCTTCTCAGAGAAGTTCACAGTCATGCAGAAGTGACAGCTGAAGGCTGGTGGTTACCAGTGCTCTTCTAAGTGGTATTCTTCAGTGCAGTATCTTCTGTAGTCACTACATCACCTCTCTGTTTATAGTTTTAGAAGGCCGGGTTATTCTAAAACTACAACACTCTACTATATGACAAGTTTGGACTCAGGTGAGAAATGCAATGATTAAGCAGTTAGGTTTCCAGAGACCACCAGGCCTGGGTTGGAAACTGAGCTCCACACTAATAGGTAATGGGCTTTAGTTATGTATCATCTCTGAACTTCAGTCTCTTTGTCTTTGAAATAAGAGTAACAACAGTGCTTGTTTGATAAAGTTGCTGCAGAGGTTAGATGTGGTAATTTGTATAAGGGGCTTAGCGCTCCCTATAGGACCCATGGCAAACCTAGTCATTGTAGCTGTTAAAAACCAAGGTTCTGGTTCTGAACAGATTCACTGTCTTAACATAAAACATACAGTTCTTAGAATTGCTTGGCATGGGATTTTTTCTTACTTCACTCTGGTGCTTTCTAATAGAAATTGTTTTAACATTCTGAGTTTTGATCCCCTTCCAGCTAGTAAGTACAGTCCAATCTTCTTCCATACTGGGCATCAGCAGTGAGCTGCAGATCTCAGTTAGCCCTGTGGTCACTCAGAGAAATAACCCATACTCTACAGTGTGCAGTATTTCTAATCTTGGTATGTTCTGTAAGTTAGTTGCAGTTGCTACAGTTTCAACTTAACATATTTTCAACTTATGGTACATTTATTAACACATAACTCCTTTTAAATTGAGGAATACACACACACACACACACACACACACAGACACACACACCCACACACACACACACACCCCCCCACACATATATATAATTGCTTTGTTTTGATTGCAGTGCAAGGGATTGAACCAGGACCTTGCACATGCTAGACAAGTAATATTCCATTCTCTTATACATCCATCCAAAACATAATATGTAGTTTAAAGGTATAAAGGCCTGGTCTCCTTTCAGTATAATAAAGTGAGATAAGACATTACCTAGTATTAGTATCTCATGTGAAAATTACATCATTAAAAAAATACCTTAACAAGGATATTGTAAGAAGATAAAGATTAATACACTCTTTATTACCACTCTGAGTAGTCTTTTCAAGGGAGCTAATAGATCCTATCATAGAAATAGATGAAAGGAAATGCAAAAGAAGAGAGGGTGTGGGTGACTCAGTAGGTACCAAACCACGTGAATCATTTGATGGTGGAAGAGAGGGAGCTTTATACCAAAGTAGCATCAGTGTTTTTTGCCTAACATTTCATTTTCTTACTTTTGATCTCTTGGATGTAATTATTTACAACTTTATGCCTTACTTGAATAAATAAGAAATATTTTTTTTCTGTGTCAAAAAGCTAATCACAAAGTAGGTGACAGAAACAGTGGGTTGCTTAGACAGCAAATATATTTGGGTTACAGTGCCCATGTGGAACTTCGACACCCAGCTTTGCTGTGATTAGTACTTTGCCTGGTGACCAGCAATTCCAAGGGGATCTATCCTAATGATGTAGAGAAAATAAGCATACATTTAGCCAACTTTAAATCTCTATTCTTTGCACCAGGGTCCGTGAAAATATTGGGACTATATCTGGGAGTTAGAAGAAGGTTTTATATATGAGTTAGAAGTTATAAGAAGATTGTTTATTAAGCTTTGTTACCGCTACCCCTTAAGTTTAATTGCTTGAGATCTAGGACCTGGGTTAACGTCAGTCTTTGTCCTAAAGCTCTGGCTCCTAGGTAAAGACATGTACAGCTTACTTTGGGTTTATCATGTAGTCTTGCTAGTCTCCATTACCCTCTTAAGGTACAGGGAATAAAGAAACTGCAGGATGCTGAGCCCTGAATGGAGCAGTATACCATATTCCTTCCTTAAGGCTTAGAGATCATTGTGGAAGAGGGGCACAGAAAGGTTGTAAGAGCCAGAGGTCGTGGATGACCTGGAACCAGAATCTTCTGGGTACAACAGAGCAGCTGCACACATGAGCTCACAATGGTTGTACCACTGAAATCCCAAGGCTGGCTGAATCCCAGCATGGGAAGTGGAATTAGACATGAAATTCCACTACTAGCCCTAGAGCTATTGACAATTGTTAGCTGCTGGGAGGAGAGTCCATTTGGTAACGCAACCACACTTCAGAAAGAAGGCCACACATCCAAAAACACTTAGGTAGCACAGATTGATCTTGATGGGTTAACCACAAGAAAATAACACTGTTGGGTAAGTAGAGAAAGTGAGAGGACCTGAGAAGAGTTGAGGAAGAGATAAATGTGATCAAACCACAGTGTATGAAATTCTCAAAGAACTAATAGTAAGAATGATGATGATGCTGGTGGTAGTGGTGATGCTGGTGGTGATGATGATGATGGCCTCCTGAAATCTCATGCATATGTCCTGTTTTTACTCCTTCAAGTTTCCATATAGCAACTTTGAACTTGCCATACAGAAGCTGAAACAAGAAAAATCAAAATCAAGAGAGATCACGCAGGTGTTTGCAGCTGCTGATTCTAATCACACGAAGTTGATACCTTACAATACATTCAGGTAAGCCATGTTCTGCTAGCTATACTCTGCCCAAAGAACAGAAAGAACCATTTCATTTCTAGTGCTTTCTAATCAGTCACCTATATGGGTTTCTATTAGGAATTGGGATTTCCTTGCCTTTGTACTACTTTGTACTCATGGTTTGGCTGTAATATTCTAGTAAGGTTTATGTAGTTACATATGAGAAGTTTATACATGGGAATGGAGACAAAAGTTAGTTCCTGATTATTGGAGAGAAAGTCACGTGTATATTTCAGTGTACCTGTATGTTCACATATTTTTGCATTCTGAAAGATATCAAAGACTTTGTCTTAATTTCCTTCACTTTTGTAAATGTTATAAACAATAGTAGTGAGAAATATCATATGAAATCATGAGCATTATTTTCTCATAGGTAAAGTCGATTTTTGGGGCTTCCCAGTAGCTGATCTAGGCAGAAACACAGGGAAATTCATGTTCGGGGTGTAAAAGCTCTCTGCTTGAAAACAAAGTGATTGGAGGGTTTAGGAGAATGTAAATTAAATCACAGATGGAGGACAAAGGGGATTTTCTCTTTAGTCTGAGACTCCTGGCTTCTGTAAATAGTGGCTAAAAGCTATATATTGTATATTGGGCTTGATGCAGTCAAGATGTAAGGGGGGGGGATGAGGATAGGAGCCCAGATGGGAGTGACAATGAGGACTTTCCAAATGTATATTTACAGTTGCCTGTTGCGTCACTACCTGGTAGCCTGGAGCCCATGATGAGGCCTCACGCTCTCCATGAGTTCATTTATTGTTATAACAGAGCTCTTTTGGGTCTTCAAAATGTCCTTTTGAGAATAACCGACAGAGGACATATTTTTATTTAGAATTGCCAACTTTCTGGGATCAATAAGATCTTATGGTTCTTTGTTATTATGCATCATCATATACACATGTTCCTGCTGTTCTGGAAGAGAAATGGAGACAGAGTAAGCAGCAAAGATAATTAGTCGGACTGTGAACTAATGGGAAGCATTGGAGGAGAAAACAAGAAATTTCCATCAGAAATGAGGGAGTGGTTTTGTTTTATTATCTTGTGTCCTTTTACAAAAGCATCGCTTCTCCCTGTACTCTCACAAAGACTATTGAAAATTCTTTAGTGTGTTCACGGGACCTTTTGGGAAACACTTTGGCCAGGAAGGATAACCAAGGAAAAGAAATTGGTGTGCAAATGGAGGCCTCACCCTAATTGTGGATATGATAAAGGGACACCACACTGTATGATTGGAAGGATAGCCACCAGACACTGTGGACTTATAGAAAAACAAACAGAGAAACAAACAGCCCACCTCTCCATCCCAGAAATTCCATGACATAACAACCAGGTTAATCCTGGCCTGAAAAACTACTCTAGTGGCTTGCCCAGACTTCAGCCAACAGGGCCTTGATTGCTGGGTCTGTTTATATTTCCATGCCATCACTTCTTTTTTCTCTAGCCCTGTCTTTTGGCTCCACTGGCTGCCTTTCAGGTTTTCAAACATATCAAGCTCTTCCTGCTTCCAAGCCTATACACTGAGTTCTCTCTGCCTGGAAGATCCTTACCACTATCCTTTCCAGGGAAAATCATAGGACTTTTTATTACCAGAGTATTTGTTTCTGTCTGAGGATCCTAAGTAAACACCCACTGTTATTCTTAGAGCTTTGCTTATATTTGGTCACAGCATATAACACAGTTTGTAATTGTTTTACTTAGAGATCTTGCTTACTTGGAAGAGTGATTGTGTATGTGGACTTGGGTGTGTTTTCTTCTTATAGACAATGTGAACTTTCTGAAGGAAAGACCCTTGATAATAGTTTCCCCTACAGTATCTCTGGACTTCTCATGCTAAGCTGCATGCAGACACACAGTCATTGAATGAAAGGAGCCAGTAGCATTATTCCTGAATGCTCTAGTTTGAAGGTGGCTGCATGATCCTTGCATTTGTAAATTTTCTGTTGCTACAATGTAATGCCCCATGCTGCATTATATATGAAGAAAAGAGATTTATTTAACTTCTAGTTTTGGAGGCTCAAGGTCATAGCCCAAGTATCAGCTCTAATCTGGTAAAGACCTTGATACAGCAGACAGCATTGTGGTGGGAATACATGGAAGAGAGTGGAGAGGCTGATCTTCTTTTAAGAAACAATCCCCCTTAAAGTAGTTCATAAAAATCCATGAGAACCATATTTATCTCTTCCCTGAGGCAGAGCATTTTAGTGACCTAAAGTCTCCTATCAAACCTCTTCCCCTCCCTCCCTCCCTCCCTCCCTTCTCTCTCTCTCTCTCTCTCTCTCTCTCTCTCTCTCTCTTTCTCTCTCTCTCTTTCTTTCTCTCTGTCTCTCTCTGTCTCTCTCTCTCTCCCCCTATCCCTATCCCATCTCTATCTCTATCTCTTTCTCTATCTCTATCTCATATCTCTATCTCTCCATAGCCTTGGCTGTCCTGGACTCACTTTGTAGACCAAGCTGTCTTCAAACTTACAGCAATCCATCTTCGTCTGCCTCTCTGAGTGCTGGGATTAAAGGCGTGCACCACCATGCCCAGCAAGCTTCATCTCTTAAAGATTCTTACTATTTCTCACATCACCATACTTGGAAAAGAATCAAACTTCTAATGCAGAGAAAATTATATCCAAACCAGGTCACTTTCTAAATTAGAGTATAGTCCAGATATTCTGGTCCATGTTACATTTGCAGGCTGGACATTGAGTTTCTGAGCTTGCGTACTTGGTTTATAAGTGTAGGTCTCTGCACATCTTCTTCAGTCTCTTCTCTTGCTTCTCACATCCTAACCTGGGCAAAGACAAAGGAACTCCATAGCTGTTCACTTTCAAATTACTCTTAATTTAATGTTTTGCTCTGTGCTTTCACTAGTTCATAAATATTAGTTGCATGACTGAGTGCCCTTTATCTAGCCATGACCACTCTCGTTCTAACATAGAGATGTTTCAGTTGATATTTCTATATTAATTCCTCAAACTTATTGTTCCCTTTCAGTATAGAAATCTTTGGACTTTCTCCCTATTGGATGTTCCTTAGGTATCCCTAGATAAACTTTCTTAATTGATCCCATTTTCTTTTTTTAAAGATGTGTTTATTTGTGTGCATGTGTGTGCGTGCATGCATGCATGCATGCGTTTGTGTGTACCTGACTTTATATGTACCACACACATGTAGGAGCCTGTGGAAGCCAGAAGTGGGCATAGGGTCACTTAGAACTGTACTTACAGGTGATTGTAATCTGGCCTGTGGGTGCTAGGAAATGTATTCAGGCCACCAGTAAGTAATCTGGACCACTCAGCCATCTCTATAGCCCTTTGATCTCATTTTCTTCTCCCATTAAATTACATCTGTTCTGTTAAAGGTCACCTCATGTCTTCTAGGACCAGGTCACCTCATGTGTTCTAGGACTAGGTGAGAGATCCATCTAACTCCTGTCTCTCCCACCCATCTTTGGAATTGCATCTCTTCGCTCCTTTAGAATCGCTTGCTACTTTCTATCTGAAATACCATTGTTGCTGTTAAGCTTTCAGTCATTGTCTTTAACTCTGAATAAGTGATCTTCCATTTAAAAGTCTCATCCTGCAAAATTTCTCCCAAGTTATCCTCTTAAAACCTGATTAGGTTTTTCCTTTCTCTAAAGCCTGTACTAACTCTTTATTGTCTCTGGGACAAACCATAGCTACTCAGTATATCATTTATGAGTTTGGTCACAGTCTCTTTCTTGCCTACCTCTTTATTTCCAACTTGTTAGCCTAATTTTCCAGAAGCCATAATTTCCTGAGCACTTGCTATGGGCTGGTAGGTGTGCTGAAATGTTTTACATTTACTTTACACTGGGAGGCCCTTGTTGTTTACTTTTCTTCCTCCACAGTCCTGACAAGTACGATTGATGTTTACTGAATAATTTAATGAATGAGTTCATTTCTCTAGCAATGTTAAGTCTAAAGCTTGCAGAGGACAAATAATTGATTGCTTTGCACCGAGGAAGGGCCATTGTCTCTGGCTTATTGAAGACAGGGAAAGCTAGGTCTGGCCCTCACCAGAAAAGCAATCTCCTTATATCTCCTTGTGCATCCATACTTGTTTTTCTAAGGTTCTTTGTGTACTCTGAGCTTCTGAAGCTCTTAAAACGTGGGGCTACAATGAACTTGTTAAATGTTTCCTTCTCTGATTCAGGCATGGAAATAATAAACACAGTAGAAGCTTCTTGGCTTCACTTCTGTGGCCCCAGTACTCTGGCAAAGTGGCCTACCTGCCACCTGTTATGTACCTGGGACTTAGGGGCTGATACCTCTTGTATTGTCTATTGTCTAATCTTCCTTTTTTTCTTCCCACGAAAACGTTGGGTTCAGGAGCTAATAAACCACACCCTGCACCGTGGTTGATTGTAGACTCAGCTGGAGGCCTCCCCTGAGAATGTCCCAGTATAGATGTCATAGAATGTCAGGGCAGGTCAGAAAGTCATGGATAATAGTTATTTTTTTTAAAGATTTTTTTTAAGATTTAGCTTATTTTATGTGTGAGAGTATTTTGCCTACATGTATGTATGTGCATGTATGTGTGTTTGTGTTTGGTGCCCCAGGAGGTCAGAAAAAGGCACCCAATTCCCTGGAACTGTAGTTACAGATTATTGTTAGCCACCATGCAGAGCCTGGGAGCTGAACCTGGGTCCTTTGCAGGAGTACTCAGTGCTCTTAGCTGCTGAGCCATCTCTCCAGGCCCATGGTTCTTTCTTTTCTTTCTTTCTTATTTTCTTCATGTAGTACATCTTTCTGTTTTGTCTTATGGAAATCACCAATTCTTCCTCTACACAGGACCTGTTTCTCTATGACCCTTTATTTTCTGAGAGAGTCACCTATACAGTCTACTGATTGTTATCAGAGAGAGTGCAGTGGGTCTAGACTCAGCGTAGACCTGGCCTGGCAGGCATAGGATTTCACAGACTTGGGAACAAAGGCAGGATGAACCTTTCTAGAGTGGCCTCAAGACTCCAAAGCACAGGTGGCAGCAGCAGTAAGAGCTCTGTATCAGGGAAGATATAGCCCATCTCTCCTGGCCTCCTCTGTGAGCCTTGAGCTAGCCATCAGGGATGGTACCTGATTCTTTGTAGCTGTGTGTGTTCTTGGTACCACTACTTAGGTGAAAGTTCTCAAAGTGCAGGGTCCATGGCAGTTCTTCCATTGTCTTTCCCAGGTCCCTTTAGTGAACACAATAAATGATTACACAGCTCCTCTCTAGACCCCTGTTATTAATTGAAAGGCCAGTGGTTCTTTTGTGAACATTGTATAATAAATTCCTTCTAAGATTTAGAGCCTTGAGTAAATGTTCTCACTTATAAAACTGAAATTTATCCTGAGGGAGGTAGTGTGCTATAAATAGATCAGACTGCTGATTTGGGAGTTGGCAGACCCAGATCCAAACCTAAGCTCGTTCATTTACAAGTCCGGTGGCCTTGGGTACATTACTGAGTAATTTTTCATCTGTGAAATAGGTCTACAATACCCACTACATAGAATGGTTGTGATTTGTTACAGTTTGTAAAGTCCTTATTATAGCACACTACCATATTGCGTGGTGAGAATGCAACACAGTGAAAAATTTCATTCTCATAATTGCAACCTGGTATCACAGTAGTGGCTATCATCTACACACTGTATAATGTTTTCAGTATTTTAGTAAACTGTCCTTTTACTCATGATAGCCTCTTTCAAAACATTCTTAAATAAGGTTGAAATGGAAGCCTTAAAAAGTCTTGTATCCATGAAGATAGAAAATAAAGAACCGTCATTTGTGGATGCAGGCTAGGAACATTATTATCATCTACTCTTTAGTGTCTTTTGCATCAAGCACATTGGATGTGCTTTGAACATGGTAATGGTTTCATCCTTTTTCTAAGATAGTCGTCTCTCCCTTTTTTGTGCTTTTGCTATATGTTTATTTGGACTGGTTTGATTACACTAGTCCTGCTTTGTTTCATTGTTTTGGGCTACATGTATGTGTGTGTGTGTGTTGTATTTAAATGATGCATGTATGTGGTACATGAGTATGTATATGGGCGTTCATGCACTTGTGCATACCAAAGACATTGGAAGCCCTCCTCTCTCACTTTCCTCTCTTTTTTTGAGGGAGGAAGGGAGAGGGGGGGTATCTTTCACAGAAACTGGAGCTAGGCTGCAAGACAGCAAATCCCAGGAATCCTCTGGTCTCCACCCTCCATGGCACTGGAATTATAGGCGTGGAAGCATCTATATCTGGCTTTTGTAATGGGCATTGGGAATTTGAATTCAAATCCTCATACATGAATTCAAGTCCTCATGCATGCATAGCAAGCATTCGTATCCTCTGAGCTATTACTGTTATTTTTCCCTTTTGAGGTATGATTTTTCTATACAGCTCAGGGTATCCTTGGCTTCATGATCTTTCTGCCTCACAACCCCCAAGGGCCAAGATTACAGGCATGTGCCACTGTGACCAGCTACTTACTATTGGTTTTTATTGTGAACTGATATCCTTTAATAAAGGCATTAGTCTGTGCATGTAAACATGAGCTGTTTTGAATCAGGCAGTATGTCCTTAACTTACAGAATATTTTTGCGATGAGGACCTCAGCATACATTATTGAAAATAATGTTTCTTTTCTATTCTTTTTTTTAAAAATAACATTTCAAACCTTCCTGAAAAGTTGAAGAAATTTTATTTAATTCTTTCATTGTCTTATGGTTTTGTTTGTATTGGGCAGGGCTTAGTTTTATAAAGCAAACTTCTCTTTGGCCAATGGAGCAAGAAAAGAATATATTAAAAAGATCCTGGGTGGCTCACTATATCTTCAGAAGAGCTAGAGAAATAAGCTTGCAGCTACATTGTAGGAACAGTGCCCAGTATCAAGCTGTAGAACTTGTCTGATGAGAAAATGACCTCTGTTACTAACGACACCACCCACAAGTCATTGCTACACTCTGCATTCCTGCCAAGAAGTAAATTTTTCCACACTGTTTTCACTACCTTGAGTTCTTTGTCAATCTGGCAAATCGGCACTTTCTGACACCAAATGTGGCTTGCACTGAACTGATTTCTCATGTTACTTTCTTCTGAGGCAAATGTTTTGTAAGCTTCTTGATTGGTAGAATGTGAGTCACCTGCATGTGTCTAACTGCTCAGAAGGCTGGAAAATTGAGCTCTGATTCACATGTTGCCTATGACAGAAAATACAATGTGGGAATGTCCCTGAATTCAGAAAGATAATTTAAAAGGATTCTCTTTGTCCAAGGTTTTAATTGGATGAATACATCCTGGAGGTCTATTGAATAGCATGGTGATTATAATGAATTATGTACTTGAAATTTTAAATATTCTCACCACACACACATATACATGCATGCACACACACACATACACAGGTAACTGTTAGGTAGTGGATGATTAATTAGCTTTATTTAAATCATTTCACAGTGTATATTATTCTTTATTTCCAACTATACTTTAATACAACTGGATAAATGAAAAGCTACGTAGACGACATCTCACTCATTACCACACACACTGCAAGGATTGAAAACCCAAGCCAACATAAGCTAACCAGGCAGTACAAATGTATGTAATCATTAGGGACTTAAACTAGACTTAGCAAACCAACCAAAACACCTTATTTAAGTGCCAGAGAATTCTGTTTTGGCACACTAACTAAATAGGGTACAATGCCTTTACATGTGCTTGATTACTTTTTCAGTGTTTGAAAACCTAAATTAATTATCGTATATGATGGTAATAGGTTAGATCCAAGCTCAAAGATTGCAAGCTGGCAGATATTTAGGTTGGTTTTGGTATTGTGTTTTTGTTTGCTTGTTTGCTTTGTTTAATGGTTTAAAGTAGGTGATCAGACATCAAAACCCATGTATCTGATGCCTGTTGGGAAACAGACATTAAACAGTAACCAGGTATGGCTGAGTGCTACCCATTCTGCTTAGACTTGGTTGTTTTTTGGTTTTGTGACATTATACATGAACACAGTATATTTTGATTATATCCATCTACCCGCACACTTAAAGGCTATTATTCTTTTGAGACAAGGTCTTACTGTGCAGCTCTGGCTAGCCTAAAACTAGATATATAGGCCAGGGTGGACTTTATTTCCGTTTTTAAAAAACTGTATGTTATCTCTAAGACAATGTCATAAAAATTCTAGTCTCTTTGGACTAATCTATAAATTTTGAGCAATTCTAATCAGAATTATAAAATAGGCCTTTATTGTTACTGCTGTTCAGTTTGATTTCATTTCTTAGGACTAGGAAGAAGAGACTGGTTTATTGATTAGGAAGAATTAGGTATTGATAACAGCCAAAACTGATAAGAATATTAAAATATAGATACTAGGAGTTTACATAATTTATAGGTATTTTAAAAAATAGTTTTCTAGCAGAGGAATAAACTGAGTACCAATGAAATAGAGTACCAAGACAGGAAAAGAGTCACATTTATGGTCTTAAACATAGAATAGGAAGAACATTTCAAATCAGCGGGTAAAAAGGTTTACAGTAGAGATTTGGGTGACAATTAAACATCATTTTTATTTTGTTAGGTGACAATGTCTAAAAACCAAAATAGGAAAGATTAACTGCAGGAAATTTATATATATAGAAGATACCATAAACAAGTATAAAGAACAAGAGACAGACACAGAAAATATTTATAAATTGTATAAGAACCAGGAGATTGGGCTGGAGAGATGGCTCAGCTGTTAAAAGCTAGGCTCAGAGCCAAAAATATAGGAACCAGGAGATTAACATCTGGGGCTTATTGGAAAAAAACTCTCTAAAACCAAGAGACAAAAACAGGTCAAAGACAAGAAGAGGCAGTTCACAAAAGAAATACAGACAGCCTTTAAACTTATGCGCAGATGACCAATGCTGATACAAGATAAAGTATGAGATATTCCACCAATGTTGGCATAATTGTAGTTTTAATAATAAAAAAAAAAAAAGACAAGGTCTTTCTATATAGCCAGACTGGCTTTGTTTCTTGGGCCCATTGCAATGATCCTCCTACCTCAACATTTCAAGTGTCAGGAACTCAGGTGTTATGGTACTGTATCCAGATTATTCCCACATTTTAAAATAATTTATTTTGCCAACTTCAGATAGGTAAGCTGGGAGGAAATGCTCTAAACATTTGGGGTATAAGTTAGTTCCTCATTCTAGAGGATAATTAGCAATATCTACCTGATATTTGCCTAGTACCTAGACTTTTAGAAATGTTTTCATTTGGGAGCTTTTGACAAATGGATTGATATACGGTTGTGTATACACATATGTTTGTAGATAAACATGAACCTAATTGTGGAGAACTATAATAGCAAAGGGAAAAATCAGAACCCCAGTTGTAGACTAGTTAGGTGCAGTCTATCGCACTGATATTCCTTCGTCATTCAAAAGAATAAAGTAGGCTAGATATGTACACCTGAAGAGATGATCAGTATCCAGGGTGGGTTACATAAGCTGCAGTAGTGAACCACTCCATGATGTCAGGGAATAAAGTCGTAGGAGATGATGTATTGTTTAAAGCTTCCAGAAAGTAGTAGCAATAGATGGTGACAGCATGCTCTGGGCAAAGTCAAGGCTTGCAGAATCACAGACCTAGGTACAAGTCTTTTCGAGTCAGTATTTCCTTCTGATTATTGATTATAGTCAGATAATCTTAGTGTGCTTAAAGTTTTTATGTGGCAAGACAAAGGGGGCCCATTTTGCTTTCAAATGATCAGTTCTTTGTTCTTCTAGTCCAGTCTCCATAGCAATACCATTATCACCTTGAGCTGCCTTGAAATCTTATTTTTTCTTATATAGATCAAAACTCAACCTAAATGAGTTCTGGGTCACAAAAGGGAACTTATTTTTGTGCCTATCTTTTATGTCTTATATCTTAGTTCAACAAACACACAAACATTAACAAGATAGATTATTTTATATAAGCATGACTACACAATTCTAGAGTTTTAAAATTAAATTTTAAGATAGGATGCTTTTCTCCTTAGTTTTCAAATTCTTATCAGATTAACCCCCAAATCTCACCTATTACCTTTTTTTACTTAACATTTTATGAGCATTTTCACACATCTTTGCATATAAACATTTTCCTATATATCTTTTTATTTTTTTATTAGTTTCTGTAGACAGAATTTTTCTGTGTAGCCTTGGCTATCCTCGAACTCTCTCTGTAGGTCAGGCTGGCCTCAAACTCAGCTATTATCCTCCCTTTGCCTCCAGACTACTGGGATTAAAGTCAAATACCACCACACCTGGTTTTTCCCATGAATCTTAATTTATTTTTTACTTCCATTAATTATTTTGTTTAAAACATGGTATATAATATTCATACATGTATATAATGTGCTTTCATTAACCCCACCCCATTACCTTCCTTCCTGTTCCTAACCTACCCCCTTTCTCTCCCAACTTCATGTGTGCGCTTCCTCCCCCTTTCTATCTCTCACCCCTTCTCTCCTTCCAACCCTTCTCTCATACCCACTGAGTCCATTTGGTAGTACTTGTATAGTCATGGGTGTGGGACCCTCTCCTATAGGATGGGTAGCTGTTCAGGACCCATATCCCTGAATAAAACTTACTCTGCCTCACTCAACAACCATCAATTATCAACAGCTCTTTATATGAGAATGTGACTTCACGAGATCCTCCCTGATCCATACCAGAAGCTTGACTGTCTTGATCTCATGCATGTCTTGTGCATGCAGTCCCACCCATGATGCACACCTATGTGTGCATATGTGCTGTCATGTTTCACAAATACTATTTTACTATAATATCTACTCCCTCTGGCTCTTACATTTCCATCCACATGTCTGCAGTGATCCCTGACCCTTGAGAGTAAAGGATGTGATACAGATGTTCCACTTAGACCCCAATACTCCACAGTCTTTTATTCTCGGCATATTGACCAGTTATGGGTCTTTGTATTAATCCCCATATAAAAAACAAGTTTCTCTGATGATAGATGAGAGATCTCTTAATCTATGAGTATAAAGGTAAGAACTTAGGAAGCAGGTTATCACTATGTCCATTTATCTTAATTCATTTTAATTTTGATATAAAGGATGCTTTTCTTTAATATTTATGAATGCTTATAATTTATTTATATCATTGTCTTTTGATTTGTGTTTGATTGTGTTTTTGATTTGTGCCTTAAGATTTGTGTTTGGTGAAATGTACATAATTAAGTGCATATTACTGAGTTTTGACATGTGTATATATTTGAAATTTCCCAATTTCCTATTAAGAAATACAGCATTGTCATTCTTCCAGAAAGTTCTACATGTCTCATCTCAGTCAGTCTCAGCCAATATATCCCATTCAGGAAGCATCCACTGTTCTGATATCTTCTTTTTAGAAT
This sequence comes from Acomys russatus, assembly GCF_903995435.1. Classification (NCBI taxonomy): domain Eukaryota; kingdom Metazoa; phylum Chordata; class Mammalia; order Rodentia; family Muridae; genus Acomys; species Acomys russatus. The sequence goes on from NC_067169.1 coordinate 11,243,817, forward strand.
TTTTTCTGTCCTAGAATTTTATATAAATGGAAATATACAATATGTACTCTTTTATGGCTTATTCCTTTTAGCATATTTTGTATTCATTTTATACTATTCAGTATATCAGCCCTTTATAAATTACATTTTTGTGTGTGTTTGGCTGCTCACACATGTACATATGCACATGTCACAGTATGTATGTGGAGGTCAGAGTACAACTTGTAGGAGTTTCTCTTTTTTCATCTTGTGGGTTCCAACAATTGAACCTGGGTTGTCAGGCTTAGTGGTAAATATCCTGTTGTTAGTGGTAGCTTTATTTTGTTTAATTTTTATTTTACAAAAACAAACCAGGTATAATGATGCATGCTTATAATACTAGCTTTTGGGAGTGGAGGCAGGGGTATCAAAAGTTCACGGCTACCTACAGGCTACATGTTGAGTTAAGGACAGCTTAGGATATATGAGACTTGTCTTAAAAGTTTGGTGTTAATAACAACGGCAGCAACAAACTACCTTTTCAGATTCCTTTGAAAAACGGTTGAACTCTTCTCTTTTTTTTTAGTGTTGCTAAGTTCAAATCATTGATTTTTTTTCCCCTCTGATGATTGCTTTCTGCAATATGATTAAAAAGCCTTCAGCTACCTTGAAATCTCTAAGATGTTCTCAGATATTTTAGTTGAACACCTTTGTGATTTCATCTTTCACTTTAAAAATTATTTTTAGATTTATTTATTTTATTATTTTATGTGTATGAGTATTTTGCCTGTAGGTATGTATGTGTACCATGTGCACGCATGGTGCTTGAGGAACTCAGAAGATGGCATGTGATTGCCCAACACTGGAGATATAGGTGGTTATGAGATGTAATAGGGGGTAGGAATTGAACCCTAGTCCTCTGCAAGAACAAGTTCTCTTAACCAACCAGTGTGCCAACTCACCTGTCCCTCAGCTTTCACTTATTTATTTATTTATTTATTCACTTTACATCCTGGTCATAGCCCCATCCCTCATCCCTCCTCACCTCCGAGACCACTCTCCCTCCCATCCTCTCCCCCTTCCCGTCCCCTATTCCACAGTAAAAAGGGGCGCCCCTCCCATCTACCCCAGCTCATCAAGTCGCATCAGGACTGAGCATGTCCTCTTTCCCTGTGGCCTGGCAAGGCAGTCCCACCAGGGAGAAGTGATAAAAAAAAAAAGCTAGCAAGAGATTCCCTGTCAGAGACAGCCCCCACATGAAACCTGAGTTACCCAACAGCTACATCTTTTTAGGGGGCATTAGGTCAAGTCCATACAAGGGCATTGGTTGATTGATTATTTGGGAATTTCACATCATGACCCCATCATACTCACTTCCCAGTCCTCCCAGATCTACCCTCACCCTTTGGCCCCCCCAAAAAAAGAAGGATAAGAAGGAAAAGAGAGAAGAAGAAGGGGGAGGAGGAGGAAGAGGAGGAGGAAGAGGAAGAAGAAGATCTGATTTTTGTTGCCCATGTAATCACTGGAGTATGGTCAAACTCCCAGGTGCCAGCCCCTTAAAGAAAACTGAGTCTTTCCCTACCTACAACCCCACCAGAAGCTATCCATTATGGAGAGCTGCGCTTCAGCATCCTTATCACAATTCTTAAGATATCTCTTCTATGGTTTTCTGTGTAGGCCATTTCTTGGTGGGGCCATGATGAGGTAGGGGTAAAAGTTGTTATATATGCATTCTATGCCCCTCTTTCTCAACTGTGAGTCTTCAGTCATCAACACCATGGCACAGTAGCTTCCTTGCCTTTTACCTTCAGTGGGAGCACAGATCGTGGACTTCCACATGATCTCTACTATCACAATGTGCCATGGACCTCAACATTGTCTCCAGTGGCAGTACGGACCACAGACATCAACAGGGCCCTTTGCTGCAGCACAGGCTACAGACACCATAGCTCTTGCCAGCAGCACAGGCCAAGGACATCAACATGGCCTCAGGTGTCAGTGTAGGCCACTGGCATCGACATGGCTTTAGGCAGCAGCGCATACCATGGCCAATCACATGGCCTTTGGTGGAAGCACTGGCCAGGGATATCAATATGACCTCAGGTGGCAGCATAGACTACAGACATCTTCATGGCCTTAGTGGTAATAAAAGCCATGTAATTTTTTAAGTGTATAATTCACCTCAAGTTTGCATATGATGTGAGGTAGGACTCACAATCCAATCTTAATGTTCTGACAGCACTTACTTAAAATTCTCACATTATAGGTCAGAATATTTTGCATAAGAGAACAGAATTCTAAAACTTTAAAATATAATTTAAAAACCTTTACAGTTCAAATGTTCAAATTCTTAATTTTGTGACAGTGTACTGCCATTCTGTTTTTATTCTACTAAAGTTGTAAATTCCCCTTGTAAAAGAATCTGAAAAAGGTTTTTTCTGTTTCTCCTATAGTTTTAATAATTTCCCTATATAGTGAATTCCCATAACATCAATGTTAATTGAAAGAGAGTGTATCAATACATTTTAGGATATTTAAATACTGAGGCTATGTGGCTTTTAAATTAAGTATTTCATTTGTTATTACTTAGAGTGACAATTTCATATCTCCTAGTATCTCAAAGTCATGGCTTTCTAGCTCTTTAATAGCAAATGTAGGAGAATCCTCTGACATGGTCAGAAGTCGTGTGTGTGTGTGTGTGTGTGTGTGTGTGTGTGTGTGTGTGTGTGTAATTATCACTTGTCATACATATAATTAGAATTAAAAAATTTTGGACCTCTCACCTGGGGAATAGAAGACAGTACTTTTTCCTTGACCTAAATTGGGACAGATGAAATGGAGCATTTGTGAGTTTAGATGTGTTTTCCATCACAGTCATAAAACTGTATAGGTTTTACTGTGTATAGATTAAATATAAATAGAAAAGTTTTAAAGTCATATGTAACCTTATAAAAAGAGTCCTTACTCTCTTTTAAAAAACATATTTACTGTCTGTTCTTTAGCTGGTGCTGCCTCTTTTTAAAAATTGTTTTTGACATTACAATATAATATCATTCCCTTTCTACTTTTCTTCTATCCAAATCCTCCCATGCATACTCCAGCTTTGCTCTCTTTCAAATTCAGCCTTGCTCTCCTTCACATTAATGCCTTGTTTTTCTTTAATTGTTACACACACACACACACACACACACACACACACACACACACACACACACACACACCTGTTTCTAAATACATAAATACAACCTGCTCAGTTTCTATAATGTTACTTCCATGAGTATGTTTTCAGGACTGACTATTTGGTACTGCATAGTCAATTAATGTGCCCTTCTTTGACTAGGAATATTATTTTTTCTAGGAAGACTTTTTTTCTGTTCTCCAAAATCCTTAATTGTTTGTAGTTCTTTGTATAGGGCTGAGGCTTCCAGGGCTTTACAGAGCCCAGTCCATAATAAGCATATCTATTATTACTGTCCTTGTTCAGGTCATGCTTAGGCAGCCATGTTGGCGAGACTTCGTGGCTTTTGATATTTCTGTGACATACAATCTCACAGCAAACTCCCACTTCATCTGGATCTTAGATTCTTTCTAACCTCTTCTTCTATAATATTTCCCAAGCCTTCGGTGCAGTTGTGCTATAGATGTTTACCTTAGAACTGTGTTTCACAACTCTACATTTTGATTGGTTGTAGTTTTCTGAAATGGTTTCCATCTGTTGCAAGGAGAAATTCCTTGATGAGGGGTGAGGACTATACTTTTCTGTAAGAACAATGAAAACTATGACAAATATTTAGAATGTAGTTTGGGGTTATGCTAGTTTGGTAAAGTGGCAGTTGTAGGTTCTCCTCCAAGATCCATGACTTTAATTTACTGGCTAAGTTTTCAGTACAAGGCATGATTTCTCTTTTGTTGAGGTGGTCTGAATGAAGCCCAATTAGAGAGCTGCTCGTTACCTCTGAGGCATGCATGCTACTATTGCACTATTAGGGTTGGTCATTGTTGTGGTTCGTAAGCATCATGGGACTGTTGATTGCTTCCCTCCTTAGGAAATGCCATGAAAGCTTGTGGGGGTCCTTTAACCTCAGGGGCCTCTAGGCTCTATTTCTGAAGCACATAGTGTCTTCAGCAATAGGAACTTACCTTCTACCTCTGGGGAGAAACCAAGTCTATTTTAATGTGTCATAATGGCATATAGCAGAAGAAGTTTTCTTCAAGACATTTTTTCTTCTAGATTTTTAACTTTGGCTGTCAATTTCATGAACACATTTTCGGTGTTTTTAAAAAGGTTGACTGAATTGTTATGACTTGGGTTGAATTTGTGTATTATTTTGAGGACAGAATTTGGGTCATTATGAAATAGTGTTCTATAATATTTTAGTGTTGCTGCTATTATATATTTATTTTAAAGTTGGATTTACTAGTTGGTTGTTACTGGTATGTTCAAATGCTATAGTTTTAACCATTGGCCTTTATTTCCTTTTCTTTGAGTTCATGGATTCTGTAGTTTATCTTAGATTTTAATTTGAGGCATCATGTAAAGAGTAAAGACAGATTTGCTTCTTTATAATCTGTTTATATAATTTTGATGTTTTTGTTTTTAATTTTGGGTTTTTGAGACAGGGTTTCTCTGTGTAGCCTTGGCTGTCCTGGACTCACTTTGTAGACCAGGCTGGCCCCAAACTCACAGCCGTCTGCCTGCCTCTGCCTCCTGAGTGCTGGGATTAAAGGAGTGCACCACCACCACCCAGCAATATATTAATTTTTTTCTTCTTATATTGGCATTTCAACACATAAGAAAAATTTCCTGACTTTACAGGAACTTGAATAGTATTTCGTTACTGAGTGCTTGCCTTCTATGAATTTTTGATAGATGCATATTTTATGCAGGGTTTTCACATCTTTCTTTGTTCATGAAAGAGAGACCTATATTTTTGCTTTCTTGCACAGTTTTTGTCTACTTCAAATGTTAGTGCTTTGTAATAGCTTGATAAAGTCAGTTTTAGGATGTCTATTCTAGGTTTCTTAGAGCAGTTTGTAAAAGGTAGATATTTGTTGCTTCTTTGAAGATTTACCTAAGTAGTCTGTGAAACCGCATGGTGCTCCCTTTTACCAAAAGGTAGATTACCAAATGATCTACTCTCTGAGTGTGTTACATCTTACTTCAGCTTTCAATTTCTTTTTTAACTCACTTGGGAAATTGTACAGCTTCTAGAAGCTGCCATATTTATTCTAATCTTACAGTTATCATCATTTAAGCCCTGTTACTGTAGATTTATGCTTTTTGTTTTTAAAATCTATTTTCAACTTGCTTATCTTCTTTCAAAACTTTGTTCTTTATTTCATTCATTCCTGCTGTTTTTAATTATGGCCAAAGTCCTTATATCTTTTTTTTTTCTTCTTTCTTTCTATCTGACTTTATTTAAAAAAAAAAAAAAAAACAAAAACCTTTCATTTTAGAATAGTGAGCATCTATTTTTTTCAGGGATTTGTTGTTGTTGTTACTTTTTTAAAAGACAAGGTCTCACTCTTAGTCCAGGCTGCCTTGGAATTTACTGTACAGACTAGGCTATCCTTAAACTCTTCGCAGATCCCATGCCTCAGCCTTCAGGGTGTTGAGATCATAGACTTGCGCCACCACACCCAGCTTTGGATATTTGTTTTTACTGATTTTTAATGTTCTCTAAGAAATTACTTAAGATTTTAATATCCCCTTTAAGTACTACATTAGCTAGCATATACTAAACATTTGTCACAAATATGCTCTAGTATATTGGCCAGTTAATGAAAGGGATTTTTCTAATTTCTAAATGTGTATGAAGTTTGCTTGCTTTTAGTTTTTGAAGATTATGTTTTATCATCTTCCTGTACTGTGGAGGTTTGTCTATGGCTGGTTCACATAAATGTTCCTAAGTTGCCATTTGTCCTCTTTTCTCTGGTAGCCTTTTTCTGTCTTTAACTTACTGTAGTTTAGTTAGAATATATCTTGGGCCTTTAAAA